>NW_026087654.1:0-600000 GCF_022539395.1 Myiozetetes cayanensis | reverse complement strand
AAGTCCTTACAGAGTCAAACACATACAAGGGCACATTCTGGGTTTTGATTATCAGTCACACTGACATCCCTATGCAAGATTTCTGGAAGAGGTGCATTTTCACACTTTAGGTTATGCTTCTCTTGTTAGAACTATTCCAGCTCTAGCTATTAATGATACTGGAAAAGGTAAAGTGTTCTAAAGCAGTTCTTCAGGTAGAATAAACAGGCAGCTTTCTATTGACAAGGATCCCACGTGCTAGTGGTGACTTCAGTCTGAATTCATGTCCTACTGCATATGTACTTTATGGGAATTTTCCTTTTTTTGCAGACAGACTCAAGCAAGCAGTTTCTAGGCCTGTTGGGCTTTTCTTGTCAAATGCCAGTGCTGACACAGAAAAACAGCAAAAGTGAGATGCTTCTCTTGAATCCCATCCAACAATAGTAGCAGAGACATTTCTTCAAATAGAAAGGATTTCTAACAGTTCTCGATCCTACACAACTTTGCTCACTTACCTGTTGTTTTTATTTCAAGACAGTCAAATCCATGTCAAAAAGCAGCTTCTCTAAAGAAGTTTTTGGAGTGAAGGTGGCTTGATTTCCACATTATACATGTTACTGCAATTCACTGAAATGCTTCAGAGGAAAATCAATTCTTTTAACTGAGACTGTGCAGGACTACAGTTCTAGAAGGTAGCCTTAACTTTCTCCAAAGAGAAAAGGTGGGATCCTTGTGAATAACTCCTAGCATTTATGAAACTGCTGCACTGTAACATCTAGAAGAATAAAACATGATTCAGAAAGAAATAAACAGGTCTCAGCCTAGTCCTGAAGGATTTCTGTCTGAGAGCAGAGCTCAGATAAAACACATAAAGGAATATTGGGCAACAAAATTTTATGCTGAAAAATGAAGTTGATACAATAAAACCTCCAATAATTTGTAAAAAATAAAAAATGTTTCTGTGTTGTTTCAAAATGGAAGATATAGGGACGGGACCATCAGAGAAATTTTCTATATCAACAACCTTTAGAATTTTTCTGATGCATGTTGCTGTCAATAACTCACAATTCTTTCCTGAGATCTACATGGCATTAAATAAAGCAAAAGATGCTAGAAATCAATTTTTGCCGCTTATGTGATCCTATAATCTTGGTTTAAAAAAACCAACCAGTATTGCTGAAACTGATGAGCAGTCTCAGATCTAAGAATACTGAGGAATTCAGTGATTTGGAGACAGCTCCTGCTTAAACATACCAACCAACCAACCAACCAACGTAATCTGTTTATCAAATTGACATACTAACCCTCCTCTTCCTGTTTTGCTTTTTGCATGCAAATTTTTTCCTTATTCTTTTAGCTTGTGCTTGGCATCCTCTATTTCCCTACTTCTTTCGTGTCTCCCTTGTTTGGTTTTAACACATTACTTTCCTAGTGGATTGTTTAGGAAATAAAAAGGAAAGCACATCATGTAACATAAGGCTTGACCACCGACTTTGACCAAGGAGCAGATTCATGATGTAGTCACGGTGATATGACACCTAGATCTTGAAAAACAGTTAATATACAGTAACTCAGTTTTTTTGAGCTCACAACTATACCACTGTTACTATGGGTTCTCAGTCTGTCCATTTTGAAGAGGTGGCCAGAAACAGCAGGGTTACTGGAGGTTCAGCTGTGGACAGGGTACAGATTTTAAGCACTGCTATGGACAGATCGTAATGGTTCAGTAAGAAGCAACAGCTTAATAAATACACTATCTTGCAGTAGGACTTCATAAGAGGCAAGGAGACACTTGGTCTTACAGCCACACAACCACATCCAGGAAAATCCTTTTGTCTTATATGATTACACTGGCAGACAGGTTTTCTTTGGAAGGAATGCTGAAGTCAAAATTCTATTTACACAGTTGCTCTTTCCCTCTGCTACTTATGGGTTCTTCTTGAAGATAAAAAATCCTTGAAAGTGCAAACTTTCAGCCTACTTTATCATCTTAGCTGTTTTGGGATTTCCCAGAGAAAGTGAAAGAGAGGCACATCCTTCACCTGCAGGCAACAAAACAGCTCAAATCACTCCAGCTTTGGCCTATGGAAACACCTCCCTGAAATCCTACTCTTCCCTGAAAGTCATGGAATCTTCTAGGTAGAACCAGGCACTCGCAATTTATTGTATGTATTCTCTAGATTAAGAGTAAGACATCAAATTAATTCTAAGATAATTAGGAAAATATTCATACTTATAAAAGAAAAAAGGCACAAAAACACATGCTTACCTATTCTTTACTAGTAAGCAATGACAAAACATCAGAGCACCATTTGTTTGCTCACATGATTACAGTTAAAAATAACAAAAATAGTTCCCAAGTTAGGTATTTTATTATTTAACAAAATTAGAAGAACATAGCTAGAGCTAGATTACTGTTTGGTGTACAATAAATTTCCTGAAAAAAATTGTACAGGACATCAGATCAGACCTGACAGTTTCAGTCCAAGAAGATGGGAGGTCAAAGATAAATCTATTTTGATTTCTTGTTTATGAAAGCAATTTCTGTTTCATTATTGTCCTACATTAGAGGAAGTCAAAGAAAAAATGCTGAAATACTAAATTCTAGGTTAAACATTTTTAATTTGTTTAGATGGCATTTCAGACAGATCTGAAAATAAAAAAAAAACACCCAGAAAAATTTCCAGTTTGGCTTATCCTGTCTCAAAATTGTTGGGTTACCACAGAGCAAACCCCCTACTGTTTGTCTATATTTAGATATATTGTAGGTTTTTTGAAATACAATTAGTTCTGACGAATACATGAAAGGGCAGTTTCAAGGTTTATATCTACTATGCATAAAGCATATGCATAATATCAAAATATATTTGACAAAATACTTCTCTACCAGTGTTAATCCCTGCACTTCAGAAATCTCTGCTGATCACAAAAGAATTAATATTTTCATTTGTGACTGATACAGAATGGTTGCAAGAATATTTTTCTTCCCCAACATTAAGAGTAACTATGTGGTAAAAAGTAACATTGACAAAATTCATATAGTGAAAACAATATATATATATATATAAATCCAGTTAGAATCAGAACCCATTTTCATCACTGGTGTGTTTAAGACACCTATATTAGCAGTTTAAATCCACTCTCAGCAACTGCCCATCGCTGCAGCTGAACAGCAAAATCAAGTTGACTTTATGTGCCTATATCCCCTTATCTGTCAAAATGGACAACCAGATGCCACCAGTTGGGAACAGTCCCTTGGTCCTGCGGACTCCCAGATTGCCCTGGAATCACCTGAGAGTGCACTAAAATCTGCCAAAATAAGGCCAGTATATATTTAATAACTTCACTGTATAAAATCTCTAAGATTATGTTCTAGAATCTATCCCCAGTGGTTTTTAATTTACAAATGCGGGCAGAGGCTTCAAGTCCTGCAAAGTCATCCTGGTGACTGTGTGAGAGATTAGCTTCAGAACTGAGAAGTGATGGGTTTGCAGGAGAGATTCTTTACCTATCAAGACAGCTGAGCAGTCTTTGAAACATGATTTTCACCTCTATTATACTTTAAGCAAAGGATTTGCTGTTTCATTCTGCTATTTACCAATAGTGCTGTGCAGTATTACACATCAATTCTACAAAGGCTTCTGTTTCTATCAAAAAATACGGTTCTAATAATCTTCCTAGAGACTCTTCCATAAAGTATTAGGATTACATATATATGGGAAATTCTCAGGACAAAACTGCAAAATCTTTCCTGACAAACTTCTCCTGCAAGGCCTGAAATTCAGTCCAACGTACAACCAACATTAAAGCAAATGTGATCTACATCTTTGTGCAGGAAAACAACCAAACTGAAAGCCACAGGTTTTACCTTCAGGTAAGTTTTGAATATCCATGGCATTTCCCTTCCATAAGGTTATGGTATAGTCTATTTGGTTAGTGAGTCACACTGATTTCCAGTCTGTTTCTGTCATAGCAAGGAACTTCTACTAAGGATGCGATTATACATTTAGCTCACATAGTACAGTGAAACATAAACCCTTGATAAATTCTCTCTTTCATATGTCTAATCATGTTTAAATACACTCTGTTGACCATGAAAAAAAAAATCTTCATGAATCATCCCTTTTCTTTTGGCAAAGATTTTTTTTAGTCTTTTTCCCCCATAGTGAGGACAAGTGGCAAAGCTGATTTAAGAGGCAGAAAGGACTTGCTGTACAAGTAAACAATCGTACACGAAGAATGATGCTTAAAATCTGACATTAATTTCTAGATGTTCAAATCTGTGGGTAGGATGACAAAATTAAGGTCAGGGAACTGTTGGTGTAAACAAAGGATCATTTTATCTATGGTGAATTTGCAATTTGGGTCATTTTAAGTGAGGAAGGTGTTGAACAGCAGTAAATATGACTTCAAATGCTGTAACTCACCAGTTTTTACCTGTGGTTTCAGTTTGAGATACACAAAAGGAGGAATGTGACTGCTTCTGGTTAATGACACCAATTCACATAATCTCTTCATGGGATTAAGCAACGTGTGAGTCATAAACCACAGGCAAGACCTGAAAACCACTATTCCATTTCAGTTAAATAATGCCAGTTCACTACTTACTTTCAACAAACACACTGATACAATTTTTAAAAAACATATTGACAGTTTGAGATCTGATCTGTTCCGATCTCAGCTGTTCTTTGAGCACTAGTACCACACACAGTACATGGGTATAGTTATGCAAGGGGAATTAGTGCACATGTAGATTCCCCAATCACACAAAAAATGCAACTAAATCTGATTTTAGCTCATACCAGGAACAAAAAAATGCAGCCCTATTTAGGTTAGGTAGGTAGCTAACAAAAACAACCTACCTGAAAATGCACTGGCTGAGATGAAGACTGTAGCAACCTGGAAACTGCATCCCAACAATCCTATCAATAAACGACCTTCTCTTCTCTTTAGTAAATTGTTTTTCAGAGAACTTTACAAAATGCAAGCAAAATTCTTTTTGAAACCCAAACACACCATGTTTTCCATCCTTTCTTCAGAGCAAATGACAAGGCTGACTAAAACTCTTAAGAAGTGCCTTGAATGCATTTGTTGTCCTTTCTGTTAATGGGTAGTATGTAGAGACTGAGGAACAAACTCTTTCTATGGGAAATTAGAGGAATGGATGCAACTGTTTTGTCTTTACTTGTTTTGTTTTAGTATCTGTTTAGAAGAACACCAAAGTTTTTTGGAGCCTGTTCTCAGGAGGAAGCACTTTGCTTTCCCAAGTACCAAGAAGGAGGACTGAAATCTTTTAAACAATATATTTGAATACAAGCCTTTTCTCTTTGTTTGTTGTGGTTAGTCACATTTGTAAGGAAATTTTTATGCTGAATGCTACTGCAGATTTCTTAGTAAGTTCATCATATCTCAGAGAGAGAATATTAGCACAGACTGTCAATTTTTAAGCAAAAATAGGACTGCATTGATGGGGAGAGTGAAGAGATGAAATCCCATGCTGTTTTGCCCCTAATATCCGGAAAAAATTACTTTTGGAAGATTTGAGACCACTGAAGACTAAAGATTCAATAAGCCATGTGTTTACCTCCTGCATCATTAAGTCTTTGCCAGCAGCCAGGAGTAAATAAATTATAGCACAGGTGCAAATATCTTTCTCTCTATAATATATAATGCTGCATCTTTCTTACTGTTACAAAGAACTGAAGGGTATGGTTTTGCTCAGTGCAGCTTCAATAACTCACAGTTTGCCAAAGATCAAAGGTGCAGCTCTCAGGATAAGCTCTATGAACTGTGGTCAGGACTCCCTGAAGAGGAGAGGAGTTCACTACACTGTCAATATCACTTAATGATGGGCCAAGTACCAATTTACTTCCTGATCTGGATTGAACAATCAGATACATACTATTTTATTCTTTTTTTAGTCATTTTCTTCTGTATTGTAGACTGTGTTCTCTCCAATACACAATCAGTGGTGAGGAAACGTTCTTACCAGAGTTACCGCTGCAATGCCTTGGGAACATCTACAGAAGTCTGCCAATTCCCTAAACTTTGGAGTCATTGGGACACAGATATTTTAAGTATAAATGTTGCCATGAACATGTTCAGCAAGCTATGTTTGCAACTGCAAAGCAGTACAGGATGGGGCTTTCCATTAATGGTAATTGCAGTCACTTGCAAGCAGAAGGTATGCTATTTTGAAAATGCTTGTAACTGGGAAAAGAGGGTGTTTTACTATGAAAAATACAAAACATTTTTCCAAACAAAGTTGGAAACTTCCATGATTTTGTGGAGAAACTTACCCATCTATTATTATTGTCTTCTGAAGAAGCAGCAAGCCAGTAGCAATATTGGAGTATTTCCTTCCTTCCTTCCTTCCTTCCCTTCTTCCCTCCCCAAGATGGGACACAGGAGGTAGCAAGTGTATAAATCTTCCCTCACTGAGATGGTGGAGAGTTATCTCTGTCTACAGTGCATTTTTCTACTCTATTATGTACTCTGGCTATTTTCCATGCTGGAAGGAAAACAGTTTAAGAAACATTTCATTGTTTCATCATCTCATGATGCTTCCATTTTAGATAAACATTGCTCCAATTTTGCAGAAAACCTCTGTCTTTTGAAATAACTTCAGTGTTCTTAGAACACAACACTGAATGAGATTGTGCTGGAGGCAATTTCAGCACCTCCAATTTTACACTCCTCTCTTTATAAGAATTGCAGTTCTCAACACAGTCAAGTCTGAGTCACATTATATCCTAGTATCACTCATGTTACTGGTCATGTTTTCACTAGGAAAAACAGGAACACCTTTTCCCATGCCTCAGGTGTTTGAGCTAGAGGCTTTTATAAAAATCTACAGTGCACACAGGTTGTTAATGAGAAACATTTCTTCCTTCCCAAATTCCTGTCACGATGTCAGGCCGTAAGGAATTCTGCTTCCTCTTTAATTTGTAATAAATGGCAATGTCCTTCAATTATGTTCTAACTCACCCCTCATTAACCTCACTGGGAACGATACTGCCTTTCCAGGTAGGTGAGAAGTGTCAGCACTCACAGTCCTCCCTAGGACTTGCTCATGGCCAATGGACTAAGAAAAAGTAGAGCCACTATACAACAAAAGTCTGAGCAGGTTGTTGCTCTCCTTTTTTTTTAGTTAATACTGCATTTCTGTGGGTGTTGGACAGCACTCACAGGCTTCTAGTAACTAAACAATTTCCCTCTTTAGATTACATTTACTGCACTGGTAAGAGCGCAGCAGAGTCCAAGACTTTTAAACTGCTTAAATTACCCTCTTCCATGAACACAAATAAATATGGACAGGTATGCAATGTTCTTTTTTAAAAAGATCTCAACTATTCTCATAGCTTTACTCTCAATTAACCTTTATTAAAAACTAAATCAACTTCACATCATCTCATTGGAGCCTAGTCTATAAATGGGAAGCATTCTGGAATCATGCTTGTCTCTTTTTATTAGTATTTAATTCTGTGTTTGTTAAAAATAAACTCTATAATATGGTACTAGCGCGCTGCTGCTGCCAGCTTAAATAAAATCAAGAAAAACAAGAGCTACAATTAAACAACAAAAGCAATTTAAAAAAATTATCACTGCCAAGCTACAGGTGTCTCTTGTTATCTCATTAATATACACATGGGGGACAGAGTTGGCTTGGGACTGTTTATGTACCACGTGGTTAATAATATCCTTCTTAGTCTTTTACAATGTGCTTAAAGCAAACAAGCAGTAAAAATGCCCTGAACTAAATTTGTTTGGTTTTGCTCCTTGTGTGAATCCTTAATGGTGGCAGATCCGAGATTCAAACAAAACTAAAGGCATGCGAGTGCAGACCAGCAACTGCACTTGTCAGACAAGTGTGTACATCAAGGCAGACAGAATGTTTTGGCGCATGAAATAATAAATGACATTTTCCCAGGTATGGTACACAGTAATGAAATATGTGCAGAAACACTGTAGAAAATAGAAAATATGATAATCCACCCCAAGCTGAAACTGCTCACAGATAATAGAAATTTCAGGGGAAAAATAATGGTTTTCCTAAGTACAGAATAATTAAAAACTGAAGGAGTAACAAATAACCTGAGGACAAGGAAAGAGTTTTCTACCAAACATTTGCTTCCCTAAAGAGGGCATACTTTATTTAGAAAGCTTCATCTCCCTCTCATTCATTCAAACAATGAGCTGCATATCGTTATAAGGAATACTGACTATAAATATGTTCTTTTTCAAAAATAAATACATCAAATCACAGCGGTGGAAAAATTAGAGGAACATTTACAGAAGCAGGTTTTGAAAAAACAACTTCTACATATCTATCTACTTAAAATGGCTAAATATTTGCAGAATTCAGTGTTGCCAAAATTACGTAAGCTAAAGTAACTTTGTCCAGAAGAGTTATCAATTTAAAAAGTTTATAAACAAAAATAAACAGAAATGTAGGGTAAGGGCACTATAATTACATTGCTCAGTGGCTACTGCTCTCTATATAAGCAAGCAAAGTAACAAAAGTGGACTTCTACCCTTTATTTCAAAGCAAGCAATAGTTATTGCATCATACACGCTAAGCAGACAAACATAGAAAGCAGCCCATATATTGTAGCAGCTGAACTTTTAACAGCAGTTTAACAGTGCCCTTTTAACTTCCTATACATTTCTTTGTTTTAATAACTTCTGGCTCCCTTGACCTTACGATAATAAATAAATAAGCGCCTAGTGACAAGTTTACGTTTAAAAGTACAACAGGTAGTGTGTTGATGCCACCAAAATCTGCCTCATGCTGAGTTTTGCCCTCCTACTTTCGTTTTACCTTCAGCTGTTCACTAGGTGAGTGAACAGAATATACAGAATATACTTGCAAGATCTGATCCAACAGAATATACTTGCAAGATCTGACCCAACTCCTTCAAAAGGCAACACATGTTATACTTCATAACCCAGAGCAGCAAGTCACTGGGTGCCAAATTTTGCAGCCCAGGTTTCTCATACATCTCCGGAACATCCACAGGATGATTCAGAGCCCTTAAATCAGGTAGCTGAGCATCCCACCAGGAGAGTGCTGGGAACATGAATTCTTAACTAGGCATTCATACAACAGGTATCTAAAGTTTTATGATAGGAACAGCTTGATTGTATTAAGTGTTGCACTGAATTCAACAGGCTTTGGGAAAAAAAAACATCTCCCATGGCTAATTGCCCAATGGGTTTTTTCCCCTATTTTCACAGAGCTTTATGATCTCCAACCCTATTCTTGCACTGCCACTGCATTGCTTAAAAAGTGAACCACAAAAGCCTCAGATTTTCTCTCCAGCACTATAAATATGGTTGAACATGATGGCTAACAACATAAACTTTCAAGCTCATTTGACGACAAAGTATTTTTGAAGGACACCCTTCATTTTTCTCCATAATGTGAATAAAATAATAATAAAAAAAAGAGATTTATGAGCAAGCAATTGTCTGGTTTGGGCTATGTTACAATGTGGTACAGAACATTAGGCTTTGCAACAAGATTAAATGTCTTTTATTTTTCTTTTTTGGCATTCCATACCCAGTGGAGTATGATTAGCAAGTTTCAAGTTTTTATTTTTGCCATATAAGATCATTTGACTTTTTCCTCTCCATTGTAATACGTATCTCATTTAATAAACCTTATAATTAAAAAAAAACCCTTCAAAGATTACAATTCAGAGGGGGTTCATTTAGTTCCAATAGTTTTAACATCTGTGTTTTAGGTTGCAGAGAGCTTCAAAAGCAGCTATTGAGGTAATACATTGCTTCATTTACATCGGAAACAGGATGCCTAATGCATTTTGTAGTGCAGTAATAACGAAGTTGTGGTATTTGCATAAAGCAGCCCACAGTAATATCAGATATTGGTCCTGTCTGAAAAAAGGCCTTTTGACTTCTGCTACCCCAGTGTGGGCTCATTTTCCCATCCAGCTGCACATTACCACAGAGATCAGTGAAATCCACACTATAGAAAGCCACATTTGGGAAGGTTTGATACCTCAGCTCTGCCTTGAAAAGCTGAATGCATTGGGAGAGGGTGCTTTTCAATTTAACTATTGGTGTGCACTGTCAGTGGAGAACAGAGTGGCCAAGAAGGACTGATCACAGCATCATAAAGATGTGCATTCCATTCCATACTTGTATTACAGCTAGTGTGGCTGCCTAGAGCAGGAAGTGGAATAGGTCTCACCAGAGACCTCTGATGGCAAATTTCCAGCCAGTGTTTGCTGGTATAGTTCTTTGCTAGAGCTATTTCTCTTTTAATTCAGTAAAGGCTGTTTGTCCATGAGTGTATTAAACATAGCAGCACAAGCCAGTATTTTAGCAAAGACATGCATGTCCAAATTCAAAGAATTTGAGGGATATGGTGGATTTTATTAGCACAGCACTGCACTGCACAGCTGGGATTCTGAAACATGTTTGACTTTTGCTTTCAGAATGGTTTTAATTGGTTTGATCATTTTCTGTTTCAGAGGATCAGTCTCTTTTGTCTTATCAACTCATTATTTCCTAGAATTATCTCATTGTGATAGTCACAATGATCATCTTTCTTTTGGGTATGTATTTAGGTAGATCTGATTCAAACCCAAGAGCTGAACTCCAAATGGTCTTACTATACCAACTACAACAACAAGCAAAGCACAAAATTTCAGTTTTTCATCTGCTCAAGAGACAAACAGTCTCAGTAGAACCGTGTCTGGAAAATACCTGTACTGTGTCTGAGCATTTGTATAAGCATGCAGGAGATAATCTAAACTGTGTGCTCAAGTTCATTACCACCTCATTGCAAGTTTCACCTTGGAATTAAACTTAAATTGAGACTGAAATGAGTTTTGTCATCCCTATTGTGCTGCACGGAAGGAGATTCTTTGTGACAGCAGGAAGAATGATTGCCTTTAGGATAGAAAACATAAAATTTGAGATACATCTGTCACAAAATAATTTTTAAAAAATCACTTTTCTAGACCACAGTGCTCAACACCTTCTTGCCAGTGAATACCTTTCTTCTGAAAGTGAGAAAAAGTGTCTGATTTAAAAAACGTTAGTGCACTCAAATTTCCCTGAAAACCAAGAACAATAGTTCTATCACATTATATTAAGTGAACACATTTTTCTAGCACTTATATCTCATAAAAATCTTCATCTACAAACAAGTATCTTCACCTGAAGATAGTAAACCAAAGGGTAACCCAGAACATGAAGGTCTCAAGCCTTTTAACTACATTTTAATTACCAATCAAAGCATGCAAAACAATTAGAAACCATACTGATAGGGAAATAAAGTACTCTAAAAATGGTTTCCTGTCTTGGAAAAATATTTCTAAAATCTGTAAGCCATTTAAAATAATTCACTTCATTAGGTCACATAATTAAAGAGCAATATGACAAATGTACCAATTCCTACATCCCTACATTTCATTTGACTATAATTACATTTGTGTGTGCATATTATGTGCAGTGTCACACACACCAGCATACTTGGAAGGCAATGCTGCATCAAGGCACCAGCAGAAGATGACTCCAGAAAAATATTTTATTGACTTTTAATCTACTAGATTAAAATTATGCAAATTACAGTCAGATAAACCATAACCACAGTCACAAAAGAATATTCTAATACTTCTGTAGAGCCAAGTCAGCATGAACTATAAGGTTGTATCCATCCTAAGGGCTTCATGGAGCTGTGGAAGCCCCATCCCTGAAAGTGTTCAAGGACAGGTTGGATGGGGCTTTGAGCAACTGATCTAGTGGAAGGTGTCCCTGCCTGTGGCAGGAGGTTGGAACTAGATGACCTTTGAGGTCCTTTCCAACCCAAACCATTCTGTGATTCTATGAAACAATGTAATTTGCCCTCTGAGAAAGAGCAAAAGGATGAGAGCTGCAACAAGAAGACAAGACAGAACGCAGCAAGGCAAGTTAACAGGGCAAAAAACCAATCCTACAGAAGCAAAAAGAAAACCTCTCTACTTGGCAGCACATCTTGGGCCACTTTGACTTCACAAGAGGAAAAATAAACAGCATCACAGTGGCCCAACATGTACTAGTTCACTTTAAGTTCCAATAGCATCTTCACATGGCAAATGATGCTAATCTGTGTAACAAAAATGTCAAACTATATATAAAGGGATCATCTGCAAATTTGCTGATAAGACATTTGGTAGCAGCAAATTTTTACAGAGAAAGGTGACACAGGGAGCAACTTTCTCCCCTAGGCAACAACGCAGCAAGAAAGCAAGAGAGGACTTTATTCAGTATTTTGCTGAGGGAGGACTATCCATAAACACTCAGGCAGTTTATTCACCAGTTCAGGAGCGTCCAAGAGAGAAAGAGGCTTGAACTGTAGAAAAAGTTTAGATCCACATCTAAGAAAAAGTAGATCCACATTCAATTTCCAACAAAGGAGAGGACTATGATGTTGTAAGTGACCTGGCATCTCTATACGATCTTTCTCCCACTTAAAAGTGAAAAAAGATATAAGTGCATTTCTTTATCTCACCCTTTCCTTGTCAAATGTCTTTTTGAGTCAAGAGCATTTGACATTAAAAAGTGTTTGCACATCTGCTCAAATCTCAGCTCCTGACCTATTTCTAATTATTTAACTAGTGATTATTGAATGAAAGGCATTTAGCACATATGCATGTTAGCAGTTGAGGTGAGGGAGTGAAGAATACAATACAAATAAGAAATGACAAGATATTAGAAATTACCAAATTTTCTTCAGGAAACAAACCCATGTTACATCTTTTTATTATAAGATCATAAATGAGAGAGCAGACATCTTAACAACATAAACCAGTAGCAGCATATGAGCAGGATAGCACTTATTCTCAGTGCACACTGGTGACAACAAAAGGTGAAACAACAAACACTGAATGTGTCAGAGACTTTTTAAAAACTCATTTATAAATATTCTAACCAGTTCTAACCAATATTTATGAAAGCAGACTCTTGGGGAATTTCAGAACCAATTAATACCCCTTTGAGAATGAGATATTACTGTAACTGTTTGCCTTTGCCTGATGCTCCTTTGATAATTTCAAAACTAGACAATAATGCCTTTGCTACAGTGCCAATTTAATACTTTTTATTTGTTTTCCTGAGGCATTCGATGTAACAGTCATTTTATTAGCCATTTATTAGAACAAAGACCATGACAGTCTTGGTTAAACTAAGTGAGATAAAAACCCAAACAAACAAAAACCCCAAACCAAACCAGAGTAAGTATTGATTTTTATTTCCTGGTTGAAATGTATTATGAAAAACATTCCATAACAACCTACTGTGAACTCTCCCATCTTCTGCTTATCACACCACCATAAGGCAATTTGCTGGAAGTTGCAAACATTTCTGTGCTGATAACTTTGTATTCTGTAGATGTTCTGCTGTCAACAGTTATGAATGGGTTATAAAAGGATTTAAATAAAAAAAATCACCAACTTTGGAGCATCAAGGAATGTTTTTTGCAAAATGAATATAAAAAACAACATTACTTTGACAGGAATGATACATTTTCATCAGACTTGTCAGTTCAGCCGAGACACAAACTATTAAACAGATGATCCTACAGCAAGGTCTTTCTTACAAATACATGACTGTGTGGTCAGATTACTCCTTAGTAATTTCAATTTTTTAGTAATCTAAAGTTCCTCATATCTGACAATGCTGACTGTAGTGAGTCTGTGGCTGAGGAGTAAATATTTATTTTTTTTAAACCAAGGAGTATCTCATTGATGTACTGCTGATAACAATTAGCTGATGCCTTTTTAGCCTGTCTTCCTCTAGAAGCAAAGGTTACATATTAATTCTTGGTGTGAGGGGAAGGGACATGCATCTGTGTATTCTCTCTTTGGGCTGAGTTCATCTAAATTGACGTGAGGGAAAAGAAACCTCAAACATTACAATGTTCTCACCAGAGTAAGGAAATACATTATCAAGCTGCAGGAGACACAGTCAGAGTGGGAGGCTGTAGCATGAAAATGAAGAACCTTCAGTTTGGCCTCAGTCAGTCATTCCTCAAGCAAGTTTATAGACACGAAAGGATATAGAGAACTTCTAATCATCCTAAAAAGAGAAACAAACGTGACCTCTTATTCCCTCACTGAGCTAACTCTGTTAGTTTCATAATTATATCAGCTTTACTCCTGTCTGTAATAGAATTTATATTAAAATAACAGATGCTCAGAATGTTTTCAGAGTTATTAAATTATCCCTCAGAAGTGTTATTTTCTCCTTTAAGGAATAAAAAAAAAAGCAACAAATAACCGATTAAAAAAACCCCAAAACTATCATACCCCTAATTCCACAATATACTACACAAACTTTTCACACAAGCATAAGTGAGGCTTCTGAGTACCACAGCAGAGGTATCTTCTGCCTCATTAACTGGTAACCCAGCTAGGAGGCTGGGTCATATACCTGAAGTATATCATCCCAAGACAGAAGATACAGGAAACAGTCACTCCCTTCCCACCCCATGACCTTCCCTACGATCACAGGACCCTGCAGAGGTAGAAACTTGTTCTGGCACCTTCCTGGGGCATTAGGAGCATTTCCAACAGAGGAGAAAGGCTAGATACTTTTCCCACTGCTGGAAGATAATACACATGTGGCAACATCCAGGTTGGGGAGAGAAGGTCAGATGGCAGGGAAGTAAGTCCACAGCAGGGCACAAGAACAGCACTGCAGATGCACAGCCAAACCAGGGCCAGGTGATTTTGGCATTAGGGGTATGTTTAGAATCATAGAATCAGTTGGGTTGGAAAGGACCTCTAAGATCATCAAGTCCAACCCTTGATCCACTACTGCCATGGTTACCAGACCGGAGCACTCAGTGCCACATCCAGTCTCATCTTGAAAACCTCCAGGGCCGGAGAATCCACCACTTTCCTGGGCAGCCCATTCCAATGCCTGATTCCCCTCTCTGTAAAGAATTTCTTCCTAATATCCAACCTAAACCTCCCCTGGCAGAGCTTTAGACCATGCCCTCTTGTCTTACTGATATCTGTCTGGGAGAAGAGACCGATCCCCACCTGGCTACAACCTCCTCTCAGGTAGTTGTAGAGAGTGATGAGGTCACCCCTGAGCCTCCTCTTCTCCAGGCTAAACAACCCCAGCTCCCTCAGCCTCTCCTCATAGTACAACTACAGCACCACTAAGTTCCAGGGTGCTTCAGGAACTGCTTCAACTGTTCTAACAGTAGGAGTCAACTGTGGAGTGATTTAGTTGTGCATTTTGGGAAGACTCCAACCTTTCCTTTGCACTAACTTCCTTATAAACACATGCTTCCTGTTCACACAGATTATAGTAGAGGCTTAGGCTGTTAAGAATGCAAGTTCCCAAAATTATCTCCCAAATTTATCTCTGAATGATCCAGAGAACAGGATAGCAATATAATACTACTGGCTGTAGTTCCAGCCAACTACAGATAACATCATGGAAGTAGGAAATACATAACAAATACATAAAAATCCAAGTGGAAACTCTTTTGGTCACTCACTGCAAACAACTACTAGGACTTGTACTGCCAGGAAACACTGAGAGACAACTTGTTGCTGCCAGCTATGCCAGTGAAAGTTTGCCAGTGGTTGCTATAATGATAAGGACACTCCAACGTCACTCCACCAAATCAGAGCTGCCACAGAAAGTAACAACAAGGAACCGCTACTAAAAGCAACTCCCTGAACTGAGCTCAAAAAGCCTACTGCCAAAAGAGTTCTTCAAAATACCATACACCAAGGTGATACTGCAGGAGAGTAAGAAACAGGGAAACACTCACTGGAAAGAGGAAACAGAGCAGCAGATCAAAGGAGAAAAAAACCCCATACACAACAGACAGTTTCTCAAAGGATGGTTGTAAAATCTGGGGGAAAAAAATACTTCTCTCTTTCTATTTTCATCTCCACTATGATTTTGCTCTGTTTGCAGATTCTATTCCTAAAAAGACACAAGCTAGAGAATTTAAAATCCAGTGGCTGAAGTTCAACAGGACCATAACTGTTTGAAAGCAGTATTTTACAACAGAATGTTCCAGGTGGCCTTATGAATATGTCAGACACAATAGAAGAGAACAAGGAGATGGAATTCAAGACTCTCTCACATCTTGCATATAAAAAGCAATTCAAGTAACTAGACATAGCTGCCCATTAGGGGCCTCACAGGAGGCTGGGGCCAGGCTTGCAGCTGTGTCAAAGCAACTGCCTCCATCCCATACTTCCTCTTTCCCACAGATGGACTTCAGGTGGTACCACAGGACAGCCAGGGCCAGGTCCCATCCCTCCATGGGGACAGGATGCCATGGATTTCCTACCTGGAGAGCTCACAGGACACTAGGAGCCACCAGACATGTGTAGGGAGACCAGGGGAGACAGGAGGAGACCTTCCCAACCCCAAGAGCTGCTGACAGGCAGGGGATGCAGGTGCAGGAGGAAGAAAAGGCCACAGCCAGGCAGCCTCTCCCCTCGGCTTCCCTTGCAGATGAACAGCCCAAAGCACAGAGTGTCACTGCCTCGTACCAGGGGGACACAGGACGACACTGCAAGCCAGGCAGTGGCACCCCGGCATGCACAAGCTGCCAGTACCAGCTGCAAGAAGCCTCCTCTGCCAGTGGCACTCTCGGCTGCTTCTGCCAGGGGCAGGACAGTGGCCATCGCCATAGGCAGCAGTGCCCACCTTCCACTTGTCCTGATTGCTTGGGGCGCCCATGGGAAGCAGGGCACCTGATCACAAAAGCCAACCCAATTCTCCAGGATATGGAGGAAATTCTGAGTCATCAGAGGGTGCTAGAATTGCTGGAAGAAAATTTTTCAAACAGCTGTGGGGGCCCTTGCCTGAGGAGGAGAAAGAGTGGGAAGATGACAGACACCAAGAGCTGTGCCAAGGGGAAGATGTCAATGACTAGAAGCTGTCCCAACAAGAAGACAAGACAGACCAAGAGCTGGCCAAAAGGGAAGACAACAAGGAAAAAGAGCTGTCCTGAGGTGAATACTGGAGAGACCAAGAATTGTCCCAGTGGGAAGATGGTAGTGATAAAGAGCTGTCGCAAAGGGAAGACAACAATGCCAAAGGTATGTCCCAGTGGGAAGATGACAATGACAAAGAGCTCTCCCACATGGAAGACTAAAATGATAAAGACATGTCCCAGTAGGAATACAGCAGAGACCAAGAGCTGTTCCAAGGGGAAAACAACAATAAGCAACAGCTGTTCCAAGGGGAAGACGACAATGATAAAGAGCTGTCCTACAGACAAGACAGGAGAGACCAAAAGATGTCCCAAGGGGAAGGTGTCATCAGCTACAACACCTGGGACATCCCCTCGGACCCAGCTGGGATCCTCCCACTACTCTCCAGGAGGGGCCCAGCTGTCCCAGCAGCATGGACACAGAGGCGGCAGGAGATTCATCTGATCTGAGTCTCTCCTGCCCCAGTGAGTGCCATGGACTCCAAGCCAAGCAGCCGCTGCCTTGGTCAGAGCATCTGAGGAAGAGGAGCATTGTGCAGCTCTTGCTCCTGAGGCACAAAGGCTGGCAACATCAGCAGCTTCTCCTGCCTTCAGCGAGCAGGTGACAGCAGCAGGGGCAGAGAGGCAGGCAGCTGCCCTGCACAGCCCCTGCTGCCCACCCAGCCCTTGGCCCAGCTTGCTGGAAGCCGATGCCCTCAGTGGGCAGAGGGCGGGGGCAATGGGAGGGGGTCAGTCCTGCCAGACCAGAGACTGAGGCGGCAGCCTTGGCCAGGCAGGAGGAAGAGGGTAAAGATGACATCAACCAAGCTGTCCCAAGGGGGAGTCTACAGAGTCCAAGACTTGTTCCAAGGGGAAGGTGACAGTGACAAAGAGCTGTCCCGAGGGGAAGAAAAGACAGACCAAGAAGCTAACCAGAGCCTGACCATC
This sequence comes from Myiozetetes cayanensis, assembly GCF_022539395.1. Taxonomy (NCBI): domain Eukaryota; kingdom Metazoa; phylum Chordata; class Aves; order Passeriformes; family Tyrannidae; genus Myiozetetes; species Myiozetetes cayanensis. Next base: position 582,113 of record NW_026087654.1, on the reverse strand, counting down.
ACCTTTCTCCCGAAGAAACCCAGAATCTTCTATAACAGAACCACTTTTCTGGAACAGCAGCTTGGTTGCTACTCCTTTCTGTGTCCCCTCCAAATTCTCAACAGTGACTGATGGGACTAGAGGAAGGAAGTCACGAGCCCTCCCTGCCCATGTTATATTATTCTGAGAAGAATATTGTTTGAGAGGCCATAACTTCTTTAAGAGATAGCACATGAGATAATTTTAATGAGCTATTGTATGCTATTACTATTTGCTTAATCTCATTTCCTTCTTCTTATCTAAATTTTAGACTTGCAGTTTCATTCAGCCTGAGAAATTTAGCTGTACATGGTCAAAGCCACAGTAATTCAGTTGTAACAATAATTCCCTCACAATCTTGGAGAAAATTTTAATAGAAGTGAAATATAACAGGAAGAAACTCGCTCTGGTGATTATAATACATCTTGTTCCTGATTTCTGGAAAGGCCTAGTCTTTCATGGAAGTTCTAAATAAGCAATAAAACACCACCAAATGAATGAGGCAATTAGTGATATTTTTCATGGACAACAAGAAGAATCTCAAAAGTGAACCCCAGACAATATTTTTGGGTAGTCTGATTGCTTGCAAGCTAGATTTGCGTACCCATGGCAGGTGAAATCCAGGAGAACTGTGGTCCTGTAATCTATGTTTTGCAATAGTGACAAAACCATTTTACATTTGAAGAGGTTTTTAGGAGTCTAAGCATTTTCCTTTTTTTCTTTTTTTTAAATTAATCAACATGCAGTGTTTAAATTCACTTCTGCACTATTAAGGATCCAAACACAGACTGTGGTATTAAATGGGAAAGCAAAATTATTGGATAAAGGCTTTTTGTTTGGCTGGTTTTGAAAACTAAGTGATCAGAGCGTGCACTGGTAATTAATTACACACCTTTCTCACCTGTCTATACTGAATAATTAAATCATTCATAGAGAGGAAAGACAGAGCTCAATTCCTATACTCTCATTTGGACCAAGATATGGTAAATACTAATATGGGCTAGTTAACAGATTGTTTACCCTGTCAATATCTCACTGAGAAATAAAAAGTACAAAAGAGAGTAGAAGAACTCAGAGTAGGGCAAGTTTTTGATCGGAATTCCATTAAATGCAGTTCTCCTTTGGAGAACTCAAGTAAAAGGTCAAGGATTCTCTTCAGTACAAAGATCACAGGGAATCAAGGTTTGTTTTTTGTGACAAAGCTAAAACTCAAACATGGCATAACATTTTCTTTTTCAATGGAAAAGGAACTTTTTTTTTTTTAAATACAATAAAAGATTGTATACTGTGACTGATATATTAGTATGTTTTCCTACTTGGTATTTAAAATTTACTGGAACATTCTTGAAGTACCCACCTTTCCTAAGCAGTCACTGAAGGAGAAAACAGGTGCATTTCAAGGACTCACCCACCTAACACTGCAGTAAAAATTTAGACACAATACAGATTGCTAATGGTACTACCTTCCCCCATGGACTGACAGGAAAAGTCAGTGCTGTTATAATAAGTGCTTATTTCAATATTCTTATTTAGTGTCTGCTACGTTGACATAAAATGAGTCACATCTCTATATATTCCTTGCAAGAGTGGCAAAGGTTTTTACTGTTTTACCTTGAACGCCCATTCCTCCCAAGTGATTAGTCCGAGGACATTATTATAGGTTTCAGGGGAAAGGCAACTATAATTAAGGCTACACAATGCTTTCCATTAAGATTCTACTTTCAATTGTTAGTTCATTTTGAATGGGAAAAATCAAACTTACAATGTCATTTAAAGAAGAAAAAAAATACAGCTTTTTTTTTTTTTTTTTTTGAGATGATTACTAGTATCTTCATGCTGAAGAGCAGGTTTTGATATTCTGCACCAAGGTAATAAAAATATGAGAGATGTAACTATCGTAAGAGCCTGTTCCTGCAAGACTCTCAAATCACCTCTTCCTAACAAAGTCCTGTTAAAATTCAGCAGGTACACGCTCTGGGGATTCAATATGTGCTGAATGTGTGCCAGGTCAAGGGGCTAGGCAAGACTTTTCCTTGCTGTTCCTTTCCCTGGCAGATGATGACCGCTATAACAGGAAGCAAAAGCCACGAGGCAGGGCACTGGCTCTGTGATTCCCTCTGCGTTGTGTCTGACACCAGTGCCCAGACTGTGAAGATGAGAAGAAAGACAAAGGTAGCCACACGTGTCACAAAGGACCAAGGAGCAACCAGAGGGAAATATTCAAGACTAGTGAAAAAGAGGAAGATGAGAAAGTTCACATGAGAGAGTTCTCAGGATTCTGACTGGGGTGTTGGATCAGAAAGAAGTGTGAAAACAGGACATGGGAAGAAGTTGGAAAACGAGGTACAGGAGAATGAAACTCCTGAAGTCAGAACATCCCCTTTCAAAACATGAACTCAAACATCTGACCCCAGTGAAACAGCCAAAATGTGTGAAACTGTATTACAAAACAACTGCCAATTTTACTTACTTAACTTGCCCATGTAGAACCTCACCAATGACCTTCCTGAGCCTTATATAGAGCAAATAAATTGTACATGGGTTTCTCCTTTTTTTTTTTTTTTTTTCCTGGTGTGGTTTAAGTCTTAAAACCCAGAGATTTGCCTTAAAGACACATTATAACGTTCAATTCTGTGAAATTGAGAAGTTATATTAGAAAACCTTAGATTTAAACACAGCCTTTTCAAGCTACTCTTTGATACTAAGTCCACAATGGCTGTCTACAATTTTCCTCCTCCTTCCAGAAGGATAGTCAGAAATAGAACTTTATTCTATAAGGTCTCAAGGTGTCAATGGCATTGATTCTCATTTCATCTTGTGACTGTCTCTCTCCATTTAGTTTTCTTCTCCTCTGCAGTCTGCTACTATTAAAAAAAAGTAGTAATTTCGTTTTAGAAAAGAAAACTCATGGTGATTCAATACACCAGAATTGGACCTTACTGTTACTTAAAGCTCAAGCCTCTGTCAATACATCAGGTAATGCGAATCATCTAAAAATATAGATCTTAAGTTTCTAAAGAGTAATAGAAGGATGCAAAAATCTGTATTGTAAGTCAAGCCCTCCTTTTAAAAGTTTTTTTTACACTGCATTACCACTCCTAGGAAAAAAAAAAAAAAAAGGGGTGGAGAAGGTCAGGTGGGCTGGAAAAATGGAAAGGTTAGAGAAGTTGTGTTTCCTCTTCTGTGTGACCCCTCACATGCTGCATCTATTGCCACAAGCTCACAGGGGCAGGGTTAAAGCTGGGAGATGGGAGAGAGGCATGGAGAGATTTGCACATAGATCCCTGTCTTTCATCCTTGCCCTTTGCTCCTGCTTCCTAGTCCATGTAGCAATCAGAACACTGGTGTTTGGTATAGGCTCCTCCATGGCCAAGGTCCATCTCAGCCTGGACCTATGGCTTGCACCCAGAACATCTAAAAGTCCCTGATTATAAAGATAGTACAGCTATTCCTAATATTCAACCCATACATCTTTAAGAAAAGCTGTCCTCAAACAGCTCTTTAAAAAAGAGATATTTTGTACATAACTGGGCCATCAAAAGCCCAATACCTTTTTGCCCAGACAATGCATTCTTTGCACTTCTGCTTCAATCAGATTTTTGATAGGCAATTTATCTAAAATAACCCTAAATATCCTCAGCTGCGGTTTCAAGTGAAAACAGTGTGCCCCACATTGAATCAAATTTTGTATTCAATGTCAGAAATATCTGACAGGTATTGTGCCCTGCTGAGAATGATGCTAAGGCTTAAAGCATGAAGGATTCACTGCAGACAGTGGGTTCATAATTTTATTTGCTTGTTTCTACTTTTGAGACTTTACTGGAAACATGCTCAAAGACCAGAAGATTGTAAGGTTGCTCTCTACCCCATGGTTTCCAAAAGGGACCCTGTCATTGAAACATTAAAACTAAATAGGTTCAGAAAAGAAATAAATTTTACAAAAGGAAGAAAATATCAAATTCGTTTTACAGAACTGCTTCACTATGTGCTGCCCACCAGGGTCCATCTTCCTTTAGGCAGTGGCCAGCTCTGAAGATGAAAAGTAGAATCACGTGGCAGATACTGCAGTGAACTTGGCTAAATCAGTTTTGTCTCTCTACTGTCTCTTCAAATAGAGTTAACATTGAACGATGGGAAATATTCACATATTGGTGAACAGAAAAGTAAGAATATTGATGCTTGCAAAAAATGAATTGAAATTGGCAGCAACATTATAAAGACTATTTTAATATGATGTGAATGGCAAGCACTTGATACAGAGGGGATAATATATCGATTTTTCTGATTCTGCACTATGCATGTCACTAAGATCAATGGAAGTCACTTACCTATACCAAGGCAATTATAATATGTGGAATTATTTATAGAATAGCTGCTTCAGGTACACACCAATTGCAGCATCATAATGGCTAGAATTACAACCGGAAGACAAAACCATCTATTACATATTGTAAATGATAAAGCTTGCTGTCATTGTTTCACCACATTTTTCATAAGCTAAAGAAAGAACTAATAGAAGGATTTTTGTATAGCTTTTTTTTTAAAGAAGCAATAAACATTTTGTAGTTTATCACTACAAGATAACAATTCCACTTACAAACTAAGTCATTAAAAAACCACCACTAGAAGTATTTTCCAAAAGTGGGTTGTGCAATGTACACTGAAGCAAATACCCTGAAACATCTGAAATTGCTTCTGGATTGCTCAAAATTCTGGGGACATCAAAGAATCTGAAAAGCAGCAGCACACAGAAACCCAGATCTCCAAACTTCTGGTGGCAAGAAAACACAAACCTGTAAGCACATACTTCCCTTTTACAACAGTCAGCAAAGCTGTGTCAGCACTGGCAGGAAAAGAAAAAGCTTTACAGCTATACAGGCACCTTTATAATTTTCATATCTCAAAATGATGGCATTTCCAATAAAGGCTGCTTTTGAATCACCATTTACTTTTACAACTCACTTAGTTTCACAGTACTCTCTATCTCCTACTGTTAATTCTTGAAAGGAGCCTTTCACAAATCAATCCACTCTGTTAAAATTCTCAGTGTTAAAATTGTATTTTTTTCTCTACTTGTAATTTTGAAGGGCTTAAAAGCAACGTGTAACCATCAGCATAAAGGGATTTGATTGATAAAGTTTAACAAAGTGATCTAGAGAAAATTTATTGGGGGAAAACTGCTAAAATTGTAAATTAAATGGCAAACAGTTTTTCTCTGTCTGCTCTTGAAACAAAATAGGCTCTTTCAGATGTGAAAATCATTCTAAAAGCTTCTACAAGTAGTTAATGAAGTTTTAGAAATGCACAGCATAATCTTTCAAATAACAGGCTGCAACAATAATCAAATAAAAAAACTACAGAAGCCCAAGTGTCACAATGACTACAAAACAAGCCTGTTGACCTCACTCACACAAACCTCAAAAACAGAGCTGCCAAACTTCCCTTGGGAAAAATACAGGAGATTTAGCTGAAATGTCATTATATCTCTTGCTGTGGAAATGATGGTTGTTTTTTTTTCCCCTCCGCTCTTTTACCTGTCTGCTCTTCCCAGCTTGCTCTCCCAAATTGCCTTTCTCTGCAAATCACCCTTCTCCACCTGCCTACAAGAGCAGTGCCCAGCTGGAGGCTCCAGCACTGCTCCAGGGAGAAATGCCAATGTCCCTTCCACCCCTGCTCCAGAAGCACCTCCAGCAACTGATGGGCAGTGGGGAGGAAGAAGCAGTCCCTGCTGAATGTTTCTAGCACCAAAGATAGAAAAAAGAAAAAACAAAGCACCTCAAAGACAGTTCTTAAATGCCTGACCAACTCTCAGTGGGAGCACCATAGAGTTCCATACTGTGTCCCCATTTGAGACTTTACTCTTCTGTTCTAAATTTTTGGGCTTTCATTCACCAGCGCATGAGGAAAAAAAAAAAGTAAGAGTAAGTTGGCTGCTCTTTTTTTTTTTTTAACTTCCACTTTTGTGAACAGTGTTATACTGATAGAAATTAGCTTAGTTAAAAGATATATATATTTATTTATTATCCTGACAGAATTTTTTTTGCAGCGGGTTATTTTTTCTATGCTACTGCCACTACTTGCAAGGCCTTTGCTTTAATACTCAGACAACTGTACCACCCAAGTCAAGATTATTACCTTCCATCCAACACAGCTTTCATCTCCTTTAGTGCCAGGCTGTTTCAAATTCATTTACAGGGTAAGAGTAGGATAAAGCTTTTCTCTGTTTAAAACTACAGCAAAACCATAGACTTGACAGTTCTGTAGTGGTGCTTCAGCCATACCCATCTCCTTATTTGTTTTTTAAGTATTCTCCAGATTTTTTTGGCTTTTCATCATTCTTTTATGACTCCAAGTCACTGTTATCTGCAAATTCAACTAATGAGTTAACTTTCAAATCAGTTATATGATACAAAACCACTCAAAGTTGCTTACATTTTAATCTACAAAAACCTGCTAGACTTTTGTACTAAGAAGTTAGGGGTTTTTTAAATCATGTATATGTCTGCAAAACTTTTTCAATTGACTATTCAATGCTATTCTAAAATAATAACAATTTTATATAATTAATTTTCCTGTATCTGGTAATTTTCTGTAGCTAAATACAATTTTGTGTTTATTGGAGACATAACAGAAATAAACAAAAAAAGTATTTGAAATGACAATACAAATGAAATTTAACACAGAAAAGTCAAAATTGATTAAACATGTAGTTATGAAAGACTGCACACAAGTCATTCACTCACTGAATTACTGCAGGGACTGAGGGATTTATGCAAGCTAATGATACATACAAAATGATCCACCTCAGTTTAATACATCACACTGCACCAGCACCTTGTGAACCAACTCTACATCTGAGCCATCTCAGTCCTCTGCTCGTTTACTCTTTGTAAAATTACCCTTTTTCTTTAAAATATCTATCTTTGCCAAAAGACAAAAGGACTCTACGTGTGTAAACCTACAGTATTAATCCAGATGTTAAACACCTAATTTGACAATACAAAACATTAAGGTCAAGAATTACCCACTATGGATTTTAAACATGATTGTTTACTTAGTATGTTATTCCCAAATTCAACATACAAACAATTTGTGTTTCACGTAAGTGCAAGACATGATTCAGTTATTTTTTTGCAGGTTGACCATTCTGTATTTTCTGTTAGTTTTGTAGTGATCTTTGTTTATCTATTATTCTAATGTTGTGGATACATTTTATTAAACTCCCATAGAAAATATGATTAAAACCATTATGATGTGATTAAAACCATGTGATTAAACTCATTAAAACCAATTATGAAAGTTTTTTTAGAGACTCTAGCATCTGGATTCACTTTTAATCAAAACTTGTTTGCTCAATGAGTTTTTTTATTCATCAAAGATTCAGGTAATCAGAAATCTTTACATCTTCTAATTACACATTCCTGATAACATCAGCCTCAATTTCTGCATAGTTGCAATTTAGAATAATACGTTTTAATTAATTTTTTTAAAGCACAGTAAAGATTTTATCAGGTATTAATGGCAACCACCATCATTCCAAACCTACTTGGTTGTTTCTTTTGTTTTTAATAACATGAGCTAGTAAGAATTACCAAGTGTAAAAATGCTTATTTTGCTTTCCCAGTATTTGTGTAAATTTTTTACAAGTTATTTAATGAATATGTAAAAGTTTTAAAAAGTATTCTTAAAACAGAAAAGTAGCCGCTATTTGCAAATTCTATGGTGATACTTGGAAAGTTTCATATATCTATCTCAGAAACAGGTCATAATTAGTGATAAACACACAGCTGCAAAGACCGTGCAGGCAAAGAGTGACTTACCAGCTGGAACACTGCTGGTCAGCCCTCTGCTAAGTCAGGGCTGGGTCTATGGTGCCCTTAAAACCAGCTTTAAGACGGCTCTCAGTACTGCAGTTCCTGGCTCAGCTCAAAATGCGAGAGACATGCAAAAAGTTCCACGTACCTTCTCATGCAATCCAGAGCCCGGATGAAGAAGTCCTTGTGAAGCTGGTGCTCGTCCCTCAAGATGGAGCACTGCTCCAGCGTCACCGACATGGATGTCCGGTCTTTGGCACTTTTGCAACAGGTGAAGCGGACGCCGTTCAGCTTCCGGCAAATCTGAAACATGGGCAGGCGTCAGAGGTGGGCCCTTCTCACACCAGGCAGAGTCTGCAATTCCTACAGCTTCGCAATCCCAGAAAATGGCTACAGAGAACTACAGTGCTCCTCAAGGAGAAAACAGCTGTTGAAAGTTTTTGTAACTACAACCCGGATCATATGGCTGCTGACCTGGGTCTGTGTAGTTAAATCAGTTATTAGCACTGCCTTGGGGATGCTCATATTCTGTTATGCCCATGCTGGCCTGACACAGTGCCATGAAAGATGAAAATGTTGTGCTGAACTGCCAATTTTTCTTCTTTTTTATAAATTTGCAGCATTAACGCTCTACAAAAACAGCTCCAAGAGATTATAGCTATACAGCCCACTTTCATTTGTCCAAATGACACATTTTAAAAGCAGATATTCAGGGCTTTCGTTAGCAGGACAAGCCTAAAATAACCCACCCAACTGAGGAAAAGGGAGCCCTTATCACATTTAGGAGAGTGGTGCACACAACCTCGTACTGCAGTTGCAAACAAGTCTCTCTCCTGCCCACTCCAACAGAAGCAAGAAACAGATGGTGGACTCAACAAAAAAAATCTACCATACTTAGGCCTAAGCATTTTTAGTAAGTTAGTAAAATCTCTACACATACTACAGCTTAGCAAACCATCACATCCAATTTCCTGAACTTGAAATAAAAAGGATTTGTGTTAGCCTAGGCTATAAAATGAAAAGCTGCTTCACTGTCTCCTCACTTTCTCTGACAACCACTCTATTCAATGAAAACTTAATGGTCTGAATACCTGATGAATAAAGAAAAACCTTGGTAGGTCTTAACTCAGACACACGAACGCAGCAGGCTAACTCCTCATGAGGGTATGGATTCAGAGACATTTGAAATTAAAGTCTTTATGCTCAACAGGTAAACTGTTCTTTGTGTTTTTTTCCATATGAAAGCTTAACACAAGTGACTGCCATGGATTGCCTACTTTCACTGTATATTTTAACAAAATTACAAGTGACAAGGGAAACATGATATTTTTAAGGATAATTTCTCACCTTAAGAATCAATCTGTGGTTGTACCAGCCCATTGGTTTATATTTTGTGTTCAAACAATATTTTACTAGAAAAAGAAGAATTTGAAGGAGAGCTGCTGTGCCCAAGCGTGGGTCTACCTTACCCCTAATATTGTTTGTCCTTTGCTTGCTCCTAACCCCAGAGGATCATAGGTATAACAGTATCAAAACCTGAAATGATTATAGGATTAGAGTAAGGCAATAAATTACAGCAGTAATCATCCTAAAGAACTTCCCAGCTTGGCTATCAAGTGACAGCTTGCAGGATGAAACTGGAACATGATCTTCATAATGTCACTTCAGCAAATAAGCATTTCTTCATCTGTTAATTGCATTCTCAGAAATTCTATTAAAATCAATGGCCCAGAAAATACTTACAATCTTTAAGGTCTTTGCAATAGCATGGTAATGGTGATCTGAAAAGTTTAGTTCAGGGAATCAATTAATTGAATCTATCTTAGAACCCAAAGAGGTACAGGGTAGCAAAGGAGAAACTATGAGTCTTTCTTCCATCCTATAACTTAAATCTGCTTAAAAATTTGAACAGTTGCATTGGGATTTAAATAAAGTACTATATGATAATTTTCTTAAATAATGCTGTGAAAGAAGTTAACTGCCTAATTGAAGAGATTAATCCTCTTTACACTAGTCTCTTTGGAAGTCCATGAGTCATTGTGACAACTTGATGTGAATGAGTCATAAAAACCACCCAGGTAATTATTCTGGATGAGTGGTGGGCTCTGATGCAGGGAAGGCAGACTAAATCCCAAATCTGGGCTGACAGCATACAAACAAAGCACTGGCTAGTGACAGTTGGTTTTCAACTGAGAATCATTCTAGGCACAACAGGCAAATTACCACAGACACTCACAAGCTTACTTTTCATTGAATTTCAGTACAAATGCCTCAATAATTTTAAAGTGGACTAAATAGAAAATAGTGCATTAGGTTAAATAATGAAATTAAAAAATCCTTAGATTCAGATTTAAGGAGAAATATAGGCTGACTTCTTAGGCTAGCCCAGACTTAGAATGACTCAGTTCCCTAAGCAGCTGCAGTCAAACAAAATAAATTATTAAAATAGGCAAACACGATGCTCTGATGCTCTAGAAATCTAATAAGGTACAATAGCATTTCTATAGTAATAGCATCATATCAGAACACATGTTTTATCATTAGTATCCAGCCTGAATTTTATTCTCAATTTTGCTCACTTATTTCCCAAATATATTGAAGATACAGGAGGAGAAGAAATAGACTTAACTTTTATTAGATTTATTCTCACAGTCCCAATACAACAGGGATTACATGAGGTGCAGATACATGTGCACATCCATGTAGAATCTCATGCATCTACTGCAATAAAAAAGTGATATTTCACAGCTACTGCACTAAACCAGTTATATCCTTACATCCTTTTCAGTAAATAAATGGAACATGGTATAACAGTGTAGATCAATGGTTTCAGAAATAATAATTTCGGAAGGTTACAGTAAGGTAACCTAAAGAGAAATAGAATTCAAAGAAGGAAAAATCTGAAACACTCTGTATGTCCAAAGACTGCATTTTACCCATGAAATTATTTTCAGGGAACCCAGACTAGATGGTAGAATAAAACTTTCTATATCCAAAGATTAGGCACACTCTGCTATATTCTTTAAAGCTCATTTTATACTACCCTGTACTGATATATCTTTTATTTTTTTAAAAGGCAATGTTTCATGGCAATTGCACAACTGGTTCTGCAGGAAAAGCTTATATTTTTAGTTACAAAGGATTTATACTTCAATATCATGTGATAATATTTGTTGACTACATGGTAAAATGTTACTAGCAATATGAAAGTTACAGTAGTATTATTAATACAAAGACAAAGTTAATATTGTCTTTTTCCTGGTCTTAATGAAAGGTCATGGAAAATTTTATGAATAATTTTCTACCAAATATTTATATTCCTTGAAGGGTATATACATTTAAAAGTCTCCCAAAACATAAAGTCTTGCTTCAATTTCAGTAGATATCAAAGACTCAAGTCCTGGCTTGTATAAATGGGCAGAGAGGCCAAGGGTACTTTTCTAAACCTGAGACAGTTATCTGTCTAAACTTCACATGCCTGAAAAGCTTGAGCTCCTTATAAACATCTAAGGGTTGTTTTTCTTTTAACATGTATGTGCAAAACCCATTGAATTGGGAAACAAAGGAATTATCTGAATAAAGCAAAGTAAGTATTAATCATTGTCTGATAAAAAATTTTCTTTGTGTTCTCCCTGTGTCTGAAGGTCTGTCCTTTGTACATCCTTTGCAACAGTTATTTATAAAAGTAAAGTACTTTAATTACAGAAATCAAAAGGTGAATGCAGCAATAGTAAACAAAAGCCAACATCACACCTCATCAAGTGCCACATCATACCTCAAGGTTTATGGACATCAAATAAAATTTTATTTTGAATAACCACATTTTACATTATCCCATGAAATGATTTTAAACAAAAAAAAAGTTAGATACCGTAACTGTTGTCTCTCTCGTATGAGGTGATATATTTACAGCTATGTGTGATCACTCAAGGAAATGATTCTGCCCATATAGGTGATGAAGGGTTTCCTCTGCCCAAAATGAGACTCACATAGTTGAAGAAAAAAACATGCCCCAAACAAAAATCCAAACCTCTTTTACCCTGTTACACAACTCACTGAGATAAATGAAACCCCTGCATCTGGGACAAAACAATCTTGAGCAGCAACACAGGCCACGGACTGCCTGGTCAGGAGAAGCTGGCAGAGAAAGGCCTGGACGATGTGGGGTACAACACAATAACCAAGATGATCTCTTGCTCAAGTTCTAGCCTCTTCTACCACTTTAAAAAGTGAGAAAAAGAAAATATCTGTAATTTAAATGGAGGAAGAAGAGATGCATTCGTAAGTGGGATGAGGAACTATGAGAGCAGGTATGTTAGAGAGCCATTTCAGCACATCTATCTACTTTAATCATTGAGTTTTCCATTACATCCTTATAATCCGTGGCACTTACAATAACAGCAGGCATGTGAAAATTAGTTCATCATGTGAACCTATCTGAAATAAGAGAGCTTACCGTCGCAGCCAGCCACATGATTTCTACATTCTTTCTCCTTTTGGCCTGAATATTTTGATGGAGATTTTCTAGCAATCCCTTTAAATCATTTTGTTCTTGAAAATGTGGTAGACCTGGAAAAAAAGGATGGTAAGAGTGCATATTATGGTAAGGTTGATGATATGGTTGTCCTAACTAAAGGATGCCTGTAGTAAAGAACAGGTCTATTATTTACAGCCTTGTTTGGGAACAAAGGATGGAAATTACCAACTAAATATTTAGGGAATAAGCAAATCATGTGCCTTTCTAAGTATTGGGTTGTCCTCCCTAAGATATTCACTTAAATTTGGAAAATTGAAGTGTCCTCAACTTCTATAAATGGATGGTGAAAACCAAAACCTGTAGTTCTGTCCATCAACTACTGCAGACAACCAGTGGAAATCAGAACTAAAAAAACTGAGTGTATTAAAACCTGACTTGATGGTATAACTTTTTTTATTTTAACTCAAAATATTTTGCCTTTGTTTTCAAAATTAAACATCTCATTTTTGTTTTGAAATGAAACCTTAGTTCCTTATATAATGTAACATGAGGGTTAAACAGCACTAAATATCCTCTCTAAAATTTAACAAAGGATATTTCTTAGTCCGAAATTAAATGGGGCTTCAATTTTGAAGTACAAAATAATTTCAGGTTTGCTTAAAATCCAAAATTTTACCTACTCGTTCTGAGTATGGTAGCTGAGCTGAAGCTTAATTTATCATACATCTCTAGCAAAAATTCAAGAGATTCTGTTTCGTACTATATGTATAGGAGGGGTTTGTTCTAATATTACCTTTATTTTCCCTAGTTTTGAAAATCAGTAGAAACAACCAAAATCTGTTTTTTGAAATTATTTCTTCTTATGGTGGTGAAGTAAATGGAAATGTAATGATAGTTATCACCAAAAAAAGGCTCAGAATCATCTGAAACAAAGTGAAACCAAATTGATGAATGGATACAATTTCTTCAACAAGAAGTTGTTCCATTCACTGGGAAAAAAACCCAACAACCCAAGCCTAAAGATTTATATTCAACTGAAAGTGTGAAAATGAGGTAACTCTTCATGAAGGTCAGTATCTGTTCTCCTAACCTGATCAAAGCTGGAATGATTCCTCTTATCAACCTTTCATATCTAATAAATTCTGTAGTTTCCCTTATCCATGATGCTTATTAAGAAGCAATTTAAATATACTCAAAAAGAACTATTCAAAAAATTTCTAAATTGCCTTATTCATACTGTGCTGCCTAAAACAAACAAAAAAAAACCAACCAAGCAAACCAACAAAAGCTGGAAAAAATACATCCAAACTCGTTTTGTAATAATCTGACTGTGGGTTGTTTTATCTGTGTATTCCACACTTAGATAATGCAGAGCACATAAAAATACATCACAACCTGCTAGACAATTATACTTATGCTGCATCTGTTTCTTTAAAACACAAAGCACACAATGACAAAAATGCTTCAAGATTATGGGAATGTATCACTAGGTAAACATTGTATTCCTTTCAGGCAGTTTTCCTTTGGTTCACAGCAGAAAATGGAACATCTCAGAGAGGTGACTTAACGATAGGTAAAGCAAGACTCTTCTAATTTATAACACTGCTAAATGAGCTGCACCTTGGCTGGAAGGGATCTATTGCTTAAATTCCTCGTGTCACCAAGCAGTATTGAACCATCAAATCAGTCTCACAGATTACAGGAGGAAGGAGCCTGGAAGTAAAAACAGACTCATAGATGTTGAAAACGCATGTAGTGCTACATGCATTATTGGTGCTATGAAGGAAAACCTTTATCCTTGCAGGATTTCAAAACCATGCATGCATCCCTCTTCTCACATGGGATGCCATGGGTGTTAGGTAGCAAACCAGCAACTGCAATTTTATGCTTTCAGCTCTTTAAATTGAGTTCCAATCTGTTGTTTTCAATTAACTATGTACTACTGTAAAAAACATCTTATATTTTTGGACCCTTACTATCATTAGCTATTCTGTAAAAGCAGTAATATTTTGGTGCCTAAACCAGAACTGTATTTAGCTGGCATTTTTGGTAGTAATCTTTTTGGAAACACACTGTTATTTTCAGGATTTCCTATGAAAGAATTAAAGAGGATAAGAAACAGATGAATGACAGAGGGTATGTTTATCTGAAAGAAGACAGAAAGTCAGCATTTGGGATATGCAGTTACAAGCTAGAATATTATTGACAAGGGGAATTACGGAGTTGAGAGAAAAACTAATAGAAAATAAAAAAAATAGAGTGGAAGCAGAAAATTGAATTCTTTAAAATGGAATATATGAATGAAGCAGCAGGCAAGTGAGGCTGCCAAAGGATGGTGGATGCAACAGCCTGGTAAACAGGGCTGTGAGTCCTCAAATTCTGTTGGGCTTTATGAGCACTATTTGAAACTAACAGCTATGGGAACTGGGTTCTGCATTTATTTTATAGCAGAGATTTGGCTCTACAGGAAACTATCTGGAAAGGTGGGAAAAACCATCAAAAAGTCATCAACGCTCTCTCTTGGCTACACCACCAGGGCTGCTGCCAGATTGTATGGAGGTTTATCTTCCAGAGGTGGGGGAACAGGAGAGGGACTGAAGTGCTCCCTCAAAAGAACAAATTGGAGAGCTTCATTTTTTTTCCAGGGAGCTGGTTTGAAAGGCACATTCCTCCAAGGCAAAAGAGTGATTCTGTACAATGGCCGGGAGCTACTGGGAAGGGCAACAGAAACAGCAGGTGCTTTGTGTTCTGAAAACATTTGTACAAATACTCAGATCTTCAAGGTAGAGAAAAATCAAGAAAGTAATAATAACCAGAAAAAGACACTACGAATTAGACAAGCATAGTTCTCAAAAGCCTGCACAGTCTGGAAAAAGTCCAGGAAGATTATGTGGCTCACTAATAATCCTTCAGGAAGACAGCACAAATTTAAATTCTGTTAATGAAAAGCAGGCAATACTATCTGCATGCAAATTTTTGCCTTTATATAATCAAATCCATTTATGAGGCAGCAGGTCTACCTTAGACCTAACCACAAATGAGGTTAGTTTTTTGAGGATATTTTCTTGGCAGGATTCCCCTCAATTAATTACCTAACTTCTTGCATGAGTTTCTCTATAAAAATCCTAGAAATACTAGATCTGTGGGTGGATGGATGGGCATGCTGCCCAACGTTTAGGAACAGAGCTTTCACTTCAAATTAACAAATTAAAATCATCCTGATCTAAAAGATAAACATGTATTCATACACACTGACATAACAAAGCTTTGCACAGGATTTTAACAAGCAGTATTCAACCATGAGCAGTTACACACATCTCCTGCAGGATCACAGATCTTCAGATGCAAAAGATTCAGGTCCCACCCACACAGAAAAAAACCCCAAACCCCAAAAAAACAGAAGAAGCAGAGACCTAAATCCAAGGTGTTTCAAAATCAGGCTGTAAAATCTGCAACATTTGGGACTATACCTATAGTGCAGGCATTAAGACTACTTTAACAGGATTAGATTGATGCAAATCATCTTTTCGATCCTTGCTTTTTACAATGAGAGTAACAGCACAGTAATGTTCATGTTTATGATATCAAATTTCTATAAAATTAGAATACAGGGCCTATTTTAATGAAACCATGTTATTCATATCATTATGATGTGGCTCATTGCTTGTATTTGCATGTGCAGATTTCTCAGTGGTTCACCATCCCTCGGTACAGTTTCAGAATAAGAATAGAGAGAATGACTGAAATGGATGAAAATTCCCACTATTTCTGTACAAATACAGAAGATATTGTCCTCTACTTGAAATATTAAGAAACCTATTATTTTAATAACTTAAAAGAGCTGTTTAGTTGATCATTACTCTGTTTCACTCCCCCTGTAGTTTCTACCGTGGCATTAGGCCTGCAATCCCTCCTGACTTCAGCAGGGCTGTGTACAGGTACAGAATGTTAAACCTTATGGAACAACTTATGGGATGAGACCTTAATCTAAAAACTGAATATTAAAGTTCTGCTTATATTAACTGTCTTATAATCTTTCACCTATCAAAGCTTTCCAAAGCCTTTCGGATATTGCATTATTTTGTACTCACAATCAGGAGGCATTTTTTCCGTAAATAACTTGTAATATTCTTTGAGGAGTTCTAAGTTTTCCTGGTTAATGTTTTCCTGTAAAGTGGTATCTCCAAACCTACAAAAATGCATAATAAATTATTTAAAAATCCACCCAAAACAAAACCACAAACCAAAAGATAAATTACCTTTCAGAATTATTTCTTTGCACAAAGAAATGACTTTAATTTTTTTTATTATTTGTTTGTTCTAGTGTTGAATGTACTAGATTTTATGAAACATACAGTTGCTAAACTCTTGTGTGCTTTGGAACTAATATTTGGGAAATTATGTCATCACTCATGGATAATTCTTCCAAAAATTTAAGAAAGGAGTAATCCATTTACAAGCATGCAATACAGTACATATTCTTTTTGCCTTCAAAAATCCTGAATAGATGAAGAGGCACTTTGAGGGAATTTCAAATGGCAGAGAACACCTACTCCTACATGCTGCTGTTGCTTAGATATAGTAATTTCTACTAGAGCTGGACCATACTGAAGTGATACAAGATGGAAGAGATGCAAGTGTCAGATGGAAAACCTTCTGAAGAACTAATTTACGCTCTGGTCTGAGAATGTTATAAATAGTCAAACTGATTACTCCTCTGGGCCCTTTCTGCCCCACACTGCTCCTGGGCTGTTAGTTATCTTGGTTTCTTGTATCTGAAACTAATGAGAGAACCATTTCTCCTCTGAGCAGTAATTTCACCATTGAACTCCACAGTGTTATGACCCACGGCATAGCTGATTTAAGCTTGCAGCAGCACAGACCTCAGCAGTCACTCCAGAGTGCTGCAGCTGCCTCAGGAGCATGTTCTGGGGTTACTTTCAGCAGTCAAGTTTGCTGGGAAAGCCTCACCCAAATCCTCATTATCCTGCACCTCACAGAAAACCCAGGATGCCATTAAGCTTATCCATGAACTAACTATTGCTATGTAAACAAATATCTTTCTCTCTAAGAACAAGGTTTCTACAACAGTCAAGTTTCACAGAGACTAAAGAACCAAACAATAAATCCCATGGTATCTCTGCTCCAGGAGATATGACTGTAAAGGCAGGAAGGTCCCTTAGGCAGTTAGAGCCAAGTTTTTGCAACTCATCTTTAGAATAGCCTTGAAATGGGGAAAAGGAAATGGAGGAGTACAGGAAGAGAGACATGGACAGGTAACTGAGAAATTCAGAGAGAGTAAAGGGTACACAAATCAGAAGATACAAATATACTGCTACATCATGCACAAGTGAAGCAAATATTTAAATGGGTCAAAGAGAGAAAGAAAAAGAAAAGGTTTGGGTGCTTTCTCAGTAGTCATTGCTGCAGTGCCACATGAGAATGTTTCTCTGAAATCAGATAAATTCTCAAGTGTACTTTATTGAAAAAAGGGGATGTTTTCACCTAATAGAGTAAAATTTGCTAGAAAATTACACAGAAATGTATTTCTATTCTCATGTTCTTTATCCCACAAAAAACTCTGTATTTTTTACCAAAAAGCATATGAGGTGTTTCCAATCTCACAGACAAATGTGTAACATTAGAAGTTATGTAATATTTGTAATTAAGGTAATAGCAGACTGTAAATGCATGCAGGAAAGTTCTTTCTGCATTGAATAATCCAACTTGATTTGCCTGATCGATATTATTACATATCTATATTTATAAACATGCAGATATTCTTTTTTTTTCATTCAAGTCTTTCTTTGTGCATAATGCAAAATCACCACGGTGAACATTCTTCCTGCCACTTGACCTGCAAGCCAGACATCTTTTCAGACTGACTCCTGTACAAGTTCCCAGATAACCAGGCGGTTTCTAAATCTTAATTTCAGAAATCTTTCTTCAGAAAATTTGTTGCACACAATCCTTCCTGCCTATCCCACCCATGTAAGCTGTCATGAACTTGTTTCTTGGTTACTGCAAAGTCCTTTTTCTCTGATTTTGGAAAAATGACTGTGTCCTAGTCACAACTGTCATGACTGATTTTGTTGCTTTCATACATTATCACCCTGGGCATGTCTCTTCTCTCAGCATTTTTTTTTTATGGCATCCAGAGTAAGCTATTTTCATTTTCAAGAATCTTCTAAGTTCTTTAAGCAACTATTCAACTCTTTCAGCAGTAAAATGCCAGGTTTTACTGTCTTTTGATTCAGTTTGTCCCCCATTTCAATTTTCTACCTAAATTTTCTCACACATCACTCAGTTTTGAGAAGTCTCCCATACACATAAACATCTACAAAGCTATCTACTGGCATTCCTTAGTAGTCTCCCTTAAAAAACTGATTTTACTTGGCTGCCTACAAAGAACAGGAGGTGAAACTCCTGTTGTGCTTAACTTCTTGTCTATTGTTCAGGTCAAGGGCTTCTCACTGTCTCCCTCTATTTCCCCAGAAATGCTTTTGCTTTTGAGCTCGTAGTGAATGCAATCTAAAGATATGTATTATGTCTTTTGGATGTTCTGTTAATAAAACCAGTTTAAAAAAAGAAGAAAAAAAAAAGTACCTTATTTCTGCTGACACCCACCTTGTAGTTTTAGCATTGCACAAACATGGTAATTTAACATGATCGACTGATACCCTTCTCTTAGAAGAGGAAATGAATAGGTTGGTGAAACCTTGGGTTTTATCATACTAATTAATTAGTTTCCAGCAATCCTTTCAGAGGAGTAATAGCAGTAGTTAGTTAGTAGTAGTATGTTTCTACAAACATACTACTAAAAGCCCTAATGAGCTGAGTAAAATTGTCTCTACCCAGCTTACAACTTGTCCAGCATCTTCAACCTCACCTTTAAGATGTAAGAATTCTGAATTTTCACACCCTTTCTTGAGAATTTCAGAGTACTGTATACCAACAGTATATTCTACATCTGTGAGACAGAATTCCATTTTCTATCTGCATCCATAAGAAACTTGGCACTGACTGTGTGAAATGAAGCCCTTCATACGGTCATATCTTCACTTGGACTCTCATTGTTCTGCACTGCTTCATCACTTGTGTTTATTTCCTTTAATGCCTATTAAAATACACACTGAGTAAATGTGAAAAGGTCCAAGAGCAAATAACAAAAAAAGATTTATTTCTAATCCTGAGAGATATCCTGTACTAGCATGGAGTACTTGGACAGAAAATGAAACGTGACTTTTTCTTACCTCTCTGCGAGTGTTTGCTGTTCATTGATTCCAACATTAAAGAGTACTGGATACATGCGAAGAAGCTTTCCTTCTTTAATCTCTTGTGGCAGCAACTCAAACATCTTTGCTGGAAGCTGGATCTCTATAATGTAATGTTCACTAGGAAAAATAAAAAGAAGAATAAGGATGGGAATATTGATTGGTTTGCCTAAAATGATCTTCCTAAATGATAGAGAACACGTAGACTTATAAATTATTTCCTCCCTTTTTCCTTTAACTGAACCATAAAATGGGATGGTTCAGCTTGCTTCTTTTAAGAGCATAACCAAGTTATTAAAAAAAGGCAGGTATATATAACTATATACTCTTGATACTGACTTTACTGAAGTGAAAACAGGACTTATGATGAAAGCAGTAAAAAAGTCCTCTGCTACCAAAATATCAAAGAACACCTCAACCCTTAAAATGCATCTTGATGGGAGTTACTAAAACAACTTTCTTCCAAAGTAACAACTTGATCCTGTATCCACTGTAAAAGTAATATTCACAAAAACCCAAGGTAAAATTCCTATTTTCTTCAGTGGCTGGATTTTCTCCCCGGGGATTGAAAGCATCACTAATAACAAAATTGACTCTGTGAAGATAATAATTGAAGGCTCATTACCCAAACACTAATCCTATTTTAGGAGAAGGGATATGATATATAGCAGTTCTGGCTTTATGTTTGTGCTTGGCCTGACTTCATGAAAAATGTGCTACTTTGGCTGCCAGACCAAATTCTGATCATGGGGAAGCCTCAAGTTGAACTTCTCCTGTCTTTGAGGGGTGATGCCTGACCCCACAACAGAAATAAGGGCATACTGGTAAACTTAGTTTTTATTAGCTTTCTTTTCATTATTAGAGCAATCAGACTAATCAACAAAGAACAGACTAGAAGCAAATGCATTTGTCTCCAGGATTTGGCATTTTGATCTCCGGGCTGACTGATAACAAAGACTGACATTTTCTCTCCTGCAGAGCACATTTGGCATACCACACCACCAAGAGCTGTAACAGCAGAAGAAGGGAAGGAAGATCCATATCCTACCTACAGAAACCAGGCCAAGGAAGTCACACAACTTTTGTATGCGAATTTAAAAAGGATAACTGCTTGCACCTCTTAAAATAATCTATCATGAAATCTCTACAGTCCTTATTTTAATCAGTTGTGTGCTTGCTAAAGAATTAAAATACCATCTGGATTACCACATGGAGAATCTGGGGAGAAAAGGCAGAAAACCTTGAAGAAAAAGGTCAGTTTCTACAGAGGCTCTGACCCCTTGGCAAGCTTGAGGGATGAGTGGCACTAGCTCAAGTGTTTGGATAAACAGGTTCCACTTAGAAGAGCTAATGGTTTAAACTATGTCCTGCTCATATAACTGAGAACAAAATAAAATAGTTCTAGTGCAGACCTAGGACTTCAATATTAGTGCATTCAGCTAGGGTAACAGCATACCCTTCTGTACAGGCTAGAACCAGTATGTAACCTTAGAGTAAATCCCACATGTTCCCTGCTGAGAGAGAGTGTCAGTCCTGAATGGAGGATACATGTCTCAGGGAGGGGGAAGGAAAACCAAAACAGCTGTAGTCCCCAGATAAGTCTTTTTGGTTTGTGTTTTGTTTAATTAATTCACCCGTATAAAAGAAGGAGGAAAAAGGACAGTAAGTAACATGGTTCCAGTGATGCCTGTGTTCATTCTCAGCCAGTACGTGAGCACTCCTGGCTGCTGTCAAGTGCTACTAGAACATTTTTCTGTGACAGAGTGCTTCGATGAGGCTGAGAAGAAATGTTGGTTTAGTGTAATTCAGAGTGCATATACTACTGAATCAAAATGCCACCAAATCCCTGCATTGCTACATTTCACTACCCACAAAATCACTACAAATCTCGATGTGTGAAAGAACACTGAGAAATGCTGACCTTTAGGCATGATAAATTAGCATCAGTACAATTTGAGAGTTTCCCTTTGTCCTTTTTTTTTTTTTTTTTCTTTTTTAAAAACTCTTTTTGAAGTCTCAGAGAATCCTTGGTAACTTTAAAAAAATCTGTTACCAACTGCAAAATGAAAATAATCCATTTCTGATCATGTAAGGAAAAGGCTATCAAGTTGTGACAGAGCTGCCTAGAAAGTCCAGGAATGCTACTAAAGTAAGGTAGGGAAAATAAAAAAAGAATTCAAAGTACTGAAATCTGGAGGACTTGTTCGACATTAGTTTACCAAAGATCTTACAGGTCTATGATTCTAATTAAACAAGAAACATTTATATAGCAGTACATTTTATTGTCATACGCTTTCTCTCTTTTACAGCTAGATTCAGTGCAGGGCTATCAGGTGATTTTGGCATGAGATGAATAAGGTGGCTACAACATTTTCTAATGGGAAGGAAAACTAAGTTAATTACTTTTAACATTTCATGATCTTTCTGGAAAACAGCGGAGAAATCAAGAATATTTTAAGAGAGTAAATAATAAATCATCATCTCTTTCAGAACAAATTGCATAAATTTAGGTCTTAAATATTTAAATTTTTATGATTTATCTAAACAGGACTGCTTAAAAATATCTCTCTCTAACTTTGCCATGTTCTCTAATATTTGTTATCACATATGGAGATAGACAAACACTTGCAGACCTGTCAGAAGGTTTCTAAAAATTGCCATGTTGCTCAGAGCCCCATCCAACTTGGCCTTGAGCATTTCCAGGGATGGAGCATCAACAACTTCACTGGGCAACCTGTGCCAGTGCCTCCCCATTCTCACAGTAAAGAATTTCTTCCTAACATCTAATCTAAACTCACCCTCTTGCAGTTTAAAGCCATTGTCTCTTGTCCTATCACTACATTGGATATTAGGAAAAGGTTCTTCAGCCAGAGAGGGGTTTGATACTCCCCAGGGAAGTAATCACAGCATCAAGTCTGACAGGATTGAAGAAGCATTTGGATGATGCTCTCAAACACACGGGTGTGATTCCTGGGGATGTCCTGTGCAGGGCCAGGAGTTGGACTCAGTGATCCTTGTGGGTCCCTTCCAACTCAGTATATTCTGTGATTCTGTGATTCTGTACAGAATTTTCAAAAAGTGCATGTTTTTGCCTATAATAAAAGAATGTGAGTTCCTGAACAGAACTTCACCCAGATGGTCGAGGTCAGCCACCCACACCAGCAGGTGAGTGCACTGCTAGTCAATGCCATGCACTCTGGATTGATTTTTTTGGTGCACACAGAATCTCAGGCTTAAGCACTTCCCTAGAAAAAACAATTTTAAGTTAATACCCTGACTCTTCAAGATAAGAATTTGTAGTTTGATTTTCTTTCTTAGTCTCATTCTATTGAGTCACACCGTATAACAACCAAAATGATCTAAAAATTGTAGTGTTCTTAAACATTAATTAGAAAATGTCTAGGTTTTTCACTGTCTTCTCTTTTTACAGTTGACTTCCAATGCTGTCTGATGGGAGCAGTCTCATCACAGCTCTAAGAGGGATGGGGCTTCTCCACATAAGCCTTACAGATTTTATTTTCTTTCTGATACCAATTCCATCCAGTGAATACCTGTCAGTAACTACAGTACAGCAATCACAGGTTGTAACTCTTCTTCCTAAAGACTGACAACTCCAGCAATCCAGAATGCCTGAGGCATCATAAAGCTCAGGTGTCTTTCAAACCCAGGACCTCCTGGTGTGACAGTTCAGTATTCTGCATAGATGGCAGCAAGCCAGTAAACGTAGCTGCTGGATTTTTCACAATTTTTGACTGCTGTGATTTACAAAGGATGTATTTCTTCTGTTTTATCTGCACACCATAATTATTCTTAATTATTCCCAATGTGTTGCCTATCATACTCCAGCCTTCCTGCTATTTATTTCAATCCTTTCTCAGAAGGCCCATAGGATGGGAGTGAATCATCCAGAATAATTAAGTAAATCAGTGGTGAAAGGCCCCTTCAGAGGAAACATATATTTTCTAAAAGTCGCTGCTTTTAGCTGAATTTAATTTACAGTCATCTTAAGAATAACGATACTATTCAGGAAGTGAGTTCTGCAAAAGCAAAAACATTTGGAGCCTCAGACTAGAAAAATAATGAGGATGAAAAATCCATCCCAATCTTGTTAACCCTCCAGTAGCCACAATTAATGAAGTATTTCAGTTTATATCCTGATATTCAGCAGTGCTGATGTGAGATTAATAAAGTATTAGTGGCTTCGTGCAAGGATTTCTAAGGTTGTGTATGTCCTGTGCGATTTCAGCAGCTAAGATAGGCTTCATTTTACAAAAGTGACCATGACTAAGTTTTGGCATCCAAGTTTTCTGGTTTCCATCTTAAAACAATCAAGGCTTAACTCTTTGAATTGTAATTTCATTTGTCACACTGAAATACAAGTTCTGGACACTTCAAAGCCAAAGTTCCTCAGTTAGAGGCAACTTTTCTAAATAATGACCTTGTCACTTGTCTCTGATTCAGTATCTATGTATGAAAAATGCACCAGCAACTCTGCACAACCCAGGCATTGCTTTGATTAATTTGTATTAGAAACTGTCACTTCTAGCTTTTCATCGGCTTTAAAAATCCCTTCTACCTCATTACCCCTCCATTTACCTTCTGAAAAGTAGAACTACCACACTCTCCATATAATGGAATTCAGCAACAAGAAAACTGTTATCTGGCTTCCATGAGATTAAAACTGTAGCTTTGTTTCCTGGGCTCCAGGAAACAAAGTTCTTACCGCCTGCCAGTTATAATAGGCAAAAAATCTTCTGATTTGGCTTCAATGACTTTAAACATTACTTTCTGCAAATCTGAAATGCCCACAGCCATGTCTTCCAGCATCCCTGCTTCTTCACCTACATGGAAAGATTAAAGAGGTTATTAGCAGAGTTGACAGATCAGTCACTGTATAGGTTATAGTAAAGCAATATGAGGATTATATTTTCCAGTCTGTGCATCTAAAAATCACAGCCCTAAATCCACATTAAAGTACCCTACATATAAACAGGTTGAATTTTAGAACTGCTGACAATTCTGTGGTTTAAATGATGAGTATTAAGCATCTCTGAAAATCAGCCCCTTCTATATGTGCATGGAATAACATCAGAAAAGCCATTTTTGGCCATTCTGAAAGTGTTTTTAAAGACTGTCCTGCCGATGGAGGACAAAGGTTTTGAGAATAACAACAACGAGCATCATGGAAAAGGGATCATGACAGCAATCTCCGAGTGAGAAACTAAAATTGCCTGCATTAAAGAGCTGCACAAATGCAAAATACATCCACTTTCGTCAAAATTTCTGTTTTGGGGAAAGATTCCTATACATCTAGTTCAAAGTATTTTGAAATACAAGGTAGTTTCCCCCTCCAAATGTCCTTTTTAGTACCTATCGAATAATGGTATCTGTAACAAACTAGGAATCAAACAGTTTTCAAGCTATCTTCACTGGTGTGGTCAGGACAGAGGCTGATAGAGGCAGCAGTTGTTTAAATCTGCTGCTTGGATTAGCTTTATAAATCTGGTACTTTGGGTCAGGTCAAATGCCTATACAAAAGAAGAGAGTTCTTATTAATCCCAGAAGTTGCACTAGCTGTACTGAGGAAGGAGTCTTCTGTAATAATGACAATGTAGTTGAGCATTCTGCATGGACTAATTAGCAGTTAGTGTTCTCAGAGGAACTGAGAATAAAACAGATGAGTAATTTTTGGTGCAGAACTGACAACACAGTATCAATGACTTCAGCTGTGCCATTATATGGAAGTCTGCTGTCTCCAAAGGATAATATTTGTTGATTAAACAAGTCAAATTACTGGAAACTGAACAGAGGTTAAAATAAGAACTTCCTGAGTAAACTTCTGGTCTGGATGCATAAGGAACTTTGTCCAAGAACAATACTTACTGTATGTACTAAGGAGTCCTTCATATTGCACGAGCAATCCAACAGTATGAAGCTGTTGTAAAAATCCTTGATCATGTAAACCTGTGTGCAATTTGATTATAAACCCACAGACCAATCCAGCGAGCTATAAAGACAATTAAAAAATGTGAAATTAAGAGGTGTACTGTTACAAGATAGTTAAAATGAGGCT
Organism: Myiozetetes cayanensis; assembly: GCF_022539395.1. NCBI lineage: Eukaryota > Metazoa > Chordata > Aves > Passeriformes > Tyrannidae > Myiozetetes > Myiozetetes cayanensis. The sequence continues at coordinate 556,457 of NW_026087654.1, read as the reverse complement.
TGCTACCATTATATACAACGGAGGTAACATTTAGGTATTTGAGAAAACAGCATAGATGTGTTTAGTGACTATATACACGACTTCATAATAATATTTTATTAATGCACTTTTTGTGTGTATAAAGCAGTGAAATACTCCCTTAATTTATATTAGTTAAGCTTCATTTGTTTTGTGGGGCTGTGTGTTATTTACACTGACATAAGTGAGACCAGAACCTCTGTTGCCAGGCTATAAATACACTCTGTGAATTATGATGGATAATCTAGAGGTCCCTTCTAACTCTAACAATTCTGTGATTCTGAATAGCAGCAAGTAATACTCAAGGCTAGACTTGAGAAGTATATAATCTAGGAAGTCTAGAAACAGCTTTATGGATCCTTCTTTGTGCAAAAGGGAGAAAAGACAACTTATTCCAGTTAATTGCAGAGCTGCTTCTGTGATTCAGTGATACAATTACTATGGATTTACTATTCATTTCCCTATCACATTATAAAATATTTAGGTGAATGTCATGGAAAATAGATGAAAAAGTTGTGTGAAGTTGGAAAAAGAAAAAAACAAACAAACAAAAAACATCAAAAAAAAGGAAACCACAGAATGGCTGGAATGAACAGCACGCTTAATTACAACAACAATAGGAAATAAGTGACACAAGACAACCTACTGCTTGACTAAAGACGATGTCTCTCCTTAGGGTCAGCATCAAACACTGTGGCAAACCACAGGCAAGTTCCTGGAGCAGAACAAAGGCCATCGACTGCTTCGCCCTGGTCACCACCTCTCCCATGCAGTCCTTCAGCGTAATCACCAGCGGATAAAGTTGTTCGTACCAGTCACCTGGAACAAGGCACATCAACCGTTCCAAAATGGAAAACTTGCAGTGAAAAATCCTTTTCTGCATGGAAAGAGGGCTTGCAGCAGCTTTGTAGATCATCCTACACTTTAAAATGACCCTACTGCTCTATCCTAACCTTTATGGTACAATAAATGCCACCGGAGAACAGGCTTAGAGGTAGGACTAAATCCCTGGCCTGAATCCAACTACATCCCGAAACAATAAATTTTTCTAACAGTCCTAACATCTCTGTAAAACTTGTATTTCAGTGCCATAAACAGATCATACAGTGGAAATTCATTTTGCACAAGATGAACACATTCTTTCCAGGACTGACAATGGGCTATATAAGAAATGAATAGCATCAAAACCCCAAAAAAGTGGGGAGAAGAACCTATATTTAAGAAAAAGTGGGTGCTGGAAGGCAAAACAGTGGGTAAATGGAAGGATATTACCTGCTTAATGAACAGGTTGGAAAAATAATAATCTTCAGGTCACATTCGTTTTCTTTTAGCTTCTCTCTATATTGTTCTCTTTAAATATTTAGAGATATTGAACTAACTTTTTTAGCTACTTGAGCAGAGAGATTTAAAACTATTTCAAAACATGTTTTGCTCTTAAAATAATTGCTAGGAATATCAGAAAAAACAAACCAGTGAAATGCTTGAAAGATGGGACTCCTTAATACATTACAAATGAAACAAAGTGCTAACTAGGAATGAGGGGAAATCAGAACAGTTTATACAAATTGACCCAGTTATCCAAGCTGTTCCCAAATTTTACAGAATTTCATAAAGTCAGACCTGCCTTGTAGTTGCAAAATGGCTTTGCCTACCCCCTAAGCTGAGTAAATAATAAAACCAACTAACCAAATCACCCTCCTTCAGAATCTTACATCTCAGTTTCATTGATATAGTTTAAAACAAAAAAAAGAAATCAACAGTCCAGAAGAACCTATATAAAAATTTGGAATGTAACTGACTTAATACAGTTCATTGCTGGCTCATATTTTCTGTAATTAAGAATCAATGATAATTCAAATCTGTTCCATTTAAACTGTGATTAGGTGCAAGACAGCAGCATGTTGTTTCAGGTAACATTCTGAGTCAGGCCAGTGAAAGACTCATTAGGACAGAGGTTCTTTAGGCAGGAAGACATAGCTGTTGCAATGTCAATTTGGCTAATCTTCAGAAAAATATGTAAATTAATAAAAGTGTAGCCAAGAAGACTGGAGAGAACTTCAAAAGCCAGGAGAAACAGCAAAAAATAAGGTACAGGAAAGAGGAACAGGGGCAGAGCAGTCACAGAGTTCCTGAGTTCCTTTGCAAATAATGTCTCTGTGGTCAGACAACACGTGTTTTAACACAGTCATACATATTTAAGCATGAGTAATACAGACTGAAGAACTGTTCCCTGGAAAACAGCAGCTATCAAGTGAAAGCCATCACGAACAAAACAGGCCATAAGCCATCCCCAGGTTACATACTCGAGCAAAAAGAGGTGATTTTATACATGCCATTGACTAATGGAGTGCTGATACACCACATGCCAAGGTCTGGTGTACACATTTTAAAGAGACTGCTGAAAAAATGGAGGAGAGTTACCAAGATTTAGAGTTTAGTCTCCTTAAGCTGATGAAAAAGGGTGAGCAGTAACTTGATTTCCCTTCTTCAGGAGGAGAAAATAACAAGTACTAACAGGGGTGTTTATTCCAGGGAATAAAAGCAAAAGAACAACAAAAGGCCAGAGGTTACTGCAAGACACAGTTGAATTTAGAAATAAGGGAGACAACAAGGTGTGACATACTGGAAGACAGACTAGATAGACCAGGCAATCTAAACTCTCCTTTCAAGTCTTAAATTACAGTAATTTATTAAATTAATCAATAAACATATGCAAATAAAAGCAACTACAGCAAAATAAGATCAAAAGACTTAATGTACACTGAACCAATGAGCAGAGTTGTATGTGATAAGAATAGAGTCTGTTATCTGCTTCTGATTTGAGCAAATAAACAAAAAAGATCATACTTGGCCACTTGAAAGTTGACTTGAGGGTACAGCGAATAGACATCTGTTCCACTTTCACAGGAAAGCAGAGTTGGCTACAGACACAGCCAGGGATCTTGTAAGTATACTCTGACAGTCAGGGCAAGAGAAAAAGCTGAATTTCTAAAACTAACAACACTTTGTAAACCTGCTATTACAATTCCAGATTATATGGATAGAGCTAAAGAGCTTTTCTGACACTCTTTTTCATAAAAGAAGAGAATTTAGTGATAGGTCAAGGGGAAAAGGATCCAAACCAAAAGGCTGTAGGTTTGACTAGATACTAGGAAAAAATTCTTTACTGTGAGGGTGGTGAGGAACTTGCACAGGTTGCCCATAGAAGTTGTGGATTCCCCATCCCTGAAAGTGTTCAAGGCCAGGTTGGACAAGGCTCTGAGCAAACTGGTCTAGTGAAAGTTGTGCCTGCCCATGGCAGGTGGGTTGGAACTAACTGACCTTTAAGGTCCCTTCCAAACCAACCTACTCTGTGATTCTATGAACAGAGGGGATCACATACTGGCCACAAGTCACACAACACTTAGATCTGTTTCTACTGAGCTACCACTTAACCAACCCATCTGCACTGAGTATTTCTGCTCCTTTAGGAACATAACTTTGTACGTGTCCTTACTGAACTGCATCCTAATATTTCAGCTCTCCATTTCATCAAGATCCATTCTAATCCTGCTCCCATGGTGCTTAAAGTATCTCCCAGCTTTAAGCATCTGCAAATTTTATAAGCATCATCCATATTTCATAAGCCAAGTCAGTAATGAAAATATTGAATAATACCGGACCCAGATCAAATGTAAGTGGATTCTCCTTCATGCAGCCTTCCAGGTTGGCAGTAAACAACTGATAACTACCTTCTATTATGATTTTACAAATTATTTTGCTCATATCTTGTGGTAGCTTCAAGATAATTTTCTCACAACAATTTTTGAGGAGAGGCGACGTGTCTGGAATACTAACTTACTAACACAAGTAATTTTTGTCTGTAATAGTTACATTAAAAAGCAATTTGAAGATTTGAAATTCTCAAGGCTGTTTTTTCATTTGAGGACATTCCAACTAAATTTATTAAAAATAAATCCAACTGAGTATTTAATGTTCCAAGGAATACAGAGCTTCACTTACATATGTATTTGGTTTTTATGAAAACAATAAAAATTTTAAGTTTGTAGAAAACCTTATCCCTAGTGACTGAGGAAAGATAAATAGTCATAGAATATAAGTAGAGTTGTACATGTCAAAAAAAATGAAGATAACCCTTGCATGTTTTCCATAACAATCACCTACTCCTTGTTCACACTGAAAATTCTTGATCCCAATTAATAAGGATGTCCAGTCCCCAGAAGGTGGAGCTAGTTGGCAAATCTGAGAGGGATTGCATTGTTTCTTGAAATAAAAGAATGTTTATGAATGGACAAGAATATTCTCATGTTTATCCTTTTATTTTAATTAAAATAAGAGGTGTACCACAGACTGAGGTCTCAGAAAACTCTAGGAATAAAACAAGTATAGGTGCTTAATTTCTGGTGTGTTAACATCACTATGTACCACTTGTTATGCATGATATCCTGTTGTAAATACTCCAGCAAGAATATAAATCAGGTCATTCATTAACAATGCACAAAGTTCCAAAAATCCAACAGAAGGACCTAGTTATAAGCAAATACTGCAGCTTATAAGTTGTTCCTTGAAACTGAGTACTGTGAAACTGAAGTTTATAAAGTAAACTGAAAAACCACACTGTATTTTGAAGCTTATAAGTACATTCAGTAGATTTTAGAAAACACAAGCGATAAATATGGAATATTAATAAAATTTATAAAGAAATATTATTTGTAAAGGGAGCTTTAAAATCGTGGTCTAAATTCAGATTTAGATTATCCTCATCTAACTTGCCACAACATTGCTGACGTGAGAGGATGCTGCTTGGTTCTGAGCTTCTGCTGACATGCAGGAGTAAAGGAGTTCTTCTACAGGGACTGATGATACCTTTGCAGAATCACTTCAGGAATGGAATAGTAGAAATTATTGTTTCTGTGTTTAACACATTCACTGACTCACACGCATATTGACACTTCAGTTGTCAAATTTCTTTTCAATTAAAATAGCAAGATTTGCTTCCACAACACAGTGGAAAATCCTCTGAAGAAAGATGAAGAATTAAGTGAATGAGTAAACATCTCAAAAAAGACATTAGGAGCAAGAGCAGAAGCAACAAGGAGACTCCAGGATGAGTTTCAGGTCACTAAAATGACAAGGGCAGTTTGGAATATTTAGCATTCAAACAAAAGTGTCAAAGCCTACTGAGGAAACTCAATCCAAAAACTGTGCTACTCAGCCACTGGAAAAGAAACTAAAGGCATAAACACCAATCATATTAAAAAGGAAGGATGAAATAAAAAAAAAAATAGCACCACTACTATGCAGTTAGTGTAAGATTAAAACAAAAGAGTATGTTCAGCAAAGCATTGAGCAAATATTCTACATCATTGCTAAGAGAGTTGTGGCAGTTCAGTCTGTGACAGGATTTGCCCTTTGGTTGCTGGAAAATGCCCTTCAGTCCCATGTTCCCTTAATCAACATGCCTGCACAGGCAAATGACCTGCTTAGCACTCCGCTAGTCAGATCTGCATGCTCATATTCAAGTCGCAGTATGTCAAACTGCATGTTAAATTTGATAAAGTTTGGCAGAAGAGCAAGCTCCTGCTCTTTTCAAAGTCAGGCTCCACTGAAGTGCTTATTAAAACATGCTGGTAACCAAAGAGGAAAAGCTCTAATGCTTTGGAATAGCACTCCTATCTCCTTTTGCCCTGGCAACAGAGGTGCCTGCGCCACCTAAAATCAATGGATGGCTTCAAGTCACCTCAAAACTTAAATCCTATGAAGTTAAAAACTAAGCATGAAATTAAAAGCAGAAGAAAGTACAACACTGTACTTTTAAAGGAATGGAGGGCACTACAGACAAATGGTAATGAATATAACAGCAGCTACCCATGAGACAACTTTTCACTAATCACCTATTCCCTTACTACCTGAACATACAAATAATGAACAACAGAATTGAAATAACAGAGGTAAAAAACCATAAATGAGTTGCCCTGATATCTCAAATTGAACATTAGACAAACTCTGATTTAAGGAAAAAAAGGAGGCAAATCAAACCAACCAACAGAGAACAGCAATAAATGCTTCATTCAAAACAGCTAGTGGAAACAGAACGAAATAACTAACCCAGAATCTGAATTTACTCACCTAGGACAGGAACAGTCTTTTAATATTTTTTAAGGTTTTTTTTATTTTAAGGGAGGTTTAAAAATTGTCTTAGAAGAGTTCAGGTATTCAATTTAGCACCACAAAAAGGTCAGGTTCCTATTTCTTCATCTTGCCACTCAGCTCTTGAAGGTCAGTTTAACTTAGGCATGAGAGTTAAACTCTTTGAGAAGGGATGTGGTTTTATGCTCATAAAGCTGAAGCAGTTCTCAGAAGAATACCAAAAACCTGAATAAGTCTTCCTGGTATTCCTGCACTTAATATAATAGCAGTCTTACTTTGGCATGGTTTGGGTGTCCAGAAGAACAATTTTGAATTCTGGGGGATTTATTATTCCATTGTAATCATCCCAGATTTTTAACACTGTCACATGGATTAATAGTGAAAATTGGAACCATCTAACCATACACATACAAGTGTCTCAGCAGGTTTAGTCACAATGAAAACAGAAGAAATTTAAGGCAATAAAAGACAAAGCTAAAGAAATCTAATTTACTCAAAACACAGGAGTAACCTTGCTCTGTGAATGCTGTGCAACTAAATATTCTGGTATCTTGTTTTAGTTTATTGATTCAGTTAAACAGTCTTCCTTTCCCTTACACAATTTTAAGCTTCTGTCTATAGTCAAATCACCTGAGAAAGTACTGCTCAAGGGGTTGTCTTGTATGCTGGGCTACACACAGCCCAGTTAAGGATCCTATCAAAAAGAAAAGGATGATACAAAGTGAGAGGGAAAGGGAAAAAAAAAAAAAAAGGCAAAAGCAGAACTGATGCAAAGATAAGCTTAAGAGAACAGGAAAAAAAAATACAAGGAATAGGAAGAGAAAGCTTTTCAGAAGTGTTTGTTCAAAAGAAATGATGTTTGCTACTCAAGCAAAGACCATGGGAAAATTTTTCATCTTCCTGACTAAATGATAACTTATAGTAAAAGCTCTTTTGGAGATGCAAACAAAACCAGAGCATGATTTTATTTCACATTTCTACCAGCATTGCATTGGGAGGGATGAACTGAAAGGATGCAGTGCCCATCCCAAGGGCACTAAAATTCAGAGAGGTTGAATCTAGACTTATATAGTCCCCAACAGGTAATAATCAGATAATTCAAGGAAAATTAACCCACAGGTGCCTGTAGCAATGTGGTTATGAACTGATGTTTTCTTTAACTCCAGCTAGGAAATGTGACACCATTTACCAGGTGCTCTTTGCTATCTATAGTGAAGGTTATCACTGGGTAAATCATCTGCCCAGCAACAGAGCTGGAACAGATTCCACAATTCACTGAAGGCAAAATCCAGGTGCATTCACACTGCCAACTCAAATAGTTTGAGATAGTGGTGGATCTTGTGTGTAGCAAATTAGGGAGTTCTACCACAGAGCTTGACAGAGGAATAGTGGGTGATGGGTCTGACAGTGTGGTACAAGGAGCAGATGGAAACATCAGCCTCTTCCAACAGCATAGCTAAACATGGGGATTTGTCAGGGGCTGTGTAAACATAAGAGTAAACTGCTGTGTTTCGCTGGCACTACTGATGTTGCAGGACAGGCTTTCACATTCCAACTCTCATAGAAAATGAAAAGGCAAAAATAAAAAGAACTTAATGCTGTCACATATTTCTCCAAGGCAAACCAATCTAGAGTTAAAAAAAAAAAAAAAACAACCACCAAAAAACACACCAAAACCACAAAACAAAAAGACCCACTTTCCTTTAAAATCTTTCTACTCGTTCTGATTTATCCTGCAGAGAAATCATAATCCTGCAACTGATGAAACCATAGCAGGTTACCTTGGTAACTGCAACTCAAATTCACTTTTAAGAATACACTCAAAGGTCAGACTGCTTGAAAAGTTAAGGCTAAGGAAGGTGTAATTCACATTGAAAGGTAAAGTGCAGGAAAAACCCTGCCACCTATACTTCCCATTGCAAAGATTCCAAACAATAAATATAAACATGTTTGGAAAAAAAGAATCACAGGATGTCAACAGTGAGACTGCAAATATAAGCCTACCTTAGGAAGCTCTGAATATATGTTATAACAACATCTGTAGCTATAGGAATATGCTATTGCATCAAAAATGTCATAACATTTTCTATCATCTAAAACGACCATGTGTGCATTCTTTGAAATCTTTTTCATTGCCAGATGCTACAAAAACCCCTATATTAAACCATTCAAGTTCACTAAAAGAAGTAAAAAATTTAATCCTATACTTTATGTCATACTTTTCAATGTTTTTGTCAAAACCCCGTGTATTCCTTTTTCTTACAAACGACATCACAAATTTTCTTAGGATCAACTCCAGCACTGAGGCAATTTCAGAGTCAAAGATCTAATTGTGCCCATACGTTTGAAGCATTAAAGAAATACATTATTCTCAAATTATGGTATAATACATAATAGCAAACTATGGCAAGCTTTTCATTTATGTCATGTCTGTGAGTTTTAAGTAGCATAAAATTCTGTTTTTTTAGAAACGCATCTACAGGTGTGCACACAGCGTGATTTTATATCTAAGCAAATGTTATGAACTCATACAACCAGGCTTCAAATGTAGAATGGAGCAAAATTAAGGCCAAATTCATAACTCTAAACTTGGAATTTCAACCTCTATGTAGGTGTTTCGCAGAGGTGCACCCTCAGGGCTCCATGTTAAATTTCATGAAGGATGCAGAGAAAAACAAACATATAAATCCACACTCTCATAGAGAACTCAAGCATGAAAAATTTTGGGCCCAAAGGTAATGGTTTTGAAAATCATTAGGCAACCAACTTTGACACACACCTGGACAGTTCTTCAGAAAGCTCCATCTTTAAAGTTAGTCCTATAAAAGAAAGCAATTTTAAAATGCCTCCATTTCTACATGACCTCAAAAGTCCTGTAAGCTGTCAAAGTTATTCCACAATGCTCTCCTGAAAACACCATTAGGAAATGATGCCTTCTCCTCAAAAAGCAGAACATGAAAACAGAGCAGTCTGCCCCGCAAATCTCCTGCAGTTCTCAGGTGATGGGGTGTTGCAGAACTTTCAGGACAGCTCAACAAAAGCACTGACTCTGCTCTTACAGAAGGGCACTTTTACTGATTCAAAAGAAATAGAGAAGACCCTGAAATGAGGGGAAAAAGAGTAGAATTTATTCCAGCACCATAGCATCTTGATATTCTTTGTGACCTTGGCCCACCAGCTCCAGAAGTCAACTTCTCAGTTGGATGAGAGCAATCTATAATTTTCTAACCATTACAATTATCATTATTGCTTAGCAAGAGGTATCTCTCATTCCATCTGATGATTGCTTATTATAGTACTTAAAATGAAGTAACTTTTTTTTAAATTGGTTTTTTTTGGTTTGTGACCTACAAGGTCTAGCCAATATTTCATTTGATGGTGCAGGTCATGAGTCTGAATCAAAGCTAAGAACACACTTTTTTGCACCTAGAATGAAAAGACATAAATGGACTGGTGAAATCCATTTCATGGTTTATATGGAATAACAGAAGGCAGGCTCAGGGGATTGAAGAGAGTGAAGGAAAATCTGTAAACACTCATGTTGTTAAACATGTCAGAAAGCATTCAAAAAAAATTATCCTAAATAATTATGCTAAATCATACCTTTTTCCAGACTGAGGAGGGAGGACTGGAAATCTGAAATTTTGTTCCATAACTACGAAATACAGATAAGAACCATGACATGCATGTCTGTGTATGCACTCACAAAGTAACGTGGGAGAAAGTTTGGGTAAAAATGTACTACCACCATTACTACTACTACTACTTTACTTGCAAAACATGTATAATACACATACTGGACTTCTGTTAACAATAGCAGAGAAGCTTGTTAGTACCAGTGGGAGGAGAAAGGAGTTAGGTACAAAACCAAATATTCAATTTTGCTCTTTTAGCCAGAATCACCATGCTTGGGTTCACTTTCTAAAGATTCTTTCCACTTGAAAACTACACCTACCTAACTGTTAAATATTTGTACCTTCTTCTCTAAGAAAGGTATGAAAAATGTAGAAACCTGTGTTGATGCTTTGCCCCTGCAAGCCTTCACTGGAGAACAAAGACAGTGTCATACACCTCTCCAACACTACAAGGATACCTGCACAGTAGACGGAAACTTAGAGAAGCAAACGGACAAGGAATACTCTGCTCTCTGAAGTATTCACACAAAAAAAAGTCCAACGCATCTGGCACTGATTAAGAAGCAATACTATGACCAAAATCTGTTGCACAGAACTCACCAGGGCTACATCAGTGTTACACAGCTGTAAAAATAAAATTTTAATTATTATGTAAGAAAGAAATTACAAATGAGGAACAATATCTTTTAAATCCTTTGTATAAAACGATGTCATTAAATTCAGGGGGGAACATGTAAAGAAAGATAAAGGATAAAATGCATAATAAAAAAAAAAAGTGCCCATATTATACAAAGTTCCATAAATAAAAGGAGTTGAGTTAGGTTTTGGGTTTTGTGGTTTTTCGGGGGGGAAGAGGGGAGGGGAGGGTTTAACCAAGAGTGGCACAAGGTTTGGTCCTGATTTTCTTATATTTGGACTACCACAATTATCACTAAGGAGCTGTTGCAACACACTTGCACATCAGAAAATCTCATCAGATTTATTAAGGAGATCTAATCTATTCTTTGAGAAGCAAACATGAATAAGCCATAGGAGAAGATCAGAAGATTTGATGACAAGGAACCACTTTGGACAAAATTTTCTTCATCTCATCTCACGGAATTGCTCTACTTAGCTTTCAGTGTTGACACAGACTGACAAGTGTGTTCAGGTAAAATGAATTTTTGCAAATCAGGAAACAAAAATCAGTGTATCACCTCAAAGAAGTGGAAGTGTTTACAGGAGAATGACACTGATACAGAATGTTCATCCATTCCTGTCATGGTTTTGAACCCATGATGCTTCCCTACAAGTTTCCTATGGGGTACGACACATTCCAATTTTTTTTTCCTCAAAACAGTACATTCAAGTGAAATCTAAATTAAATTAAACTACACCAGCCTTCAAAAGAAAATGTTGTAGTTTCAAAAGTTTGACACTACAGTACAAAATATTGGGCATGATAAGCAATCTGAGTGCACAATGAAGCTGTACTTAGATAAATAGCCTTCCTACAAGAGTGTAAAACCTTGTTATTGGTACTCACATCAAAGATACTATGGAATCTTCTCTAGATCATTTTTCTGCAACCTTTGCTATTTTTATTTACTCTAGTCAATTATTTGAAAAAAAAAAAAAAGGGGGGATTGCTTACCACCTGTATGCAACACCTTGCAGTCTGCTGCTGAAGGGTCATTTTGATCCTCTTTAATGCTGCTGATGTTGTCTTTTTCAAGCAGTCTGTCCACCATGGCAATAACACAGTTTAAACTCTTTGCCACGTTGGCCCACACCCTGTCCTGAAAAGAGCAGAATTATCACTGCATGTTACTGAAGAAAAAAACAAAGATAGTAACTTACTAACATAAAGTGGAGACAGAGATGAGCAAATTATTAGAAACATTAGGTGCCAGCATATTACCCTTTCCCTTATTCTTCAGCCTATTATCAAGTTAAGCCTTTCACATGAAGATTTTTCTTGCAGTGTAAATGAGCTGAAACTGTTCGGGTTTTCAGACACTGGAGAACACACGTGCTTCAACCTCTACACGAAAATGCACGCAAAGTTTCAGGTCTAACCCCAAGGAACTGAGCAGTTTGTCCATCTGAAGTAATACTGTATGAGTGTAGACACGTAAAGCCTTGCCAAATCAAATCTCGTGTGGAACTGCCAGTTTTGTCATAGTACTTAGCAAGCTCTTTTTGATAATTTAACATACCCTATATTTTATCACATCAGTTACTCTGTTGAAGCAAATGTAAAATTCAAGGACTAGAATGAGAAACTTGCTGTTCAAGGTATGTTTATTAGGTAACACAATTTCAATTTCATTCCTCACCTCTCACACAAACTGCAACCATCACACTTAACTGCGTTTATAATGAATATGAGAATTACAGAAGTAATAGAGTGATAGAAAAAATTCTGTCTGAACAGAGAACAAAAGAGATAATGTAGAGTGAAAGAAAGAGCTGTTGTGGAACAGAGACACAGGAAGGATCTTTCAGGTGCTGGACGCAGCAAAAAAATCAAATCTCTTGCTCTGACTTTTGTGGTGCTGAAGAAGAAGTTAAAAAACCAGGCCATACAAGAATGAGGCTTTGCCCAAGACTAGCAATCAGACTAAGACCAAACCATAACAACTCCCCAAAAAACTCCCATCTACATTTTTTAATTCTGAGTTGTTCTGAAAACAATGCAGAGCAACCAGAGTTTGCTTGAGCCTTAGAAATGGGAATATAATATGACTACTTCGCTTTCTATTTTACAATGCCAGGAGCATTATGTATATGTCAGGTCTTGAGGTGCAAAAATGGAGTTGCAAAAGACAACAAGAGAGAAGGTTAAATAAAACCGAAAACTTAAAAAAATACCATAATTCCATATAAATGGCAACACTTGGAAGGCAAATCAAGAACTACTACTAAGGCAAACATTTAATCTAAGATTACTTTTTAACTACATGCCACACTTAGGTCATTATCCTGACTAAAGGGATCCAATCTTTCCCTGTTCCCTCCACTTGAGGACACAACCTATGACAAGTGCGCATCCTGAACTCGGGGACATCACATGGGTCTGCAGACAGAAGCATGGACTTGGTAAACCTGTACAACAACACTGATCCTGTCCTCCGGCTCCCCACGTCTGAATCCTGCAGCACTCCTGTGGGGTTGCCTTTCAGACAACAGCATCTAGTGTTACAGGTGGACGTAGCAACTGTGGTTTGATCTTCTACCTGTATAAACCCATGCTTTAACCACACTACCAAAAAGATACTGTTGATTTACAAGAGGCAAGAAGCTGTACACCCTCATGCAGAACTGCTTTTAATCCAGTTATTTCATTTTTTTTTTTAAAGTACTGTATGTACAGCGCAACATGTGGAAATACCTGCACCTGTACACATGAAACAAACCATTAGACACAAGAATATCTGATATTCACATGTTTAAGATACAATTTAAAGTCAAAGGACAGAGGACAGGTATATATTCCCTCAAAAGTTTCCTACTATATATACCCTCAAGCGTTTCTGAACGACATTTAGAATATGGGTGAAATTACTGATTTCCACCACCTGCAAGTATTATTTTGGGGAGAAGGATTCTATGAAGAGCAATGAAATACTGCAAACAGTAAAAAGTCTGGGCCCAAATATCAGCAGGTTTTACCGGAGAACAGCAGGGAACTTCAGGGCTTCCAGCTGAAGTTTCAGCTTGAGTTGCTGAGGTAGATGAACTCAAATTGCTCAGCGTGGCTGCAGCAATGTAATTTCCCTTTCCTCTGTCTGCTGAGGGAGCTTAATCCCAACACAAAGAGCATTAAGCTCTTAATGAGCATCTGGAGTTATTGCACAAACAACACAAATATGAGCCCTTGTTTCATTTTGGAAAGAACACTCTTCTCCTTTCAAACTAACTATTAACCCAGCATTGAGATGATCTCTATACAATATTCACACAAACATTCCCCGAGGGTTTAGAAGCAAAATTCATAAACATCTGTTGACAGAAAGCTCACTCTTATTACCATATATCTGGCTTTTTTACATACGGGTAAGTGAGAGGGAGCAAGAGCCTGTCCCAAAGCTCTTTTTCTCCCCATGGGAGTTCCTGGGATTATAAGTTATTATAGGCAGAGACAAAAAGTAGATGTTTCTATCATTCACTGAGATGTTATTCTGTCTGCACAAAAGCAGCCACATTTTTCTCAAGAGAGCTGCTCAAGTTCTGCAGTTTGGAAAGAACAATTCTCAAGTAAAAATGCAGTTTCCAATCAATGAAAATCAAGTGGATTTCTATGATTCTCCATGACAAGAAATGAATCTGTTTCACATTCTTTGTCATCCCTTACTATTTCCAGAATGTTTTCCTGTAGTCTAACATACTTTCTACCCACCTTTCATCTCCTTAAGAGGTTCTATTTTCATTTTGCCTCAGAACTACCTCACAAGTGATCACTTTGCAGCATGTGCCAAGTTAAAGAACAAAACACAGCCAGATACAGCCTCACAAGTAAGCATTCTTATAAACTCTCTATGTGAAATGAAAGATCAGAAGAAAATAGGTCTTATTTCATGATACACTGAAGTACTAAGACCTTATTTTCCTAAGCAGGATGTGTCTCCTCTGATACCAGAGGTTTACCGATAGCTGCTGGAGAGCTAACTGGATAGTAAGTTTAATGCTGTGGTGTGAAAGAATGAGAGAAACAAAGTCTCTGGCTCTCTCTCATTGCTGTTTCCTTTAAGCTCAAAAGTCAAAGCAATGACAGGGAAGGTCGAAATCTGTAACAGGACTTGACCCCATTGAGACAAGGCAATGGCACACTGACATCTTCTTCCAAACTTTAGAAGCCATTTGGGATGGTCAAGCAGTCCTGGCACATGTGGTTTTGGTGTTGCTAGTTAGAAACTGGTCATGGTCACACTTCTACTGCTACCTCTCCTGTGGCACTGGCAGGCAGGTATGCACACTTATAAAGGTCTCCATGAAAAGCTAGGGCTTGGCATCACTGCAAGCTGGGCACTGTTCCTAGGACATTTAAAAACAAACCTGTAAGATAATTCTCTTTCATTCACCCAATTGAAAAAAATGTAATAAATCTCCATCTGCTCTGATAGAATCGTTAAAAAGCAATACAGGTTCCTCATTTCAGAGGGCAGGAGTGGAAACTGTTTTCTGTCATTGCAGCTAACTGGATGTCTCCCTCCTAAGCACTGCCAGCCAGTGGAGTCCCTGAGGCCGTCTCTTTGTTTTTAAAGGATTCTCAGGCTTTCTAGGTTCACTACAGAGCTCCTCAGTCACTTCTTGTCTTTCCAAAAAAAACCACTGCAGTTGTATTCTTTACTTGTGCCAAGTAGGGCACAGCAACTGCATTTCCCAGTGCTCTAAAGATACTGCCTCCTTCATGTGGGTTGATAGTCATATATTACCCCATGGTCCTTTTGAGGTATGTTCATAGGTAAAGCAAATATCTTAACTTATGTGCCCGATTAAGCCCCTCTTGTGATACGGAAGTGCTTTGGAATGGAACATATCACACACACATCAGTATTTCAGAGCACGGACTGATCACTGTGTCTGTATTTGTATGTAGCTTATTGGAAATGCAATTTTATCTGTTCTTTGTAGCTCCAACCAGATTAACTAGTCAGTCAGAAATGCAGAGCAGGATCAGCTCCAAGTGGCAATGTGCCCACCTTTTCTTGTATTATACATGACAACATGCTTTGTGCCCTCCTGCAGGGAGGTTCTAGGATAGCAGAAGCAGCTGGTAAGAGAAGAGAATATCTATCCAGAGGCAATCTAAAACTCTCAAGTTAAATATTTTTCCTTCAGCAGTGATGTTTTACTGCTGCCTACACACAGTGCAGCAATACAAATAGCTCAGTCTGTACTGCAGTCAGTTCCTCTGGGATGAGTATTTGTACTTCGTATCAAAGAAGAAAGGTGCAACACACTGCTGCTATTGAGAAGAAGGCTTTTTTTGAAAACACTGGTCACTCAGGGAAAGGGCACCCTGTCAGTTAAGAAACTATTCCTCTAAAGATAAACTTGGATGCCAGGGAAGGGGGTGAATCTCACCTAGTTTTTAAACACTGCCTTGAATTCACTTCTGTGATAGCCGTAAGGTAACACAGTCACTGGAAGTGGATGGAACAGGGTTAGCTTAAAGAATTGTTTAAAGATTTAGATCTCAGGCAAAACTAAAATTTGAATCTCAGTTGTAAAATATAAGTTTGATAATGAGAAAAAAACCCGTGACAGCAAAGGAGGATGCAGTACTCTGCATACAAAGCAACTTATCCATTTTTTCCTTTATAGTTGACTTTCAGCATGGATTAAGCATTTCTTTCAAATTTTACATGCATTTATTCTTTCTCTTTCCATCATGCTGATGACAATTTGGTCATTAAAACTCCCATTATTCATCACCTCCGTTGACAAAAAGAACTGAAAACTATCTGAAGTCTAATCTTTCAAATTCTGGAAAAAAACACACAAATTTTTCTAAGATTTATACTTTCTCAAGTTTGACAGTGACTCTCATTCAGTTTAACTCAGAAAATACTGAAAGATACACTTAATTTTTAATCAAGAAGGTAACCTTACTAATCCAGCAGAAAAAACATATATTTTAAAATGACGTGCTTATAGGTTTTAATAGATGAGGACGAAATGCCTGACAGAAATTTGTTTTTTAAATCAATAAAAAAACCCCAGTAATGCTATCAAAGAAGTTAAGCTGAAGAGAACTATTTAAACACAACTTGTAAAAAAATGCTGTTTTTTCCAATGCAAAATGAAACGTGTTGTGATGTTTATATTTCTGAATGTTTCAACAGCTGGAAACAACCATTTTGGCTTTAACTTCAAGGAAAGAAGCACCATTCTAGCCCCTTAGGTTGCTGAGAAAACAAGAAAAAGTGAATTCAAGGCTCTAAAACCAGAGGACAAATAAAAGAATTGTTTAAATCTCATGACTACTTAATGCATGGCGTTGGAAATAATTGCCTTTTCCCTAGAAGAAATATATTCTTCTTCCCTTATTTGTGGCATGGATAAAAATCACAGTTCAGGTGAAAGTACTGTAGCTCACACAAGTTATTAATTATTTACAATAGAGATGAATATGCTGGCTTCCTTTACATTTATGAGAATACAGTGAGGAACTCATACTTTGAGTCTGAACTGAATAAAAATAGCTTGAGTGTGCATGTAACAAAGCAGCAGATCTATTACATCCACCAAAATAATTAATCTACATAATCTCAGCCATATAAATAATTCATATCTTTGAAAGATATGCTAAGAATGTTAAAATGTAAAAGCGACATTTAGTTCTTTTACACAATCTCAGACATCCTCTAAGAAGAGAGTTGAAGGGAAAAGAGTTCTGTTTTACTGAGGGTTAATTCATGTGTATTTAAACTGTTTACAGCCTGAGGGCTGGGAAAGAAACAAACATTTCCCTCCTTAATAGCATATGCTGTTCTAGTCTCCTTAAATCTCCCCAGCTAGCAAAAAGAACTCAAGTAAGAGCAAAGAAAGACTACTTTTCTGTCTGGGCAAGAAGATGTTTATCGTCCTCACTGTTATATGCACAACCAAGCAGTCCCAAGTAGCACTGCACTTAGGAAAATCCTTACAACTGAGCTTCAAAATC
Organism: Myiozetetes cayanensis; assembly: GCF_022539395.1. NCBI lineage: Eukaryota > Metazoa > Chordata > Aves > Passeriformes > Tyrannidae > Myiozetetes > Myiozetetes cayanensis. The sequence goes on along the minus strand of NW_026087654.1, from coordinate 539,003 downwards.
TGTGATGCATCCAAAAAATATGATTTCATGATTTTGCACTCCTTTCCCCTCTGCACTAAAAAGGACACTTGTTTATGTGGATTGGTAGGGTTTGGGATTGAACACCAACCGAGAGTTTCTGACTACTTACCCACTCTTCCTCATCATACTCAGAATGATGTGGTATAGAGTCCTGCCTTTTAATCTGAGAAGGATGATCCTGGTGCTGTGAATCACCCCCATCTTCTGCACTGTTTCTAGGCACAGCTGGTTTCTTGAGGACACAGCCAGGCCGGGCTGTGTACAGTGCTAAAAGGGCACTTCTGACCAGCTGATCCTTAAATGCATGCACAAATAACTCCGTCTAGGGAAAAAAAAAAAAAACAACAAAAACCAAACAAAAAACCATGAAAAGTTTAGATCAAATAATGCAATACTGCAACCAAAGTGGTATAACACTGAATTACTCTTGGAAAGACTGGGTATTTGTTTCAGGTTGGCCTGAGAGGCAGAAAACAAAGTAGGCCAACAAACAATGAAGAACAGTTCAAGGGTGTTAGGGACATCATCACATTCGACAATCCCAGTGTTCTGACGATTAACTCAAAGTACAGTATCTGTCATAGAGATCATAATCTTCTCACATTTTATTCAAGTTCCAAATTTCACCTGCAGAGATGAGCCTTTACAAGAGCCAGTTCCAAGAGTAACCAACCACTGCTCAACAATTTCAGACAAAACGAGATTAACAAATTCAAGGATCTTCTTAACTAAACCCCACCATGCTACATTGCTGAGATTGCAGTATCTGCAAAAGCAGTCTTTCCAGAGATAAACTTAAGTACCTGGGTATCAACCCAGCCAGCAGGTTAGGTGACAACACCTGATTTCTAGCTTTATCTATTTTTTAAAGAAAGGACATCCTGAAGTAGTTTCTTCAAGTGTTCTGAAGATGTTATTCAATCACTGTATAATTTTTCCTAAATCCATCTTGATGACTGTCACAACTGGAGTTTTTAAAACCCTTCAACCTCCCTGTGTTATTTATCTCCCACTCCAACAAGAAAAGGAAAATGCTTTCTGCATATAGTCTCTACCATTTCTAGGTTGCCTCAACATAACAGCAAAGCCACAGTGACAAACAGCTGGGGAGAATCCTGATTTTGGTTACTTCAACAACTTTCAACAGTTCACCTGTCAGAGTGGAGGGAGCTGCTATACCACATCCAACACATCCCACCCAGCCTGCCAGAGCTCCTCTCCCCAGCTAGAAACTCTGGTTCACAGGGGATGATGAAACACAATTCCATATTTCTTTCACAGCACAATCATCTGAATTTATTTATTCTGGGTCAGTTGCCTTCCTATTTTCCCAGAACATAGTGGATTGTCATGTGCAGGCAGATTCAGATGCTGAAGTGCCTTTATGCACACAATCTTAATTAAACAGGCATGTGAAAAGTATGTAAGTAAGAGTCAGAGGAACCAGCCTGAACAAGCTGGCACACAAAGCTAGGAAATGCTAGAAATAAAGGTTGCCCAGCCAAGCTTCATGCAGCCCTCACACACTGCTTATGCAAATTCTGAAGAAAATGTAGCAAAAAAACCCCCCAAAGCATAAAAGTTTCAAGTGTCATCATCTCTCTTCCTGGAAGTCTTGCTCCTAGTCTCTTCACTTCTTACTTCCATTCTTATTGCATCCTTTTTTCCTACTACTGGCTCCTCTTTTGTATGCCTCTACTCCTACTCAACTTATTTTTCTTGCTTTCCTGCCTCAATACTCCCTCAAAAGTTTACTGATATTTAGACAATGCTCTAAATAGTTGATGGATTTCTTCAAGCTCCAGCTGCTGGGTCAGGTACTTGCTTGAGAAGTTTCTGCTTTTTCCCATTTTCATTACGTTTAGAAAAAAAATATTTTTTGTTGTGGAACGGTTGAAAACTTTTGCTGCAACTGAATTTCAGAGGCTTTAAAAATAAGAACCTCAGACATATTTAAGCTACAATTTTTTAAAACCAAACTCAGGACTTCCTTCAGACCTGATCTGGGTGCCTGAGTTTTTAGGGGTGTTTTTAAAGAGTTTTCTTATATGTAGCCCTTCAGGGTTGTCTCCTGGTAGTCCCGAATTGCACGGCAGAACAATTTCAGTTTGCTAAATTTCCAGCCTCCATGTGATGCATGCTTGGAAAATAAATAAGTCTTTGGGGAGTACTGCTAGTAAACCATACCACTCTTTTCTTAAGAAGAGGCAAAACGTCTTCAAGAGTCTAATTTTAAAGTTCCATATCAAGAGAGTCAAAACTACATTACTTGTCTATCCTAAGAAATGGTAACATCATGATTTTATTGAGGTTTCATGCCTGCTCTTCACCTCAAAGTCTACTTCAGATCATTTCAGGTCTCTGCATCAGGCATGCAGAGCAAAGCAAAAAAGCTTTAAATTTCAGAAAATGGTGAGCATTGGACAGCTTGACATAAAGCATGTCCGCTAGGAATGCAATGTGCATTAGGTAATGATCTGAAAAGTTTAAGTAACATAATTTAATACAAATATTTTATAGAGAAAATTGATTTTTAAAAGCAAATTTGTACAGAAGTGAACCTCCATTTTTTCATAGAGACTAAAATGCTCTGTAATTAAATTCCATTCAGGGATCCCATTGGTTTACCAGTATTTTACATTTTAACTGCATTTTCTAACAGATCAGTACAGTTAAATTTGCAGAACATCACTATTTATAAAACTGCATCGAAATCACAAAACAAGTCTATACAAAGAAATGAAAACTTTGCAAATTCTTTTAGATACTCAACTAAAGAATATTTCTGCAAACAAAGATAGGCATAGCTGGAAAATGAATTTATCAAGCCTTCTGCAAGCTGCAAATGCTGATACACTTGTCGACAGCTAAAGGCCTCCTTAATCAATTAACACAAAGTGATGATAAAAGGTTACTCTCAGGAAAATACTATGGTAAATTGAAAATTATATAGAGAGAAGTAAAGCCATGCTTAATGTGAGGAAATAAGCTCAATTTAAGAAGCAGCAGTGGAATTATTTAATTTTCCACTTTGAATCTATGCATCCAGTCCTTCCATTTCTAACAAATACTTAAATATAATTAACATTACTGATAGCTCAGATATACTCACTACTACCTGACACTTTTAGAATGAATTATTCTGTATATCAAGTTTAACTTTACCTTAAAAATGGTGATATGCTTTTTAATAAATGTCTGGAATTGAATCACCAGGCAAATCATTTTTATAACTTCTTCAAACAGCTGTTTAATTTCTAAATTTCTATCAAGTTAAAATGCAAGAGCATTTCTTTTTACATACAAGAAGTGTGGGAAAGACGGAAGAGCAGCAGCATTTCACATGACTCAGGAATACAAGTAGGCATCACATAATTCTGTTCAGCAGAGCATGTGCCACTCTGTCGTAAATATAATCAGGGACACTCTGTTAGTCTTGTTTATACTGATGTACAGATTATATAGATAGATTATGTTAGGACACCAAGATAATGCTTTGTACTAACTATGAGGGATCTAATTGCAGTATCATGTGGGTTCACTCGATCTGGGGGTTTGAAATGCTATTTCCTTTCCCTCAAGTTGCTTTTTGGTCTTGCTTTCCTCCCCATCTCTCTCCCTTCTTTACAAGGGGCTGTCCATCCATACTTGTTTCCTCAACAATGGTCCAACCCTATTATTTCTCCATTATCCATCTTCTCCTCAGAGCAAATTTGGGAATAGACAGGGAAGTAGGTATTGAATCATTCATGCAGCAGTTGTTCAGACAACTGGATTAATCTCTTCCAAGCAAAAGGTGGAGGCTAGACAGACATCCATGCACTATACCAGGTGAGACTCCTCCTTTTGGGAAACTGTGCTCATATTAAATCCTGGCCCTGAAGAGCTGATATGAACATACACAACTAAATCACCAGCTATACATGTAAAACATCTGTGACTTCTCCAAACTGAATGGATTGTCTTTTTTTGATCCTTTTCTCTAGTCAGACTCTCCAACGAAACGTGGTTTAAACAGTGGTTTAGTTTCACAGCTGCCTGCAGCCACTCTGAAATCATCCACCCTTCATGCCCAGAGAGGCAAATGGCTACAGCTAACACACAAATTCCTTAGCAACTACACTTTGAATACCCAGAACAGACACTTCGTCTGATTTGCTTTACCTGTGCCTATATATTTCTTTTAACTGACCACTAACAGAGCAGCTCCACTTGTTCTATGCACAGCTAAAAACAGCCTCCTACATGGAAAGGTACCCTATAATTGCCGCAATCTCCCCATAAATTCCTCTGTTTCGTTTCCAGACTGAATTCTGCTTTCCTATATTATCCCTGACATTCACAGTGACCCCAGTGTTCTCAGAGCTACTGTGGATTTACAAATAACTCAGAGGAATGTTTCTCTGGCCCATGGTTCTAATGCCATGCACCTTCACAGCGTGTGGCTGAGCTCAATGTTCAGATTTGAAACTCTCCCACTAAACGAGATACTGCTGGGATAATGGTGCTCAACAGACCACAAGGGGTGTCACTTCCCAATAGCTGAAGATCTATTGAAATGGTTATCAATAGTGTTTTTAAGACATAATGAGATCACATTACAGAAGGGATGACCCATGAAGTAATGGAAAACTTTTTCAACCTCTGAGGCCATAGTTATACTGCTTAATATCTTTAAAGGATAACATATTCCATATGCTTAAAAGTACTACAGACTTCAGTTAATCTCCAATATCTGTCTCTGAGACAGGCAGAAGATATTATCTCCCTGAAGTCAGAACTAACAAAACTAAGATGAGGAAAAGCCTACAGCTATAGAGGAATATAATATGAGAAAGAGAATTAAAATTTAAGACCTCCTGGTGCCAACTTCCTAGCTTCTTCCAAGCTGTATCACCATTTCTGATCATGCTATTATTCTAAACCTTATGCACAAAACCTGGCTTGAACTATCTCCCACAAGCAGCAGCTTGAAGTATCACAGAAAGAGAATTAAAAATAATGATTTAGCATACCAAAGAACTATTTATAATAAACTATTTTGATAAACCCCAGTATGTGGCCACTAGAGGACAAGAGAGACATATGAAATTAAATTAATTATACTTTCAAATAAAGACAGTCTTTATATATTTCATTAAGTTTCTATATGGAAAGCCTACAAAAATGCTAAATAACATTCTTTTTCTAATAGCAACTTTTAAAGTTTATTTTAGAAGAGCTTATTTAAAATTTCCTGATGCTGTGAAAGTCAATTTATGCAGAAAAAAACCCCAGCAGTTTGAGACTTGGTTATTCCATTTTCCATTGCAGTGAAGATTTGAATCTTACCTTTTCTGAAAGCATCTTTAAAGAATTCTTCAAGCTGTCTGGGGAACGCTGGCTTGCAGAACTAAGCAGTAGGTCTGCATGGCTTGATATAAGAGGTTGTAGATGATTGATGTTGCTGAGAACTTCCTTTGCCTTGGCTGTGTTTTCAGGTGAATAGTAAATACACTGGTATCCAGTACTGTAATAACAGAGAGAGTCACATAATGGAAAAATAATTTCTGCTATTAATAACAATGCTGAATGTGCTAAAAAACTTACCACTGCTTTTACAAAAAACAATGCCAGATATCTGAACTTCACTTCATTGAATGCTCCTTCCTTTAAGGGCAAAACCAAATCCTTGGTTGAACAACAGCACATAACAGACTGCCCATCACCAAACAATCCAAGTAGTATTGTTCAACCTAAAAATTCCTTTGAGTGACTGATCTGAACATATCTTTAAGTGTTTCTTTTAAAAATTGTAATTCTGGAGAAACAAAAGGTTTGACCAAGCCAGATAATACTCACAAAGAGCATAAGGCTCCTTATTTTTCCAACTGAACTCCCCAACACATTATTCAATATCTCACTAAGTCTTATAAAATGAGCCATTAACGTTCAGTTGATCAGTGGTCCACAGTGTTTTGATTAGCATCAGTGATGTCCAGCAAGTGGTGACAACCAGAGTTATCTCAAATAAAAAACAGGTGTCTATTTTGCACGAAAAGACAGAGAAATGGGGTATGGGGGTTAATTACTATAAAAGCACACAAATGCATACTGCAAACTTCCTAATTTCCTTTCAGTTGTTCACAAACTACTGCAATTCTTTGCAGATCTTCTTTTCCCACCCCTCTTCTTCTTCCCTGATGCCTCATACCCCAACACTTACTAATCATGCAATATCCTTTTATACCATTATTCCCAAATACCATTTCATGCACACACCTACTGGATCTTCGTTGTAGTATACAGCTCCTCACCTAAACCTCCTGTACATAATTCTTCCCTTTATGTAGCCCTGCTTCAGTCTTTCAGAGAAACTAGTCAAAATCTTTTGCAGTTTCATATTAATCTATAACGTCAACACGGGAAAAAAATGTAACCAAGCAACTCCTGGCACTTTACCAATGCCAGAGGAATGTACATACTAGTACTTCCCAGTTGGTTCTGTTTGTATCTCCCTTCTTTCCTCTTGTGTCTTTTAATCATACATACTTCTGTTTCTTCAACCCTTTCACAACTGTTTTAATTTCTTTCTTAATTTTCTTAATCAAGACCTGAATTTTGACACTTGTGCAATCCTTTGAACTTCATGCATTGCTTTTCATGACAGTCTTTTTCCAGATCTCTTCACTCCCCCTTTCCCCCTTTGTGTCTTCTAGTGGCCCTTCCAGTTCCTTCTCATTAGTTTTCTACAAATTGGAAATTAAATTTATTTCAATAAAAGACATAGCAACATAAATTCAGAAGTTCAAATGAAGTTGCTTCCATAAAACGTAAAAGGCTTAAGCATTTTGGCAAATAACGATAGATTCAAGCAGTCTTAAAATTTAGCCTCTTGTTTAGATATTTTGCTGATTTACAGTCCCAAAATCCACAATATCCTGTTCTATTTTTCTGTCTTTCACCAATGTCTCCATTTTTAGATACAATTCTTTGTAGAGGCAGTCAGGATGAATGGCATCTGAGTCATCAAAATTTTGCCATGATCAGTCGTGCTACCAGCCACATCAAAATTACTCCTCATCTCCAGCTCACAGTCCCCTACATAAATTACTAGACTGCTGAGTGAAGCAGTCAGAATTCTGAGTATTTCAGCAAAATGAATCGTATAAACTCTCTTTCCTAATGAACTGGGGGGGAAAAAAAAAATCTCTGTCCCTCTGAAAAATGAGGAAATGGTCACAATTTTATCTTTGAGGATGCAATACTTCCAAAGTCAGATCTACCTTTACATTCATGGCAACTCCCAAGCTATCAGACTTAGTAGACAAGGCAGGGACAAGAGTAATAATCTGTGTTAATTGTATTGAAGACACAGTCTTAAAAGTGTTGACACTTCTCTAATTCCCCTTCAGGCTTCTCCCTCCCTTTATCAAACAGCCTTTTTGAATCTGGCTAATGCTGTTATCAAGCTCGCCATGCACATACTGCTTTCTGGGATTTCCCTCAGCCTTTAATTCCCTGATCGTTTCCACTGATCTCCCACAGCTCTAAGCTTCACTGAATGTTGCAGAAGAAAAGCTACAGGCAATGTTGTAAGACAGAGGGAATAGCAATACTATATCTGTGGGCAGTTCTCATTGTAATAAGGTAAATCATAGCTTTTAAATGAAGGAAACAGAGAAAAGAGAATGACTCTTTCTTCAGAATTAAGTGCATTATCCGACTTCATCATTTGGCTAATTTTAACATTTCATGAACCCCAGAAAGCATAAGACAACTTCAAATATTTAGTTTCTTTCACAATTTCAGGGCAAATTCCTCCCTCTCTCCAAGAAAGTGTGTAATTGTTTGTCAGAGTGTTTGGCAGTATTTGAAGTTTCTAATTGTTGTGTCCCAACACTGTTGAATCTACAACTAGCCTGAGATTTTCTGAGGCCCTACTGTTCATGAAAGGACATTACTACTTACAAGTCAGTGAAGTTTCCTCATCTGTAACTACTTTTAGAGCTTGCTGACACATACAGCAATAGTATATAAGTATTATCACTTAGAAGAAGCAGCTGCCAATAGAACTTACTGGCACATAAAACTTTTCACAGGTGTCCTAAGGCATAAACTAAATTAAACTTTTCCATTAGGGTAAAGGTCACATGGGTAGGTCCAGTGCAGGAAATCAGCAGCATTATGAAAACCTACCTTTGATATGCAAATTACATTATTACACATGTACCTTTTGAAAAATCTCTATAATAATGTCTTCTGGGTTAAGTTTCAAGGCTTTCACTGAGCAGACAAATCCACACTTGATCACTTTCATATATTGGCACCATCATTGACTATGAACACATGACTGCCAGCAGTCATTTCAGTTTTAAAATTGTTTTAAGGACATTGTCATGTAATTTGAATAAATATTACATTGGCTACATCTGCAATTTTAATCCTAAATTAAAAAAGTTTTTGCCTGAGAATAAATGCTGCAATATGCTAAATGTCTAATTTTTAATGACACTCCGAGTTACTCCACTCCTGCTGGTAACTGCAATCTGGGTGACTGAGTTAAATTGCTACCATCTGGGACTGGGTTCAAATCTTTCAACAATGAACATTTGACCTCACATTTTTCACGGTCAAAATTACAGACATTCACATCAAGAATACAGTTAAAACATAGACAGCAAGTACATCTAATCCCAGATAACTTTGATCTTATGCACATTACTGAAGATATCAATTCAATGGTTTACTTATGCAACACATGTATTCTGTCTAAAGTGAAAAGTTATGATCAAAAATAAATTGCTACATAAAAAAAACTCTGAACAATTCACTGCCTCAATAAAAAAAACTGAACCGTACAATCAGTGTCAAGGTTATGAAAACAGACCTGAAATCAGAATTTTAAATTAATTTTCTTTTTATTTCCTTAAGATTCTGTTGTGGGTTCCTTTGCAAACTTGGAAATTCTAATTTTGAATACTGAGGAAAATGAAATCATATTATTAGTTCTGTCGATGTTTCAAATCTCTACGAATCCTAATCTCAAGGCAATGGCTAAGGCTGGACACATAGACCTTTTCCAGTTGTTCTTTTTATTTCCTTTTTATTCCTAACTGACCCTTGGAATAACTCTACATCAATGCTTTCAGCTGGTAATGGACATGAGTGTCAGTGAAAAGAAAGGTCAAGACTGCCTCCAGCCCTCTAGAGACCTAAGTAGGACAGATGCCACAGCACCATAGGTGAACCTCACACTGAATCTTCCTAGGAGGACTCACTCCAGGAATGCTGAATGCCTAGGGAAAGCCTTCCACAGATCATCAAAATAATTTTAGAGTCTCTTTACATTGGTGGAAAGGTGTAAGCAGCCTTTAATGTAGGGGAGAATCTTGTTCTGGGTAAGTGAGCATGGTTCTTATCAGAAGGAAAAAAGTTATCGTGCCCCACCGCAAGCCTGAAGTCAAATGGTGCCTCTCAGTGAGCCATCTCCTGGCAGTTTGCTGAAGAGAGATTACAAGAAAAAATGGCAAAGACATGGATCCAGTCTCCTGCTGCCCCAGCTGCAGCCCACATAGATGGAAGTTTCCTGTTCTCCAAAACACGCCATCCTAACCTTGGCAGGAAAATCTCCTGCAAGTCCTTCCCTTCCTTTACAGCCCCAGTCTCCTTTCTTTGATGCCCTCTGAAGGAAATGCTTCAAGCAATTCTGTCCAGAGAGTCCAGCAACTGGAAAATATTGTGATGAGAATTTTATATCTCAATGAATAGCATGAACTTAAGCATTTCTCGTCTAAGCTTTCACACAACCCTAATACACTGTTTTGATGGTCAGTGAAAAAGTGTTCATCTCCATGAAGTCTAATCTCTCTTTCTCACACACGTATACATCCAAAAAAAGGGGAAAGTGAGCAAAGAATAACATCTCTGTGAAAAGTGCTATGCACTTTTGTTTTCCTTTGGCAACAGTGATTAGAGCAACTAGATCAAACACAGATCATTACTATTTCAACAATCTCGGTTTTTCTGTGAAACAATACTACTTCATGTTCCTCAGAGAATGGAAATGGGTTGAAGGTTATGAAATTTGAGTAATAGGAATCCAGGAGATTGCAGCATTAATAAAATCTCTGGTAACAGATATGTTAGTGAAGGAGCACACCTCATATTTTGACCAAAAATCTAGGCCTCATGAAACATGAAGGGTTCTTTTAGACAGTTCAAAACCAAAAGAAATTATTATAACTTAAAAAAAAAAAAAAATCAACAGTACTGTTCTACTTTTAAGCTAGTGCTAACTTGAAACAGGATAACTTCCAAACTGCTTGCTAGAAATTACGTATAAAACCATAGTGAATCACAGCACCTAATTCAGCTTGTCGGACACTTCTATTTTTCTTGATGTTTAAAACTGGAGCATTAAAAAACTTGCAATCATAAGTCTATGTGTTTTGATTAAAAGAAAGATGGTCGATTTAGATTTTAAGTAAGAAAAAAAGACCTTTGTGTATCTTGAAAGTGATTTATGAACAATTCAAGCAGTGAGGCATTATATGAGTATAACTTACAGAATGTCTGCCATAAACATTCCTGCACAACTGAGCTCTAAAAATAATAATTTGCTGTGCCATCTAAACTGATGAGAAGACAAGTCCTTCCATTTGCTGGAAGGAGAAATAATCTTTACTAGCAGGCCAAACAAAGACTGTATCTGAACAACTGACTGACTTTCTCTTTCAGCTAGAAATAGCAAAGGAAAAATAAAGAGAACAATCCAATACAGCATAAAGAAAAATATTCTAAATAAATGTATATCCTAAACATATAATTAATATTCTGCATTGATTTGCCATACCTTAATCATCACATATCAATTATTTGAAGTGTTATCTGTGCCTAAACAAAGTTTTTAAAAAGCGTCAGCTGTTCTTACTGATCTTATGAAGCTCACTACTAGCTACTAAAGGGACAGATATACTACTCATATCTTATAGATATGACTGATGTTTCTAGTAGAAGAGCCTTTTATCTGTCTCTTTTTTACAGATAAAACCCAGTATGTGAATAGGTTGTAAAGCAATGGAATGGGTTTCAGATCACATACCATAAAGTATTATATTTTTCATCTGGAAGAAAAGCTTTTTTTGCTCTTATTTCAGGTCCTATTTTTAGAAATCTGCCTTTTTTTTTTTTTCTTTTAATATGACCTGCTTGATGGTAACAAATGAGTGAAGAATTGCAAAAATACAGTCTTTTTTATAAATATTATTATACAATGCCTTCCTCTCTTTTGTCTGCACAAAAACATGTATTCTGCATAATAGAAAACATGCCAGAACTATCTTCAGATGCACATTTTCCACATTCTTCTATTTGATAAACTTTCACAAAATATGTCTGTCTTGCTGTGGTTTGGCAATTGCAAATACTACCGGATAACAGTTCCTCTTGTCTGTTAATTCCACAAATCTAGATTTGAGCAAGGAATATTTTGTGATATGCTGACACCGTTGACTATTTCAATAAACTGCTCTAATAACCAGACTAAAGGTCAAAGACATGCAAAGTATTTTGTCATGTCTTGAAAGCTACCGGGATCAGCTTGAGAACTAATCTCTTCCCACATCTTCCTCTAGGTTTTCAGCTCACTTAGCCTAGAGGAAATGGCTGCTGAATCTGCACTTTTTTCTGTTCACTCTACATTCTGACTGATATTTCAAGCTGTCACTTCTTCCTTCAACCAAATCTTCAGAAAAGCTGCCCCCGTTCTAAAACAGAAAATTTAAATTGTAAAAGCAGCCCCTGGAAATGCTGTGTCCTCAAAGCATCCTCGTGCAGCTAAACAAACAGGTACATGCAAAATAATGTTGTTGTTGCCGCCACAGTGAAACAAAGTTCTCCATGAATGAGAATGCTACTCTTATGTATTTATTTAATGCAGACCCACTTCTGAATATTCAAATCAGTGAGATCACATTGCGAGCTTGCTTGCCCCTGTCTTTTAACTCAAACAAGTTCTAGTTGAGGGGAAAAAAACTAAACCTGGGGAGTTTTCTCGGGGTTGTCCTCAAAGGTAGTAGGAAAGATGAATTTTGAAGTCTTCCTCCTTTCTACTTTGTGGGAATTCATAAATTAAGTGACCAGTTCCTCGGGTCTGGCAAGTGATTAGTTGAAAATTGCAGTCCACCTTTTTCAATGCTCAAACTTAAGTTTGTTAGACTGATTCAGGCTTTTCTTTTAGGAAGAGTCTGACAGGATAGTAACATAGTCACCCTAATTATATCATCCTGAAGACAGACTTCTGCTCTTCCAGGGTAACACAGAAATGCAAAGGAAGCTGCACTATCAGAGAAAAGGTCTGGTATCCTGTCCTTGAAAATCACCAAAATACAAGTGTTTCTGATGGATGCTGAAAAATCTGAGCAGCAGGGCAAATGTAAGGTGACATGTAGACACTTGAAATACTTATGAAATACCTTGATAAAACCTGCACAAAGCTTTACCCAGTGCTCCCAAATACAATCCTTTATCAACTTAGACGTCTACATTTTATTTCACTATTCAGTGATATAACAGCGACTGAAAATGAGAAGAGGCTGTGCTGCACCAAGCATCCTTTGCCATCCAAACCTTCTGACACTGCACAGGAGTCGAAGAAAGGAGTCTTGCCCATCACCTCCACTCCCCTGTTATAGGCAACTAAGAAACAAGGGCACTGTCTAGTCAATCCTATGAGATACTGCAATATGTGTTCTCCCAGGAAGAACTCAAGAAAAAATAGTTCCCTTCCCTATATGGCATTTTCCCTTTTTTTCTCCAGTGAAAAGTAATCACAGAGAATATTTTACCTCACAGTTATCCTCCATTTTTGGAAGGATATCTGCCTACATGGATATGCTGCAGGACTAAGCAAGTGAGAAACAGTTCTTTTTCTGATGAGTACTGTAAAGTTCTTTATATCACTTATGACTCCAATTTCTTCTTAAGTAATATAATAAAAACTCACTAAACACCACTGCAACTACATTAGTAAGATAGTAAAGAAGGAGATATCTTAAGAAATGACTTTAGATATTTTCTTCATTGGAAAACATGTACTTCATAGGCCTCCATGTGACGGGGATAAGGCTGCCTATACCAGTCTGCTGACAGCAGAGTATTAACACAATGTTCAGTGAAGTGTCTTATGTGATCAATGATATTCATGTTTCATTGGCAAACTTTTACATCAGAGGTGATCAGAGAAATGAAAGATTTTAGAAAATTTAACAGGGTTTTTATGTTATGTAGTGCAAAAAACCCCAATCCAACCCAATAATACAGTTTCAAAGCAAATATATCTACTGGGTTTTGTTTGGGTTTTAGTATTGATGCCAACTGCTATTCAACCTAGAAGTCAACGTTAGATTTTTATAATTTCCCTTTTAATTCTTTACGATATTGTGTCCATGAAACTTTTTTGAGCATTGAATACAATACAATTCATTTTCTACGAGCACCATGATGATTTAAATCAGAGTCCTTCCCGCATTCTCTTTCAAATGCTGTGACACTGATTGCATGGTGCTGGCACTGTTAGTGGAAGCACTGAGCAGTCACAACTATGGGTGCTGCCAGTGACAGCTGTGGCTGCTTGAAAATCTTAACAGCCATAGCAACAAACACAAACATATCCAATTCTTAGTTAGCAAAATATGCAACTAACACTTTTGTACATGTTCAGCAACAAAGCATTTGAGGACAGCAATGAAATGAAAGTTTTATTTTTGCTTAGTCTTATTTTTGATTTTTGAAGAATAGGAGGAGTTTCTTACTTATTTCACAGTTGCACTAAAAATATTTTTCCTTAACGTATGCCCAGGGCTGTCAGAAAGAAAGGTGCTACTTTAAGCTACTGTTTCTGTATTGAAGAATTGTCTATAGCTACGTTCCTCTTAGCACAAGAGTTACCAACGAGACAGCTCATTTTGAACAGCATGCTTTCAAGCACTGATATACCTCAAGCCTCCTGAAGTATGGGGAAAAAACTTCTAAATTTTGAATAATAGAATCATTAAGGTTGGAAAAGACCTCCAAGTTCATTCATGAAGTCCAACCACCATGAAGTCATCACCAAGTGCCATGTCCTGTTGTTTCTTAAACACTTCTAGGGATGTTGACTCCACCACTTCTCTGGGAAGCCCATTCCAACGCATGATAATCCTTTCCATAATGAAATTCTTCCTGATGTCCAACCTGAAACTCCCATGATGCAGCTTGAGGTAATTTCCTTTTTTCAGAAAAAAGTCTTAACACTAAAAGTAGACTGTGATTCAATTTTATAGTCTGACAAAGCAGGAAAAATAAAGAAAATATTTTATGAATGCAATGTCCAATCCTACTAGATTTTAATCTTCCATGCATTCAAGAGGGTAAATTGTTTTGTTACTCAGTGAGCTCATAACGTTTTAATGCAACTGTAATGATATTTTCCTAGCTACTTGAAAGAATACTTACTTTCTTCTTTCTGCCTCAAATTTACTCAGCAGTTTCCGGAGACCACCATTCTTAAATCCTTGGAAATGAGCTGCTGGGGCTCCCACGGTGATGACATCATACAGAGCATCTGGAATGGGAGCAGACAAACACAGAGATTTGAATGTGCCTGTCCCCAAGGCATGGCAATGCTACAACATCTACTCTACAAAACATGAGGACAAGAAGTCCGTATTATGTCCAAGGAATAATTGATAATCCATGTCTCAGGGAGGCCCAAGAACTAATCAATCTTTCCATGCAGCCACCTGCACACCCTAGAAAGTTCACCTGATTTATGGTTACATCTAAATTATATGCTGCAGCGTAGAACAATATTCTAGTTCTGCAGTTTACAAAGCTGCCAACTAAATTGGCCCTTTGTGTATTTCACTTTATTACCCCTTTCATTATTTAACTTGTAGTCATGTTGAGATGCACAGATTCAAGCATTTTAGAATCAAAAGAGACCATTATAAGGGAATAGTCTGACTCTCTGAATAACAGAAACTACAGAATTACAGCTAATGATTCCTGCATCAAGCTTATGTCTCCTGGTTGAATGAAGGCATCTCTTTTTTAAGGCATCTAATCGTGATTTAAAGACTTCAAGTGACAATGAATGCACTACATTCCCAGAGAAGTCAATCAGTCTAGTAAAAACCTCTACTTCTTTTCTAGTTTGGATTTGTTTGGATATAATGCTAATGGACTTTCAGATATAATGCCATTTAATGCTAAATTGAAAAGTCCTGCTCTATGACAACAACTTACTTTTTATATGTATTTATGAACACAAAGTCAATTGTTTTCAGCTGAAAAGTTACCAGAATAGGAAATAAAACCACACTGCTGAAATTCTTACTGAGACAAAAAAGCTCTCTCTGTATATACCTGATGTCTTATGACATACAGGATGAACTTTTTGTGTGGATATATGTTTACAGAACTAGAGATGAAACATTTTTTTAAAAGGAGCCTGTGATTGATTGTCAGTGCAGAGATGAAGATTTAATTACATCCCAAACCACAATAATTATTTCTTCAAGGTTTAAATTTACATTTACACTAAGCAGTACCTGTTTTGTACCCAAGCTTACTGCAGGTATAACACTACAGTTTGGAATGCCTCATTCTTAAAATATATTTCTAAAGGAAATATTGAAGGATGTTTTTTTATGCACTGCTTTATTCATCAAGGAAGCTTGCCATGTAAATTAAAACCTAGTCCCCTTCTAAAACAGAACTTTTCTTGCATTCTGATGATAAATATCCCTAGAAGCAAGAACAGTGTACAAATGATTCAGTTAATGAACTATGCTTTACTTCCAGAGCTGAATTTCAGAACATATTTGCTCAAATTGATTTGAACTCTAATGAATTGGTGACTCTTCAATTTCCACTTAAAAGGAGAAGTGACATAATTTCATTAGCCTAAGGTGAACTTCAAGATTCTTAAATAGCCCATTCTTTCAGGTCTTAATAGAGATTTATCCATAATACATAATCTTGGGCTATTAGAGCTCCATCAGTACTTGTTCTCTTGCTTAAAACAATAGTTGCTTGAAACCAAAATAAGAGATGAACTCATCAGGTTAGCCAAATAATGGGCTCTGAATATGTTTACAGATAATTGATGAAATTACAGGAAAACATTTAAAATACTAAAGCCTGGCTCTGTTTTAAAAATAAACAGTGACCCTGTTGATAGTTTCTTTGGAGGGGGGATTCGTTCATCCTGTGGCCACTTAGCATGGTCAAAGAGCAGCTGTTTGAGACACAAATGCACCCAGCACAGCTGAGCACCCACATCATGTAAGTGAACACAGGAGAGTGAGGATGGCAAAGGAGGAGAAAATGTCTACAACTCTGGTGATGGGCACAGGGCAATCTCTCTGCCACTTTCCAGAGAACAGTACACTGGAGACTGCTGCAAGGCTTGGGAGGAATGCCTTGTGATGTGCTCCACTTACACATCAGTGGAGCTCCTTCTGAAGGACATGCAGTGTCAGCATCAGTGCACTGGTACAGAAGTGCTCCAGTAACTCAGAGCCATCACCCTCTGCAAGAGCAACCACTGCTGACACGTCTCTGCACTGAAGATAGAGCTTAAAATGCACCAGAGAGCCATATAAGTGGTATCATATTGTCAAGAACAGCCCAATCTCGAATTTGAAGCAAACCTGCTTGCCTTCACAGGAGGTAGTCAGTGCCTCACATTGGCAAGATGCAAAGTAAAAATCATTTCACTTCACCAAATTTATTTCAAACAAGCACACAACATATAAACAGGGACAAAAGTAAAGCTATGTCGATGTACAAATTTAATTCCTGTAGTATGATGAACAGAGCAAAATGTGGTGTTTATCAAAAGGAGAGGGATACAGTTATCCTACAAGGAAATAGTATTTTTCTCAAAGTTGTTCCTACAGGAAGTTTAAGCAGACAGGTACTTTCTATTCCATGTCAGTACCCAATAACAACCCAAATCAAAGTTCACTAAAAGTCAACCTATTATTAAACATGTCAAACAAAAAAATAAGCACATATGAATGTGCATACACATGACAGACGGGATGAAAACCTATCTTGCATTGCCAAAATTAAGACATGACAGTGTAAGAGTTAATGAGAGCTTTATGGCTCAACAGCCTGTAGAATGGTCACC
The DNA here is from genome assembly GCF_022539395.1 of Myiozetetes cayanensis. NCBI lineage: Eukaryota > Metazoa > Chordata > Aves > Passeriformes > Tyrannidae > Myiozetetes > Myiozetetes cayanensis. The sequence continues at coordinate 521,821 of NW_026087654.1, read as the reverse complement.
TCTGTGAATGTTTACATGCTTTCTTATTTTATTCTCCCCCCTCTCCTGTAAGTCTCCTGGTTATATTCCAGGTACCATGGATATATGCCAAGCAAAGCATAAGATGACAAAGACCTTGATGTCAAAGTGCTGCCTACTCAAGATTGATGAGCAATTGCTAAAATCTGTTCAAACTGTACATATCTAACACAAGACACACTGAATATTAGTTAAATAACAAAGGGACAGTTTCATAATTTAAACAAAGTTCCAAATTTAGAAGACAATTCTAACTTATTTATCTCTTTCTGTACCCTTTTAGATTATGGATTAACTGTGTTCCCCAAGCAAAGTGGTTTTGGAGGAGAAAGGAGAAAATTCATAAAAAAAAACAAAACTAAAAACTCAAGTAGTATAAAAGTTATGGGTGATTAAGTGTCATATTTCATTCCACATTTTTTTAATAACCATACAGTGTCCTGTTCCCAGGGAGGTTTTCTTGAAAAGACATAACGTATTAAGGTTCTGGTCACCATTATAAACCCAAAAATGCTTTTGAGTAAACTAATTAACTTCAAAACATTAACTAAATTAAAATCTGTGCTGTCACATTATGTCACTATAAATGCCCATCTTGTTAAAATGTTTGGAGGCACTGCTGTTTAGTAAAAGAAATAACAAAATATTGAACCAATACAGTATCTAACAGATAATTCAGAGTCCCTATGTTCCAACTTGGAAGTGTATGAACACCAGCCTCAGACAGTATAATACTCCTATCATCACTGTTTGTACCTACTGTTTTACAATCTGCTTAGATGCAGTGTATTAATAAGGCAAAAACCTTACAGAGTGTAATTTCCATGTTTGTACCGGGACAGCAAATTTAACAGATCTCAGTTTATCAGCAAATTATTCACTGTGCTATGATTTGGCCACATGTATGTATCAGTAAAATCTTTTACCTGTAAAGGATGCTGCTAAAAATTATATGCAAGCAGCAGCAACAAAATTATGTATTAAAAACAATCACAGACAACGTAACAGAAAATTATTCCCCTTTCCAGGAGGTATTAGAAGTTTGCAGTATTTTTAGCAACATCAGTAGGGATATTTTCACCTAACACCGACCAAATGCTTTCGTGGCACAGGGTAGCACTGTATAAGAAATAGGATATCTTAAGTTTTGAAGTAATACTGTCCTTAATGCAACTCCTATCACTCAGGCTGGTGAGTTCATCCCAGAAATGTCTAGAAGGAGAATTATTGTATTGTCCTCTATCACTATCTCTGGTGGCAAACTGTGGAGGGGGGAAAAAAAGCCACCTTAAAACAAGAGAGTTAAGACTGGCTTTTACAGTACACTGACATTATGGATCACAATGAAAAATTAAGCTGATGCCCGAGAAGGACGGGAATCTTCCTGAACATTGTGCGGTGTGTCAGGATGAATCATGACAGTATTAGTTCTGCACTGCTACAACAGAATATTTTTAACCACACATAGTTAACCAATACATTTCAGTGAACATACATTCTGCATTTACTTATTTCCTTGAAGTGTCATGGGAACAAAATGAGCACAACATCCCCTGAATTTATTTTTAGAAAAGAACTTAAAAGAAATTTAGTTAACCACTCCTCGGGTTTCCAAGACCTGCAGTCAGTATCCAAAACTTGTGGCTTCAGGAGATGAAGCAGAGAAATTCCTTGCACAGCTTTAACTTTGGATCAGATTCCTAAATTTCAGCTCAGTCTCAGGGTTTCTGGTCAATCTCAGCAGCAGATTGCCTTGGTGCAGGTTTTGGAATTTGTAGCAAAATGGGGAGGATAGGGAAGCTGGTTACTTCCTTGACCTTATGATTCACCTATTGTGGTCCTCAGTCGTGGACCTCAACTGAGTACATACTCAGTTGCTCCAAAAATTTTGCAAAGAGCAGTCAAAACTGAAACCTTCAGTTTTAGAAGCAGATGCACAGTCATAAGAGAATGAAATTAAACCCTTCAGGAAAACCGAAAGGTTCCACATATGTGCACTCACATAAAAAAAACCCCAAACCAAACCAACCAAAAAAAAAACCAACACCCCTCCCCCAAGAAAACCAAAAACAAACAAAAAAAAACCCCAGGAGTAAATACCCACACAGAAACTTTTTAGAGTCCATTAGACAAAGTGAAAAATTAAACCCTTTAAGCCTGTACAGCCATAGAGACTTTCAAATAATGAATTTGGAAGTTTGATTTTGATTTTCTTTAAAAAACAAACAATCACAAAACAAACAAAAAACCACAAGCAACAATCTAGTAACATACAAAAACTGCTGTATCAAGCCACAGTCCAAGAATCTTACAAACAAGCTAATACTGTACCAATCTTCCCTCACTGGCAAAATGTATGCAACACAAAATGAATCTCAGAATTCTCTTTAAAATTCACTGTATTTCTTGTGATATTCTTTTCTCCTCAGCGTTCTTCCAAATCCACCTAAGTCCAAATTGCATATAAATTTTTCTCAAAAAAACAATTTAATACTATTTCCATTCCTTTTATTTGTGACATCTTTATGTGCCACTTACAGAGTTCAACAAGAGTGTTGTCAATATTCCACCATTAAGTGAAAAATTCAAAATGACTGAGATTCAACTCTCTAGACAGCACACCTATCAGTTTTTTGTTGTGGTTTTAAGTTTCATCTGAAAGCATGTCCATCTAATGCTCACCATTGAAACTGGATATATAAAGATATTTACATCATAAGATGGAAGCCATCCCTCTCAGTTGCAAATTTAACTGTATTTGAAAGCACACTTTGTCACACTTGGAGAATTGCTCTGCAGCATATGCTTTACCTTTCAATCGAGGACTATGCACATGCATTCTTTGCAGATGAAGATTTATTGGGATGAATTCTAGTGTTTTTTCTCCTTTGCTACAGCTTGATTTGAAGGAAGAACCTGAGAAAAACAAAAGTTTAAAGAATCATTATCTTTAGCACACAGATGTTTTGTTTTCTTTTTAATGTGAGGACAATACTTGTATGTGAGCAGTCTTCTTTAATTTCCTTTTAATGTGTAATTGTGTATTAGGAGATGAATGGTTCACTAACTGAGTCTCAGCATGTATCCACACTGGGAGCACCAAGCCAGCTTTTACTTCACAGAACAATCTAATTTTTTATTCTAGGTGACAGATATTTTTTCCTGCTGTCTGAAATCAGTCTGCAGTCTGCTGGAACAATGTCGCAGTTAATGTGCATTATGTTTATTCTGTGCTGAAAACACAAGGGTGCTGAGCTATAATGGCACCACATCTTTGCCAAATAACATTTTTTAATCCAAACAGAAGTATTATATTGACTAGGCTATCCACTCTTCCTAGAAAGCTCAAATAAAGAAACACAAACGATCTTAAGGAAAGCTGTAAATTAGTTTTCTTTCTAAAAAGCCAAAATCACAAGAAAAAAAAATAACCTGGCTGCATATTTCAAAAGTATGAGGCTATGAGTAACTCTATGGTGGTACAAAGTCTAACATTTTGAAAGTCTAACAGTATGAAAATAAAATTTACTTGGAAATATTTGATAGAGAATATATAAAATAAAAGGGTGTAGATTGAGAAAGAGAGGAGGTGGTCTTGTCTTCTCACTCAGGTAGCCCAACATTTACTTAGACCATTTTTCAGCATCCTATCATTTTGTCAACTATTAATCATTAGAACTAAAATTCCTCTGATTCAAACAGAATTTTTAAATAATTTTTGTCAAAGTTCAACTCCTTCTTGAAAGACAGAAACAAACAAAAAGGTAAAAGAAATATTTGAAGTTCTTCTTTTGGACTTTCTCAATCAAGACTTGCTAGGGTTTATCTGTTGAAACTGCCATAGATTCCAAGAGCACTAAGCATTGAACCTCTCCAGGCAAATCACACTGCCAGAGGGCACCAATGATGCTCCAGACCAATCAAGCTTGCTTAGGCTGTTCTCAACCTTAGCAACTTAAATTAATAATTTAACACAGATGAAGAGCAAAGGTAGGAAGAAAAGCAATTGACAGGAATCAAAGTTTCATATTAGACAGGAAACCTGGGGATACAGAATGAAACCAGGAGCTGTTGATGATGCAAGGAATCCTTTCCATCCAGTGCCAGAACCCTATGGTATAAGAACCACTCACCTGCTATCAATTATTACATTTGCTCAGGTATGAGATCCATGAATTTGCCAATAGCAGCCATACCATAAAACTAACTTACAGCATAATTTTTCTGGTTTTAAGTAAGTTGGTAAATTGCATTTAAGTACTGAAAAAAGTCACACTTAAGTACTAAAATAACTACATTTCCTCTATTAAAACAGTTCTTGTCATTACTGCTACAAGATTAAACTCTTCAAAGTTAGAAAATATAAGAATACAGATACAACCTTCATCTGACATCCACCTGAAGAGGAAGGTGAAATGGACTTCAATAACATATCACAAACCAGCTTTTCCCAGTTCATTTTCATTGAATGTTTAGTGTCTTTGCTGCTCACTTTAGAAGCAGTCATTCAATATTTTGTTTCCAACTTTTACTTCAATCTGAATTCAAACGAATTGCTAAAGTCTCACACAAAGACAGGATTATCAGTTTCCTCAAACCTGTCTACTGCATGTGTAACAACAGTCTCTAAGGGCTTTACAAATATTTATAGAATAATTTAAACTGGCTGAGATAAAGGGTTATAGTTTTATCCATCCAAATGTCAAAGAATAAGCATTTAAGAAACAATACATCGACATGAGATACAGAGGATTTCATTCTGTAGAGCATGTGTTATAATGCAATATCACATTCCATTTTGGAAGCACAGCCCCCACTGAGCTGGATTACATCCCTGAGTGCTAAGAACTTGTACAAAACAGCTTATGTCTATTGCCAGGCTTCCAAAAAAGAACAACACACACTAACCACTTCTCAAGTCTGACTTGCCTAGTGCCAGATAGGAACTTTGTGACAGAGGTAGGGATAGTGTCCAGTTCTCAAGAGCAATATTCAATTGCCTTAACCTCAATTTTCTTTTTTTTTCTCCTTCTAGGGCTGGATGAATAATAGATTTTTCAGTTTGATGACTGAAACGGAAAATCTTACTTAATTCTTATAGATTCCTGGTATGTTTCCTTGAATTAATATTCCCTGAAAGACTCACTCATTTTTGAGGATTAAAGTGTTTACCAAAACAACTCAAGTTTGAAATAGCCTTAAGTTCCTTAAACCTCCATTTTCAATAAATACACTGCTAAACCAAAATTGCCATCTGTCACTAATGCAGCGTCCTGTCCTTTCACAGTAAGTCTCTCAGTTTCAAGAAGAAATTAGGTGTTCTACTAACAACAACCTTCTCCATTAAATTCCACAAACTGCTCAGTTGACTGTGAAGGTGTTATTCGGAAAACCCAGCATGTGATTGTATAGGAGCAAGGTGGGAATATTATGGAGAAATTTTGTTTGCAGACACTATTTCCCCTTCTAAAAATTTCAACCCAAACTCAGGTAACATGCTGCCTAAGACAAAGTAAGATGCCTGCACAGGTTGAACTGAAAAGCAAAATCTTTTTTGGCATGTGCTGAAATATGTGACCTGAAAAGTCTAAATTAAAGTTATGCTCACATCCCTAATCTTAGTAATTTCTACTTTGTGAGTGCTTCAATTCCCAGTCTCTACTATGTTCTTTCAACATAACTATTTGTGCAACTACAGTATTAAGTCAAATATATGTCTTGTTTGCTTTTCTTATCAAAGACCATAACGTTGTTTTTTAAAGTTATGATGTGTACTCCTTGTAAAGAAGAACTGTCATGAATGGGAGTGGAATAGAAACCAAGTCATCTTGGAACATGCAATAAATCTTATCCACCCTGTAAACTTTATGTAGAAAAATTAATCTTTGTTTCACAGAGAATTGTAAGTACTTGTTGTAAAGGATGTAGGCAGGAAAAAAAAAATCTGGTTGAAGATAAATAATGGACAGCAGAAATACATGAAAAAAACCTGGTTTAGATTTTATTTCTGGGCAGCCAAATGCTACACTGCCTACAGGACCAAAATGTAGATTTGAGGTTTCAGGGTAGTTCTACATATGTATACACAATAAATTCTCCACACACACACTTTATAATTAACCTCTACAGAACAATTTTTAAAAAGTAATCACTACCCAGAGGATTTATCATTTAATTGTGAATTGATAAGAACAGACACAGGGTTAAAAGTAAATATTGTTTTCATTAGAAGAACTGGGCTATTATTTGGATTTAGAATGTGTTCATGTCCCACTGATTACAATAAATTAAGTTCTGAAATGTTCAGGTAACTTTTCACACAAGATGCAAAATCAGGAGTTTCCAAATATAAGCAGGTATTTTACACTATTAGTAAGGGGGAGAAAAATGGTTGTCAAAGAAAAGAGATTTAGGTACACCCCTGAGTGCTGGCCCCCAAACTAACACCTCCTGATTATTTCCCTTCTTCACTACAATTATTAGGTTGTTTTGGTTTATTGCTTTGTTTTGTTTTCAGATAAATGCCCCTACTCTTTTTTACATGTGCTGGTTCTGTCCTCCTCAACAATCTCAGGTTCCCAGGTCCACAGCAGTTCTCTCAAGACCCAGGTAAGACACGTCATTTAACATTACCAACTCTTTATAAAGTCACTTGGTACAATACAGGACTTGTAGGATTTCTGTTTAATAGATTACATTGTCTTGTTTTTGATTTTTTGTTTTTTTAATCTCAAAAGGTCCTTTCAATATTTTCCCATTAATTATCACATCGATTCCTTCATAATTGGTATTTATTGGCTTGCTTACGATACTTTATGAAGTGCTTTCAAAATGTAATTAGCAAAGCATTGAAAATACATGTATATATTAGTTAAAACAAACATAGCAAGTATCATACTGGATCAGACAGTAGTCTGCCAAAATCAGAACTGGAATATTCTGATAATGATAAACAATCATAAATATAAGAAATTACACTTTTGCAAATAAAATGCAAAGTATACATTGATTAGTGCAACACATGACCTTTTTTTCCTCCACAGACATTTAAGTAGATGATCAACTGCTTCCAAAATGCTTACTTTTATTTAGGGACTGGGTTTTTTTCATATACTAAAACAAGATTTCTCTTTTCCTGTGACCAAGAACACTATCCCAGAGCAATGTGGACTGAGAAATACCATGCTCAGTCCTGCATTAGAAGATGATGGCTACAGGATAAAAGCACAGTTTCGAAAGAGAAAGGCTTGTGTCTCACCTACTAAATGCAACAGATTCATTATAATAAAAGCCAAGCACACAGTTATCTATATGAAGAAATTATTCTATGTATTTTAGATGTATAATGAACTAAAACCTGATTGCTCCATTTCTCAGTACACACACACACACAGCAATTTTGTTTGAACAATGTAGAAAGCTGGAAGTAATGAAGGAAATACTGCAAATCCTTCATAAATATATGAAGCATATTTCACAAGACACTATCAATTTCAACCTCTATTTTTACCAATATTCAGAACTGTAACATATCTCTTTTTCAGAAATATTCTAGGTTGCATAGTGTTTATCTCTGACATCTATGTCTATCATATCTCTACACACACAAAATTGTGGGAGCAAGGCCACAGTGGGAATACCTAATGGTGAGAGTTTAGAACAAAGTATAGAATAAACAACCAATAATGGTCATCGCAAACATGTATTTGAGATGGTGAGTGTGAGGACTGGTGTTTGAAGTCTGACACCAGCAAGAAAACAACAACAACAACGCCTTTTTAGTAATTCACAACAAATATGCCCATTTCCATATGTCCATCTCATAAACCGGGCAGGGGGAGGGCACACCAGCGGGAAGAGGCAGAAAGACACGCTGTAAACAGACAGAAAACTTCATTTGCTCAAACTACAGTGGGATTCAGGAAATAATTCCAGTAGGCTATTTTCGTAAAATCACAGATTCCTACCTGTGTGCTTCCCAAGCTCTGCAAGGGTATCCTGGTACATGCTCAACATCTGATCACAGTGAGCAATTACACTTTTGCGCATGTTGTCCCAGTGAGGAGCAAGTTCTCCCAGGTCTTTAAGTTCCTGATTCCTGTACCAAAAGGCAAAAAGAGAAGGTACTAATTAACTCATTAATCTATTAACATTCATCCAAATTAATCCAAAGCAAGTTTGATGCAAAACATCAAAAACAGCTTCCTAATTGAAGTAAAATCTATTTTCATGATGTTTGTAAGATCTACTTCTCAACTCTGTTTTGCAACTACACAATAAAGAATGTCAGTGAAGAATGCAGTAATTTGTGTTGAAAACTCACTTGTTACAAATGCAATAGCCTACAAACTAAAATACTATTTCTTTCCCGAAGGTAAGAAGGCTTTCAGGCTCCAGAGAGCTGTGTTCACAGCAAGTAACTTTTTGTGAAGAAATACTAAACACCATTGTAAAGGATACAAAGTTTGCTTCCTTTCCAACACTTGCAGCACAGTTGTTTTGATTTGGATACTTTTCTACACAACATAAACACATTTCTAGAAGTGTCAGTACTTAAGTCAGTTTAACCAGCACACCAGCCCTCACCACAGTTCTTCAGCATACAAAACAATATACACAAACCAAAAAACCAAAACACGACCATTCCCCTAAAACTTAATCTCCAAGCCTTACAGCTGTGTTGCCAAAACAGCAATGCTATGGCAACCAAACATGTCACTGGAAATCCCAAAGGAAATCCTTTAGTAAATTATCAGTTTTCCTGTACGCTCTTGAGAGCTGACCTGAGCGAAATAGAGATCACTTTAATTTCCTGCGCAAACAAGCACAGCTACAGCATTCTGGGATTTCTGTTTGGTTTTCCCACTTGCAAAGTGAGTCTATCCCAGAGCCACTTTGGAGGACCTGCTTTTATAAGGAAACCGAAAATGAAAGATCCCGAGTCTTCAAACATTTCGAACTGTTCAGGAGAAAATTTTTGCAACACACCCACGTTTTCTCATTTTCCTCAAAGTATCAAGAAGACACTTTCACTGCAATTCTTGGAAGTTTCCAAAAAGACTTCCAGGAGACAGTTCTTGCACACAGAAAAATTACTGAAGAAAAAGGAAAAACGGGGAGAGAGGGCAGTAAAAGGGAGGGAAGGATCAATGAGCCTTCAGCACAGGAATGTAGAGCTACACTTATCACAGCAGTTCTGACCATTAGCCAGAAAAGTCTTGAAATTATTTCTTAAACAGAAAAGCCACACGCTGGTGTTCTCCCCATCGTTATTAACCTTGCTTTAGTGTGAACAGTATTAGAATAACCTACATTGGCATAATTCTGCTCCTGGTTAACATGACAACCAAAACCAAAGAGATCGCACTGGAAGCAGAATCAAGGTATTTTGTTTACATATGTCCTTGAAAGTATTGAATTGGAAACAAACATGTATGAACTCACTGAGAGTTTACTAATGACATAGGATTACTTTTTTCTATTTAATTCCACCCGAAGAATAGAAGATGAACAAACTAAACTTTCCTCCATCAATTCAAACTGGTAGTGTTGGAGCATAAGAATCATCTGCAGTAAAAGGATAACCCCATCATTTCCAACAACCACTTTCCTTAAAAGTTTTTAGCAATTTAACATCAGACATCTCATTAAATGAAAACCTCAGGGCTTACTCTTAAGAAAAGCTTGTATGCCTTGTCAGGGTATACAATTTTGTTTATTTGCAGACAAGATATTTTGGCTCTTAATATTTATGTTGTCTTATTTACTCATTTTAGGAACAATGCTTGGACCTGGCTGACCTCCAGAATTTCACTGCTCCTTATATATAGGAATAGAGTATTCTACTAAGAATTATATCCCCTCCTCTATCTAAGCCCACACCTGGAACTGTTAATCTCAAACAACAGCAGGAGTAGAAACCTTTTATCTCAGACTAAAATATCCAACCAAAACCAAAAATTTGTTTAACCAGCTGACTGTGAGTTGACTTCATTGACACCAACAGCAGTGGGAAGGGAAAACTCAAATCCCACAATTTAACATGTTTTCAAGAAACATCAAATCTTACTCTCATCACTGTCGAAAAGGCTTGCATTTGTTTCACCTCAGAAACACCTACACATCACTGAAGTAAAAATTTAGCCACTAGTATGTCAGAAGTCACATCTTATCTGCAATGTTTAAATAAAGTAAGAGCGCAGTTTTATAACAATCTAGAGCGTATGTAGCATGGAAACTTGAAATATTACCTTTCCTGAATTTCTTTTCATTTAAAATATACAGTAAAACCAAAACCATGAGATAACAGGATTATATGGAATAGACAAAAAACAGCCTTGTTGTACACTTTATAGTTCTATTTTTTTCAAATGGAATTATAGAAGACATAGGATTTAGAAAGTATTTTATATCTTGTGATTTTTTTACTATTTGTCACTGCTGTTGTTGACTCAATACAATTCTGGATTATGGCTGAAAAAAGAATTATCTTTTTATATCTAAGCTCCATCAACAATATTCCACAGTACCAAGCTTTATTATCATTATATGAAAGGACTATTCCAAAAGTAAAAAAAGTGAAGAATCATAGTATTTTTCAGATTTGGAAGCTTATAATAACCACAATCTTAGAAATTTTTAATTTGTTTTAATAATACTATAATACTTGTATCAGGACTTATTTCATTGAATAACTTTAAAAATACACATCATAAAAACACATTTCAATCAGTAATTGTGTCAATCAACAATTGTGCTATAAAAAAGAAAGTATTAATATTTATAATATTGACTCTAAGAAGGCAAATCGGGTACTGATTCAACTTTCCAGTGTAGCCATGGAATTTTGAATAGCTAATCAACCAAGCAGTAAGCTCAGAGCAAACTCAATGTTGTTAAAATAGAGCTATTTATCATCTTATTCCCCCACTCCAAATCCTCTCTCAAAGTCTTTTCCAGATAATTGCACTCATCACCATGACAGATCTTGTGCTCAGCATCAACTAAAACTCATCATACAGAATGAAATCCAAACTGTCTACAGCTGTTTGTCATTGTCTTGCGGCTCAGCTCCTCAGACTCTCTCCTGGATAGAATTTTCTGTCACTGTATGGTGGAAACTCCACCCAGAAGTGAATCTTAACTTCCATTGTCTTCTGCCTTGATTAGTTCTCTATGTTCCATGGTTGCCTTGGCATAATCTTGCCCCATTTGTGTCTGACCAGAATGTGGATGAAAACTGTCTGTCCCATTCCTCATTCTCCCCCTCAAATATTAGCCAATGAGCTTATTTTTAAGCCTGCCTTAGGTAGAATCTGGTTCTCACATCTGTTCTTCCCTTTAGTACACTAATTACACCAGCTTTCACTGAGCACTTATGTTTGGAAGCAGTTCCCATTAAAAAGTGTAAAATGTACCTGTCACCCTCTCTTTAAAACCCTTTTCTGCCATTATGGCATTAAAATTTAACATTGGATCCAGATCTGCTTGCAGATTTGTTAGGATAAAGATAATTGGTCAGTGATGCTAACACAACAACAATTTTAAAGAGATGAAAAATTCTAAGAATAAGTTATGAGATTCCTCAGGATCCCACTGCAGTTAGAAATGTTGTGAAGCCTCAACATTTTTTTTTTTCCAGAATGATTTACTGATTTGCACAGTTACAATCTGTGGGCAATTTGTCCTTTAGCAGACTCAAGCTTTCCCCAACCTTGGTTGATGGCAAGTTGAGCCATTGCACAAGTTGTAACACTGATGTGTAGGATGGGTTAGGAGGTTCTGCACCTGCCACCTCCCCACATACATTTCTGACATTACTGGCAGTTAAATACTGGTGCCATTAAACTCCAAGTAAAATTACATGCAATTTTTTTGTTCCAAGGAAATGGTCAAAGAAGCCCATTACCAAAAAAAGAGTTGAGAGTTGAGTTACCAAAAATCAGTTGAGAACTGATAGCTCAGATTAATATTCCACCTTTTGATTTACCAACTCATGCCTTGGGTGCATGATTATAGTAAGCTACTAAAAATACCTGAAAGAGGCACAAGGAATTTCTTGTATGACTCATGTTGATTATTTCTACTTAGCTCCTGCTTGGTGCCAGGCACTTTAATGACCATAGTAACAGAAAAGGACTTGCTCATCACTGTGGATACAGGGATATAGGAACAGCTTAGAAGTCCAAAAAACCATATTCAATTGTAAAATATAAACCACTGATTTCTGCAAGGAGTAGTTTGAAAGAGTCCTATGAATTACGCTACAAAATTATTTGAATGAAATGCCAATACTGAAATCATGTTTCCATTGAACTTGTTTTTCCAAAACTAACACCAGCTTCAACAGTTCAGACACCATTGTGGAATGCACAGTGAAAACCTGTGGTCAGTGACAATAAATCAGAATAAAGTAAAACATCAGCAAGATGCTAAGATGAGCAAGATGAGTGAGAAGGGGGCAGTCCCTCAAAGAACTTTCTTGGATCTGATTACTCTGTTTCCAAAAAGGGAACAGCAGAAATAGCCATTTGCATCATTAAAGACACAACACAAATCTTCATAAATTAAAAGAAGAAGTTGAAAAGATCAGTGTAATTAAAAGAAGGGGAGATAATTAAGAGGACATATGATAAAAGCACAGGAACCAAAAATGCTGCATGAAGATCAAGTAGCAAGTTTTTTTATACATACAGATTCAAAAATCCAGTGATGTAACTCCCAGTGAAGCAAACAAGATAAATTCAAAACGAAAAAAATGAAGTAATTTTGCCTCCACCAAGCAAAATTAGTTTCTGAAATCTACTTTCACAAAACATCAGAAGCAAAGAGTTTAGCAGGATGCAAAAGAAGATGAGACATTTCTGCAGATTATATTTGCAAAAATTTTATAATATTATAAAGGCATCAAAATCCTGCATATTTATCAAACGGGAGCTTTGGAGTAAATATACAACATAAGCTTTGGGGTATGACTCAATCACTCATGAGTAAAGGAAGCTTAGAAGCTTCCTTCTAAGGAAAGGAGCACAGGAATTATTTTTCCTAACAAAGTTTGCTTTAAAGTGTACATGTTTATGGATAACCATTTCATTTTTATTTTTGTGTAGAATAGAAGCCAGTAAGATTACCCTCGTTTTTCTTTACCACAAGTTATGGTCCTGTGATATACAGGCAATAAACCCCATACAAGCAATACAACATTCTCTCCAGAAATAAAAGAATCATAGCCTTTTCACTATATTGTTTCCAAAACAGACAAACAATTACTAAGGAGGTTATAATCCCCTCTGGGGAAGCATATTTTTCTCTTTTTCATAATAGTTTTCATTTAGAACCTCTTGAAAACAGTTGCCATTTTCAAATTCTTACAGAATTTCCTAAAACAATTCCAGGTTTTAGTAAGTCTGACCTGACAGGCAACTAAAAATGTAGGTTTTGCCTTCCTTTTGCATGTCCTAAACATTCATTTAAAACAAACCCCAACAAATAAAACCCCACAAAAAAATCCCATCCAAACCACATGAGCAAACTACTCAACTCAAAAAAAGCCAAGCCAACAAATACATTCAAAAATATTTTAAAACCTGTTTTTCAATGTATATACGGAGAATAGACTGGGATTTGCAAAAACTTGATAATATTTTATGCTGTTCCTAAGACCTGGAGTTTTTAAGTTCCTTTTTCATTTCTCTGCACTACCATCCCCTTTTTATTATCCAAAAGTGTAGACAATATATAAGCTAAATTAAACCCACTTTCTCATTCTTGCCTTAAGACTCCTTCCCTTCCAAACTCTTTCCCATCCTTGGATAATTTATTACCTGGATTTATCTCTGAAAGACTCAACACCTTCAGACAGCATGACCATTTGAGGTTAATTCTATGATTTGCATTTAATAGCAGAGGATAATTCTCCTGCATTAGACATATGCAGAAAGTCTCGAATTCAGTAATACTCAGAATGGCATCTCTGGAATTTACATGTTAATCCTAAATTATATTTTAGTAGTTAGCAATACTGTACAGAATTTTCAAGGGTTTTTTTGTTTGGTTATTTTTTTTTATTCTTATTGTTTCATCAGAAAAACACTGGAACCAGTTTAAGACAAGGTTGCTTCACTTCCATGATATAAGCAAAATATGTAATGTAATGCAGAGGTAACTGTCACAAAACAAATCAGGTGATGTTCCTACATTCCAATGCACTACACTGTCACATATGTCACATGAAAACTCATCTTAGACTTTCACAGAGGCCATCTTTTCCAAAACTAGTTGTGAACAGCAAAATCAAGAGGACCGAGAATTATGTAGTGTTCATACATTACAATATTTTATCTTTTAGTTTACAAATAAATGTTTTTTAAACTGATCTTGTTTGAGGAGGACAATTGTTTAAACGCTACTTACAAAATTCAAGCTATACTTACGTTCATATGCTTATGTTCCTCTATGCAGCAACTGGTAGAGAGTAGGAGGAGAAAGGTTTCACATCCCTTCTGATGCACAACAGGGTAAATACTGCATATGCATGTATTTGAGCTATGTTTTTCTGACAAGTTTGGGAACTTTTTCTATGAATATTCATGCAAGATACTTAGTAGAAGTAATGTTAGGTATATTAACAGTGCCTGTCTAAATGTGGTTGGTTCAAACAGCTTCAGAAGTCATGGTAAGTTTAGCCAGAATCACTTTTATTTAATGCTATTACCTCTTATCAATACAATGGGTTTTCAATGCAACTGCTCTAAAACAAGTCATGTAAAAACTAACATGCAAAGGTCTGGAAAAATCAAAGCCTACTCCCAACACGTGGCATTTCTGCCTGGGGCTCCACTTCTCTCTAGAAGCTGTGTAATAAAAGGAAGTAGAAAAACATACATCTTTCAGACGGCCTGAACTTTGTCATCATTCCATAATGTTACATGAAAGAAATAAAAAAACAGACAGCACAGATTTGCACAAAAAAGGCCATCGGTGATGGGACAGGACAGTGATTCCTAATGCAGGAAAAAAGCTTGAGAGTCCTTTGTACCCTGGAGAGAGGGTTCAAGTCCAGTAATTTATCCTAGAAATTTGTTTATGACTTGTGATCACAAATGCCGTGGGCCAATTTCAAGTATAGGTGGTATTTCCTTTCAGCCAGATCTGAGTTTGGTTTCAAGGGACTCAAAAGAACTTTACATGCAAATCTGAGCTATGTGTGCTGAAGCTGCTACTATAGTCTCCTAATTCTCTTGCTGTGCTGATCCAGTTACACCAGTTACATCTACAACTGCAAGCTTCAATTATATGAGTCAACCAACTTCCTGAACAATTACTGTAAACTAAGTCTTTATTTTATAATCATTAGGTTCAAAGAACTACTTGGCTAATCTTGCATGACATATGTAAAATATCTGGACAAGATTTGTGTGTAAAGACATATTAAAACCAGGGGAAAGGACTCATTGGAACACCTCAAGGAGGAAAAAGAAATAATTTAATAATAAAAACCATCAAAGCAGACTGTATGATTCTTATTAGAACAATAAAAATTACCATATAGCTCCTATTAAAACTTCATCCAGGGAGGTTTGAATGATAAAATCTTTAACACATGCATTTCTTCAAAAACATTATTTCATACTGAAAACCAAAGTTAAAAATCTTTAGTGGTTACATATTTCAAAGTATCATGTCGGTAAATAAAACGGTTTGGTTAACAATGAACACTGTAGTTTTATCAAGGGATAAACAATCTTAAAAGCTAAGAGAAAAGGGAATTTAAACAACAATTTAAAATGCAATTCTGAGTGGGATTAACACTTGCATAGTTTTTAAAGGTAATTGCTGACTATACTGAAGCCACAATAGGAATAAAATGAAACAGGTTGAGGATGATAGGAAGTGGCCTTTGAGACAAAAAATATTTATTCTTTTATACTAACTGGGGAAAAAAGACACAGAGAAGAATACTCCAGAAGAGAATAGCCTGAAAATGGTACAATTTAAGTTTTGTGTAAGTTAATAACTAACAAAATAACATCCTCCTAACATGTTTTACTGGTACACCAGTGTAAGGACTAAGGACTCCACAAGAACAGACATCTCTGTAATTATTTCAAAAAAGCAAAGCTGAGGCTCCAATCTGCATACTTACATGATGATGGATGACACAGATGCCCCTATTCCCACCATCTGCTACTATCTCATCACAAGTTATTGCTCCTTTTGGTTAGTCTTACCTCCTCCCTCAGACTGACACAATCACCTCGTCTCTCTCTCTTTCACACCCACACTTTCTACTAGGCTTGAGCAGCTTAACCACATTGGCAGTCAGGAAAATCAGAACCACTTCCCTCGGTCTTTGAGCAATTTTTACTTCTGTGTCTGTCTCAAAGCTTTTCTATATTTTGGTGAGTATTGAACAATCCTGGGGGAAAAAAACCCCAACCACCAAGATGATTCTTTGCTATGAGTTTATCCAAAGAGGTGAGCTCTATAATATCAAATAACAGCCAGGGCTCTTACTTGCATTATGCTTTTGGAAAGAATAACAGAGTAATAGTAAAAGTGGTTAAAGTAATCCTCTAACATTTAAAAAGCATTTACCCATGGGGCAAATGAAAATCTGGGAAGTGCATGAACTGTGGAAGTCAGCATAATCTATTTTTATTGCTTACTATTAAAAAAAAAAAAAAAGACCTTACACATTAGTATTCTCAAACAAGATGAGGCCATAAATGCCTAAACACAGTATTAAATGAATAAAATAAAGCATTATAACAATTCATAGGATTTTTATAACCCATCATTACCATGCATAAGTATGTACCAGTCCACTGACTTTATTAAAATCAAGATTCTGGTCTACCACATGCTGCTCTATTGGCACAAAAAGATCATACAGAAGCAACAGATGGGGTAAATACAAAAGCAAAGAAGCTCCATATTGCAGAACAAACCTCTGTAAACAACAACAGTCAAGCCCTTCTGATCGAAGGAATTTGCTGAAAGTGCACAGGTTGGCTTTGGGATGCAGCACCAGCTCACAGCTCTCTTATACATGAGATCAGATGCCAGTCTATGTGTAAGGCAACTTTCATGGGGAAAGAGGCAATATCTTCCTCTACATCATCCACTATCATTGGAAAAAGAAGGCATTGTTTACAGGGAAGCCTTGGACTGCCTAAAATAATGTGGTTTTTCCACAATTTTATCAGCACAGCTTATAAGGATTGAAGGACAAGTTGTCATTTTAGTCACTGCAGTGGGAATTTGGACATACAAAGGATTTTGGGTAACTTGTGTTCCCTGTCCTCCTTTTTTCCCAGGCCATACATATTGTAATGATTCTCAGATGTCCCTCCTGCCAAACATGAATAAAGATTTCAAACATACATTACTTTGGCATCCTTTCCTAAAGCCAAGTAATTTACATTAGCGAGAAGAATGTGATTTTTATTCTCATTGTTCCTTTATTAACTACAAACTTGCCATTTTCCATTGCCTGCATAATGTTTGTCTGTGATATTAACACTACCCAAAGCTAAACACACTACAGTGTTGGTCACACACTGGTCACGTGCTGCTTCTTTATAAAATGTTAATTTTTCAGAATATTTATACTGTTAACCAAACGTTGACCTTCACAGATTTAAAGTCATGACCACACTCTAGCACAGTTCATTGCTCAGAACTTATGAGGTTATTGGAGTAATCCATTCTGTTGTTCAGTTACAGCTGTAAATTTTTAGCAGCCAGAAAGATCACTGCGTTTTGCCCATTTCATACTACAAATTAATATTTTTAGCTCATCACTTGCATGATTCCAATCACAAAAATATAGTTTAGTATTTACTATTGCTTCTTTTTCTTCTTCCTTACCTTCTCATATCCTCCTTTATGTGCAGATTTATTAGTTCTTTAGGAACATGGAAAGAGAGGGTGGTCTCAGCCATCTGTTCCCGGATTCGCATCCACTTGTTGTCAGAAGTGGGGAATCTATATAACTTACAGATTGGGTTTTTTAGCACTGCAGAGAAGAAAAAAAAAAATATATCATTGCTTTACTGTGGTTATATGACTCTTTGAAAATTTATGACAACAATTTCACGCAAAAATAATACATTATTTTCCCCTTGCTTAAAGAATTAATTTTAGGACCATTACAATTCTATTAAAAATGTTGAATTGGTATTTAATTTTTTATAGCAGCATGTGGAGGACAAAGTAGTACTAGTACAGTAGACACAGTAGATACAGTACATTTTACCAGCATAGTAGGCAACCTGTGAATTTAGTATTTCAGTATATATTATATTCTTTTTTTCTTACATTTAAGATACAGTTAAGAGAAACAGAATGCATAAATAAACTATGAACTCATATACGGTCCCTACCATCACTTACCACCTGCTAGAATCACTCCCACAGTGAATAAATTCCACAGAACAAATGAAGCATGACTCAGAATTTAGCTCTATCTGATGCATCTTCTCCATGAAATGCACGCACAGAAGTCATTAACACAAATAGGATGTGTGCATCTGCATCACAGGAAACCTGACCATTGACATGGTCATGAGGATGCCATTTTAGAGTTATCTTGATCATTGATGCTGTCAAAGACTGCCACTCCATAGGAATAAACACATCAGTCCTGTCAATATGTTACACACACTATTCTCAGATCACCACTGTAACTTGACATGGGAAAATCATGTTACTTGGTGTCTTTGAAGATTAAAATAAAAAGCATGGTAGGTTTTAAGCATAAAGTTCTCCCATGTTGGCTACACTTCCATTCAGATCTTACAACGATGCACCGTAACAAAGGTGAGACATTTCTACTGTTTCCTTTCCATCTTTTTTTTATGCTCCTCTTACTTTCCAAAAAGAACAGATAGGGAAAAAGCTGAGAAAAAAAAGTAGTTCCACTTGACTACTTTGATATGCTTACTTGGAGACAAATGATTGCCATTTAACACACACATCTGCTATTTCCTAACCCAGAATGACTTTGGACAGCCATCCAAATCCTCCAATGGTACCTCTCTCCAAGCCTCCTGGAAAAAGTTGCCTTACAGCAGGCTCCCATTGATCTGCCACTGAGTGGTCTATAACTCAAAGGAATGCTTTCCCCATGTAGGCAGCAAGGCAACTACTCCTGCCAAAATGACATCTACTGACAGAAATTTCAACTTCACAACTCACTGCCACCATTAATGCTTATGTAGGTTGATTTACAGAGAATTAAAAACACAGACCAAGACATTAAAGACACACAAACTGTTCTGTCTGTCCAAGAAAACTTTTTTTAAAGAAGTCCTCTAAGAGACAAGACTAGAGATTCAAAGATAGCTACAATAAGCCCGTTGTTGGCAAGTCAAAGAAAGAAATGCCATAAGTAATCATGTTTTGAGTAATTGTAGATGTACTGCTTTCTATACCCATCCCTCTACTGAGATGTCTTTAATCATTAGTCTGCGACAAAAAACTGGAGGCCTTTTAAGAGTTCATTTTGCCTTTAGTTTTAGTGATTTTAGTTTCAAAACCTAAGTTATGACTTACTGTTCTGAAATAAGCCAAAGAGATGCTTTGGCAAATGAATAACAGATTTTTTTTTTTTCCTAACACCCAAAATACCTCAATGTTCAGCTTGGGAATCCTCTCCACACAGACTTAACTACTGTCCACCACAAAAAAAGCATCTCAAAGTCCTGTGCCTGCCATCAACTTACACTCAGTGTCAAGGTTTTATTGTACCACTTGATTAAAATATGCTGCAATGCATACTCTCTATTTTCCTCCTCTTTTGCTGAGATTCTTCTAATTGGCAAAATCAGTTTTGTTGATAATATTAAGTGTCTATCAATACATAAAGCAGATACATGACATCAGTCACCAAGACATGGAACATAAGTTTTCAGATGCCAAGGAGTGCTCAAGAAACTCAGGGATAATTCAGGTCTGCCCTGAATTAAGCAGAAAACTGCCAAACCAGATGATAATTTTGGTTTGGGTTTGTTTTTCCTTTGTCTCACCTGCTTAGTAGGAAGGAGGCTGGTACTTTTAAACAGGACATTTCAAATGATGATTCCACAGACACAAAAGACTCTCTTTCTTTATTTTACTTTTTTATAGCTACTTCCTATAAAATGGATCAAAGGATGTTTTTCCAAGAACAGCCCTTACATTTGCACTCAGAGTGTATTACACTGAAAAATTCACATTTATCTGTGGGAACCTAATGCACATATGTAGCTGCACAATCTCTTTCTTCCCATCTCCCCACTTTCACCACCACCACCATGGGAAAAAAACCAAAATGAAACAGAAAACCTGTCAGTACTACAGCACCATAGCAAGGGAGAACAAGAATCATTATGAAAATATGGATCTGAAGCTGTGACTTTTATCATAGTTAGAATTATTAAACTACATTTCAAGTACTACTGAATTTTCAGGTCTTTGATTCAAGTTTGAATTTTTACATGGGGATAATCTCAAGTGTGTTGTAAGTTTTAAAAAAATGGTCAGAACATCTCTCCATGGGTTTAAGAAGAACATTTCATTTAGAAACTCAGAAAAAAGCCTGGGAATTTTTCACAGGGAATCAAAATAATTCCAATATGCAGTATTGTTACAGCTTGAGGTTGTCAAGAAAACCTGCACAATACTTGATGTTTTTCTTAAAAACAGAACTACTGGCACCATGTGATTCCATAAAAATCCCAGAAATACCTTCCTTTCCAATTACAACAATAATTGCTTTCTAATTACAACAAGTTTTCTAGAACAGAATTCTAGAAGGCATGTAAAACCACCCAAGCAGTAAGAATGGCAAGACTACCCTTGGTTTTTATAAAAAAATAGTTATTAAAATGAGTGAAGGTTTCATAAAGGTAACCCTTCCTGTATTTAGATAATGATCATGAGAGGTATTGAAAAAAATGAAATCTACATAAACAGCCTATTTTAAAAAGCTTTTCTCTATAGCATAAAGCCTAAAAGCCAATGCCATATATTTAACCATCCATATTTTTACACACTCCTTTTTTAATTTGAAGACCTCTGTGCTTTTTATTCCATGCAATATCCAATAAGAAAAATTTAAAAATAAGAATCTGCTTCCCCAGATGTAAAATAATAATAATAATAATCCGTTTTTATTTTTGTTCCCTATTGAACATTGATCAAAGCATATCACTGTCATATACTTATTTACCAAGAGTGTTTCTATTTATACCTTCCTTTGTAGCATAGGTGTATTAAGCATATTACTTCAGGAAGAATAACTGCAGCTTTCTTAATTTTTGCTTCGTTCCAATTGCTTTTATTCTCTTTTTTATTGTACAGTACAATTTGCTTACATGCAAACAACTGGCAAACTCTCCAGTGTTATAAATAAATAACTGAATTTTGAGACATAAATTCAATCTCTTGGGGTATAAACGGAATAGTGATCAGGCTCTGAAATACACTACTCATTCCCACTCACTCAATAAGCATCTCACAACTCACTTGAGGGTTGCGAGTTCCCTATATTGAGATTTAAATTCCAGAAGAATGCCAATGTGCCTCTATGCCTTCACGCTTAAAAGATTCACACAGGGGGTATTTTTTTCAGTTTCATCGTTTTGAAGGCCTGATAAACAACAAGAAATGGAAAGTACCAGAAATCTTTACAACAGCATACACATGTACTGAATATATATGCATATGAAATACATGCTGTACTGTGGGTAGTTCTATATGTACACGGCAGGGAAAATACTGCAGGAAATATCGATGTTATGAGGTTCCCTGACACTTCTATCACATTTCTGCTACAGCTCCTTGCCCTTTAATCCTTGTTTTCAGTTGCCTCCGCATTTGCCACACTGAAATTTGTCTGGTTTAAACTGATTATTTTCTGTTAAGTTTTCAGTTAAGCTGCACAGAATGAAGCCAGAAATTTGCAGTACCAAGTTCTGCACTTTATAAACCTGAATTCTGAGAGTAAGTTTTTTACAGAGCTGTGCACTTCCCCATATCCATGGCAGTGCAGCCAGATCGGACAATGCCATCAGCCTTGGGAAAGAAATCTCAGCATGTAAAACCTCAAAACTTCAACTAAACATCTCACACATGCACCAAGGGTTTATCTTTACTGAAAACTCTCACATCCTTCCCAGTTTCTAGTGCCAACAAAACTGCACATGTCATTCATACAGAGTGGAGCAGTACATTTTTGACAGAGCCAGTGGGTGCTGCAAGATACTTAAGGGCAGCACAGGTACCCATATGAGCAACCCAGTCTCCAGGTAACACAGAGAGCTTTAATTCACATGAAGTCCTGTCATACAGTTATAGTGGGGAAGAAGTCTGGTGGGTTGGGCAAAGAGGCTGACAGTAGAGTAGGAGAGTTAAAATCTTCTAAGAAAAGAAACTGGGAATTCAGTAAAAAGTGTGGGACTGATATAACCTGGAACCAGTGCCTAGTGTCAGCAGGAAAGCGGAGGCAATGCTGAGGTGAGAAGAAAAAAAGCCACAAGCACAGGAAACAGACTGAAGAGTAAGTATTTATTAGAACAAACTTCCTGTGACTGCAAACTCTTTCCAATATCCTGCATGCTGTCATTTCTTGCATATGCAGCTGCAATTCTGCTCTTTCCCTTTAATTCTCTAAAAAAACCAAAACCAACCAAACAAAAAAACATGCAAAAAAACCCCTCCATGGTGTATTTGATTTTATGAACCCTAGTAACGCTGGGTGGGATTTTGGCTTTATATTGTGTGTGTGTATATGAGAACAACAAATGCCAAGTGCTGTCTAGATACACTGTGGAATAGTATGCAAATACTCTTGACAAAGTGATCTAGACTTCAGTATTCATAAAACTTACACATACCTTGGAAATTCCAACAAAATACATTCCCCAAACTACACCATTTCCCCATCCGAAAGAACTCAACAAAAAAACCCAAACACACACAATGGAGGTAGCAAATAGCAAGAAATTCGTTGTGAATAAGCACCAATTTCTCTGAATAGAAATGCCATTTCTTTAAGACCCACTTATCTGGGTGACATTCGAAATCAGAATCAAAGAACAGCTTCACTGAGTTAGACCAAACCGTTCAACTGGTTCTGTATCTTGTCTCCAAGAAAAGCCATAAATAGATAACTAGAGATGCAAGATACTCTCCCTGCCTCCAGCTATTTCCACTTCAGGAATTTCTGGAGCCAGATGTAGTTCCTGTACACTTAGTAATTCTCAACTAGCATCTTTTCCACAAACATACCTAGTCTTGCATTGAACTGATGAAAAGAAATAGCAGTTCTGTACAAGAAATTCTTCCCCTGCTTCTGATTGAGTCTCAACAGGTCACAGAAAATAATTACAGCATTCAAACACATATGGAAAAAAAATTTGGAGGTTTCTAGTGCTCCCTTTAAACTGAAAACTAGTCTGATAAGTCTGTACGAACAAAGAAGTCACACACAAAGTTTCAGTAGAGATTCTAAAACTTCAGTCACATTTCTCATCAACTGTGTGCAGCAAATACACAGAATTCTTGACAGCACTGTGGTTTCAGATGACCCATATAACTTATTTGTGACACTGTTACTGCAGAGTAATGGAGGTTCATAAACTTGGGCTAATAAAACTTTTATGGTGCAGCATATCAGCATGTAATATTTCTCAGTATAATGAAAGAGAAATAGATCCAGTTTAACACCATACACTCAAGCCCAGAGCTGACCTAGAATTGAGAATGCCTTGCCAACAGCTCCCTTCATTTTAGGACATACAGCTTCCAGATCAAACTGAAATTGCCACTTCATCAGCCATAGGAGAGATTAATTTTCCCAGGTATTCAGTTACAAATAATGCACAATTATTTAACAGAATGTCATGTAGTGACATGCCAGAAACTTATGAGGTTACTTCCATGTCCAAGTGGAAGTGACAGACTTGAAAATCATTGAATGGTAAAGATGTAGGAGATGGAAATTTTAGCACCGTTTCAGATAGCATAATTGACATATATTTCCTCATGTTTTTCAGTAAAATGATACTGTCAAACATGCATAAAACATTAAAATACTGAACCTAAACACTGTGCAACATTTGAAGAGGATTTTACAAGCTCTGACGCAAATCTTTGTGATTTCCTCAGGACCTGACATAGCACTGCAACAGCCACAGATATTAGAAAACTTACCTGCATTTAATGAAGGCAGGTTGTCTTTCCCACTTACGCCTTCACTGGCCGTACATTCATGAACCAATGCACACTGCAGAAGAAATGCAACCACAAATGTAGCAAATTCAGCTAAGAAATCCAAAGCAGTTTATAAACTGTGGGAAAACCATCACTGATGATGTAACTTCCCAGTCCTTAATTACAATTTACATTTTTGTCTTTATATTTCTGTTCCAATATACTGTAACACAGTCTGAATTACAGGTGAGAAAAATAACAAAATATGATCAGCCGTTCCACAATAAAACAGAAAGGTTTCCTACCAGTACAGTGGCAGACGTGTAGAGAGATACTAGCAGTTGAGCTTAATAAGTATATGTTCCAAATAAGAATAAATCACTTGGAGTTTAAAAAAAATTTTGACAAGTGTTGTGCTCTCAAAGAGGTTTCTTTAAGAAAGGCAGTTTTCATATGTATAGTGTGAGAAAACACTCCATTAATTTTTTAAACAAGGGGAAAGTAGGAACCATAAAAAGTCAAAAAGTGCTCGTGGTTTGTGTTTAAAGTAATTTCTTATACAAGTGAACTGGAAGATTTCTTTGATGTTTTATTGAAGAATCAACCAGTGTACACCTATGTTAAACTCAGTAAGAAGTGTATTTTTAATGGTTCTCCTCCACCCCAGTCATCAAAAAACCCAAACAAACTCTAAAGGTGATAGGGAGCTCTGTCCCCAGGGCTTCCCCCATTTCTAAAAGTTCTGTTGCACAGTTAAAACAGAGAGCAAGACATAAGGTACTCTCTACCAGTTGATATCTGAAATTGAATTTAACCATTACCTTCCATGAGAAATTCCCTGCCCATAGTTTATCTAATGAGTCAGAAAACCTAGTTCAAAACTTAATTATTTGAAGTCATTCAGTGACTGTACATTCTCACAATTGCATTCTCACCATGAACATATGACTCTATAATTCAACTAATTTGTACAAACTAAGGATTCTTTTTAAAGACCACAGAAAATACATCTGTCATAAGGCTGGTCTTTCATGACAAGTATTAGAACCCCCTAGAAAGATGCTATTAAAGCCTTCTGTCTCCCCCAGGCTAGACACAGCTCATTAATTACATCTCAAATAATTCTGAGGAGTCTCATTTCACATTTTGAAATGGAAGAAAAGAAAAATGAAAGAGAAGGTTGTAAAATAAGCTCATGTTGCACATCTCATGGAAGTTGTATAGTTCAGAGAGATTTCACAGAGTTTTTTGGCTTCTTTGGCACTGATCCTAGTCATTTATTGTTTTAAAAGGGCATTGAAGTCCCTTGAGACAAATGGTGAAAAAAAAGTGTAAAATCTATCCTCAGAATGTGATCCAAAAACAGACTGGCTTGGGTGAGAAGATATTGAAAACAATGTTCTTTTCTCAAAAACACAGTTTTATATATTACTTCCAAATAAAAAAAATGCAGGTCTTCATTCTACATTCCCTGTGGCAACACCTTTTTTTTTTTTTTTTCCCCATGAAGAAGAGAATCCAACATATTGTTCAGCAGTACACCATCGTACAGGGGCTGCATTCTCTGTCAGTGCAAACAGGGCTGCAGAGCCAGGGGTAGCAGGAGGAGGCAATTTTGTACAGGTACATCAGTTGCCATCAGTCAGGGGACCCACTTAAAGACATCTTTTTATTAGATGCAAATCATTTAAATCCTGAGTTCCTCATTCTGAGTAGTTATTCCTGTATCTCTTCCAAGTTCAAACCTCTTGTCGTCACCGAGACAGGATATCCATTCCACCCTTCCTCTGTTGGTTCTCCATTTCCCTCAAACCCACACCCCCTGTATCTTCTCCAGCTCCAGTCCCCATTAGTATTCCCTGCAGCAACCTCAACCTGCCTACTTGAACGCTTTTATGATTTTTCTGATCCCTTCTGACCTTCCTCTTGTCCCTCATCATGAACACCCTGACTCAGAGTCCCAACACACATCCTCTGGTAAACTCTGCCCTCTGCTCTGAGTGCTGTCCCTCCTGCTGGTTTTCCCCGCTGTTCTGTGCTCCCAAAAAACGCAGCTAAAACCTGGCCCTCTGCAAGGGAATTCACGTCTTCTTTGCCTTGCCTGTCATTCTTTCTAGTTTTTCAGTATTGTGGGCACAGGTTGCACACAAAACTCAATGTGAACAGGACTTCAAGGGCAGAAAACAGAGCAAGGAAAAAAAGTTACAATTACGGCATCTCTATGGACAGTTTTTTGATCAGGAGTGATTAAATACATTCAGTTGAGATCCATAAAAGTTGGGGTTTTTTTCCTAAAGAAGGGGAAGGACTAGGAAACTCAGGTTAGAATATTACTCTGTGCATTTTCATGAAAAATTATTTTTAGTTTAGGGAAATTGTGTACATAGTACTCTACTCCAGAAATTTTTTATTAGGTTGTTAACCCAATTTGGAATTAGTATTTTAGACATTTGGTATGGCTGATCATTCTAATTGTGCAATAAACTGAGTTTGTACCTTTTGATCCTGGGTGTCTGTTGTGATGTGGTCTGTTTCCCCATCCTCCAGCTCTCCCATCTTCACAAGATTGACTTCAATGGTACCAACTGCCTTTCCACCATCAGAAGTTCTGGGGAAAAAAAAGCAAACAAACAACCCATGACAAAAAAAAACCAACCCAATCATCAAATTCTTTCAATAAAAATGATATCAGTAAACATTTATTCCCCTCTCCATTCTGCATAGCTGCAGTCACCTATATTAAATTCATCATTGGTAACCATAAACCAAATGTTAACAGTGAGGCAAATTCTTTATGGCAATGAAAGTTTTCATCACAAAACTGAGGATGGGTAAGTGCTATAAATGAATCCATGAACACTGTCAAGTTTTCATTCTAGGCATTATTCTGTCTGTGGACCAGCAGAGAAAGGGCTGTGACACTGCACCAATACTCCATTTATGATATGCAATCTCACTGCATAGGACCTTACTTTGTTTCCTAACACAATCTGTGAAGAAAGGACATACTCAGCATTAATAAAACTCCTGTGAAACCAAAATAATGAAACTAATCTGACCATTTCCTTTTGTAGTCTCTTTGCAGAGCAATTATTCAGAATCCATCCCATTGCTTGAAATATAAGGGAGATGATAATAAAGTTCCAGGTGAATTCTTTTATTATCATCTCCAAAAATAGTTTATTTCTAATTAAGTAAAAACAAATAGCAATTCAAATTCACATCTCCAAAAAAAGAGTATTGCTCACTGCCCTTTGGAAGAGACAAGAGTTTAAACTCTAAAAAGATACTGAATGGTTTCTCAGCTTTTACTGGTAGCAAAGCACCAGGGTTAATGACACAGTCCATCTCCCTCAGCTTATTCTGAACAGCTGGAACTTTTGAAAGGAAGGAAAGAAAGCTAACAGACCATTTAATAATAGTGAGGAAAGTATAACAACGGGGACCAAGCAAATAGGCAAAAGGAAATGATGAGGAGAAGTGCATCAGAATTGCAAAAACACAGAGAGGAAGGAGAATCAAAACAAATGTGTTTGGGGCAATACTGCCTGTAATTTCAGGAGTGAAAATGAAGAGTGATGAAGCACCACAAAGGAATACATAGAAAAGTGATTAGAAGGCTGGAAATAAAAAAGGTAACTTTTAGAAACAGGAATATTAGAAAAGAGTGTTTCCCATTAAAAACTGCCACATTCCTAGGGCAATCTGTGCGGCAGAAAAACAGCAAAATCCCCTTCAACACCGACACCCTTCCAGAACTTCAAAAAATAGTCCTCACATTACTTCAGCAAAGAAGGGAAAATCCCCTAAATACCCTTATCCTCATTTCAGCAACCAGGAGAAGGACGATGGTCCAGTGCAGTGCAAACATGGAGGTGCCAGTCCCAGCACAGCCCAGTTCCTGCTCCCTCTCTGCCACTGAGGGCCCATGAGCAGCACCACACAGACAGGGATTGTCTCCTGCTCTGCATCAGGGCAGGCCCAGCTCAGCTTTCCCGTGCTGTCTTCTGCCACAGGCAGGCTTTCCCAGAGCACTTGTGCCCCAGACAGGAGGACCACGTCTTTGCCTTGAGCTCCCACAATTTTCCATAATGTGTATTTGTGCATGGAGTATAAGGCCTTAATTAAGTCAAAGTACGCCAGCTCTTTACACTGACTAAAGCTAAGCACATATGTTGGTCTTTTCAGGCCTGGATATATATTTAACATGCTAAATCAAAACCTTCATGTTCTACAGTAGAGTCTCAAAAAATGGTTATCCCCAAGCTTCAAATTTACATAATTAGTTTGGTTGCAAACAATTAGGAACTCAGTAGAATCCACCTATCTTGCAACTATCCAAATACGTTCTCATGTAAAACCTTGCAAAATAAACGTAATCCTTCATATTTTATGTGTGTCACTCTAAGTCAAATCAATTACTGGCAATAAAATACAGGAACAATTAAAATTAACCAATTCCAGACAGCCTTGGAATCAAAGAAGGTTCCATTAATTCAAGTATGCAGAAGAAAAGTAAAAGTAGTGTTCAATGTCCAAATGGTGTTTATGAGCAAAAATAAGTAATAATTTTGAAATGCATGACAACAACTTAAGTGTCTTCTGAAAGAACAACATTCCCTTGAGTTGCTATAGCTAAGTGGTTTGACTTCATTTGTTTTCTCCTTCTTGTGTCAAACCAGTACAAAATCTAGGCTATGCCAACAAATTGACTACAGCTTGCCAAGAAGAAATGGAATACAACAGCTCTTAGCAAAACACATATACCTTTAAAAAACAGAGTAAGTGTTTGGTTAAAAGACTGAAAATTTTTCAACAGCTTAACTGGTCCTGATCAAACTGTTAAGTGGGCGACATCATTACCAGGCTGACTTTGTTATGCAATAGCACTTCACTGCTACAATGGTCTAAAAGGAAAAACTTGCACTCATTTGACTTCCAGAAGTACCATCCTACTCATTCTTTTTTCAGGGAACACATTTTTCTAAGGCCAGAGAGACTAGCAAGTCTGAGACTGACCTACATAAACCAGACCTGATTTAAAACCACATCAGGGTAAATTAAGGGTATAAACAAATGCTGATCAAAATGCAGCTCAGTTTGGAAATAAACTGATAAAAGCCAACAAGGCATGTTGCTCCAGTAAAATAAAATAAAAATGGAAATGCTTGTTATGCTTTCTCAGTCCTTGTCTCTTGTTCTTTAGAACGTGAAATATTCCCCCTTGCTGCTGTTATTAGAGGCTTGGCCTCGGTATGGCACTGAGCACTGCATTGCCTGCATGAGGAGCAATATATATTTGGAAGTTTTCTCCATACATGTTTAAAAAACATTGATTGATCTAATTTCACTTTTTTCAATTAATTTCTTCTCAGAATGACTACTGTAATATTACAATCTGAAATATGCAGTATCTACAAGAGAAGGTAATGCAACAGAATAAAATTAACAGTGGGACTTGTTGCATTATAGCTGTACTCCTTCCCCCAGTTCTTATCTTCCCACATGGAAATATGAAAACATAATTAAAAAAAAAAAACAAACAACAAACCCCAAACCAAAGTTTCTTTTGAATGCTACAGGCACACAAATCAACCAAGAGCTCTATAAATGCCCAGGGCAAAACTGTCATTAGCTGTGTCAGACACTGGGGTTTTAAAACTCCACTGGTGCATGACAGCCTTCAAAAAGACATGTCATGCATTTAAAACTTTCCAGCAACATCACAAGACGAAAATTTCACTTGACAGAAAATTAAAAGTGAGAAACAGAAGTGATGCAGTAGGAAAAATAAAAATGGTCTAGCAATCATACTTAAATAGGATAAAAATCTGTGTTATTTTACTTTGCACTAACACTATTGTGCACACACACACGTATGGACACACTTCACATCATTTGCCTGGAAAAATGTGAAGAAAATCTCACACTGATACACTGTTCAACAGAGTATCAAGAGAGTAATTAATTGATTTTAGGATACCTCATAATGCATCAGGAAAGAATCAGCTTATTTGCTGTAGTTTAATAAAGCTGAAAAGTGCACTCTGCACTCATGAGGCACAGTGAAGATTGTCCCTGCATCAAATTGCTCATGGTCATCCGACAGCAGATACTACAGCCCTGCAGGATAAAGGACTGCACCTTAACAAATCTGCATAGGGACAATGGGGACAAGGAATACAGCAAAAGGAATTCAAAAGTGTCAATGTGAAGAAGTCCATATAAGGTACAAAATCTAGGTGGCTTATGGAGTTGGAAAATTGCTGATTTTTTTAGCAGCCTGAGACAAGGAGCAGAAATCATCTCTTATCTGTCCACGAAGCAGCTGCATTAGAAGTAGATTTCTTTACCATCCCAAGTCCCTAAGGATTACCAGGTCAGCATCAGTTCCCTCAAATGCAAGGGAAGGAGTTAGCCAGCAACACCTCATGCAGTTGGAATATGTGCCTTGCTAGTTCTGGACATAACATGTTGACCTAGGCATGTAGAGAGAAAGAAGGTAACAAGTTAGGGGTGGAAAAGAAAGGTAGATGGACTGAGAAGGGCAGTCATTTGCCTTCAGTGCTGATCTCATCAAGTGGCATTACTGAATACTGAATATGCA
Source organism: Myiozetetes cayanensis (assembly GCF_022539395.1). Taxonomy (NCBI): domain Eukaryota; kingdom Metazoa; phylum Chordata; class Aves; order Passeriformes; family Tyrannidae; genus Myiozetetes; species Myiozetetes cayanensis. The sequence goes on along the minus strand of NW_026087654.1, from coordinate 490,998 downwards.
AATTTAGGTCTGCTAATTGGTTCCCATGGCCATACACCTTCCAAAAGAAAAAAAGGTTCAAAAACACAAAGGAGAAGGGAAGCAGACTGTGTATTTGCACAGCTATGTTCATTACAAATGACAAAGTGAGCTACTGCCTGAAAAGCAAACTGCATGACTGAGTCTAGCAGGCAGCCCCTTTCTCCAATGCACAATACAAAATAAACGTGATTAGTACAGAGTAACATACAGATTGCCATGAAATTAATTTCTCCAATGATGCAATATATTTTGAAATATCCAAGCACAACACTATTGTACTTGCACAAAAAATGTTTAATCTGTGAATTCACAGTGGAGCCTAGTGCAATTGATATTGCTTTCAAACAAGGCCCCTGTAAACGACGTTCTGTTGCATTCTAAGGTAAATAAACAAAGTTTTGCAATGTTAAATTCCTTCTGTTCTCTTGATTTCAGTGTACAGTTAAGCCTCATGTCAAAACAGGTTTCACCTCAAATGTATTGGAGATTTGCCTGACTTATAAAGGCAAGCTGTTGTTCATCAGTTTCCTTGGGAGGATGACATCACATGAAGCAGTCAAGAAACAATTTCAGGATGGAGACCAAGTAAAACTAGTTGTAAGCAGATTTCTATTGAATTTTAATAGAAAAAAACCAGCTATAGTATTTTATAGCCATCATTTGCTGGGGAAGTTATTTTAAGTACATAAACGACCACAAAAATTACTGTGCTGCTTTCAAATTCTCTCCAGTTAGTTAAACACTGTGAATGTAACTATTACTGAAGTGCATTTATGTGTTTTCTGGCCCACTGAACTACAAGGTGTTGGGAGGGAGGGAGGAAGGGAAGTTAAGAAGACTTTCTTTAATCAAGTCTTGGAGTTGTTATTTTGAACTTCCCAAAAATAACTGTGGCTTATCTCCTCTAGTTAGAGGAAATCAGTTCAGTCCTGTCCAAGAATAATGAAAATAAGACAGCTAAAAAAAGTAGATTGCTAGACAAACAGATATTGTCCAAGAGGTCAAGCACAGGCATATGTTTAAAGAAAGTCTGTAGAGTACATGACTGACAGACATCCACAGGCACAGTCTCTCAGATAAACTACATCTGCTAAGAAGAGCACATCAGAACATGTACTTAATTTTTTCAGAGAACACAACAGAGTACTATTATCTTTTTTCCTTTGCTGCTTCTTACACTTAACTCACTGGAAACCATACCAAAATTGCCCAAGCTAAAGAAGACTTTCCTGGAAACAGGCCAACTAACACCACAGGGGAAGCAGCTAATGGAAGTACCAACTGCTAGCTTTACAAAAAGCCACAGACCTCAACCAAGCAAAAGAACCTCGCCCCATTATGCTGTTCTTAACAGAAAGGTATGGCAAAAACATCCTCAGAACTGAATCGAACCTAAAACTTAAATCAACTAAAAAAAAACCCCATCAGTTTTAATTACTAAACTAGCAGACAGTATATGTAAGAAAAAAAGTATGCTTTTTTACAGAGAAAATGTATGTTTTTTTTTTTAAATTGGAAACACTATATCACATAGTCAATATTAAGAAATATTCCCCTAATGAATAAGGGGTTTGTTTTATTCAATAGCCTATTTTATCCTGTTCACCATCACAACCCTGTAAGAAAGCTGGAAGCAAGTGGTGTTGTATTACCATTGCACACTTAAACACTGAAGATTACGGAAGGCAATTTTGGTTTTATAAATTTTATATTGGAAACTGCAATCTCAGGTCTCTAGCAAGTAAATTCCTCTGCCAGCATCAGTTGTGGACTTTGTCAACACTGAAGTAATCCTACAAATTGACCTGCCCATGTCCTGATGATTAGCTATAGATCCACACATCTACAAGGAACACTCAACCACCAGTTTAAGGCACCTTTATAGAAAAGAAAGGACAATCAAAATAAAAACTTCTTTTGCACAGGTTTTGTAACTTATGTTCCTAATCACTATTAGGGTACAATGGTGGGAAAATGGAAAACTAGAGCACAGTTTGTCAACAATAAGGAATTGTAGACGTATGCCAGCTCTCCACAAAATAACAGAAAAATAAAAGAACATTCTTTAAAAACCACTTTCATATTTTTACACTGTGCCTCAGAAAGACAATGGTAAGACATAATAACTGAAAAAAAGGAAACAAAACAAACCAAAAAACCCAATTAAAAAGTAACCAAATTCTATAATTACACCAATATTTACAGGTCACACCACAGAGCTATTTCCTGTTCCTTAAATCTCTACTTCAAATCTAACAAAGGAGTATCTCAGTCACAGGCACTCCCTGGTAAACTCCCATCCAAAGTATATCAACAAGAATTAAATAGAATTGCATGCTTTGACAAGTCCCTTGTTATACCCTGTATCCTCCTGAGAGGTACTAATATAATAGGGTGATTAGAGAAAAGTAAGCTTAAATCAGTAGGTTGCTCTGGTTAAACTGTCATTGAAGGAATGTGGATAATTTCTATTGATATTTCTGCTGCTGAATAGTCATAATCAGGAAACAATCCCACATTTGAAAGGTTAGGACTTTTTTTCTTAAAAAAAAAAAAATCCAACTAACTAAAAACTACCATTTACTGCATCTGCAAATTAATTTGAATTGGTATATTTGTCTTCTAATGTTAGTTAACCAAAGAGGGCATATAAGACTAAAAATATTAATTAAAAGTCAATTTATTGCTCATGAATTACCCATCTTAACTTTTTGCTTACAAATTAGATTGGTTAGATACAAAGTAGTTAATCTGAAACTTTCCTGAACTTTACATTCAGTCAATTACTGTGGCACCTGTCAGAGGCAATCTTTCAGATCACCTTCTCAATATGGCAGTCAGTGAGGCAAAGTTTGTCCCAAAAAACTAGAGACAAATGTAACACGATTTTTCTACAGAACCTATGTACAATATCACAGGCAGAAAAAATACCAGTGTCTCAGTTCTCCTGGTCACACCTGCTTTCCTCCCAAAGTGTTGCCTGTGTAGATACCCAGTGAGTTTGAGCAGTTGCTCTGTCAAGCTTACCTGTGCCTTCCCAGTAATCCCAAATAAACCCCCACTGAGCTTGCAAATATCAGCTCAAAAAAATCCCAGCACTATATAAAGTCCAATGACTTTATTCTGAAAATGACCACCTAAAAGGTTTCCCCTAACCTTCAAAATGTCTTCATTTGTATCTTGCTTTATTTTAAGCCACACAAGACAGTTTTCCTTCCTTCAGTGCACAGCTTTAAGAAGTATCTGTCCAGCCTGGCCCCTGGTTTTGAACACTGGGTCTGAGTCTCCTGCAGCTCTGTGCCACCGCTAATTAGAGTTGTACATCACACTCCCCACTCTCCACAATTCCAGTTTGACTGCACATAAGGGATAAGGTCTCCCTTGAGCCTCCTTTTCTCCAGGCTCCCAGCTCCCCCAGCTGCTCCTCATCCGACTTGTGCTCCAGACCCTTCACCAGCTTTGTTGCCTTCTTTGGATGAGAAATGCCAAGGGTTATTAACTCAGCTTGGTTTAAAACACAGGAAAAAAACTTACCTGAGGGTAAGGGTCAACTGTTGCTCCTTTGACTTTACCAGATCTCCTACTCTAAAAGTTGCACAGCCCAGGAAGCTTCTCTAGAAATCAAAGTGGAAAGAAAAGATATCCATTAATTTTTCAATTGTTACTTTTATTTGGTCTCACACTTGGAAATCTTTCTTTGGTACCTGGAAAAATACTGCATTTCAATATAGCATGTAGCATGATTATCAGTTAATTGTTAAAAATCTGGTTTTGTGGGCAGCAACCTTTCTCTTCTCCATTAAGAACAGTCTGACAACTTGACAAAATAACAGCTTGTAAGATGTACAGCCACGAAAATTTTCATTCAGTACAAGCATTTGCATTTTGCATCTTTTTCTGTCTGTATTTCTAATTTCTAGATTACAAGAAAAGCAAAGTTTTCAGTGTTTTACCTAGACTTGTCCTTGCTATGGTTTTCCCTCAAGCCTTTGGAAGTACCATCTACGTATTTCAAATATGAATGTGTTTGCTAAGAAGGTATTTTTAAATTGAGTTCAGCACAAGTTTATTAACAGAAACATTGTTTTTCTCTAGTTTACGGCAGTGTTTGTAAGTACTTGTTTCCTTTATTTCCATTGTAAGGTGGATCTCTTCACTGCAGTACAAGTGCAGAGAAATGTGTTAATGAAACAAGAATACCTAAAGTTAAATCAAGCTATACCACTATATCTTCTCCTTCTATCAAAATCACTTTCACACATTAAAAAAAACCTTTAAAACCCCAACAAAACAGTGCAAAGAGAAAAAGACTGAATTTTCTTTTGCATTTTGGTTATTTTTTAACCTCTGCTCATAACCTGCTGAACATGGCTAAAATCCCATTTGGTCAACTTGGCCAACAGCAGTGTTCTTGCCTTGGGAACAACAGGAAGGAAAATAACAGCCTACAGCTATCTTCTATGCATTTACCTTTCAAATGTACAACACCGTATCACTTGCTCTGAATAAACTGTAATGAGATCATGAGATTATGTGTAATTTTTGTGATAAAACAATAAGAACTACACAAAGTTGAATTTTTATTACACAACACTAATTTTACTCTACTGTTGGAACGGCAAAGTAAAATTCCAGGTTAAATTATATACATTCTTGGATACATGAATTAAAGAAGAATCAAGTCACGCTGAGGCTGCATGCAGAGCACAACTTTCCCCTTCAGGGAAGAAGAGAAGAGAAACTGTTACTACAGAGAAGAGTAGTGAAAAAACCCTTCAGTCTGCTTTCCTTCAGGAAAGCCAGCTGGATATTGGGTGTTTGAATGTGAACAATAAAGCTCTACACCAAGATTGGCTTTCTTCTGTATAAAATGTACAGTTCGAATCACAATTCTGGAATTAGGAAGGCACCAACACTGGTCTCCAGTTTGGTGAACTAAACTATCAGTTATGGTTTGTTTCTATCAGTGACGCAGGCTTAGATTTCCTACGCTTTTGTTGACAATTAAAGCAGGAAAGGAAAAAAAAAAACATAAGTTGAGAGTCTAAGGAAGGCTGGGAAAGCAGTGGATTTGGAATACGAAGGAATGAAGAAAAAAAGGCCTGTAGGATGTATCGAGACAATTAGTGCAGCCATACAAGCAAAAATCACAGTCTGTTTTCACCGCCAAAATGAAATGCACTTTTACAAGAAAGACATCCCTGTGTGACTCCTGGTGATGCATGGCCTTGCTAAAGTGAACACACAGATAGATCTGTCTTTGTTTAGATCAGTCAACATGAAGGTGTTTCTTCACTAAAGCTCTGTGGTTGCACGGCTGACTCAGATTATTTATCTTCTTACAGGAGCATATCCTTCTTAGTACCATAAGAACACATCCCCCAGCACAGTGCCTATATGGCAGACTTTATTCTAGCATTTCATGACATTTGAGTGCTTGTATTTGAAACCTGACCATTGGGAAAGGAGGAGAGGGATATTTGGAATGAAACTGATATAAGGTTGGGTCACCCGGGGCTTCTTACTGCAGCACAACAGAACTATAAATCCATTTAAGGATCCTAAGTCAGAGTCCTCATGTGACCAGGGCCAAGAACTCTGCTCTCTTACACAATCCAAGAGCTTCGGTCATTGTACCCACTAACCATCTCTGAGTGTCACAGCTAATTCTCCAGGGTCATGAAATTAAACATGAATAATTTTATCGGCTTAAAACTTTCTACTTAATTCTCTGCTTCATATTTTTATGTTTATTTAGAGTAAAATTTTCGTTGCCTGACAACACAGAGGTATTTGCAAAATCAAATAAAATTTTAAGTTACCCCATGACCCAAATGAAGAGAGCTATGCTAATATTCAAGGGGTCTAATCTCAAACAATGCTTGAGAAAATTTTTTCCATTCTGATTTAGATGTAAATAATCTACTCTGGGGCCTGAACTGGCAGTCTACAAACTGGACATGTGACTTGGAGAGGCTTGAAAAGTAGGCTTTAAACAGAATTTCTGCTGTAGTGCTAATTGCAGAGTAATGTTCCTCTGTAATTTTGCTAGTGTTGTACTTACAATTATAAATCTTAAGATAGGTGACTCAAGTAGTTTGATGAATAATCTCAGCTAGCCAAAGAGAAAAGTCTCTACAACAGCTATAGGAGAAGTTGAAAGACATCAATTACTTTACTAAGATTGAACTTGCTGCCAAGCTACAGATTTTTCAAACACTAGCTGCAATCTTGAAAACTATGCCAAGGAATCACTGAAAAGGCAGAAGAGTCAATATCTTAGGCTAAAAATTAAAAAAAACAACCCACAGTTATTTTACATTTTGCAGACACAGACCTAATACCTGCAGTAGATGGTTTTTGATCTTTTAGACAGCTCTAGCAGGACCAACATTTCCCAACCCCATGAGGTGTCCATATGATCTGGGAGGTTTCAGTCTTCTCAGACCCAGAAATGAAATCCCAATACCTTGGTCAAAAGTTCTACATATCTGCATGTAAAAATAACTCCTCTATATATCACCAGGGAAATTTCTCAAAAGGCAAACTAAAGGCAACTCCTACTGCTGAACATTTACACCCCACACAGCAGAAGGTGACAGGCCAGGCTCACTGAGGCAATGCCATTCCAAGCTCTCAATCTCATCCAGATTGCTTGCATGGCAGTAGTGGGAAGTTTAGATAGTTGTGCCTGTCTCAGGATAACTTCAGTTGAAAAGGATTTTCGAAAAAGATGTGAATGGGATTACATCAATCACTGAGACCATCACTCCTGCCTTGATTGCTTTGTTCATTTAACCCAACTTCTGCTATTAAAAAAGCTTGTCAGCTTCTGTTGAGCAGTGGGTGTCTGTGTCTGCTGACAAAGTAAAAAAAAAATTAAAAAAAAAATTACTTAATCAAAGTAATTGCTTACCCCAACATCTGCTCTTGGTTCCTTGTGATCAGGTAGGACACTGGTGCGGACCTGAGGAGGGTGAGAAAGGCAAACAAAACATTATTTTTTGGTTGTTACATTCTTATTGGAATGTGAGAAGTGCTTATGCATTTCTTTCTTCATACTCAGGACACTTTGGAGATAAATTTAAATGGAGATACATATGTATATATAATTTAATAAGAATTCATTAAATTGAAATAATTTAAGCACAGTATCTGCTGGTTCCTGTGGAGAAAGTCTCTCACCACTACCCATTTATCATTCTGAACTTTCCCGATTCTCTAAAGTAAGAAAGGCTGTGTTAAGTAGTTCCTTTCCTAAAACCAGACTCTTTGATTCTGACCTGAATAACAGAATTCTTTATCTAGAGGCATTTTCAGAAACCAAATTTTTCAACCACAAGTGAAAGAACACAGTGCCTTAAAAGGTATTTTCTCCAAATAAATACTTGCCTTTGCCAGCTGATGTGCAGCAGAACTCCTGACCCCACTCTCACTCAATGTAAGGCCCTGCCTCCTCTTCCCACTTGCTGAGCATCTCTGAGCTGACAGACATTTGTAGGCATTCACAGAAGAAAAGCCTCTGAATTCTCCCCTCCACAGGACCTGTTGTTGCATTTGCATGCAAGTTGTCCCTGCATTTCCTGCAAGGTGCAGCTGCCATCGTACACAACTACTTGCATTTCACATGAACAAGTATGGGACAATCTGACTTCTGTATTTCCCAAAATACCGTACAGGTTGGGGAGAGGGGCTTGTGTCTTTAGTGTCTATAAAATTTCATTGTTGAGCATTGGTTAAAAACAGAGGACTGATTAAGCAGTAAAAATTAGATAGAAAAAGTGTAAGAAAACCTCTGTAGCATCCCTCTAACAGGGCTTGCCTCAGCCAAAAGAGTCCATTGGAATAACTTGCTGGTAAAAGCAACACACAAGGGACAATGTACTGAGCATCCACATCTGTTTGATTATCTAGCCTAAATAACATATATTCATTTACAGCTCAGCCCCACCAGGACAAATTTTTGGGTCGATTTCCAAGTAAAAGTGAAACCCATTTTGCAAATCTCTCAGCAAAAGACTAATTTTGCCCATGCCCCCAAATATGTCCTTCAATTCTTCCATTCTAGCTGCAAATTGCTACACAAAAAGAAACCTTTCTTCAAAACAAAGATAATTTTATTTGTCTGGGCTTTATTCTAAATACATGTTGTTAGAAAGCACCAATCAAAAGTCTACCACAAGACTTGACAAAGTAGAACCATGCCTTTTCTCAGTCAGCTCTTATCCCTTGATTCCCTTCACTGAGAAGTTTTTTCCCACAAAAGCCTGAAGATAGTAAAAAAATGCTATAATTAGTTTAATGAGGGCCAGTATGCTTTAGAAATCTGTGGGAGTCCTCATTTGGATGCAATTCTACATTTAAATTTTCCCCAATAACGTAACATTAGCAACTCCAAGGCATTTGGCTTTCTACAGAAAACTAGTACAAAATTTTCAAGGCAACGTTTCTATCTAAAATTTACCTTTAAATGCTTCAAATTACAAATTAAAATAAAAGTGCTGGTTTTTCCTTGCTGGTGATGCATATCTTACTCTTTTTGGAGCTGGGGAAATAACTTAGAGCAGATCTGCTTCTTGAAAGAAAGACACGGTATCAACACCAGGTCAAAAAATGCTGTGCCATTTTAAAATGCTAAAAAGCTGTTCCATGTGCTAGCCTTGAATAGGTAACACCTGGCTCAATGTGAAAGGGAGGTGTTTGCATTTTCTAATTATTATGGATATTTATTCAAGAAACAGAAACAATTTAAGAATGGACCTTCCTCTTCATCCCAGAGATATATTCATAACCCGGCAGCCATTTAGCAAGTATTTTAAAACGTGTGCATGTTTTTGCATGATACTAAGGGGTACTTTGAAGCAAGAGAAAGCTCAAGCATCTTTTCTGTTTACTGAAATCAATGGATTAAATCAATGGAACACACATTTAGAATCATAGAATATTAAATTCCTTCTTTTGCTGGATGAAGTCTCAGTTCAGGAGAACATACTTCTGTTTTTCTGACCCAGCAAAGACCTGGAAAGGGATGTCAACACCTGACTAACCTACAGCCTTCCATATAACAACAACTTATTTCTTAATTCCAAATGAAATTAAAATACAGAAACTATTTCTGTTGTGTTTTTGAATAGTTTTTGGGTTGGTTACATGTTTGTTTGTTTTCATTTGGTTCTAACCACTTTATAACCAGTAGCTGTACAGCCAAATATAACACTGCGGTGTTTGATGGGACTGACACTAAACTGCACCTCGTTTCTCTCTGAAATACATTTCTTTTTAAAGGAAATTGGGTATCTTGATCCAAGTATATGCAAATACATATAACTTTAGAAACAGTTTTATTATTTAATGCTTATTAAAAAGAAAAGCCACATATGTCTATGTCTATACATACATGGGAGCTATAGTCTTATCCCTTTAATGTCTACTGATTGAGTTCCCAAACAAACTCTCCTAATACTGCAATTATCAGGGTCCCACTACGAAATGTGCACATAATCCCAAGCAAACGTCATTACAAACACAGTCGGACAGCTAGTAACCAATTATAAAACATAAGAAAGTTCTAGTCCCAACCCACAAAATGCAAAGAGAAAAAAAGGAGAGAAATACAAAGGATCTGGAAGACCAAATATCCTCCCAGTATCTTTAGAGAATCACAGACTGTGCTGAATTGGGAGGGACCCACAAGGATCATCGAATCCAACTCTTAGCTCTGCAAAGGACCATCCCCAAGAGTCACACCGTGTGACTCTACTTTTTAAAACTTCCTCATAAACCAGCTTTTCCCTAATGGCACCAATAGTATTCTAGAACAACTACAAAACCTAAATGCGAACCAAAAGTCAGATTTTAATCCCAGGTAGTCACTACTCTGTTAGAATCTCAGTTTTCTCATTAATTGCTCTAGGTTTTCCTGAGCAAATTGCAAACCTCTGGATGGTGAGTTTATTCACAGCTGGGGTAAGACCACAATTCCCTGCAGTAGCACACACTACAGCTTTACTTTCCCTGACATGAGATGTATGAAGAGATCAAAAAGGCATGCAAGAAAGACAGCTTGTAACCTAAGCTAAATGCAAAATGTCTAGGACAAGTATTCACTCCAGTGATTCTGCTTGTACAGTAATAGTTATCTTGTATACATCACAGCTGCCTGTACCAGGAACACCACTCAGTGAACTACAGTGAATATCATGATACATTTAATTTTCTGTAAATGTTATACAGAACAATATGCAATGAGTAGCTATTCTTATACTTTCTAGTACATTTATCACAGACATATCAGTCCAATTCCTCTAGGCATAAATGCTAAATTCAGCTTTAATTAGCTGTCCTTTAGTATAAGGCAGTTTCATGTGATTAAGAAGAGCATTTCTTTCTGTCATTTGCAGCAGTCTGGGCCACATCCACACACACTGTCAAAGTTCAGAAAATTGAATCAGTATCATTACTGAATCTTTTGTGCCTGCCCTTAATTAAGGCCTTTGAATTGCAGTTTGTGATTAAAGGCCATGTTCGGCTGGCACTCAAGTTTTGCAAACAAATACTGCTAGATCCTTTTCCTAGTTACTCTAGATTTTACTCTATCGAATTAACAGCGGTTTCCAATAACTTCCCAGTACTCACTGCTGTTGGCTGCTTAAACGCACTGCTCTGTCACCACTGTTACATGCTTGTGGCATCTCATGATAACCAAATACAAACCACATCAGGCGAGGCATAGGATGAAAGAGATCACTGAACGTAGTTATTGAAACATTGACTTATGCACTTTCAATACAGCAGTTTCCAGGAAAGCATTCCCAGCTTCAGTATAACTCTGGCAGTTGTGTAGGAACACAACATGCAAAGGCACGTTTACCTGGGTGTGCTCTGGGACAGTGACCATCTGCACCTTTCTTTCCCCTGCAGGGAAAAAGGACTCTGATCTCTGCTAACACAGCCACCACAACTCCACAGTCTGCTGCTATGGACAGTCAGCCCATCCTCACCACCACTGCCTGCCTGCCAGGCAGCACCACCCACCAGACTCAGTGAGAAACTACATTTCTTGGCACTTTGCAGTCTGAGAAGTTGTAGCTTCATGCTTATGTCCTAGACGAGCTGAAAGTGCTGAAATTGCTGCTGGGTTCTGCAACAACATCGGTCAGCTTTTATAGGATAGGACCCATTCCAGTACATGCAGCAAATTAATTTTTAAAAGAAGATATTGTACACTCACCAGCTATTTATTTTCATCATATAGATTAACAATTTGCTTAATAGTTCAATCAACATATTGTAGTCAGCAAAGTAAAACACTTCCATCAATACTTTGTTGGATACGCGCTTATTGGATGGAGGACAACGCCAATACAGTAATTTTCCAACCTTTAGTGCATAATTATTTCCAAGAGTCCACATAAAGCAAAAGAGAAAACCTTTTCCCCTTAGACATGTACGTAGTACTGCAGGGTTTACAGTTCCAGTGGAAGAGTTGCTGTGCAGAGACACTAATAAATGTTAAAACTGAGTTAAAGATGAAACAAATAAAGGGAACAAAAGCTATAGAAACTTATTGCCATGCTTTTGCATTTCAATTCAAAATAAAAATTATAAAATATCATACGTATACATTTCCCTACTATAGATAGTACTGAATGTATAGGGAAAACAATACTTGCCGTGTACCAGCTTGACAGTTTTATCTGTTTATTTATCTGAAAAGGTCAAACAGAAGGACAGGCCTATCTGTGCATGGCTGGATACTTTTTAAAGACAGTGTTTGATCGTGACTGTCTCACAGTGTGGAGTCAAAATCTTTCATTTGTGCAGCATTGACACTGTATGAGCTCCAGGCACCCTTTTCTAGACTTAATATGAGGATAATAGAAAATACAGACTTCTTGGTCTCTAAGAATCAGCATAAACTGCTTGTTGTTCAGACTTCTCTACAGCTGAATATCTTTTTCTGTGTAGGCTGCATCTCTCTATGCTTTCTAGAGAAGAGTAATAACACATAGCATAAGAGAAGCATTACAAGATCCCCCTGAGCAAAGACTGAGGTTAACAGAATTTAACAGCTTATGTAGATTCATAACTAGGTGCATGAACAATGAGCAGAAAAGCACAAAAGTCTTCAGTATTTGATTACAAGTACAGTTTTGTTTGTTTATTTTTCCAGCTTGGGCATTTCATCAGAATTACCTTCAAAAAACACCCACAGTTCAAAAAGAACAGATTACTTAGGAAACCTCTGTGTACTGAGTGCACCGGTAATACGAACATAAAACACAGCAACAAAAAACACACCAACTCTGCAACATCCACCATGGGAGCTGGAACAGATCAAGTGGCAGAAGAGATCTACACATTATGAGTGCTTTGGGGCACGCTACAGAGAGTCAGATGCAACCCAGCAAGACTTCTTAACTCAGTATAATTGCCAGACACACCAGAGCTGTACCACTTTGCACCGTGCCTCTGTGGAAAAAAACACTAACCGTATCCACACAACAGCTCAGTGTGGCTCAGATTCCAAGAGAAAGCTCCAGCTTGGGTCCAGGGCTCAATTCAGCGTGGCTCACAGCTCCAGCTGCTGACACACAGTCTGAAAACTGTCAAACGCAGCTAAGAACTGACTGTACAGGCAATGTGCTAGGAGGAAAAAAGGCAGCTCCCATTAATGGTCTTTCCACCCAAAGCACTAAGATCACATAGACAGCTTCTTCCTCGGTATGCTCCAAACCTTAAAGTCACAAAGCTGAAAAGCACACATTTGGAAAAAGTTGTAACAACACCCTCATACTGAGATCTATTCTCTTCCACAGCTATTCATAAAATAATTAACTAACTCATGAAGGTAAAGTCCTAAGTTTGATTTGTCTCTTGGTGTCACTGGAAATAAGAAAAAGCTGTCAAACTTATCCATGCAAACCTAAATACTCTTTAATATGTTTTCAGTGTACACAATGGAAAAATGAAAGGAAGAAACTGTTTATTTACCTTGTTAACACAGCACACAGTATGAGCACTGGATTAAATTTTTTTGACTTATTTGAAACAGCTTTTTATTTTCTATGGAGAAAGATCTGTCAGTTGTAAGGTTACGTGAGAGATTAAAAGTGACAGACAAAAATGGTCTGTATAAATTAGAGATAATTAACATTTGAGTCTTAGCATCATTAAAAATAGATGTTCTTCTGCTACCAGTAATTAATTTGCTCTTTATTGAAACTTGGGGTACAGATACTCTGCCAATATCAGTTGCTGCAGAACACTGCTTTTCAGGGAGAGGAAAAAGCCACGTATTGCTGCACCCAGCGAAGCCTGAGCTAAGAGTCAATGCAGACCTGTGCTGCAAAACATTCTTGTTTTGCATGATGAGCTCACCATCACTCCCCTCCTGAGCGGCTCCGAGCAAAACATGACCTTTGCACTGTGCTTTCAGTCCACAGTTTGCACCCAGGAAGAAACACCTACAAGTGATGGTTCAAGCATTGCAGGGGTCTGAAACACCACCAGTTCTCAGCTGCAGTGACAGGGAAGTGCCACAGCACTCACCTGCTCCAAATCCCCCCGCAGGGATAAGTGCTGGCTGACAGAGAGCATCGTGTTGCTGTTTGGTTGGATTCTTATTAGTCAACTGTTTTTTTAAGCGGTCGAATTTTTGCAATCAATGACCACTAGCAGCAGACTAATGGAAGTGCAGGTTTTTTCCTCAGTCTCAGTTTTTTTGAACAAAGCCCAGTCATGTGAAGCAGCCTTCTAAAGTCTAAATAGTGCTGAATATTCTAGGCATTTCCTCTGTTATAATTTTAATAAAATATAAAACAACGCGTTTGAAGTCCATAGCCATTACAATCAGCTGGCAAGCCCTTCCTCTGCCCCCTCACAATTTCCAGGAATGACCTCCTTAAAGTCTGTTTCATACTGGGAACAATCTGCAAAATTTGAAAAGTAAAAATCCCCTTCAAAGTGCTCCTGATCCTTGCTCTTCCCACTACAAATTCACAGAAGGCAAATTCTGGCTTCTGTCAGCAAACTACTGATGGAGCACTCCTAAGCTCATCTGGCTATTCATTTACAAGGGCCAGCCAACGGGGAGTTGTTACTTGCTCAAATCCAAATACCTCAGGCTGCTTATTACAATTCCACAATCCAAAAAAAAGCAGCAGTTGTTAACTGCAGCCAAGGAAATCCAGATGTTCTGACAAATTATATCCCAAAGGATACTCACTCCAGAATGATTAAGAAAATACGACATAGGAATAATATACAGGCTTTTTTATCACACTTTTTCACCCCACTCCCCCACACACCTAGCTGTGCATATTGCTTCTGCAAAACGTGACTAGCTGGCAATCTCTCAGTCTGCCTGTCTGAACATCTTGCTCCCCTGAAGCAGCAGACTATAACCCAAATTTTCAAGCAGAAATTTCAGGGGAAAATGCCTTTCTAGAATGCAAGATTTCAGCACTGTTCACAGGGCCCAGGCAGCTGGCTAGGAGAAGAGGGGGAAAAGTATCTCATTTCCATACGAGTATCTGAGAATCTGTGCCAAAAAAACCGTGCTAGAGAAGTTAAGGAGAAAACTTGTACTCTAACTACTTATTTCAGGGGAGACACAAGAGGATACAAGCCAAGGGTGGTGAAAAGCACATACAGTTGCTTGATACACAACCGGTAAACTCAGTGTCACTTCAGCATATGACACACAACACCAGTTAAGGCAAATGTTGCTGGACTGATCAGATGAGCTCAACAGCAATACAAAATTTCTAGAACATGATCTTCTGCATCAAAACTTCAGTAAAATTTGCACTCTGAATATCTTGACAAAATAAATTGAAATCTTTTTTTTCTTTCTGAATAAACAGTCTTTTTTTGAGTATGCGAAAATCTGCATTCTGTAATTTGTATCTATTGCCATAAAAAGCACATTAAAAAAATCTTAGTGTAAATTAAACACAACACCATTTCCACTGATGAGCCAGTTACTTACAAGTTTTTATTTGCATCTTGTAGAGGCATTTCCAACACTCCCAGTTCCTCAACAGATTGCAACATCTACTCAAATGGCAAAAGGTTATGCAGGTATCAAACACAGAAAAAAAGATCCTGTTGCCTTAAACAAGTCCAGACCTTTCAGTACTCTGCACAGAATATCCCTGTCTTCTGACTCATGGGAGGAGCCGAAAAGGAGAACTCAGAATTTAATATGTGACTGGAGCAGTCACATCCCCAGTACACACCCCTCCAAAGTTCCCTCTAGAAGCTGGTATTATCCCTCTGTCAACACCTGAATGCACTGCCAGCTGGGGGCCTTAAATTCAATATTTTGAATGAGTTACTTTTATGTGAGGTACTGAACTAACCAAATATCAGCTCCCACAGAAGCAAAAAGTCATCATAACATTACACAAAAAAAAAAAAAAAAAAGAAAAAGAGTTGAAGATATTGTATCCCCCATCACTTGTTTTTAGGTAACTTCTTACCATAAGTTTTTAAATTTTAAAGTGAACATTTTAGAGCAATTATGCTCAGCGAGTCAGTCTCGACCTTCTTGATTTCCCACTGGGTGTCTCCCACAGGGAATTCCAGCAGTGGATTTTCCCTGCAGTTACTCCTACATGCAGCTGCAGTAGTAGCATCACCAGAAAGAACTTTTGTGAAGACTTAAAACGATTAACATCAATTCCCTACAGTTCTGTGCCATGTTTACAATCAGGGCCATCCATCAGGATACTGGACACTGGTGAGATGTTAACAGATGCAGAGAAAGCTGCATATGAAAGAATATGAGCAGAGTACACATTTTCTGACTAACCCCAACACCCCTCAAAAACAGTTATAAAAGTTTGAAAAACAACCAAGAGCCTGATATTTTCAATAAAGAGAATATTAGCAACACAGGACTGTAAAAACCTTCAGGTCATTTGTTTTAGTATTTTACTGTCACAGACACCACATAATAAAACTCCCTTCCCCTATTTTTGAACGACACCTTGAAATTATTTTAATTTCTTCTCCCTCCCTTCTGACTGGAAGGTCATTCAAAAAAATGATTGCAATAATAGTTCAGAGTAATTTTCTAATTTGTTGCCCAGCATTATTCATGGGGAGTTTATACTCATTGCTCTTCTGCCAACATGGTCTTTTAGTAAAGTAATTATTTTCTGTTGCTCAGATTGGTCTCCCGATATATTAATAAGAAAGGAGTCATATGCCATCTTGTACTTCATTTTGTTAGGATAATAAGCCCAGGTTTTCCAATACACTGTCAGACAATAAGCTCTCCATTCCCCAGATCATGCTGCCTATTCCAATCCTATTCATCTTTCTTGAACACAAATGATCCAATTACTGACAGCTTTCCAGAAAAGGCCTAACGTGTGTATATGGAATGGAGTTCCCTGGATTCATCTGGGAATCAGTCCTGTTTGCCTCTCTCTACTGCATTGGATCTGCTGCTCAGTTACACTATGAATAACCAATTTACCTCTGTTGTCCTTCACGCAATTTGTTTCTGATGCATGAAGTCTTTGCTTATCCACAGAGTTTATGTTAGTGGAAAAACCACAGGGTCATGTACTTTGAGACTACTGTATTTCATCCTATTTCTATTATTCCTGAATGAGTGCCTTGAAGGGCTTCCATGGGTAAAGAATTGTATCAGCTTTTCCCTTCGGAGAACTAAGGGAACTTTCTGCACACAACAAATTTTTCTCTAATGTGTGGAAGCTGAAGGACTCTCACATAAATGTCCAGAAAAGCAAGGAAAATAATATTCATCAATAAGGACTTTTCTTTTGTACTTATGACAGTTTGTGATAATGTTTAAAAAATAGTTGAGGCTAAGGTCTGGCGCTGTTATTACCTAATGGATGGTAATTCACTTATATTTTGGGTAACTATGGGTAAAATTGCTCTTCAGATTTACTGATGTAGAAGGCATAAATATAGGTTAGACAGATGAGAGGGAGTACATAAATATTTGGGGGGCTTTCACGAGCTCTATTTGTTTTGCCTTAGCAGACAGGATCTATCTATTAATAAAAGTGCATTTTAAGAAGCTTAGAACTGTACTTCCATAGATAATGGCCTTTCCAAGCCGTGGAACTGCAGTATTGTCATGAGAATTACGACTGTGTCCAGGGCTCCCACGTTTCATCCATATTGCTAACAATTCACACTTGAGGGGAGCAAGGAATTTTCTCACAAGAACCTTCAGAAGACCCTGGGAAATGTTCCCAACTATCCAAATATAAAAATTCTCAACTACCCAAATATAAACATTTCCAAAACTGTCTACAGAGAAAATACGTACGAATTCATCTTTTCATTTGACAGGGCATTTTATTCTTGGACTAAAACAGTTAAACCTGCATAACTGGAATTAAATTCTTAAGTATGTAAATGCTAAAACAAATAACCTCCTGATCAGCCATCTTTAAACAAACAGACAGTCTTTGATAGTGCTCTGCCCTTTGAACAACCTCCCTCTCTTCTGACATGAGAAACTGAAAGGGGGTTTATTTATTTATTAAATAAATTCATTGCTGGCTTTAGAAGTGGTTTCAAGATAAACATGCCATCTCCCTCACAATCTAAATTAGTTTCTGCTTTAAAGGAAGAAGTAGGTATCACTGGAAGCAGGTATCACTGAGGGCTTATTGTACCATGCAGCAACCTAAACATAGCTTTGTACCTAACAGAGAAGGTAAAAAAGCAGATATCACACAGCTCCTTTGGTCTCTTTTGTAACAGGGACAGGTTTGTATTAAGAGCATTTCATTTTTCTATCACTGATACCCTATTCACAGTCACTTCCACATAAAATGCACCTGAGTTTGCTCTCAAAACCACTTGACAGGGAGATTGTTTTTCCTCACCTGAGTAAGTGTCACTGTGCCTAATTGCCATATTAAGATAAACTCTTTTTCAGCCCCTACACCGCGAATTTCATTTTTTTTTAAGCATAACTGCAATCTGCAAGGCATGGTAATCCTTTTCTCTAAGCATGATAAAGCTCTTGCAGAGATGTTACTTAAAACCAAATAAGCTATGAGCACCCTACTTTCAGACTGATAAGTAGGCTCAGGAAAGCTGATAGTCGCGGCTGCTTGTGCTAAGTAATTAAATACTGATTCTTATTCACACCTTGTGCATCATAAAGACATCAGGTATTTATTTCTAAGTAATCATTTTCTTCTTTCAGAATTTGTATTCTGATGATGCTAAAAGAGCCTCAGGCTTGGAATAAACATCAAGTAAATTTAAATATTTTCACTACTCAGAAAAAATAAAATAGACCAACTTTTCTTTAAAACTGAAAAGTGGTAATTTTCTGGGATTGTTTCTGGGATTGTTGCTTTATCTGCAAATAAACAGAACATATTAGGAAGAGTATTCTCAGCAAAAATGTTCAGGTCTGAAATTTGGCCATGCTCCTATTTCCAGAAGTCATTTATAAATTCTTTCTGACTTTTATCTTGCATCTTCTTATTTAGAAAATCAGCAGGATAATGTTTTCCAGCAAAAATAGTATCTGTTATTAGACAAGCTGATAAAAGATGAAAACAGACACTTTTCTTAGCACATGAAGTCTCCTTCGGTAACTCAAGAAAGCTTGCACTCCTGAAAAACTGTGTGTTTTCTTCATCATATTTGCTTGTGTAACAAAAGGCTGCCTACTCTTACGGACCCTTAGATCACCCCCAAAATGCTGCAAGTTGTGAAAGAAAACAGACACAGCCTCTGTGGTATTCTCTGATGTTTCAAAGACAAGCCATCTTCATTCCAGCCCACCAGACATATTTTCTGTAAAATATCCAAATGTCAGCTGCGACACTACAGCTTCTTAAATTAAGGTGCCACAACCAGTTGACGGGAAAGTTATAGCACAAACTCTGGTAACAGTTTTCCCCCCTCACATATTTTACACACTTCTTTTTCACTTCTGATGCACGGGATAATTTTTCACCATCGCATCCTTTGCTGCTGCCAGCAGTGCTCTGCTAAGATGACAGTGCTTGCTGACTCACCGTTCACTTCCTCAGCAAGTGACATGAAATACTGTTGGTTGTAGAGATTCAAAGTCACTGTTGTATCTCAGGATACATACAAATTGACACCAGGAATGGAATAGAAAATTTTAAATAGGCAAGTATTTCAATGCCGTTGAACATAAAGGTCACTTTTAAAAAATACTCTGTCAGTAAACAGCCTTAGCTGAAACCACAACTCCTAAAAAGTCAAAGTGGTTAGGGGAAACGTATGACATTCCTTATGATTTGAGTCCAGGTCTAGATAAATCAGCTTCTGACAGTTACCTGCATTTTAAATCATTAACAATTCTCAGAGAGATCAAAATTAATATTAGAAAACCATTAGAAAAGGAGCCTACAGTAAGAGTAAGGGGTTAATAAAGGAAATGCTTTATGTCATGCAGATCAGATGACACAGATTTTACTTCTCTCTGAAAAAGTCCAAGGAGCAGATACATCTTGCCGTAGATGATGTAAACTTGCATAACTTTTAATGGGTCACTACAGATACTGCAGCATCTCGAGAAGGGACTTTTGAAAACAGGTAGAAGATTCTATCTGCTTAATAAACTGCACATAGTCTATACTTCCAAAAATGTGTTGGTAGACTTATGTATCATAAGGCTGTATGTCATAAGCTGTATGCATCATAATTCATCCAAGTATAGAGCAGCCTCACTCCTTCCACACTCAGTAGAATCTTCTTCCCTGACACAGGGAAAAATTATTTATAAAAGAAAAGCATTTTAGTACATGATGAAGTATACTAATGGTAGTTTACACGTGGATATATGGTAATCTCTTCAGCCTCAGGACAGGTTGTGATGTACTGCCCTGAACCGCAAAGCATCCTATGTGCTGACAGGATAGTGGCTGTTCTAGAAAATTAATGTTTAGAGGCTTCCCCTTCCACAACTCGTATCCAAAAAGGGAAAAGATATATGCAACAAAGAGCTTATTCGTGAAATAGTGTTGTATTTATAGAACATCTTCCAACTCACGCAATAAATTCTGTATAAATTATTACAGGTCCTCTGCATCCAACATGACTATTATAGTAGAATCATAGAATCATTAAGGTTGGAAAAGACCTCCAAGAGTAGTTCTCCAAACTCAACTATCTTGCAGGTGAGTCCTTCAAACAAAAATCAGAAGCAAGACAAAAACCCACCAGATAAAAATGTATGGATTTTTATCTAACTAATTCTAGGAAACATTTCCAGACGTGAATTAATTTAGCATAAATTGCTGTGCTTACGTGCCAAGTTTTCTAATAAACCTTGTGCAATTTCCAATGCTTAAAAAGTCACATTCAGCAGCTGAACTGTACAATTTGATTCAGAAGCAAACCGAAAAAATAAAACCCCAAAACCTTAAACCAAAACCACCCACAACCCACTCCCCTCCCCCACATATTTATGACTTTTATTTCTTATGTTAAAGGTAAGCAGTCAGCATCCTTACCTAGAACAGTAAGAGCCACATTTACAAATGACAAACAAAATACAAGAATGCAATGAGGTCAATGAATACTGGAGCTATTGACACAAAATCCCCTTAATGTTTGTAACTTATTCCACTTGTGTGTGGAAGAAATGAAAGCAGGATAAAACAGCTGAAAACAAAGTAGATACATAGAAAATTAAATTCAGAATCAGTCACATTATGGTAGTTATAAGACTTGTGTCATACTTGCTCTTCTAGCATCAACCACTTGAAAGGTATATGTACACATGGGACTAGTCATTTTGACATTAAAAATTTAGTCTCACCAAGTGATACGGTATTTTTGAGTAATGCCCTATTTTATTTATTGCTCTCATGTCAGATAATTTTCAAGTACTAAGAAAGGACAGAACAAATAGTTAATTCTGTCGTATTTTGAGTTGTGTTAATATTGTATTGATCAGTGGCTTTTCCACAACAATTCCCAGAACAATGTTTTAACTGAAGACCACTAAGAAACATGGATGTAGGATAGGTAAAATTACCAGATAAATAGGCTACCAAAAACTGTTAGTATTACAAAGCAAAGCTCAGGAACATGAGAAATGGGTAATGAGGAGAGGAGAGAAAGGTCTTTTTTCAGGAAATCCCTGTTTTTCAAAGCATCATTTCAGCAGCTCTCTAAATACCATTGCTATCCCATGGGGGAATTTAAAACACAAATAAGAATAAAGAAATTTTTCAGTTTTAAGGTCAATGTATTAGTCTGAGTGAAAAAGCTTCCTTAAGGATAAATAACACTTAAGGAAAATATACATAGTGGGAAGAGAGTATAGCTTAACAGGGAAACAGACATTTTACAAAAATAATTTGGAACTCCCTGTATAAAAGTTCATTACATCTTTCTGAAGGCTGAAAAATCCCATCCTCACAAGTATTCCCCAATTTGGTGATTATTTTGCACATCATCAGAATCTGTTTGAAATAAATACTGAGACTTTTCCCCCATCTTAAAACCTCCCGTAAAGTAGGTCTAGATTTATCCTGTCCTTTATACACAGTCCATCTCACAAAAGAAAGAGTAAAATGGATCAAAATGCTTTTTACTATTTTGATTAACAAATGCAAAAGTACTTTGAAAATTCAATAAGTTGATAATACACTAAAAAAAAAAATAGCAAAATCAAAATAAACATTCCCTCACATATTTGCTGGAATTTACTATAATTTCTTCTATTTGCACATAAACATAAGCACCATTAAAAAACATCTTTATTCTGAGGTACAAGAATGAAAATGGACTGTTAAAGCAATATAAATTATTTGTACACCTCCAGTAGACACAGCCTAAAAGAGGTTAATTTCTTTCCGTTGCATTCTGTGATTTCATGAAGTCACTCTGTTCAGTTTTAAGCACTAAAGATTTTGAAATAACACCTAATTTAATACTGTTGCAAGGACCTTAACTCCAAAGTTGTCAGCACAGACATCATCACAAAGCAGTTAATAAAATGCACATCATTTAAGTCCATATCTCTAGTTTTTGAAAATATCAAAGTGGAATAAAACCAAGATTAATGATCTTCAGTAGTCACTCCCTGTAAAAACTAAAACATGCTTGGACTTATTTGAAAGTCCACATTTAAAAATAATAGCTGAGTATCCTTTTAAAAGGAAAGCCCAACACTGATTCAAAGTGCATGTGAGGTTTCAGCTCAAGATAATGTTTGGATTAACAAAAAGTGCACGACAGGTCTGATTTAAAGACTGCAGCTTCAAATTCTCATCCTCCTACACAGAGATCATGGCACAGGAAAGCAGTGAATTATGCACCACTGTACCCCATCACCTCGCCACAAACCTATGAGAAATCCACAGTTGCATATATCTCAAGAGTGACAGTTCAAGGGCACATGAAGGTCCCCCAAAACCCCAAGAATTCTCAAAGTTGCTTTGAGATAGTGGTACTTTGCTTTCCCCTTGTAAATGAGAGAAAAAAAACAAGAGCCCTTGAATGAAACCGATGAAGAATGTTTCACAAACACAAGTGACACAATTCCAGACCTCTGCAGGGAGAGGGGAAGCCCAATCATTATGTGAAATAGTAAGCTTAAAATCTGGGATTTTATGGAAATAATGTTCTGATATACATTCATCTCATAAAAGCCATCTAATATCTATTTAAAACTGAATACCTTCGCTCCTTCCAGAACTGAGAATCTAAGCTATTGGAGTCTGTATTATAACCCCTGGACACCAATACTCTGCTCTCCATATCCTTTCATTTCTGCCACAATAATTTTTGTTTCTCCCATCACAATTTAATTCAACTGTCTATTTATTTTCCTACATATCGTCTTTGTTCTTAGCACACACCAATTTCTTCCCATGGTGCCACAGTGAAATGCATAACTCCTGAAGCAGATCCTCATTTAATACCTCACTGTTACTCACAAGAAGACACAGAGAATGGTATTTTCAGCCTCTGTCAGAGAGAATCAATTCAGACTCCACAATACTCAGAAAACACCCAGACTCTGCTTTTCTTCAAAACTCATATGCCAACTGCAGTGTATTTACTTCCTCAGATCTTTTTCTCCTGGAAGAGAGAATGATTTCCCTTCCCTCACCAATGAGCTGAATGCAGAGAGCTGCAAGACCCTGCTGGGGGAAGCTGATATTTACATCTCAGCCTTGACAGCACTGGTATGGATCACACATCATAAGGATTTTTTCCAGGATTTATGAACTCCCCTGAACAGAAAATTTTCTTTGCTGGTATGCCAAACTTCCAGTCTTTTCCATCTTTCACTACCAAGACTTTAACGCTAAAGTTTGCAGACATTTTCTTTTCCAATAATAAATTATGAAGTTTTTTAACTGATGTGTAAAACAAAAGTAAAATTTATCACCAGTTTTTATATTATAAACATAAAAAGGAAACATATATAAAGAAATCCCTTCATAAAAGACATACCATTTCCTCTTTTGTAGTTTTATTTGTACACACAGTTGGTAGAAGTTTTTGGAAAAAATGCACTGCTTCCGAAGGGCTACTTTTTGGTGCCTGTTTCTTACATGGATTATGCAAGCAATAGAGCCTATTTTACTTCTAACTTCAGTTTTTACTTTAAAATACCAGTAATTCATAACTTATATTCACATACACTTCGTTCTTCCAAAGACAGTGTTAAGAAGCAGCAGTTGGAAGTGTCAGTGTCACCATTAGTTCTGTGGCCAAATAACTATTAATCCTTCTGGGGTGCTGTGGGGATTGAAGATCATTTTATAACCATGCACTTCACTTGACAAGAACACTCAAGAGAGCTCCTGCCAGTACTACAGGTACCATCAACAACCAAAGAAAATAAACGGAAGAAAAACAGTTCAAAAAGTCAAGTCTGGTAGATTATTTTTTTTCCCTGCTAAAAAATGGTCCTTAAAATGACAGAGAATTATTCATGTTTTAACCTTTTGTTCATCTACTGTGTTACAGATGCTAAAGACCTCTCAAGAGCAGAGTTACTATTCTTGTTTCATTTCACTTAAGAAATAAGGACACTGTCATCTCAGTAAACTACTCTTTCCAAGAAAGAAAATCTGCAGACTGACTGCCATTTTGTCTTGAAAATATTTCTCTTAAAGATAAGCACCAGTGTCTAATGAATATCATCCAAGAAAACCACACTTCCTGAGCAGGGGCTCAGTTTGTTTCCAGCAGTGCCTCCATATAGAAAAGCAACAACAAAAGCCACTTCCAGTTACGCACTTCAATTGTATTAACAGCAATATTTTTTCCTCTCACTTTTTTTCTCCCCTGAATTTCCCACATCCTACGTTGATAACAAACAGTTCCAATACATTCTTTATAAATCCTGCTCTGCTGGCAACCCATGAATCATCTGGCAAAATAATTCCTCTCGCGTGCAGGGCACAGATAAAGGTTGCCCTGTGGCTCAGGGCCAGTACAGCACATACACTTGCTCTTGGGACACTAGGAGTCAGCATGGTTACACTGAACCCCTTCTCAGAAAAGGGCTCTACTCCCTTCTGCATATTTGTTGTTCTTTTTTTTCAGTAACCAGAAATTGAACTAGGCTTTGTGCTCGACTTAGAGCAGCCTGGTCATCAAGTTCACGTCACAAAGGAAAGTCTCTGCTTTTCTAAACCACCATTTGCAGTCTTTTTGTATTAAAGCCTTTGCAAACAGCATCTGCAAAGTTTCAAGTTCAAAGTGATGGAAGTTCACATATATGCCTTTTGGGTTTATTTTAATACTCACCACAGCATGTGGGCAAGCATATTCCTGTGTGTTATATTCTAACATTTATAATAGGGTTTCTAGAAATTCTTTCTTGTACAAATATTTATTTTGTGTACTTGTACTATATATGTCATTTTCCATACACACACATGCACACTAGACCATGTTAAATGATTGTTCTGTAATTTAGTCACGACTTTCCTGCTTTTTACTTACAGAGACTAAAATCTTTTCTCTCTGTGCATGAATATAAATTCCTCACAAATGGCTTTGTGGTCCTGCAAATCACAGGAATTCCTGCACAATGGATCAGGAGAGCCTCACATGCACATTTTAATTTAAAAATAAATAATAAAAAAAAATCATCCTCACATGTTTGCATATTAAAATAAGCAACAACACCACACTCAAAATAAGTAAAAACAAGCTGCAGTAAATAACCAAGATGAAGTCCCCAGGGGCTAACTGGCAGCAAGGTAGGACAACAAAAAATATTTCAGTGAAGGTTACTCACAGTAACATTTAAATTAAAGGTAGCTCAGTTAGGCAACTAAATGAAATGCCAGTTCAAATCAGATTCCTTTTCATCATACACAGTAATACTCCATGGATCTCCCACCTCAGTATATCTGCTCCTGCAACAAAGGGTTAATAAACCCAGAAGCTATGGCAAAGCTTTGGACACCAATTTTCTGTGACAGATCCCAGTTCGTTTCAGGTAGACAGATGAACTCTAGCCACAAAACCATTAAAAGAAAAAAAATCTGTTTCTACTGCCTTTATTACTGTGTGCTTTTAAACCTTTGAGAAAGGAAAAGAAACATCTTGCAGTCCTGTTATTTGGTTTAGCTGTTGAGAAACTGTTTTTTAAATTATAGAACACTTGCTCCATCCTAGTTAGAACTCTGCACATAGAAGAGGTGGAGGGAAATCAGTAACTTTCTCTTCTCCCACAGCCCAAGACTGCCAGAGAGAGACCAAATTATTTATGGGGAATTTAGCTGCAGAAAACTAAAAACATTCCTCTCCATGACTGATACTTTCACAAGGGACATGAACAGTGCCATTTCAGAACTCTTCAGAACTGGTTGATCCAGTCAGAAAGCCACTTTTGGCTGTGCTATGCATACTGTTATTAGGAAGAGTTGAAAAAAGTATGCCCAACCAAGTGCAAAAATGTTTGTTGCACCAGGATGAAAAAAAAACCCCAATTCTAATGCCACTGGCATCCCAAGGAAGAAAGAGGAAACTCAATTTCTCTACTCAGTTATATTGCAGATCTCTAATATCAGAGTAACTATCAGCATTCTCTAAAAGCTGGGATAGCCTTTAACCAAGAACAATGGACTCAAGCTGAAGCTTTTGAAACATCCCAGACACTATGTAACAACTGCAGGTGGGAACATCCAAACCAAACAAGGAGTAGTGTATTAAACACTCCAGACAGTTCTAACCTTCTCAGCATTCCTCTACTTAAAACTAAAGACAAGAAAAATAGCAGGATTTTATTAGAGAAGAGAGCTTCCTTGCAACCAAGTATTACTGGAAAATAAAAGAGGGTACACTGATGAAAGCAGTCTGGCATTCTTAACAGTATCTTCAGTTAAATAAGAAAGTTAACGATATAACACCCCAGGCTTTTCTCTGTAAAGTATCTAGCCATTTTACTGAGGCAGAAGCTCCTCTTTACCCAGCCACTATATTGGTGCTTGGCATCTTCAGACATTAGGCTTAGTTACCTGACTCACTGATCCTAGCAAAGTATCCAATCATATTTAATCTCATGTATTGCAGGTAATTTTAGAAAAAAACCCCAAATCCTCTGCAGAACAGAAATTAAATATTTGTGACTTGCCTGTGATGACACAGTAAGCCTGGGGCAAAAATTAAGAACACAGGTTCTTGTCTCCCATTCCACATACCATGGGATTACTCAGCTTCCTTCCTCTCTTCACAGTTGGGGGCATCCCCCTAACGAACACATTTATCTATTCTAACCACTACACTATTTTAATACTTCTTCAAAGTCCAAGACCTAATTGAAACCATCCCCCCCCTAAAAAAAAAACCAAACACGTGTGCCAGCCATATAATTCAGCTGGGCAGAGTTACATTAAGAGCTGGGCTATTCAGGGACTCCTGATGTGTAACTCCCATATCAGCATAAATTTCCAGTAATTTATCTCCTCAGAGGATTTAGAAACACTCTTAGCAAAACCAGTGGGCCTCTCAGAGCTATGAGCATCTTCTTACTCTGAAGTAAAATGTCTGTCCTGACTAAGGACAGAATATAGACTAACATGAAATCATTGAAAGTGCCAGGGTTGCTTAACCACCTTTCTTTTATAACTTCAGATCATCTTAGTAGACTAAAACCAGTTACATGACTAGTTTTGCTACTAAGCTAGTAGTTTAGGGTGGTTTTTTCTTAATGAAAATTTTAAAATTATTTTAGAAAACAAAAATGCTGAAGTAGGATGTGGTGAAAGAAAGTATTATTTTGTACACTCCTTTTTCAAAACTTTTTAATTCAGGCTGGACAGTGGCAATGTTTTCAAGGAAGATAAACATAATAATTTTCACTCCCAGTTCAAAAGTTTGGGATTTGAAAGCAGGTGTTATGCCTGTTGGTGTCAATGAAAGTTTTGCACCAGCTGCATACTTCACTGCTGTTCTCCACTAAAAAAAGCACGAAATACCATGACAACACCTTAAAAGTGAAAAATGTCTCAATTCCTTGTATTTAACAAGTATCTTTTTGATGTTTCTTTTGTAATGATGCTTTGGCATCTCCATGCCAAACTGAGCATCTTAACTCTTAATTTCAGTTCCATCTCCCACCTAAACACAATACTAAGCAATACAGTAGTATCACCATCACTGGAACAAACTGCCACTGCAGTTAATTTACTGCTAAGTGATTTCTGAAATAGTTTCCAATCTAGGAAATCCAATCTATACCAGCATAATCTCTGCCCTAACAATGTCTATCAATGGCTATCCTCTTCAAAGTCAGAAAACCAAGAGAATAAGTATAAAAGGAGACAAAAAATTGATGCCAAAAAAACTTCAGAATTTCTAGACTATAACAAAAAGAACAACATTACAGTTTTATTTTAATTAACTGTGATACACTTAATCAAAATAGCCCTTTCACCAAGACACTATGGTGTCTTGTCAGATGCTACATGGCAGGAATTCTGTAAGGAAAGTACAATTTGAACAAAATTTATTATAACAGGGAAAAAGTCAATAAGTGTAAGGAAAAAATGGGCAGTTTAACAGGTATTTGGCAAACATGAATATAAATACTCCATGCTCTTTGCAAACTAGATTAACTGCTTAAAACAATTAAGAGCTGCTTCTAGCTGTGTCAATGTGAATTAGAAGCAGACCTAGGGCACTGAAGTAACAGCACTGCAAAACCAGGGTCTTTGAGTCTATAAAGGGGAATAGAGTGAAAAAAAAAAACAAATAGAACTTCATAGAAATTAAAGCAAATAGTAAATTCTGATTTTAACAGATAGAAACAAATGTGGTATTTACATGGCTTAAAATGGTTTAGTAAAATTTTGGGGGAAGGTAAATAGAATTGGATTTTATTGCAATATCCAGTAAATCTAGTTCAGATTAAGTGTACAATGTCAAATCACAACATAAAATAACACAATGGATTGTCTGTCTGTATTTGCAACCCCATCTTAAGAGTTTTGTTACTTCAGTGTTGCTTCTTCCATGAGAAAGATTGTCTCACTAAGCAGGCCTAGGGGAGCACATATTCTGTGGACCTGTGATGAAAACTCAGGAGTCTGTTTTCTTAAGAGATAAGCTTACTTGAAAGTAAAATTGACCCATTCTTTCCTTTAAATACAAGAGTAGAATCTTTGTCTTTGAGAACTCTAAAACTGCCAATGACAAATTCTTCACACCAGAAATCTACCTAAAGCTTTTAACTCCTATTTTCTCCACGGAAAAACAATTACGTGCTAAACACAGAAAAATTATGCAATGAACTAAGACATTATAAAAATTTCTGCAGATAATGAAGTACTTTCTTGGCTTATTAAAAAATTTGTTGTCACTCACCTATGTTTAAAATGCTCATGAGATAAATGTCTCAAAAGTACGTGAACCAAATTTGATCATAATAGTTTTATTATTTTAGAAAGACCACTTCAAGTTAAGGTTTCTGTCAGCTGACTTCCAACAATGAATGCAATTTTGTGTTTTAAAGAAATCTGCATTATTTTCTGACATGTTATTCTAGCTCAGTGCTAACACTAAAGCTGCCTAAAGAATCTAAAACTGGGAAGGGGAAAAAGCTAAAGACTGAGTCACACTGATAGGCAGCAGCATGAAAGGCCAACTCACGGTTTTGTTCAGCTCACCTGCTGCCATTTGCAACACACCAACAGGCTGAGATCCAAACAGATATAAAGTTGCAGTCAGAAACACTTTGCAATTAAACTGTGGTAGGTAGTAAAGGAAAATATGGCTATATTGCCCAATGTAAAATGAAAAGAAAAATGAATGACATGATTAACATGGAAAATTATTTAGGAATATATCATCAATATCAATATAAATCACCAATTAATACACAATAATGGACACAGAAATTTACCCTGCATATTAGACTCTTAAGATTAAAAACATACCTTTAGGTGTCAGAAAGATCTCACAGAAATCAAGCCTCTCAAATGTGCTGAAGAAATAAAAACAAAAGACCACCCACCACTCCAGAACTCAGACTATGATTCAGAGTTCTGTTAATGCAGTTTTGGATCTTCTTTTTCCTCAAGTCTCATCAGTTCACAGCATTTCATGCTCTTCATAGTTAGACTTCTCCACCATCAGTAAGACGACAAGGATAGTGGATAGCCTAGCTAGCATCTTATTATAAGCCGCAAGTTATTCTAGACATTTCCAGTAATTTTAGTCATGATTTTGCATCCTCACTGACCAGGTGACTATTACTGATGGTTGTCACAATATATATACAGGTACATATTTTTATTAGAAAAATAAATGTGTTCATTAAAAGGAGATCAAGGAGATTTATTTCTTATTTTCCTACACTAAGATAACTGCTTGTCTAGACAAAGGAAATGCAGTAGCTCTTATCTTCTGAACTTCAATAAAGTATTTGATATAGCACTTTTTGAAAAACTATTAGTCAGCTGGAAAGGAATTAGAAAGATTAACAGACTGGCTAATCAGGAAATGCAGAGTTGGAACAGTAAGGAGATTTCCTTGAGATTCAGTGGCAGGGCTAATTTTATTTCAGATTTTCACTGAATGGTACAGCAAAAAATTGTAGAAGCTTTGTAATGAAATTTAAAAGTCAGAATTTATAACAAGTAAAACCGCAACGGGATACAGAAAGAATTACACATGGAAGAGATGAGTAACAGAAACATAACTGTATTAAGTACAAGGAGATGCATTCAATAGTAACAACTAACACTTCCTCTATAAGACAGAATCACTTCAGTTCAGAAAACACAGTGGCAGAAAGAATTAAGTGTATCAGGAATAGGCAGCATGAGTCTGAGGCATCAACAACTTTGAAAAAAAAATACAAACAAGCTTTTCTGACACAACAGAAAGCTATTTCCTGTTTATCAGCAATACTGTGTACACTTGCCTTCGTATTCAAGAAACAGGATTAATGATGATGGTAAGAATGGAGAACTAATTTTAGGTAAGAAAACTGAAATAGTTCAAATGTATTTAGCATCAGAAAACAACAGCTAAAAGGAGGTAAGATTATTTTAAATAAATGCAACTGTGCATTAATATTAAGGGAAGGAGAGAGATATTTAAAGCAGTATTCCTCAGACTGTAAAACTGGGGCTATTGGAAATTGGAGAAGGACAATGAGCCTTTCAGTTTCATTTTCTCACTTATATTTCATAGAATCACAGAGAGGTTTTAGTTGAAAGGGACCTGAAAAATCATCTAGCTCCAACCCCCTGTCACAAGCAGGAACACCTCCCACTAGACCAGGTTGCTAAAAGCCTGGTCTTGAACACTTCCAGGGATGGGGCATCCGCAACTTCTCTGGGCAACCTATGCCAGTGACTCACCTCCCTCACAAGGACAAATTTCTTCCTAGTATCCAACCTGAACCTGCCCTCTGTCAGTTAACAGCCATTCACCCTTGTCCTATCAACTCCATAGCTTTGCAAAAAGTCCTTCTCCAGCTCTCTTGTAAGCACCCCAGGAAGGTGCCCTGGAGCCACACCTTCTACTCAATCCCAACCATCTCCACAAGAGAGGTGTTCCAGCCCTCTCACAACCTCCGTGTCCTCCTCTGGACTTGCTCCAACAGGTCAATGTCCTTCTTGTGCTGAGTATCCCAGAGCTGGATGCAGCACTGCAGGCGGGATCTCACCAGAGTGGAGTAGAGGGGCAGAATCACCTCCCTCAACCTGCTGCCCACATTTCTTTTGATGCAGGGCACATTTGGTTTCTGGGCTGTGAGCTCACATTGCAGCTCATGTCCAGCCTCTCAAACACCAGCACCCCCAAGTCCTTCTCAGAAGGGTTACTCTCAATCTGTTCTCCACCCAGTCCATGTTTGTAGTTAGGATAGCCCTGACCCTTGTGCACATGAAAATACATTCTTAGCACACCCTGGTAAAACAGATAAGTCTGGAGACTGGATAATACCAAAATCTGCGACGACAGATCCCTTTGTGACTCAGGATAATTCTTTCTCCTTCAAAAAAAGATTAATATTCCACTTCAATGAATACTGTTCTCTAAAAGACCATATCTTTGAATGTAATTGAAAAATTGCAAATCCCCTTTGAGCCTTACTCCTCTTAAATTTTTTTGGGCACTGCTTGACTGCCGTTACTTGCATTGCCCTGAGGGCTATGACTGATATTCTGGACCAGAGCAGGGATACTCAGCTATGTAGCTGGTATTATTTTTAACCACCTAGACTGTGGACATCCAATATTCAGTGGGACAGATTCACACAAATCCAAATTCCTATTTGGTCCTGGGGTGCATAAATGAGTATGAGTATTGTCCTGCTTACAATAGTTAGACTATTGTTGTGTTAAAACCAAAATCGTCACACTCGAATACCTAAAAATGACTATTTTAAAAATTAATTTAAAAATATTCATTATGACATATTCATAATAAGAGATGCCTGCATCAAAATCTTCATATACTTTAGCCTTAAATCTTTATACATTTAGCCTGAAGCAAATTTCTATGACCAGCAAAACCCAAGAGATCAGGAATTTAGAAAAGACATGCTGACAGAGTTGAACTTTCATAAATGTATTCTCACTGCTGTATTAAACATTTAATTTAATTTCCAGTGGTCCTGTATAACAAAGATTTAGAAGCAAAGGATCACAGCCTTCACAAATTTTCCTGTGACTCCAAGAACAGCAGTAATGAAGACATATTTATGTCTGAGTTAAAAAGTTTTACTGCTAAACTTTTCACTAAAAAACAAGGACACAGACTGAAGTCAAATTTACCAATTAACTTTACCCCGTTTATTTAATAAAATCCCACTTTGTCACAAATATACTACTGCTTCAGCTCTTTCAAAACAATAAATCTTTATTCTTTTTCCAAAGTCATTCATATTCACCTCTTCTCACTGTTCTTAGTGGTCAGTTCAACTTCAATTTTAAGATTTTAAAATTCAAGTTTTAACCCAGGGAACTAACCAACATGTCTTCTAGAAAACAAAACCAAACACAGCACGAGTAGACAAATTTTACATAGTATAGTAATAAAAAGTGCTTTTGAACTGAACAGTCCATTTTCAAAATACAGAAGACATGATACCATCTCTGAATGTGAAATCAGAACCAAACTCAACAATACACTTTTCTCAAGGCATATAAGACACAATTATGTTATAGTAACCATCTGTGTGTTCAAGCACAAAGAAAGGTGAACAGAATTTTAGAACAAGTGAGACAAGACTTACTCAGTTTCCCAACAGAAACATGAGGGAAACTGCAAATCACATGAATATTTTGGAATACTGTCCAAAATGCTTCATTGCAAACAGTCTGTTCTACTGAATTACCACTTCATTACAGTTATGTCAGCTTTTTTTTCCTGAAAATAATTCGTCTTGATGTCACGCTGCTCATTGTCTATAAACCTGCCAAACACATACTCTTGTGTAAGGCCAATATTTCCCCTATCCCCCACCTGATTTTAGGAGAGAGCTGTCCGTTTTTCTACTAAAGACAACTGTTAGGAGCAGGTCTAAGGAGTGGTCTGAAGGCCAGGAATGTGTTTCTTCCAGACTCCTCATGAATTAACTCTTGGAAAGGTACTTGATCTTTATCTTTAAAGTTTGTGGGGGGTACTGCTTTTGTGTCGGTAGCTGACATTTGTACTCCAACAGAGATCCCCTAGAGACACCGACCTAGAGAAGTTAGGACAACATTTCTCAAACGTACATGGAGTCTGAAAAAGGTGCTTACAGATTTCTTCAGGCAGCTTTAAAAGTGTCTAAGTAGGTACATGGGACTACAAGTACCTCAAATAGCTTAAAAAAAAAATGTCAAATTGGATGCCTAACTTGATTAGAATCCATAAAGCAGCTCACATGCCATCTTCAGGTGCATAAGGATCTCCAGTCTGAATACCTTTATCAATTCAACCTATAAGCCTTAACATAATCTTCAGCTACAGTGAAAGTTCTAACACGAAGGAAAAAATAAATTAACACCTCATATTTCATTCTTAAAAAAAGCACCTTAGACAATCCATTAGCATTCCAGACCTTTCCGTTTTTTTCCAGTCCAGTGTATAAGCTGATTTCCCCAATGACTATTATAACATATAAGTAGCAACATCTACAGTGTAAGTAGGTTAGTAGCATTCTCTGTCAAGGGAATAAGTGTCATTTCAGAAAAACTACCTTTTTCTTTTTTCTTTGCACTGATGAGGTAGAGCAGTGCTAAAAGACAAAAAGTAACAGATAGTGACATGCAACAGAGCCTGTCTCAAATTACATTAACTCTAAAGTCTAAAGGTGAATAAAAATTACATAAGAATCAACTCTCTTAGTCTTTGCAACTGCCAAATGAACAAAAAAATATTCCGTGAAATTTATGCCAGAAAAGTTCTCTTTAGTTCAAGGGAACCCTGTCCTGTGCTTTAAAAGACAAACAAACAAGGTAGGATCGTGAAACAGAGGCTGTCACGAATTATAAAGCCACGGAGAAGAAACTGTAATTTTCAAGGCACTTTTCAGATATGTACACATTTGCCAGCACACCGAATAAAGCTGACTAAAATCCTTTTGTGAAGTTTTTACCTCCTAAGACAAGCCTTCAGAGCTGTTGCTTCTGCACCACCAGTTTCGAGCCACACTGGTTGCCCCACGGAAGCTGCACCAGTCAAACAGGGCCCCTGCAGCACCAGAAGGTGCTGGGGAGGCCACAGCAAAACAGGTGTGATTCACCGACTCTACCAAGTTTCTGGAACTGAAAGACAGGAACTCCAACAGCAAGCACCATGAGTTGTATCAAGAGTTCAAACCTAATGTAACTTTTTCCATGAAGATCCATTCTTCATTTCTCTCTTTGCTTTTTTTCAGCAAATTCCCTTTCTGATCCAAAAAAGGACAGGCTGCTTAAGAACCCTGTTATTTCTGAAAACACAGGATTCAAATGTGGTTTCTGGAGAGGTAATTAGGTACATTTTCACATGCATTTACAGCAAACAAAATTTTCATTAGGAAAAAATTTTCAGAGCTTTATTACTTTCAGAGTTCAATTCAAACACTATAAAAATACTAACAACTCTCGGGGAGGAAATGCAACTTGTACTAATGTCATTTTCGGTCATAAAAGCTTCTGTAATTAATATTATCTGTAGGACTGCCAGGAGAATTAAGTTAAACAGAATGCCATTGCTGATTCTTCTAGCATTTTACTTTGATACATCCTTGTTCATTGCGAGGATTTACTCCTGAAATGGAGATCTGGATCCCTGTGTTCCAGTCAGGCTATATCTGGCTGTCTAAAGCCTCTCAGTACTTTCAGTGAGGTATGACTTCAGCTCTTATCTTCAAGCAGTGTGTAGTGTTGACGCCTCTTAGTCAAACAGTTGTTAACTCCAGTAATGAGCACATTTAATTTAATTTTAGGTCTTTCTTTCCCTACAGAAATGACATCATACACGACGAGAGAGTCTGTTTCCCTGGCACAACACTGCTGTGCAGATGCACCTTCTGCTGCAGGTCTGACAGCATACCAAAGGCAGTGCCTCAGTTTGCAAAATTCTTCTGGGAGTTTTCCTAAAAATAACAAGCACAGCACATAAATCTAATTTACCAATACTTGTACAGATGCGGCTAGGTCTCTTTGACAGAAATTTTAATGGATTTACCTGCTTTCCACAGTATGAGCACACCAACCCATACTACAGACAGGTTTGTCCAAGCTCTGAAGCTGTCCAAACAGATAAAGGGAAAGGCACTGTGGCCTTTACTCCAGATCCCTCTGCCACTGAGTAATTTCTGTGTAGCCTCGACACTTTGAGTTAGAATTTCACTGTTAGAAGTAACGTGGGCAGCAGCTGAAGGGCCATGCAGGTCATGGGCTCAGCATCCTCCAGCTTACTCCAAAGACACTTCATTGTCTTCCAGCCTACACATTATCAATAAGGACTTACACAGAAGTGAGTGCAGAAAGCTTGCTACCAGGAGGCACACACAGAGACTGCACACTTGGCAAAACTCTGCAGTGGTGCTACACACAAGATACAATGACATAAGAACAACCACAACCATGCAGTTCTATCTTCAGCATTAAAATCTGTTACCATGAGGTTTTTATTCTAAAAATAGGAGGCTACGCACACGGATTTCTTCAGACTAACAGGGCGGTCACTGTCATTCTCTGCACAAACATTTTCCAATGAATAAATTGCTGCAAGCTACTATTAAGTATAAAAATATTGTGAATATAGTAACACTTTTACAGAACCCCAGAAGAGACAAGTGGGAGCACACATGCTGTAAACAACTCTGGTTTTGAAGTGATACCACCAGAGAAAATACTGCAGTCACACATCACCTCCACTTTCAGACACAGGCATTAGAGAAAAGGATTGTTAAAATCTCAACTCTGGATCTGAAGCTACCCAAATGTAACAATACAAGACCTACCACTTCAGCTTTCCTCCCTAAAAATGAAAGGGTTAAGGAGAGACAGGTAACTTGATTAGTGGTTACAAAGAGCATACAGGTTTAGACATAGAAAACAACAGTAACAAATAAATAAGTAAATAAAGGTACCTGACACAGTAGCCTACATTCCAGCTTCTTTCTTTAAATATCCTGAAGAAACTATACCTCAAAAGCTAGCACCTTTTCTCAAAGACTGCATGACTGTAAATACATGTCTACAAGTTCCTCCTGCATGTACAGGAACTGCTCTATTAACACAGAGTAGACCTCCAGTGCTATTCACACTTCCAGTACAGACCGTTTTCGTCTTCCGTAGGGTTTTGTTAATATTGACTCAATAGAAACAACACACAGGAAAAAGTCAGAGCACTAAACAGCACCAAACTGCTCTGGGGGACAAACTCCAATCTTTTCACCTAGCTTATAAAATAAACCACTTATATGTGATCTTCTTGGTGAACTGAAAACCAGGAGAAGGGGTAAGAGATCAAAAAGGGACAAGTTAAGCCGCCTTCTAAAAACAAACGTAAAAACCTTCATGTAAATGCATGCACCTTTCAGGATTTCAGCCTTGTCTCCTGCAAATGCTATCATTGCTCAGTTCTAACCTATATTCCAGGCTGCAAGCAGCACCCCGCCCGCAAACTCCCTGGCAGCTCAAGCTCCAGGAATTATGCCACGTGGAAATTTTGACTCACCCAGTCAGTTAGACCTGGCAAGTTTAAAGTACCATCAGGCCAAGGATCTTACTAGAAACAATCCCTTTTTCCCCTAAAAGAATCCCTCAATGAAAGCAAACCAAACCCAACTCTCTTCAAGAGAAATAAAATACCCGAGGTGAACATTCTTGGACTCTTTATCTCAAACATTTAAAGGTTGCTGATATCACCTTTTAAAACAGGTTAAATTTCATGAAAGACAAGAAAGTGAAAGCATTTTAGAAATCTGAGCCAAAACCAAATGTCCCCCCTAAACCACTGTATTCTTAAGGTGAGGTGTCATTAGAGGTGAACGGCCTTACAGCAAGAGCATAGGCTAATTTGTGAGAAAGTGTTTATCTGCTTAAAATAACTAACATAATTAGTTAATGTAATTAATTACATTGATTCAGTAGTAATTACAATGTTTCCCCTCTTTGAAAAAGGGAACTTAAATATTTCATTGAAAAGTTAAGTGGCCTTAATAAAGTATGATAAGTTTTTTCTCATGGTTTGCAGGACTAAATCTGAATGAGCCATGAATACATTATATAAGTGAAAAACTACAAATAAAATGAAATAAAGTTACTGGAGATTACTATTTTGATGTAGGTAGGCAAACTATACACAATTCAATATTCTCTGAATATGTTATTTTTAAAAGACAGTAAGAAATACACTGGCAAAACTCATTTTATTGTTCCTGCTAGTAATACCAGTATATATTTGCTGCATTTATCAAGGAAAATGAAACACACACTTCATTTACATTTACCTTAGTTACTAATGCTCTAAGCTCCATGTTCATAGAGCCTCAAACTGAATTTGTTGAGTATTAAAGTTGAGGGTCAGGAAACATCACACTAAAAAAAAACCCACAACAATTAATTGTATCCAATGTTACAATATTGGCAACTGTGGAAGCCAATGACATTAGCACCATCACTTAACCTTCTGTGCCTCGGACCCCTGAGATTCTTCCTGGCATCTCCCTCCCACTATGCACTTTGTATTGGAATGTTGGCCAGACACTCACCACATCCCTCTTCCCAGGTTTCCAGGGCTAGATATCAGTGGAGAAGGACTACAGAACGTTACAGCAAAACATATCTGCTCCATTGTCCAGAGGTTGCCTTAGAAAGTCGTTTACAGCATAAAGCTTCATTAATTCCAGGTCAAATTTTCATTGTCTGGTCATTTGGTGGGGAAAAAGGTAGAGGAAAACATCTACATACTTCCAAACCACATGCGTTTACTTTTATCATCTCTCAATTAGAAGTCATAATAAATTTTAAAACCATCTGAAAATACCTGTTTGCTTTTCTTTACAAAATAAAGCTTTGTTTTTTATTTCTAATAAAACTCTGCAATTTGTTTCAAACCTAGAAGTTTTCCCCACTCCCTAGACCATATTAAACAAGTTGCCATCGCTTTATCAAGTACCTGTTGCATCTGATTTCAATCTCAGTTATGGAGAGTGCCAAGCAGTCAGGACACAAAACACCTTGTCTGAAACAGCCAGGGCCTACACTGCTGAATTCCCAGAGTCAGAACCAACCACTTTCATTTTAATTGTATGTGGGGTGTGATGTTGTGCAGGTTAAATCACAGCATCTCAACAAACCACCACAGATGACAGCGACTCGCTAAAGAAGTAAATAATTTATTGTCCCTTCCACTTGTAATAATTCAAAGACAACAACAATTAAACCTAATCAAAAGAAATGTCTTAGCTATAGGGTCTCATAAAATTCAGTTCAATTGTATCACAGATGCAAATATTGTAAATACAAATTTCCCGACAATTTCTCTCAAAGAGAGGATTGACAATCCAGAACATCTTATGCTACTTGAGCTACGTGTCCAGACCGTAAGAGAGATGAACTAAAAAAGACATGAACCAAATTCATGTCTAAAAATATGAATTTCCAGTTTTTCCTGCGTAAAGGACTCATATTCAATAACATTTCAATGGATACACCCAGTTTGTCTTAACTAAAAGTGAAAACAAAATTCAGGTAACTCTAGAAACAGCTTCATTTAAGAGTTCATCTAAGAGTTGCTTTTTTTGAGCATACAAGGCAGGCTGCACACCTAACAGCAAACCAAACTGCAAATCTGCAATAAAACTGAACTGGCAGGAGAAGGGGAGAAAACAGAGCAAGACTAAAGGCAAATAATACTTTTCCTTTTCAAACAACATAATGTCCATTTATTTCTTGTTACTGTCTCTCCAGCTCCTTCTACAGATGGTTGATGGGTTTTGTGAAACAGCATTTTAAATGTTGAAAATGCCAGTATCCTGTGGACTTTAATGCAAATGGAGGGAACAGGCTTTTTGTCTTCTTTGTACTGAATGTACTTATGATTATGATGTTTCCTATGTCTAAAAAGAAACATGAAAACTTTAGGCCCTCTGGTCCTTCCTACGGGAGCCTGTTCTCAGGGCCAACAAGCTATTACCACTAAGAAAGGAGCAGGGGAACGGAATCCATCTCTGCACTACTACCAAATACTCTGTACTAGGGCTAATTTTAAATCCAGACAGATTTATCCACCAAGAGAGGATTGCTAAGTGATAATGTCAAGGTTGTCTTAACGGGCAATGAAACTCTGGACACACATCTCACACAGCATTGTGTGTACACAGAAGAAGTCTCTCAGGAAGCCTCTCCATGAAATGGGGTGTAGGTATGCACACTTTAATTTATACTTCAAGGACAGTCTTTCTTCTGTCATACCCAAGCCTGAAAGCCATTTGGGCGCAGTTAATTATTCACAAACTTTCTTGTCACAGGGGTGATGTTATTTCAGAACAGGGTAGCAATAATTGGGCAGTAACTGTCCAGAGCTTCCACATTCAGAGATAATTCCTTGTGCAAGAGCCTTGCAATTACTTCTTTCTGAAAAGCTGCCAAG
This sequence comes from Myiozetetes cayanensis, assembly GCF_022539395.1. Lineage (NCBI taxonomy): Eukaryota > Metazoa > Chordata > Aves > Passeriformes > Tyrannidae > Myiozetetes > Myiozetetes cayanensis. The sequence goes on along the minus strand of NW_026087654.1, from coordinate 451,419 downwards.
TTATTCCCCAGGAACAGAGGCAGTGAGAATCTATAGCTGTAACAAATCAAGGACCTCCATGCTCGATTTCACTAAGGCAGCTGTGTGTCAAAATCCAAGCCTTCCAAGCGTCTCAAAGACGTACTAACTGCTGCCTTCCACAGGAAATAAATCATGGTTGTCCCTCATGACACAGATTTTCTGTCAGGAAGCAAACAATCCTGTCTGAAGGAATTTCAGCAGAAAAATTGGCTTTTTCCAAAACTAAACTTACTAATCTGCTTTTTAAGACAATATGTATCTACGTACAATTCCTCTCGGTGCAGATGCTGTTTATCTCTCAATGCATACAGAAAAAAGTACTCTTGACCACTTCTAATGCACCCAGTAAAAATGCTGAAGAGTAAAAGAGGGAAAATAAAATAAAGGAGTTGTGATCTGATGCTGTGTCTGCTACTACTGCCAGATTTCGGTGGAAGTATTAGAGACATAGACTTGCCAGATAGTAATCCCTGCACAATTTTGTGATAATAGGTCCAGATGAGACATGGTAGTACACTCTGCTCTTACCTGGAGATCCAATGATTTTCTTTCTTTCACTAAAAATACAGTGACAAATGCCCAGTCTTACCTTAGAACCAAAAACCTGAGCAACCTAGACAACTATACATAACAGTGAGACACACAAATTAAGACGGCTTCAGTCTCCACCAAAAATGATTGTCAAGTCAGATGTCAAGTCAGATCAATGTAATAGACATGTATTCAAAAATTTTTTGTCACCTCACAAGCATACATACACTGCAAGTGGTGCAAATGTACTATTCCTGATGTGTAGGACATGCCTGCTAATCAACTTGTAGAGAAAACACCTTCCTCTCCAGTGAGAGCCCTCTAAATTTCACTTGAAGATAGTTCAGGTGTATATGTTTTACATTCAAAAGTGATAGAAGAGCCTTTGCTAATTGTTATCTTTGGTTTTTTGCTTCAAACTAAGTTACCTTGATAGCCCTGTGAAGCATTACAATGGTTATGTTTTTAAGGCTGTGCCTTACTGAAATGTGCTGAAGCCTGCAGGGAAAGCTGGGTTAGAAAACCCCAGTAAAATAGGAAGTCATACTGTTCCCTACTCTGAATTGGAGTGGGGAAAATGAAATAAGAAAAGAAAAAAGTAATTTTATTAAAGTGGTTTGGATAATTGTGACTTGCAGGTTTTTCATTTCACATTACTGAGACTGCATATATGGCAAAGGATTTAAGGATAATAAGACTGCAAGAATAAACATTAGCAGCTGCATGGTACTATAAAAGTCTTCAACTATTCTTGCTTTAAAAATACCATGACTGTGATAAAAAGAACTGGGTGGGGGGAGGGGAACCTAACCAAATTCTCAACACTGAAGAATGCTGAAAAGAACAACAAAAAGACTAACTAGAATCATAATTAATGTCACTGTGCCACTGAGTCCTTGGTTATAATAAATGATCTCATCAATAAGTAATAAATTAAAGGTGTGGGAAGTCAATTTACTCTTCAGTGAAAGGGAATGTCCCTCAGATACCACAAAGCACCCTAATACTCCAAAGCTGCTGATACTCTTGTTCAGTGTTTTATTCACTGAAGCCTTGCGTTTCCAATTTTTGCTGTTAATAATTGTCCATCACAGTTATAATGTTGAGATTTTGAGGGAACCAAACGCACTAAATTTTGATCACACTATAGACTGTGTTTGTCCTTTGTTCTCCTGGCTTTCCAGCCATCATGACAAAAGCTGCAAACAGATCCTTAAAAAAAAAAAAGTATGTTAAAAGACAGGGTTTTTTTCATCCCTTCGTGATCATGGTGAACAGTACAAAACTAAGAACAGATCAAAACAAAATCCTCATTTCTGGCATGAAGAAAGCCAAGCATGGAGAATTTCAGCCACATGGGAATTTGTTTCTGTAAAATACAGCATAATGATTACATAAAGAGGCTTTGATTACTGTAAAATTCAATGATACATGCATTTCTAACAGCATTGGAAATCCTAAATGATTACACAAGCCTTTCATGTTTATTCATCAAATATTTAAAATACAGCATAATACAAAACATTTAACTAGTTCACTCTGAGAGCAATTTGCTATGCTCTTCTAGCAAAAACTTGCTCAAGAAGATAAAGTCTCATGTTACATTCAAAGCATATTTCTTATGTGATTTTTAAGTAGAATTATTTGCTCAGCTTTAGTTTTTAAGTACATTTCAAATGTAAACATTGACTGGTACAAACTGTAAGACACTTCTGTGAGACACACGGTAGAGGGTGAAAAATCTGTTCTAATAGGTTGAATTTTCTCTGTTTTCAATTTCACAGAATACACACCCCAAAACTTCAAAAGAAAAATCTGTTTCCAACCTGTTTTTAAATGCCTGCTTTCATAACACAAAAGCAAGAGCCAACTTACCACTTCTCCCTGTACCTTTCTTTTCATCTTTTCAGTCCTTATTGCACCTAAATATATTCAACACTATGCAGAAATAATTGTGCCACTAAAGGGTTAGGTTTTAAATATACTGTACTTTCTATTTTACATCAATATCTACAACGGGAAGAGTTAGCTAGCAAAGTAAGCCTTCACATAGGAATTAGTAGGGCTCATTGAAACAACTTTAAACTAGATTTGAAGGGTGAAAGGGGTAAAACCAGGCTCACTGAAGACAAGCCTGAGGGCTGCAGGCAACAGTCTGAGGGGCTGTAGGCTAGTGAGGTTCTGTCACTCCAGTGGAGATAGGGGATGGAGATCCATGTGACAGTAAAAATTCAAGGGTTATTGAGGTGTTAGAATCCACAAAAGCACCTGAGAACAGTCAGACAGGAATTCAGTTTTCTCCCCCTAGAAGGGTTTTGTGAACAACAGCGGAGTTGAAGTGCATCTACACCAGCGCATGCAGCATCTGCAAGAGAAGCTGGAAGCCTTTGTGCAGTGTGAACACTATAACACAGCTGCCAACGTGGAAATATGCTAGGGTGATTTGCACAACTGCAGTGGTGTAATGGATGGCTATAAATCCTTCAGAAGGGATAGGCAAGGAAGGAGAGGTGGTGAGGTAGCCCTGCATCTTAGGGAGAGTTTTGATTGCCTAGAACTTAATGATGGTGACAATAGGGATGAATGTTTACAGGTAAGGATCAAAGGGATGGTCAACAAGACAGACAGACCACCCAATCAGGAGGAAACAGTGGACAAAATATTCTATAAGGAGTTGGGAGAAGTCTCACTATCACCAGTCCTTGCTCTTGAGGGGGAATTTGAACTTACCAGATATCTGCTGAAAATACAACCCAGCAGAGAGGAAACAGTCCAGGAGTTTCCTGGAGTGTGTGGAAGAGACATTCCTGACACAGCTGGTGAATCAGCCAACTAGGGAGGGCACCTCACTAGACCTGTTGCTTATGAACAGAGAAGGACTGGTGGGTGATGCTATGGTTGGAGGCCATGGGCACAGTGATCACAAAGTGATGAGAGTTTCCAGTTCTCAGAAAAGTAAGGAAGGGGCATCAGCAGAACTGCCATGCTGGACTTCCAGAGGGCAAACTTTGGTCTGTTTAGGAACCTAGTGAACAGAGGCCCTTGGGAGTCAGCCCCAAGGGGCAAAGGAATGCAGCAAGGCTGGACAGTCTTCAAGAAGGAAATTGTAAAGACACAGGAGCAGGACATCCCCATGTGCCAAAAGATGAACTGGCAGAGAAGAAGACCAGCCTGGCTGTGAACAGAGAGCTTCAGCTGGAGGTCTGGAAGAAAAAGATTCTGTGACCTTTGCAGGAAATGGAAAGCAACTCAGGAGGACTACAAGGATGCCATTAGGTTATGCAGGGAGAAAATTAGAAAGCCCAGCTAGAACTTCATCTGGCTTCTGTCATAGAAGACAATAAAAAATGTTTCTATAAATACATTAGCAATAAAAGGAGGGCTAAGGAGAATCTCCACCATTATTGGATGCAGGGGCACACAGAATGACAAAGGATAGGACTGAGGTACTTAATGCCTTTTTTGCCTCAGAGTCTATTAGCAAGACCAGTTGTTTGGGTACCCAGACCCTTGAGCTGGAAGAACTGATCATTCACCTGACCGTAAATACAAAACTGCCAGTGAGAACAAACAAAGTTTATCCTTTGAGTCCCTCAAACATTTCCAAGCTGCTTCATTTAGTTTAAAGAAATTCATTTAGTTTAAGGAAAGCCCAGTACCTGGGCTGCTCATGAGGGCTGCAGTACTCAGCCTACTGGCAGCACCAGCCATCCCTCCTGAGGAGCAGCTCCTTCAGTGCCTGGTGCAGGGGACACCAGAGTCAAAGGCACTGGGGGGAAAGCAGATCAACCTTCTGAAAGGACAGAAGTAGATCCTTCAACTTGAGATCATGTTTTCACAGCCAGGTTTGCTCCACACTGACTAAAGAAATGGTATGCCACGTTTTTTCTCGATTCACTGCAGCATGCACATTTCACAGGAAAACATCCCAGCCTTCTAGAGTAGGCATGTGCCCGTTAACATTAAGAGCCATCATTAGAAATGATAGGGCAGTGCAATACCACCTTGGATTTGTTTGACTGTACTGATGCGCTCTGTGCTGGTCTAGTAAGGGATAGAGCAATGAAATCCACAGCTGGTTAAAATAAAATCTTCAGGAAAATGTTATCATTTACTAACTGGTTCCCTCTTTCTAAGCAATTTTCAAGGTAGCCCTTTATACTGTTACAGAATACCATCGGTCTCATCACTAAGTAGTTTTACAAATCTTTTCCAATGTCACCTTTTAGAGCAAACCTTTGCCTGATGTGAGGCAGCAGTAGCATTTGGTTGGCAGAGTAGTTAAAAAAGTAAAAGAAAATGGAAAATTAATGAACAGTAGGTTACATTTTTCCCTGAAGATACAGCAACAGGGAGGAGTTTGCGTCTCCTCTACTTGAGGAGGAAAAAAAATAATAATAAAAGGGTTGGGGAAAAAGTAGGATGTTTTCAAAGAAAGAAAGATATCTGCAAAGTCAAATCCTCCCACTGAATTTTCAAGGGCAAGGTGCAAAGAGTAGTAAGGCTACAAATGGACTTTAAGTCTATACCTGTAACTTTCTCAGTCTTGACACTTATCCTCAATTCTCTTACAGATATACTAAGATATATAAAACCTTTTTGTACCCTCAGCCACTTCAAAGAAAGGTTTTATTTCAATATAAAGCCAAAGGAAAGTCATCAGTTTGAATTTCCCTTAATGTATCCAAGACTTATAAAAATTAGTGAGAAAGACTGACAATAGTGCTTTAGGTGAATTCCACATGCATGTGCCCAGAAGAATGAAAACCATTCCGCTCCCCCTCAAGATCTCTAATAATGGTGCTTAGTAAGAATATCTGGTTTGTTGCAAAAAGAAAACTAAATCTACCATCAGGTATATATTTGTGGGAAAAAAAAAAAAAAAAGATGATTTTGAAGAGAGTCATGAACATCTAAAGCTTTATTGCAAGTACGTCTGTGGGTAGGACTGCACTACTGTACAGTACTGCTCTATTAAGAAGAATGTGGTAATGAGAGTCTCTAATTTAAGGCAACATTTCCATGCAAATCCTGCAGAGATGGCAGCAAACAGAACTTGGAAAAGGAAGACTTAAGTGTTTTTTTCTTCAAAAAAAGTAGAGCACTTTCAACATCACTTCAATTTCTGAAGAAATACAGCTTCAGTAGTTTTAGTGTTCACAAGAGTGAGGCACTAAGTGCACTCCGGTACAGGTTGAGCTCAGGAAGGTGATGTGCAAGATTTCACATTTATCTCTGCTAATGCATTTCATGCCCTGCTTTGGAGTGCTCCTAATATTCAAAATATTCAAGTCGTGTGTCTCTTCAGCAGAGATGGCAAACCACACTAAACTGCATGGTGATGGTGTGACAGAGATCGATGCCCACGAGGGAACGCGGAACGCTGTCACTTCAGATTTGGCTTCACAACTGATCTGAAAATGCCTCTTGTCATGATGAACAGGCTTCATTTTCCACTCATCCTGGTGGGATTCAATTTTAAAAAGGGATACTTGCAATATAAAAAACATACAAGGCAAAACCTTTTGCAAATTTTCATTCCTAGTGAGCAAGTTTAATAGAATATTCAAACCTCAACAGCTGAAAGACATATAATTTAAAAAACCTAAAATTGTCACTTCATAACATATGTTTCCATGTCCAAAACTGAACTTCTGTCCCCATTACTCCCAAAATTATGCAATTAATCTAATGTTATTCTCAGTGACTAAATTTGGGAAGTAACAAATGCAAGAGCAGTGTGTTGAATGTGTAGTATTTCAACTGTATTGTACACATTCAGCTTCTCTTTGTCCTCAGGAGGTAACGTTAGAGTAGTTGTTTGTATCTTCAGTACCACATGTGAACTCCAGTAATTCTGGAGTTCAGAATTGGAAAAATCCAAAGGAGATGATTTTTGAAGGGGTGATGCACAGACCAGATACAGAAAGTTGTCACCAGGTACAGAAAGTTGTTCCTGTCCTCTGCTTCCAGAACTTATCCAGTGTGGATCTGAAGAAGGAGGCACAACTCACTGCATGTCATACCAGAACATTAGAACAGAATTTAACTCAAGATCTTGTTGCATTAAAACAAACAAAATCCCAACATGTAAGATTCAAACATTTTAAAACCTGCTTTACAGACAGAAAAGTCAGTGTAGTAAGAGTTTAAGCTGTAGGTCTAACAGCATTAAACAAACACAAATCAGATGTTGATGCAGCAACAGAAGAACCAATCTTGGGAAACAATCAAACAAAAGCCTCACCATGGTTACATGTTCCAGTACTTGTCTAAAAACACACCCACACTGCTCTGCTCAGTGAAGTTCAGAACACTTACTGCAGGACACACACAAATATACTCTAAATACACAACAAAGACTGCTGCCTCACCAATTAGTCACTATGATTTCCCTCCTCTTAAGGTAACACAAATTCATCAGTTCTATATTTGCTGGGGATCTTATGTGGCAGTGATGCCTGACTTGTGCTAAGCAGTATTTTCACAGCTTTAAAACCTGCTAGACCAAACTGGGAAAACCTGCATGCCTGTAAGAAAGATAAGAACAGTACTCTTGTGCAGAAGTAGTACAGAGGTAATATTTGAACAGCTTTTGAGCCCATAATTCTGATCTTATTGGACAATGACTTAAAGAACAGGCACAGCCCCAGCACTACAACAAAACCCAACTATCTAAAATCTTAAAAACTGTGTAGCTCAAGCCAGTTAAAAATAAATTTGCTCATGGTAATATGGGAAGAAAATCTTTGTGATGTAGGAACAGATGTCACTGTACATTTTTCATACTATGACATTACCCGCTGTTTTGTATGCATGGCTTCACTGGATATATGTAAATTATATTTCATAAACACTTTAACTTCTTTGTTCTAGCTATATCAAAGTAAAGTAGGAATAGCCTAGTCTTTATTAGAAGTTTCTATTTACACAAAAACTGAAGAGTAACCAATGACTTAGAATCAGAGAATACGTCAAGTTGGAAGGGACCCATCAGGGTCATCCAGTCCAACTCCTGGTCCTGCACAAGACAGCTCCAAAAATCACACCATGTGCCTGAGAGCATTGTCCAAACACTTCCTGAACTCTGTCAGGCTTGCAGCTGTGACCACTTCTCTGGGGAGCCTGTTCCAGTGCCCCAACACCCTCTAGGGGAAGAACCTTTTTCTGATATCCAACCCAAACATCCCCTGACACAACTTCAGACCATTTCCTCAGGTCCTGTCACTTGTCACCAGAAAGAACAGATCAATGCCTGTCCCTCCTCTTCCTGCCACGAGGAAGTTGTAACTACAATGAGGTCTCCCCTCAGTTTCCTCTTCTCCAGGCTGAACAGACCAAGTGTCCTCAGCTGCTCCTCATATGGTTTCCCCTCATGCTCTTCATCATCTTTGTTACCCTCCTTTGGACACTTTCTAAGATCTTAATATCTTTCCTATATTGTGGTGCCCAAAACTGCCACAATATTCAAGGTGAGGCTGCCCCAGTGCAGAGCAGAGCAGGACAATCCCCTCCCTCGCCCAGCTGGCGATGCTTTGCCTGATGCTCCCCAGGACCAGGCTGGCCCTCCTGGCTGCCAGGGCACTGCTGACTCATATTCCACTTGATGTCAACCAGGACCCTCAGGTCCCTTTCCCAGCACTGCTTTCCAGCATCTAATTCCCCGGTCCATACATCCTGAGCTGCCCCATCCCAGGTACAGAATTCAGCACTTTCCCCTGTTGAGCTTTATATAGTTGGTGATTGCCCAGCTCTCCAATTTGTCAAGGTCTCTCTGCAGGGCCTCTCTACTTTGAGGGAGTCAACAGCTCTTCCTAGTTTTGTGTCATCTGCAAACTTGCTTAGTGTCCCTTCCAGTCCTGCATCCAAGTAATTTATGAAGATACTGAAGAGCACAGGGTCCAAGATAGAGCCCTGTGGAACCCCACTAGTGACAGGTCAACTCATTCACTGTTATCCTCTGTGCTCAACCCATGAGCCATTGCTCACCCACCACATGATGTGTTTATCCAGCCATGTGCTGTCCAGCAGGATACTCTCAGAGACAGTATTGAAAGCTTTACTGATATCCAAAAAGATTACATCAACTGGTTTCCCTTGATCAACTAGGTGGACTAGTCAAAACAAACAAGCAAAAAAAAAAATCTGTTTCATTATATTAAAAACCTCAATTACAGAAAGCCTGACACAGCCAAGATATAATTATGATGAACATCAGACAGAGATACATAAAAAGTGAAAAGTGCAGTCAGAACAGTCAGTGTGTCAAGCAGAGTGAATGTGATCCCAGCTGCACAGTACTTCAACGTAATTAAACCACACTTCTTACATAATTTAAGTCAAATGACAGGCAAGAGTAAAGTTAACTATCTGCTTTCTGGTACAGGAATACCAGCATTGCAAGGCTATTAAAATCTTTTTTTAAAGAGCATCACAAATACCATGTCAGCAGTGCCAAAAAAAAATTTTGGTTGTTTCTCAGTGGGAAGCATCCCCCTTCACTTCAGCATTTACGACCTGTGTGCACAAATCAAGCAATATTTAATTATTTTTGTATTATAGCAAAAATCCAGCAAGTTTGAAAATGAGACCTAATTCTTTTGTATAGACAGAGCCTGGTTTAGGCAAGAAACAAGAAAATGCTTTACCCTATGATGTACCCACTGCCCTTACCCTGCCTTCTCTACACTCTTCTATTTGTCACAGTAAAACCCCGCTGAGTTTAATTAATGCACAGAATTCACTTCCTATAGTTACATTTTATTACAAGAGAAATAAGACAAGTTAAACTATTTCTTTGTGACAAGAGATGTTAGCAGCTTTGAGCTTATTAACAGAAGTAACAAATAGTGTAGCCCTGATGTTGATGGTAGTAGTACTGTACTGTAGCTTTTTGCCCAATTTTGGCAAAATATTTTGCAGTCAGATCCAAGGGTTATTTCTGCCCTAAATGCTCAATTATATGAGCTGGTGATTGATCTGGAAGTATATCCCAGAAGACCAAGGTATACCTAACAGCCTTGGATTCCCCTCCACCCCTGAGTAGTTTATCTGTCCGTTTGGAGGAATGGTAGGGCTACATTTTACAGCTATCAGTTGTGGCAGCAGCTCTTGAGGAACAAGAAAGCCAACTTTACTGTAGCCTGGACAATCAGAACAGTAAAGCCACAGCACTTGGAGCAGTGTTAATGCCAAAGAGACACAACCCATCCCTTGGGTCATGAAGCAAGCATTGAGGTCTGTGCTGTTGCAGCTATGCTGGCAATGATATCAAGCTATATCTCATTCAACCCGACTTTTATGAATATATATAAGCATCCAGGCTCAAAAAAAGTCACCTGAACTAATAGAAAGTGCAATAGCTTCCAATTATAGGTAAGCAAGTCAAGCTATTAGTTTTATTGTCACTGACATTCTAGGATGTAAATAGAAGTCTAAATATTTCCACAAATGAAGTTGCAACCGGGGTGGCCTGGGGTCATTCATACAAGCTGCAGTCCACCTTGATTTAAATCTTAGAGCTTATCTAATTTTTTTCTTACCTAAAACACTCAACGTACATAAACCAGAGATGGGATAAACATTTCCCCTTCAAAAAGGTACTATAAACTGTAGATCTAGAATGTTTCACATAGGAATAAATGTTATGACAAAAGGGAAAAGTATTCTCTCTCATATCTTACGAGCTATGTTAATGCGATTCTCAGGGAGATGCTCTAGTCCTGTACTATAATGGTAAGGAACAGTTATAAAAAGTTCTTATAGGCTTGCAAAAAGCTTATCAAACTATATTTATTCTCTAGGTTAGATCTTCTCCTGTATAACAAGCTTGTAGTAGTACAGGGACAACTCTATGAAGTCCACTTTTTTCTCTTACTGATAGGATATTATTATCCATCATCTGTCAGTCACAATGAAACCAGAAGGGACAAAATCAAACTTCACTCAATTCTTGTTACCTGTTCACAGTTGACAACTCTATTGACTAAACAGCAGATCCCATTTTAAGCCTCTGTAGTCTAATCCATAACCAAAAATTAAAACATATACATTGGGAAAATGCACATTAATGCCCTTTCCCTATTATTTTTAAACAGAAAAAGCACAGTGAGAAGACAGAACCAACATGTTTGCTCAAAAAGGTTAAAAATTTAAACAAACATGTCCACTAGTTTTTACCAAAAAATAAATTAGGAGTTCTCTAAACATAGAACTTCACTTTTGTAAGCAGTTCAAAGAGAGTCTAAAGTTGTAAATTATGCCTGTAATTTCCTTCTTATAGATAATGAACACATATACAGTCATGACATAAACTTGAACAGTCTTTAATCATACTGTGTGCCAATTACAGATACATAAAGAGCAATTCAGCTAATTAAATACAGGTGTCAAGGGCCATTCTTGATGCCCAAGAGAAAACTATCAGCTGGACTCCAGATGCCACAGAAGAAAAACACAGTTCTCTTGTAGGTCCTATGACGACATTTAGATCTGTAAGAGTGTCTTAGATCACCTGGAGCACAAGGCACTCAAAGTCTGTATTTGGCAGTTAAATCCTTCAAATAGTCCCACTGACCTCCACATATCATCTCAAGTGCATAACTTTCCCATAATAAAAAGCTGACTCTGTATCCAAAAATGTACAACAGCAGAACCCCAAAGGATTCACCTTTAGCAGTGACACTGTAGAGCTTGGACTTTTACAAATCAATAACAGTAGCAGTCACAGAAAAGCCACTCCTCACACAAGTGATTTAAATAAAATATGATTATCTCTCTCATACTTCAGGTTACAGGCTCTACTGTCATTCTGGTTTGGTAAAATATTAGAAACTTATTTCTGAAAAATTATTTGCAATGGTGTTATCTCAGTCTATTCCACATGTTCTCTGCCCTCAAAAACCACACAAGAGCAATTTTTGTTTGCCAGGAATAGCTGTGTTGATTCATGTAACCAACTAAAAAGCCAACAGCAAAGTGTCCATCTTAAGTGCATGGCTTTCTTTCTCTATTCTCTAATATAGCAACAAAAGATAAAGTAGATTTTCGGCACATAAGAAAAACAAAACCAATTTCTATATCAACCTATTTCCCCAAATTGCAAATTTGCCAAAGAGAGACAAAGAGCAACATGGCAAGAAAAATCTTCCTTGGTAAGACTTGTGGAAGAAATGAGGCAAAGCACTTACCGTGTCTTGAGATTTATCTTTGACATCATAGACCGTCAGTTTTATTTTAGTCTCCTCATAGATGGGGTATTCCGGTGGGAATGTCACACCAGTCAAAAACAGTGGATCTCTTGTACCCTGTGTAACATGAGTAAACATTCAGTAAGGTAACAGCTGTGCAATGTGTAGTATGTCAGCATGGAGGTATAGAAACCCAAAAGATGTCAGCTGTCTGCAGCAGAGAGATGGCAATAGATAAGTATTGCTACCCAATCAATTAAAAAACCAGACAAGTTTAAAACTTTGCCAGGAAAATTTAAAAGCAAACAAACAAACAAACAAATAAACAAACCCCAAACAAAACCACAACAACTTTCTGGAAAGTTTTTTAACTGGAAAAGATATTAAGTGTTGCTGAAACAGAGCCTAGCAACACGTCTTTAAACAGCTCAGCAGCAGATATCAGTATCTGGAATACAACCTGTAATAACCAAACCCTTTCTTACTCCCACGACACTTTCTGAAAGTACCGCAATTTCATCTTGATTTACATGAACTAAAGATATAACTTGCATGCACATACAAAATAGAGCGATCTTCATTAAGCCAAATAATAAGTGCACAGAAATGCTACAGAGACTCTCTGTATTACATTAAGGATATTGACTAGTGGAGAGGGGATTGAAATACCCCTTTTTAGGCAGTAGTGCAGTAAATTAACATTCCTGTGCTTTGTAACATTATGATTTATAACTAAAAGCTGTACACAGAAGTAACTATATCATAGCTTCAGATATACAATTAAATGAATCATACAAAATGTTGTCTATAAGTTCTTAATGTTAAATTATACTTGATTTCCAAAGATTACCAGAGGCTTACGTATCCTTAAATTTTCCATTAAGTAAAAAAAAGGCTTGTGCATGATAAAGATAATTTATCTTAAAGAAAATAACTTTCTGTGCCCTTGCCCCTTCCCCTCCTCCAAAATTTAACTAAAAAGATGAGAGACTTGACAAAACGAATTCAGAAATGTATTGAGATCTAGGACATTGTGTTAGAAAATGAATCAACTTCTATAAAAAAAAATACAAATATCTATTCCATCTTCTGCACAACATCATTCCAGACAGTCTGCAATGAAGCATCCTAATCAGATATAAGACATCTGAATTAAGCAGTTTCAGGATGGTTGAGGGCTGAAAGCACAATAATTTAATTAGTAGTTGGTCGAAAGTAATCACACAAAGAGCTCATGAAATATTCTCATTGTATTTAACAGTTAAAACAAGCCTTTGACAAAATCGCATGTGTGTGTTTACCATAAGCCTTCCCTGTTCTTAATGAGTCTCTCTGGTAAGTTAAGCAAGTTACACCTACATTGCCTGCACACATTTAATTTTCTCTGAATCATTTTTGCTGTTTCTGACACTGATGCTTACACGGCAATGTGAGGACAAGCAAAGCAGCCTCAGACAGCTTTTGTGGTAATACATGATGCAAGTTGCTAATTATTTTGTATAAAGTCACAGACATTACGTACACATTTTCTTTTCTCAAGTTATAGAAGTAGGGTAATATTTTTCAAATTGCAAAAGCACCAACTCTCTAATGGAAAAAAATAGAACAAGAAACAAATTGGAAAACAGATCACAAAACTAACGTATTTTGTCCTGCAATTTAAAAATACTTCACAAACTCACTACTACTCTTAATTCAGTTTTACTTTTCATTGCCTTGTCCCTTTATGAGAGCAACTATTCCCTGTTTCATTCCAAACCTATGTCTGGAGAACTGGAATATTCTCCATGCCTCTACTTGGAACAACAGAGCTTTCATGAAAAGTCAAGTTAATTTCTGTTTATCCTGGTTAAATGCCAAGAACTACGGAACACTTAGGTATGCTTTACTAACTGCCAGAGTGTGCTTGCCCTACCTAAGACTATGCACTAACTTGTTTTATTTCTCATTCACTTTCTAAGGAAGAAATGAGCAATTCATTAATCAACACATTCATTGAATAAGAAAGAGTCTCACCTCCACGATTTCAGTGCTTGAATACCGCGTCAAAATGTGCTCTGCTGGATGCACCACTGAGACTTGTATAAACGTATTCAGTTTTCGATCACGGGTAGCAGCCACTAGATCCTTGCATGCTGGAGACAGTACAAAATAAAAACAAAATACTCAAAAGAAAACTCTGGGAAAACGCTGTCACAGGCACAGGACAAAGCAGACCACGCTCCGGCTCCAGATTAAATCTCCGGAGACAAGTCGATTTAACAGAGGAAGTCCCTTGGAAGTAACTTACAGAAATAGGAAGTCACATGCTGCAGAACTGAACTGAGATCTCGTTTCCACTAAAAATACTTGCAGCTTCTGCAAAGCTCTCTGCCAGAGGCTCATGGGCTCCACTATATGAACGTGCGTGCGCATACACACACACTTACACACGCTGCGATAGTAGTTCGTTTTACATAAGCACTTCTTTAATTTGCCCACAAAGTCTCTCTTAGCAGCCTAACTTGATCCTCTCTTGTCTGACAATTTTCACAGCTACATGACCATTTTCAACACATTCTAAAGCAGTTAATTGCTATCAGTGATTAGGTTAGTTTATACAGTCTGTTACTATGGTATGATCTTCTTAGCAGAATTAGTTATTGGGTATAAATCTACATACCTAAAAGCAGACAGCAAAATAATCGATTCTTTTGTCAGTGACTGGCATGTAAATGAGGATATGTTCTGCCTACCTGGCATCATTATTAAAACTCATTCTACCTAATAGAGAAAATCAGTTCTTGTTTAGTAATTCATTTTTATCCTGGGTTCAGAGTCAGGCAGGTGACTGAGTTAATTTTTTTAGACTAACACACCTTGTGCCTTCTAACTGAACGGATGAAAGCACAAAAGAAAAAGGAAAAAGAGGAGGAAAGAAATAATGGCACCATTAGCTGCTCTACAGAAGGGATATGCAAGTAATGGGGCATGCACTGGCTCTAAAGCAAAACCCATCCACCTTCCATTCTTCATGAAGGAATATGCAACAGTAAACACTGTGGTGGGATCTACCAGTGATTTCCACAGTGCAACAAACTACACTGGGATCTCAGAAGCCTGAGGGAAGTAAAGAATAGCCTGCAGTTTCAGAGAGGCAAATTGTCAAGAAAGAGCTGAGGATATTTTCTAGGAGTCACTGCCAACCAGGGGCTTCCTCAAGTGAGGCTGACCTTTTACATTTTAAAAGGTGAGGCAGATTATCCTCACAGCAAGCAAACTTGGTGTGATGAGAAGTCAAGCTAGAAAAGCTCTGATACATACAAAAGGCCAATTCAGCTTAGTTTATACCTTTTTTTTTCCTTTGGGCTTAAACCTGCTGTTTGAGTAAATAAAAGGAAAACTGGCTGAAGCTTTTTTACCACTCTTTTATAACAGTTAAAAAAGGACAAGGAAACCATTAAATCTAACCTTCAGAGAATAATTTCAAGTGTTTGCTTTAGTCCAAATTGCCAAATAAATCTCTTGGTACATAGTCTCAAACTGACCCTATAATAATTTGGTGGAAAAAATGGGATAAGTATAAAAATTTGTGAATGATAAAATCTTTATGAAACAGCTTATGGAAGAGTATCAGAATCAAATAGCAAGTAGTCATCAATTCCTTCCTACTAAGACTCACCACTTTATTAAAATGACTAAATATTAGCACTACTTGACATGACCTGAAGAATTATGTGAGTAGATTTACTGAAAAGCAGTTACCAAAGCACAAAAGGTTGGGCAGACACCCACCTAATTTGAACTATGTCCTTTCTAAAAGCTGATCACAGATGCAGTACCAGATCACTGAAATTTCCACATACAGTCATTTCCCCCCCCCAAACCCTGATCTTACACCACCACACAATCCTTATATGTTGCACTCTATAGTCGCGTTTTTAGGAGACAGCACAGTAAAGCACAGTTTCAGAGGAATGGCAAGAGAGCTCATGTTCACAATCAGAAGTTGGAACACAGAGATATAGTCAAATTTTTCACACCCACCACAAAGGAAGGCTAGCCAGCTCACAATTTAATGGAATACATAGAAAAGGAAAAACAGAGAGACACAGAAACTTCATAAAAACAAAATTAGATGTCCCCCAGAAACACCACCAGTGACTCTGGCAGGAACCCTACAGCTGAACTCTTGTAAGAAGTATTAATGCATGATGAATGGAGATAAAGCCCCTACAAATAACAGTCAGATTTAATTGTGCAATGTCTCAAATACATTATCTAGATGTGACTAAACATTTCAGCTGCCAAGAGCACAGGTTTTTATCTGATTGAGAAACTTTTAACAACAAGAAGAAGATTTGCACTAAGTGGTCACCACCTCGGTGATATCTGAGCATAGGAGACAATTCATTTTAGTGACAGTAGGGTAATCCAGTCATTAGATGATTTTTTCTGTAAAAAGGAGGCTTCGCAGCATGATCTTGAATTTCACTGGATAGAGCTGACAGTAAGATAACTCTTCTGCATATTTCTGGTGGGGAGGATCAGCACAACACATCAGAACTCTTTGGGAGGCCCCAGCACAGAAGGATAAATGAAATTAAATGAAACCTGCACCTAATTCAGCAATAGCATTATTTATCTCTATTGTGACACTAGGCAACTGATGTTCACAACTACCCTGTCAGTCAGGGAGAGGATATTCAACAAGGTTATTCCTGGTAGAGAACTGAAGATCTGGTGTGACACAGAATTTGCCCGTTTAAGCCACAGTGCATCACTTCCCTCAAAAACAGCCCAAGTGAAATGTTTAACAAAACACAGGGACTACTTTTAAGTTGATGCCAAAGAACAGAAGCTTGTTATATCCTGTTCACAGCCTGGCAAGTTTCACAGCCCCATGCTGCATGATTGCCCTTTGAACCATTTTACTAGCACTATCTCTGAAAACCTTAGGTCTTCTCAAAGACACAGTCCACACTTTTCGGACACTGTGAAACATGACATGGCTGTGAAAGCAGAAGACCAGTATATGTTATACATTTAAACACATCTCTTGGGCATTATTGGCACACTACTCTAAAAGAAACTGAGGAAAACACAACCACGAAAGGGATGCTAAGGCTATTTTCTTAACCACAAATTTAACACCGTGACAGCTGGTAACAACATCAGCGCATTTTCCACCATAACCTATGCCCGAACACACCACATATGTAGGTCACTTTACTTTTCAATACTTTACTATGCTTGAATTAATTCTGGAAAAACTCCTCAACAAAACTCAGCAAAATGAAGTGACAGCTTGTACTTACATGCCAAAAGTATATGAATCTGCTCGTTGTGACTGTTGACTCAGTGTGTAAAAGCCTGAGTCATCCATTCCCCTGGTGATCCCACCTCTGCTAAGCCTATCAGCGCACAATGAATGTTTCAGGAAGAACTGCATTAGGAATAATTGATGCTTTAATATCAACAAAGAAAAAAGTTAAGATAGCAGGAAGAAACAAATCCTCGACATATTACGCAAAGGAAAAGAAGGCAAGAAAGCAGCAAAGTAGTCACTATGTGCAGAGCAGTAAGAAAGGCTGCACAGGAAAAGAATTGCTCTAGAATATATTCACAAATACTTATGTATTTTGCAAAATCCTGTGGTCTCCATATGAAACTGCCTCACCATTTAAAAAGCTTATTCCCAAAATAATAAAAGCAATAAGAATATTGTTATTTCATTTTCATTACTGTTGGCATTCTACTATTAAAACCATAACAGTATTCCTAAATGAATCACAGTAAATAAGTACTCCCTCCTCTATCAGTCATGCCTGTACATTGTCCTGTACATTCCAGCAGCACTACAAACCACACAAACCACATGTGCTGTAAACACAAACCTCACGACTGGATGTTTGGCTCTCAAGTCCTGCACTGTCAGTATTTCTCTGCTCTGTGCTGCACTGACACGATGGCTGTGCTTTTCATCCTATTGTGTGCCCATGTAAAAACAACACAAGGGAAAGACCAGCTACTGTTTCCTCAAAACCAGGCTATGTAAACACAGGAGAATCTTGCTCCACAGTTTCCCATTCACGGGATCTGGGAGAATTTTTTGAAAACATTACCTATTTATAGGAAGAGAGCACAGAGAGAAAAACTAAAAAATCCCAATGACTATATAACAATAGAAAGGGGGGAAACAAACAAAACAGAGAAACAAAAACAAAACTCAAAAATAGAAATAGCCTGGAAATTCATCATCTACCTTCTCTGAAGCTGTAACATTCTGACCAGGCACTCAGCCCTCTGCTCCAAGCACTATGCCCTCTGGAGACAGAGGAAATTAATCTGGCTGAGAAACAGGGAGATGTCGCATGTAACAGAACTGAAAAAAGATCCAGTAGCCAGAACAAACGACATGGGCAGAGGGAATGAAGGACATCCTCAGCTCAGAGGTCACAGGGTTGTTTGGGAAGGAAGCCAAGGACTAGTGCAAAAGTTAGGAAATGGCATTGAAACTGCATTATTTATTTTTGTTAGTGGGGAAAATTACAGCACATTGGTGAATTTCTTCTCGTACTCTGGTTTCACACGACGTGTGTATTAGCCTGCATAACAATTTTCAAGGTAGTTCTTGCTCTAACCTGTGACAGAAACACCATTTCCCACAGTTTTATTCCTTCCTATTTTCCAAACCAAAACAGATTCCAAGGGGTTGGCAAAGGGCAGAAATTAACCACCACAGCCCTGTTGTCTCCAGGGCATGTTATTTTGTACACTGTCAGAACAGAACAGAAAATTAGTAGTATCTGAAGACAAGGGGCATGGGAAAAGCCTGTGTGTCTCACACACAGATACGTTAACATAATGTTCGGAACTTCTTTCATTTCACTGAAAATGCAGCAGCATTATTATCCCAAAGCAACTTAGTTTATAAATAATAATGTACATTCTGTCTTGATAAACCAATTAAATGAGGTGTAGCTATTCCTTAGTGGGCAAAAGGACACATTAAATAAGAGAACACCACATTCAGACCTGTGATATATGCAGAACACTAAACTACACAGCTTGCTTTCCTCCACCCTGGGGTGTGCTATGGACGGCAGAGAGGCATAAGGGAAGATCATCACTTTTTCTGCCTCCACAGAACACACAGCACTGAAAAAAAGAATACCCTCAGTCAGGCACACATAAAAGGAATAATCCAACTTCAGAACATACAGGAAAGTTTTGTTCATAGTTTTGAATTAGGAGTGTAAATGCAAGAGGGGTGAGAACTGAACAGTGTTGTGTTCTCTGCATGGTAAAACATGCCTGAAAGCAAAAGGAGACAAAGGTTTGAGGGCTGGTATTAGCACAGAATGATGTTAATGAGCACGCCTGACACTGCTCCATAATAAATATTATTAATTGTTTTGTCTTAAATACTGCTAATTGGCTATCCCATTTATGTGCCAGCAGGAATGCTTAAGTTTGCTGACAGGTACAGTCCCTGTACCCAGGGACCACCAGAACAGGAAAGTTGCTCCCACAACAATTTGCAATGTGGACTCCCAAAAAAATTCACCATACAACACTAAATATCAAAAGATGCAGCCATAAAAATTATTATATCCACATTACTGCAAAATGAGGGCACAGTTACATAGTCATTCAACAGGTATGCAGTAGGAGGGGCAGTCATTAATTGTAATGACCAAAATAATTGCTCTGATTTGGTTAAGCACTACAATAAAAAGAAACCCTATGGAACAGAAGACTGCATTTGGAACACAGATACAAATAAGTAAAGATCCACTGATTCTCACCTAAGGTAAGGTTCAAAATCACTGTTCCTGTCTCTGGGGATGAGAGACTTCTATAAAAATAATACACCTCTTCTCTGGAACATACAGCTAAAGTAACCTAGTTATATTTTCAAGGAAATGTACATACATAAAACAATTAGTATCCTTCAGGGATGCCTGTAATTAACAGTGGGAAGAAAATTTCTACCAAGAGTCCAAGGAGAAAGAGATGACAAGGAAGTCTTACCAAATGAAGTATAAAAAACAAAAAAAGAGATCTCTATGACATCCCTACAAATACAGTTTTAGGGGTGGGGGAAACCCCAAAACCCACAAACACCACCAATATTAGCAGCATTAACCATAAATAATATATCAATATGCTGTCCAGAAAAACATCAATCGTTACCCACTTAATTTGCAGCTGAAAGAACATGATTATTTATGAGTCATTGAAATAAGATACATGAGTGCTGCTGGGGGGGGAAATTCTGTATGCTGATGGAGGGTAGGGATAAGTGATCATGCCCAGTTGAGATGCCAGCTGCACTTATCATCCTACTTGCAGATGAAGTGATAAATCCGGTTGGAACTACCACCGTGCAAATCAGAAGTGATCTATTTCAGAGTAAGCTCTGCCCACCCTTGGTTTTGCAGTACTGAAGAAATTTTAGGTTTTGTGTCTTTTGTGTTTTAGTGAAAGCCCTCCATGGCGCTAGAGCAGTAAGTAGAGCCCTTTCAAACTGCATCTTTATGTTTTCTCCAAGAAGGTTAAATAACTGCTGTTGAGGAATACATGCAGTGCAGGTAGCTCGGTGAGCAGTGGGAGCTGCAGGGTGAGCTCGGGGAGGCAGAAGCCCCAAGCAAGAGGCCGTGAACTGCAGACCCTTTACATAACAAAGGGCACGGGAACCTGAGGCACAGCCAAGTGAATGGGCACGGGGAGACACGGCAGGACCCGAGGACCCCCAGACTTTCCCTCGAGGGTATAAAAAACCCAGGGGTTCTTTTGTTCTGGATAGTCCATTACTGAGGCAGAAGCTCGAGCTGTTATGCTACTACTTAGCTATTGCACCAGAAGTATTTGAAGGACCTGGATATATGGGACTCTGTCATGGGAAACCTGGGGTGGAGTCAGAGAGGAAACCTGGTCTGACTGTGTGAGTGTGGAACGTGGAGCTGCCAAGGGACCTCGGTCCCAGCTCAGGTGGTGGATTGTGACTACCAGAGTGGCTCTGGGATGGTCAAACAGGGAAGTTTCCTTAACTGTGCAAAGGCTTAGTCTGCAACTTTTCATTGCCATTACCAGCATTCCCTGGGCAGGGGTTTCAGTTCTTCTGACGTGTTAGGGGCAGGTGTATTTCATATTATACCTCTGCTATTCAGTCTGGACAACCCCAGTTACTTATAGACTTTAAGTATGATAGATGCAAGAGGTTCATGAAACAGGCTGACTGGATCAACACACAGCTCACAGACATCCTATTTCCACTGCAGAAGTGAAGGCACAGTTACATGTGTTAGTTAAGCATCCATTCAGTGCTATTTACATTTGGTACTGCATTGATCCCTTACTAACATCAGGTGATCTGTTCCAGCACTCGCAATCATGCTCCAGTTTTATTTACAATTGTGTATGTGATGGTTCGGACTTGGCTCCTGACAAATGCCCCAACTCACAGTAACAACTCCTTCCCCCTCCCTTCTTTTCTTAGGGCAAAGGAAACAAAAATATAAAAATTGAAGAACCCGAAATCAATTATATGAAAACATATATATTTACGTATATTACAGTTATATACATTAAAATACTATGCACAAAGCGAAGGGGATCCAAACACCCACGAAGAGAAAGAGAAAAAATGGGACAGAAAGGGACAAAAACAGGATAGATGACTGATAGATAACTGACTTCCCCCACGTCTAAACTTCAGCCACACAACAGCAGCGAGGTCACAGGAAAAGGATTTCTAGCTTTGCTTGGAAAAGCTCGTTCCCTAAGTGATGAAACAAACTGCTCTTGATCAATATTTTTAAGCTCCTTTAATTTTTGAAAATGTAACTGAGAATGTACGTGCCCCTGTGTATCTTTTTCAAGCAGTTATGAAAATGTAGTTTTTCCGAAAAAGACTGCATTTCCTTACTGAGCACACTGTGCCTCTAACAGCACAGAAAACTCCTTCTCAGAGACGCTGCAGTAGTCCAGTAACAGCAAAAAAAGCTGTTTACTTTAGATTCTCAATTATCCTCTTTACCTTCTGTTCAAAACTATTCTGCTCATGGCACCAACCTCTTAATGATTTTTATGCTCTGACCTTCAGTTTTCTGGTGAGAGAAATGAGCAAGTGGCGGGAGGGGAGAGGGGGGAAGGGAAGGAGCTTGAAGCCTTACAAAAACTTGCTATATGTTACTACACTCCAAAATATATTCATATCAATCGATTTTGATACTGCTGTTTCAAGGCCATAATTTATTTTGATACTGTTGGTATTTCAGAATACCACAAAAGGGTCTAAGTCTCTTGGAAACAGAGCTAAAGACCACTTTCTCCTTCACCTTTTCCCAATATTGCTACAGTATCTAATGAAGAAATAAACTTGCTCTAATTTTTTTCAGAGGCTTCTCACTATCCCTGAAATAGAGCATCTACAAGTTAAAGTACCAGATGAAGAATCAGAAGGGCAGCAAATGATAAACAGATTTCTGTTTCTCTTTGAACTATGACCTTCTTTATCCTATAAACTCACAGAAAACAACTAGAACAACTGTAACAATTGCTTCCAGGTTTTATAAACAAAATATATTCTGCTGGTTCCTAACATTTTCCACATCTTCAGAAATAAAATAAATGTAAAAAAACACATCAGCAATACCACAAGAAGATGAAAAGAAACAAAAACGCCAAGTCTCAAAGTTTTCAGTCTGCCACATCTGTTTTTACTACAGCATACACTGCTTCCTTTGACATGAGCATTTATACACTGCTATACGAGTTGTCAAGTGAAGCATTATGTGGTTTTGATCCTCAGTGTGCAATATTACTTTACAACACTGTAGAGACAGACTTTAATATGTAAAGAAAATTCATCTGTTGCTTAGCCTTACTCCAGATCCTATGTCATCATATGCATCTTTACAAGACACTTTCAGGCTTGGCAAGGAGGGAAGCTTCCCTTGCAAAATATAGAAAGGCAGTCAAGCAACACAGTCCAGCAGCTACAGCAGACAACAAGCTTCAGAAAGAGCTCTAAACAACCTGAAATCTTTTAGGGTGCTTCTTCACTGTGGAGCAGCTGCTTTGAGCAGTTGTAACTGAGCTTCTCTGGCTCCTGGGTAGAAGTCCAGCTACAGGAGTCTAGACCCCATCAGGGAGTGACCCACCCTGTTTCACTGGCAGGTCATGCAGCCTGGACAAGACTTCAGGGGCCCTCAACTATGTTGCTGTTACCACCCAAGCTACCTGATGCTAACATTAACCTGAGTACACCTAAAGAACACTGCAGTTTTAGAGGTTGCAATAAGGATTTCACATAAACTTCTCAGGAGCTAGATCTCTAATTAATTATTAGTTAATTGACTCTGTGGTCACGGCCCTGCTGCCCATGAGACTCTGCTAATGAATAAAACTATTAATTTCTTCTGTAAGTAAAAATGTAAAATATTAAAAGTATTCACATCAAGATGTAGTAGGGAACTACACTACCAACTGTAACTCACAAAAGAAAAGGCAGATAGTAGTTCAACTTGCAAGCAAAGCTATTGCTGGACTGTCTTACTGAACAGCCTTAAGACTCATTTGTCTGAGAAGAGTTGTGTCCCTTCATTTACATGTGCCAAGGATGAAGACTCCAGGGAAGCATGAGAAAGTAGGTTGAACTTCACAAATGTTCAAAAAAAACACCCCAAAACAAAATAATAAAAAAACCCGCACCAAAACCATCTCTGCAATGTGCCCCAAGGGAGCATGGCAGGAAGATGTGAGCCTTCATGTATAATGCTCAAAAGGGATAGAACGTTGCCTTTAAAAGAAAGTAGTGTATGACTGACCTGCATGATTGTAGATTTTTTTTTCAATATTTTTAACCTCCCTCTCTGCTGGGATCCCAAACAACAGCCTGGTTCACAACTGGTTACTGTTGCACAGGTGCCTGTCAGATGCTGAAAAGTACTAGGGAGGTCTTGCCTAAAAGGAGGGTCCTCTACAGAAAATAGAATGTAAAGGACTCACTAATCCCTCAAATATGCCAGAGGTCACCTTATAGCAAAATAAAACCCACGCTCTTTGACATATCTCAAAGGAAACCAGACATAAACTTCAAAGTCAAGGCAAAGAAAAAAGCAAGACACACTTTTTATCAAAGGGGAAAATAGATTTTTGCAATTCAGAACAATCACTTTTAGCCCTGTAATGATTAAATTTCCCAGTCAGGAAATGCATGATAAATGCTTAGTAACCTGCATGCAAGCTGTAGTTAAGAGAAGTTTTTCTAACATAAGTAAGACTTGTCTGAAAAGGTGGCAATTCTGGATTAATACCTAAATTAGAGATACTCCAAATGAGAGACAATGCTTTACTCCTCAGAGGACTTTGAAACAGTCATTCTGAAAAATAAATTAAGATTACTTTAACAGCATGAGAACTGTATGAGATAGCAAAGTATAATCCAATTACGAGGAATTAAATATATATATATTTGTATTTTTCACATAAATGAGAGTCCAGAAATAATAAAAGCTCACAGATCAAAGGTTGTGTCAGAGGAAGAGCTCCAAGGAATCCATCTCCCATGAGAACTCTACATTTGTTTACTCACATATTTGGAAAAAATAACCTTTACTCCATTACTTCTCAAAAAATGTATCTCAACCATGAGAAAAGTACAGGGTGAAAAACACCATACTGACTGTAGCTGTTGTGACCACTTAGATGTCATTTTGAAGTAACATTCTTAGAGCATTCTTATGTATTCTTAAAATACATATACATTTGTATTTTCAGTTTCTTTAAAATCAACATCAAGCTCAAAGATACTGGCTTATAATTTTTACTCTAAATTTTTATCTCACAGTTTTACAAAAGGTCACCAGTTCGTATTTTGAGTCAGATCTAAAAGGGGAGCCATTAATGATTTCTACAGAGTAGCAGGGCACCAGACAGAAAATTTTATCCTTACTCTACAAAGACACTCTAATTTCTAGCAGAAGTTTCTTCAAGGGTGAAAAATTGCTATTTACATGCTGCAATCTTGAAAATGCCTTGATTTTGATGTGTTGACACATGTCAAAACACATCTGACTTCTTTCCAGAGAAATAATTTTAAATTATTTCAGTGCCTTTGTACAAAGTATGAGTTAGGAATTAAAAGGAGGGGGGAAAGGGGAAAAAAATTGTTTATTTGTCTCTGTAGAGAGACCCCCTGGCAGATTTGAGATTTAAATCCAGGATGACCTGGGTACTGCTGCTCTTCATCTCAATGGAAACATGTTCTGATTTTAAAGTTGAAAACAGTGCTAGCCCATTTCAGTTTTTAAAGTAGCTCATTTACAATCCTAAAGTCAACAATCCTCAACTTCTTAGGTGTGAAGAATTCTGGTCTTCAAAGAACACCAGGAACAAACTCTTCTTAACCCATCATAATGAAATTCTGCACTCTTTCAATCCCTCAGAAATCAATCTTAAAAGCAACAGAATTTTAGATTAAAGTTTTAACTTGTTTTGCACATTTGAACAAGACTGAACTAAATTTCAAAAATGTCTATTTTTTACATTTCAGTTTCATATTCCACATAATAGGCAAAAAGCACACTAAAAATATGGTTGATCACATTAACTGAAGTGGTCATAACTGGACTAGAAACTTTGTTAACCATAGGAGGTAGGGGTAAAAAAATGAATAAAAGCATTCTTAAGCATTGTGTTTGTTTTCAGTAAAGCCCTTCCAAACACCTCAGGTCAGCCTGCTAGTCATGCTGCATCTACTGTTGTGTGGGATTTTGTGCTGCTGCATTTAGGAGAATTCCTGTTCTCTCAGGGCCTTCAGGGGAACCTCATTTTTAAGTCAAAACTCACCCCAGGAAATGCATTTTAGAATCTCCAAAATTAAGTACTTCTATAACTAACGTGTTTAAAAGGGGAGGATGACTTTAGTCTTCTATTAATTAAATGTTTTTCTATTTATGTAACTTCTGTTTCCACATATAAGGATTAAAAACAAGTCCATTGGGAAATGTTTTATAACATGAAAGTATTCCTGCAATTATTTCTACAGGCGTATTCAGAGACATATTTAACAACTGCCATTTAAAAGACAAATGTTCGGTTAACGCAGTGCAGTACCATTAGAGTCTAACAAGTCAAGAGTTATCATGCTTTGAATTATTAAAAGTGTTTTCATTTAATATATTATTGGTCTAACAACACAGTTGCTTCATATCTCTTTAGCCTTTTACATTCTGCACAGCAAGAAGCACAAACTATGTGATTACTGTATCCTGGAAATCATCTGCTTGCTTTTTGTCTTCCAAACAATCTGTACCCTTTTGGAATTATGAGGTGACTTTATCTTTAAAGAGAAAGACACACAAGGAAAGACATGTGAGGAATTCTCCAGGCAGTTCTTCATGAAGTGTTTTACAGTCCGGGCTAAGGTTAGAAAAGACCAACTGCAAAAAAATGACAGAAAAAGTCGAGCATAAACTCTCAACAAGACAGATATATCCACGAGTGGGTTTTAAACAGAATACTCTGCGCCCCCACACACCTGCTACCTGGCTTTGGAGGTACTTAAAGTCTCCAGGTATTTAAGCTTTGAACTGTAAGAGGTCCCTACACACCCGCAGGTTGGCTTCTGGGCACGTTCTGACTGTCTCAGCCTTGACAACGCTGAGCAGCTCCAAGCCAACCTCTGGCCCTGTCAGGATTTGAAAAGCACACACCTATCTTGACAGTCTCAGGCTGGCAGGCAGTGGCAGGGCACAGCTGCTAGTCCACATTCTGCAAAAACATCACTGCTGATTTCCTTCACAACACACCCAGCGGGGAGACTGAAGCAGAAATGATGCCAGTGCCCCTCTTAATTCCATAGAGCACTGGACCATAAAGAGGTCAGACATGGGGCAGATCCACAGGTTTAGCATCCTGCCCACCTCTAACATAGCAGCTGCAAACCACAAAAAGCTGCAAATGATTACACAAGAGAGAGGAAGACTTGAGAATCTGCTTGTATCCACTCAAAGCATTCCAACCTTGGTTTTAAAATAAGGACGATTTTCCTGGCAGTAGATGCAGAGAAGACAAAAGATTATTTGAAAGGTAATTCCTGTGTTTTACATACACCATTTTACATTTCAAGTGCCACTGCAGCCAGGACACTGTCCACTATCACTCTAGAAGCCAGGTCCACCTTACTTGAATATCCTCAGCTTATTTTGTCTTTGACTCAAATTTTTTTATTTGTGGAGAAAAGGGTAGGAGTTTCAACTCAGGTAAAAGTCCATTTCAATTTTATTCCTGGCCAATGCCAACATTGCAAATAAATGTTTAGTAAACATTCTACTTAAAGTTTGCATTTTGCAAGCATTCCCACTAGTAAGTGGGAATTCCTTGTGAGAATATACAGAAAAGAAGTAAACATAATTTTGCACATATACAAAAATCTATAAAAATGAGCACCAATAAGGTATTATCCAGGCCAAGAGCATTCACAAAACAAATTAGTCAAAACCAAACTTCTTTTCCCAAAAAGGAAGGAAATTCAAGATGCTCTTAAATTCTTTATGATGTGTTTAGTGTGCATCTTGTGAGGGTTTAGTAATGACGCAAGGGTGGAAGTTCCCTAAAACTGCTTAAGTCCACATAGATGGCAATAATTTTAAACAGTCTAACTTCAACATAAAGTGATTATTTAGAGATGCTGGAGAATTTTTAGATGACAAGTAAGGTATCAACAATAGTAAAGTATCAAGAGATACCTTATTATCCATATATGATACAGAATGTGAGTAGAGTCCACAGCAAACCCATCACTAACAGCTCTAAGAAGCCTCAAAATTCTTATTGAAAAGTTACATGACAAATCCCTGGCATATAGATCTTGGAATCAGTCTTAAGCTTATTGAATCCAACCACCCTCCACACCCATTGTCAATCACAGTATGTTGCCTTGTTGGGTGTTGACCAAGGAAAGACTTCAAAATCTCCCTAAGTCACCTGTGCCAGTGTTTGACCACCCTCACAGCTAAGAAGTCTGTATGGGGGGTTGTGTTCTGATTGAATTTCATGTGTGTTTAACTTCACTCCATAGGACAACTGAGAATAATCCAGCTTCCTCACCTTCCATCTCTCCTACCAGGTGTTTAGACACATTGATAAGATCTCCCTTGAGCCTTCTCCTCTCTAGGCTGACCAGTGCAAGCCCTCTCAGCCTTTCCTCAAATGAAGGATGCTCCAATTCCTTAATAATCTCCAGTCCCTTAACCATAGATGTTACTTTTAGCATCCAAACTGACCCTCTCTAATAATGCCAAAATACAACTTATTTCTCATACATAGAGAGTCTAGAAAATGCCTAGAAAAAAAACTCAGAACTGTAAGGGGCACTAGACAGCACCAGGGAAAATTAAGATATCAGTCACTGAAGCTCAAAACCAGGAATACTAAAAATGGTTCTTAGCAAACTTAGTGGTATACATAATTTCTTTTTTAAGTAAAGTTTAAAATTTTAATGCTACCAGACTTTACAGTTTGATGGAAAAAAGCCCTGTTCCAAGAAGAAATGGTGTAGTTTTAAAGGACTTATGAAGATGTAGCTTATTCTTAGTAATGAAGCTGTGGAGAAGACTAACACCTATTGCTGAAAACGATCTGCAGACACTGTATGTTTTCTAAGCCTCCCTGACAACAGCATAGTTAAGGAATTAAAAAAAAAAATCAATTGCATTCTGAATAGTTAAAATGTCAGCTTCCTGGGAGGTAGGGAAAGGTTGGAAGAAGGCAGCAGTGCCAGGATTGCCATCCAAATCTCTGTTGCAGCTAACGAAGTCTTACAGAGTTTTCTGTAAAAACAAAGGAATAACTCATCCTTATTTGGCTTATTGAGTACAAATATCTGTATTAGAAATTATTTTTAATAAAGATCTAAATAGCTCTCTTCATTCAAAAAAAAATTTCCTGGATCCACAGAGAAACCAGTCATAGATTCATTATGCACCAGGTAAGCACGGAGTCATCAGGTCATTCAAGAGCTGGATCTGTGGTTGTGTGGGGACGTAATGGGAGAGTGGGCTCAGCGCCAATCCCTTCTAGGAAGATGATGCCCATAAGAATTCCTCCCATGGCAGTTTTCAGCCAGGTAAACCATCATTCTGCCCTTCCCAGCTCAGTTCCTGAGCTGACACAAACCTCTGTCACTCGCTTTGTTCTGCCACTCCAGCACCCTGAAGATTAAAGGGGTAACAGACCACATGTAGGTGCACACACAAAGACAGCCCTACAAATCAAGTCTCCTGGTATGAGACCTACATGGGAGTCATCCTAGGGAATCTGAAGAGCCTCATTTGAGAGAATGAGGTTCAAATATTTAACTGGAAAGAGCACATCGGCTGGCAAGACAAGTAGGAGAAAGTATGTGCAGTAGGAGGTATTTCTTAGAGGGAAAAGCAGGAAGAGAAAAATAATGATGAAAAAAAGAGCACCAGTATGTGCCAAAAATAACTTCTCTCCAAGTTAATGATCATTAATCCTACATTCCTCTGAACTAGTTTAAAAATACCCTGGAAACACAAGTTTTCCATTTCATCAGAATAATCGAAAAATTTATGTTACATTCACCAGAACACCCAATACTTTCAGAAACCAACCCCGAAGGACAAATTAAGATACCCACTGAGTTGTTTGTGGTTGTTTTTTTAATACCTAAGTGAGAAAAAAATTAATAAGGTAGCTCAAAATTGACAGAACTGTATTAAATCTACCTACATCTATAAATTCTAAAGTAACTCTGGAAACCCTTTTCCTACTTAACTTTTGATCAGTCTTACAAATTATCATAAAAATTACTGATAGCTAGGAGTATTTTACCTCAGAAAATGGAATTACTAGAATGAGTACCCTTATTGGTAAGGAATGAGGTAGATGAACCCAAGCTATGATTGAGTTGTTGTAATCAATCTGTTTCTAGTTTCCAGCCTCCCTGGGATACTGAACTGGCACCCAAACTCAATGAAAACAGAGTTTGCAGTAGACACAACCTTATCCCTTTGAAATTTTGGATAAAAGGAATTCTGCAAACATGAGACAACAGTTACAAAGCCTATGAGAAAAATGTGACATAGACACAAAAGTAGCATTTTCAGTATCAAGAAGAAATTGATTTTACCTAAGAAGTCTACCAATTTTATTTACTTATGATTTGAAAAAGAAAGGTCCTTCCTAGCCTTATTCTCCTTTTTCCCTGGCCTTGTAAATGCAGCAGTTTGCTAACTCTGACAAGATTTCAGAATTTGTACATTTTGACAGAATTTAATCCTATTATCTGCTGCATCATTCGAGAGCTAAGATGATAAACCCCTGTCTCTCAGAATGGTTAAATTCCAAAAAATGCTTTCAACTGTTAAATAGCTTTTCAAATTCAGGTATCTACAAACTGCTTCTAAACAGATTAGCCATTGCTATTCAAAATTTATCTCTAGATAAGCATTTATATCAAAACATGTGAGAGTTGCTGTGAGAATCTTTATTCTATTAGATTTAAAAGTTTCCCTTAGTCACAGCCCTGATTTGAGCACATTGGTATTTACAAGGTTGTCATTCACTTTATCCTGACAGTTCAAATACAGTTTTTTTTCTTAGAAGCAAAAGCTTCCAGAAACAGGGGATAGTTCAATTTCACAGAGCAGAATGGAAGAAAACTGCCTGAAACTCAGTTTGCACCTGGGTTTAATATTGATACCCCGGAACATCCTCATGCTACTTACCACTTGCATCAGTAAAACAGTGGACTCCTGTAACTCCGTCATACTGGAATATGCTCAATCAGAAATTATTTACTCCCTCATGCTGGTTCATCATCTGCTCTGACCGACTTCAGAGTAAAGAAACACCTCAGCATTTAACAAGCCCACTGTGGTGACTAACTCCTACATAGCACAGTGTAATGCAGAATTTTAATCTCTAACACCTACACAGAAAATGAATTTAAACAACTCAAAGCTATTTAATGAAATCATTAAATATAAAATGGATGCCAACAGGTTCGAAGTATTTCTGTGACTACTTCTATCAAGAATTGCTTCTTACTGACACAGAAACCAAGTAGATAACTCACACTGTTAAAAAATCAGTAATGCTACACTAGTTCTGATAAGTTTTCAGCAACAAATTTTCATAGATATTAACTACATAGAACAGATATCTACATAACTTTATATACGAACATATAGATAAAGAACCCTATGTAAATTTAAAGTACATAGCAGTACAGAAAGAATTTTTCAGATTGCCTAAAGTGCAAAAGGCAGGCAGAACACGAACTGAACATCTTCCCAAGTTCCATTACTGGGGATTTTTGAGTCCTTGTATGTTCAGCAATGCAAGTAGTACAGATTAATACTTAACAGCTTCTCTAGCTGCAATGCAAACGAAGACACTCCCTGCCCCAAAGGGATTTCCAGAATTATAGTGCCTACAGGTACTGATTTGAAAATCTGGCCTAGTTCTCTAGGACTCAAACCCAGTATATCTGTTAAAAAACTGAACAAGGATATAAGTTTTGGAAAACTATTCTAGTTTTGAGTTTTCTGGGGTATGCATCCATGTCCCCCACCCCCTATTTCCTGGATTTGTTTTTTTGTTTGTTTGTTTTTTATACATAACATGCTCAAAAGAGGGTTTAATATAGTGAACACTGTAGGTTAGCAAATCAGAATGATATAATACATTATGTGTAATGTGAGGGGGAATATAATGAATGAAATTGGAAAGCCTAATAAAGAATGCAGATTGAAGCTGTCAAATGGAACGGGACAAGTTCTGCAAGAGGCAGGTTGACTATGCCCATAACAGAAGAGTAATGCAAGACTCTAAAGGCAAGATTTTAAAGAGAAAACACACTAATACATCCCCTTTGTATTCTTAGTTGCTTCAGTAATGGTATTATTACTACTTTATTACAACAAAATTACCAAGTCACAATGTTAGTATTTAGGCAGTTTGGGCCTTTTAAAGAGGTGCAAAATGCTGAAGGAGCAGAGCTTCAGAAGCTGCCTATATATAAATAAAAAAAGTTAGTTTCAGTTTGGCAAGGGCTATCACAAGATCCCAAAATCCTTCTCAAAAGCTAACGAAGTACTGTGGGAGGAGAGGTGGATAAAAAAGAATGTCGAGTCTCGGCAAATCCATCCTCAAATCCTTTTTCAACCGTGTTCACACAATATCTGCATACAATAAAGAAAGTTTCCATTCATCATCAACTGCTGCTAAAAGATGACAGTATGACATGACAGGTGATAGGTATTCATTACATTAGAGGATTTTTGGAAGATCTTTTCACTTGTTGCTTTAACTGCACTGAAATCGACTGGAAGTTACTCAAGTTCACCTGCCTAAATGGAGGAAGAAGAAACTCTCCCAGAAATTAATGTAAAAACATTAAAAGTCCTAAATCAAACCCACTCAAACATGTCTACGGTCTCCTAAACTGGGTTTGAATTGCTACCTCTTTGGGAGGACTCCTTTCAGTCAAAAAAGAATCCATCCCAGCAACACTGATTTAGTAAGAATAAACTCCATTTAAGGCATCTTATGTGGCAGTGCAAAAGTCTCAAAGCAGAAAAAAGCTCAATAAGTAGTTCCCAGAGGAAAACAAGAGCATTCTTTCCAATCACATGGTAGCATTTCTACTTCCTGAACGTCTTCTGTTCAATTTAAATTGTCTTTTATCTACTTTTTGTTGTTGCTGGGAAGAAACAGCATCTAATATACATCTGTAAAACTAGGAAAAAAACCTGACTACCTTGTTTGGTGGAAGACAGAATTTCTGTAGGACCAGAAGAAACTTGAGCAAAGTTAGAACAAAAAAGAGCAAAATGTAAAAATAAAATCTAAACATTACAAACTCAGCCTTCATTTTCATATTTTTGCTACTGTTGTTCCTATCATGGCCAACACTTAGCTTTTTTGAGGGACAAATACCCTTCAGCAATAAGTGACAATGAGAATTTGATTCACAGAGTAATTATCACTTTTCATATTTACTCAAAAGTGCGATGATGATGATGTTTTGTTTGGGTTTTTTTTCCATTTTATTTGGCTAACACAACAAAGCATCAGTTATTCACCAACTCATAGGTTGATGAAGTAGAAGGATAACCAAACTAGATGGGGAAGTTCTGCCAGGATCAAGACTCTGGTTTCAAGTTTGTGATATGGATAAAACATGTCCTCCTTCTTATCATTCTTTTAGGAACAGCTGTTGCAGAAAGAACTCCAAATTATGTTTCAGAATTGGAAAAATCATTCTGTCATGCTCTTTAAGCACCATCAATGTACCATTTATATTCAGTATGGAGAATTAAATCTGCTTCAAGGTCTTTTCCAAGGGATGCCATTACAATACTACTTGGGGAAAAATAAGAGACAATGGGTAATAAAAACTTTTGCATTTACAGGTAGACTGTTTTTGTATCAACCCATTACTTGGTAAAATGAAAAAATAAATGACGTAGAAATTTCTAATTTTAATTCTTTCAACTATTTGAAGTTTTCTGTAAATTGTGCACCATTTAATGAGATTTTTTAAAAGGACATAACCACAAGATTTACTTTATGCTATATTTTGAAAAGTATCAAGACGTTACTCAGCAACAGAGCAGTCCATCAAACTTCACTGCCCTAACATATGTGCCAAAAAAATGAGAGCTTTTGGAAATGCCAGACAGGTGTTCTCACTAAAAGTTTTGTCTGAATATGCCTACAGCATTTGCAGGGACATTCCTTTATATACAGGCATTTAGATCACTGCACCACACCCACAATATCCCTTGCCCTCTCTTCACAACTCTAATCCATGAAACAAATACAAAAAACCACTAAAATGTGTCAAAATGAATTCTACTGATCATTGAGTCTTGAACTTTTGGGATTTTTTTTTTCTTATTTATTTCTCCATGTTAACATCATGTTCATAACCAAGTTCATGTTTGAGCACTTTGACTACTAACTGTGCCTTCTACCCCACTCCCTTATTTTTCTGATTAGTGGAGTTTTCGTGTGCTGCTTTGTCAGTTCACCATCAGGGAAACGCAAATACCTTTAAAGGTACAAGCTCTTGAAAACTTCACATCTAAAATACAATTTGTTTCCCATAAGTTAGCTGACTTCACATACCACACAGTAGCTACACTCCATCAGTGTGAAGCCAGGAACCTACACCATATTTAGTTACATCTGGGACTCAAGGGATGAGATATTTTAAAGAAGAGCCAGGAACAGTAGCTCCAAAATAAACATCTGTGAAAGAACTAACCCTGCACACTTCAAAGTCATGGGAAAGATTCTTATCAGCTTCACTGTGGGTTAGGTTGGTTTGTTTTTCAGGCCCACTGTCTGTTTTGATTCCTTTTGCTCTGTTCCTCCTCTCTGCTTAGCACCCTGCTACCTCCTAGCGCTTCACGGAACAGCAGGCAGAACATGACGACTTGAAAAGCCAAACAACAGGAGAAAGTTTGCAAAGTGAAACTTAGCAGCAGATACAGGGTTCAGAAATCAGCCGTTTTTCCCAAGAGTCCCCAGAAATAATCAAAAATCTTAGTCTAAAGAATGCTCTGACTCCAAAGTTATGTTACGAGTATGAGAAGGTGCACTCCTGAAAATCCTGAGTGTATTGCAATGGAAAGCTGTAACTCAGAAGAGTTTTATTTCTTTGCTTTAACCTCAGGAAAATAGAAAAAAAAATAGACACTTTACTGAACTTTAAAATAAAATAAAAGAAGGCAATGTTTCCAACATTTTATGAAGAGAGTGCTTTCCAGAGTATTAGGGATATAGGATGTGGCAAGACAGCTACCACAACAGAATACAAAGCCCTAGGAAGACTTTAATAACGTTATTTCAAAATCTAGTTATCAGAACCTCAAACTTTGAAATGCAGTATTTACTGCCCCTAAACAAAACTCATGTATTAGGTAGTATCCAAATATTATTAAAAAGCTGCATTTTGTTTCAGTTACTCAGGTTCCATTTCTGAATGTTATTTATTGACCAACTAGTGACAGAAGAGTTAAAATACAGTTATGAGAAAACTTTCAATTTTTTTTAATATAGTTAAAAACATGTATAAGAACTGATATCAGCAAATGTCTATTTGCATTTATATATATGCTACTTCAATAATATAATATTGATCATATAGTGCATATGAGCAAAATTATAGCTATAAGCCATTCTTTCAGGGCTACAGACCAGCTTTATAGGTCATTAGCTGATGGATTTGCCTTCCAAATTCTGAATGCCAAAGATCAGCTTAATCAAGTTGAAATGTCTCTATAGAGCCCTAAGATTTGGTTACCTAAGCCAGGCACACATGACAGCAGTGTGCTTGCTTGCAGCAAATCCCTCTCCCATCTCATCCTGCTTTGCACCACCTCACAGAGAGATCTTGGAAGTCCTTGATTAGCTAAAGTTAATGCCAAGTCTTTAATTAGACACAATCCAAGCCTTCAAAGGGCAGTGTCAGTCAACCAGTGTCCTCGGCCTGCCAGCAGCAGAGCGTGTTCCCCAGATGCCCAGTCCAGGCTGTCAGAGTGAGTCCCTTCCAGCCCTGTCAGTAACCAGGTGAACAGCACAGATGCTGGATTTCCCTAATGCAAATGTGTTATGCTTAAATATGTAGCATTATTTTAGGATCAAGACACTAAGAATCAGCTTTATACAATTCCCTGTATGGCCAAATATCCCTGGCTTACGACACTAGGCAGGAGTACCAGTCAAAACCAAGAGGTTTACAGTGCTACTCTGATTTGTTACCTGAGCAGCAGCAGAAGTCAATGTAGGAGATCACTCATAGAGCTGCAATGACTCAATCAATAATGCTGGAGAACAAACCACAGAGCATAAATGCCTACTAGAAACAACCTAACACAAAACACAAACACCGACACCCTGAGTGAACAGAGAACTGTCCAGCAGAAGCCTAAAAAAGTCTGAAAATGGTTTTACTTTGTTCCTACACTTCTGCCCTGCTGGGGCACTTTTATCACTGAATGCAACTTCTCCTGAAGCATTGCTCATTTAATTTGCAGTCACTGCCTGTAGCACCTTCCTTCCTCTCCTACATCACACCAGAGTCATTCGGGGAGTTCAGTATCGCTGTAACACTGCAATTACTAGCTAAGCCCAAATATTAGTCACATCACCTATAAAATGCATAATGAAAGGCACAGAAAAGTTTAAGTCCCTCTTAACAATTATTATGGCATGTTGATTCCCCAACATAGATCTAGGCCTTTCTTCCATGCCAACATTTAACAATTTCAGCAGGAAGAGTCCCTATAGAAAACAAACAAACAAACAAAACTACTAGACAAAGTTTATTGTAATGTCATAACTATCCAATTTTTAAAAGACATACAGATAAAGCTACCCAGATAAAGTTAAAGCAAATCTAAAAATGATTGTATCAAACAGAACTGCATCTGCCCCAGAGGGCACAGCTTTAGGGTATCAGCTTTTACATCAGCATAGCTGCAGCAGCACACAAGCCAAGTAAAACCCTGATCCATGGACAAGGTCAGGAAACAGGCTCCCATGATGGAATGGGAAGAAACAGAACCTACAGTCATGTCACTGATGCCACTCTGTTTGCTGTGTTTGGAAGTTTCTGAGGGATATTTGTTTGTAGATAATTCAGTATCTCCACATAGTGGAGTATTTATATAATATCCTCCTTATGCATATTTCCCTTTTCCTCACATACACACACTCTTTTGCAATAGATGTTATAAAGTTTTTATACCAGAATAAATGTAACAGATATTGACTAACAATGGGGAAAAGTTTCTCAGTGTACATGAGATGAGTATTAGCAGGTCATATGGATGCAAAAACCATAACAATTTTGACAAGTTTTAGTCTGTTCAGAATGCATGGAGGACATAGCATAAGATACTCCAAACTATACACTATTTGCAATTGTATTATTTTCCCACAGACAGGAGCAGGGAATAACCATAGGACCATTTAAGTTGGAAAAGACAACTTGAAGAGAGAGTTCAACCATTAATCAACTAAACCTAGCTATCATTCTTATTGTTGATACGGAATTATTATATTTAGTGCTTCTACAGCAAATAACTATTTCACCTACTATTTCAGAAGCTTCAAAGCTTTTGCAATGAAAGAACAATGACAAAGTAGACAATCTTGCTTTCAAAAAGCACAGTTTGGGCTGCAAATACTGTGCACCTTTATCTTGTATCACAAACACATGACCATTCAATTAGTTTGTTTAACTTACTGAGCAATCTTAATCAGGATATGTAGCTCTGAACAGAGGGGGAGGCTTGAGCTGATACAACACCTCCCAAAAAAACCTTCTCTTACATATTATAGCAATATATAGTCCACATATATTAATTACTTATACTAAGTAATACTAATACTTAAGTATAAAAAGTAAAAATCAGGTAAACATTTGTATTGACTCCACAAAATAATATCACTTTTAAGTTCAAGTTCGTTCTAAAGCAACAGGAATCTTATCTGAATAAAATATCTTTTTAAAATATTCTACTTGAATGTCTTTTCCCAAATAAGCAGCATTTCACAAATGACATTCACAAAAGCTATTGGGCAGATTTTCAGCTTGGTAGAGCAGCACAGCATTAGAGAATTCAATAGACCTTTAGCCATTCCAACCAATTAAGAAACTATAATCAGCATTTCAAAAGACATGCACAGGCACCTCAGGTACCTCTCCCACCTAAAGGAACCAGGGCTCTGCTTTTTTTCTTTTTTTTAAACAGGTAACATGTTAGATTGTAAGATTCTCTCTCTCCCTATATATATATGTATGTATAATCTCTTCACACACACACACAGAGGCCACTACAATTCCAAAAATTCAAAATGATATCTTACCAAGACTGAACTCCAGCTTTGGCTCATTTGCAATTCTCTGAATACCTTTAAAGATTAAGGAAAAAAGAAATTAGAAATAATTTGATTTCCATGTCTTGGTTTTTAATACATAGTAAAACTTTCACATGCCTCTAACTGCCTGCCATTGCCACTGCTTTATGTTACAAACTTACAGTGAAAGAGAACTTTGCATGAAATACTTTCCTGAAAAAAAAAAAAAAAGACTACTTTTGAAAAAGACTTTTCTTCTTAACAGAAACTTTCTGCTGCTAGGAAGGGAGACTAATAAAAAAAACCCCAGCCTTTCATGGATGGGTACTTGTAAGACCTTCAATCACAACAACTAAGTAAATACTATTGGGAAAATATTAAATCTAACAACTAAATTTTAAGTAGGTATGTCATCATATTAAAAAACAAAACCCATGCTCTGTGAAAGTATGTAAATCAGGTTAATATAGTAAAATATAACCACTTTATTGACCTACAAACAAACTATAAAGCGACAAAACCAACTTATTTTTGTTAGAAAATAAGCACACTAATTCCTTTTCTAATAGAACAAGAAGAAGAACATTCTAATCCATTGTGGAATTATGTTCTGTTGCATATGTTACTGCTCAGGACAATATTTTCTTGTTGTGCTAGAATAGAAGAGTGAACAATAAAGCTGCAGCAAGAGCAAACGGAGGGAAGAAGGGAAGGAAAGGTAAATAACACTGAGTTGTTCACTTGCTGCAGAAAGTAATTGGATCACAACTACAGTCTCAGTGAAGCTTGTAGAAATTTAACTGTCTCTTGTTGACATTTATGTATTGTCTCCAGAGGACAGCATTAAGTATTTGTCAGTATTGAAGAAA
This sequence comes from Myiozetetes cayanensis, assembly GCF_022539395.1. Classification (NCBI taxonomy): domain Eukaryota; kingdom Metazoa; phylum Chordata; class Aves; order Passeriformes; family Tyrannidae; genus Myiozetetes; species Myiozetetes cayanensis. The sequence continues at coordinate 412,916 of NW_026087654.1, read as the reverse complement.
TGGGTCAGATGGGAAGGACCAAATTGGTATATGAACTAGAATCTAGATTTTTACTTAAAAAAACCCACACAACCATAAAAATAAACCACAAAGAAATAAAACTCCCAAACCTATAACTTTGTTTGCTCCATGCAAACTTGATGTCACTGAATAAGTGTAGCTTCCCACTGTTCTCATTACTGTAGCTAATCAGTCACAGCTGTGCCAGAAAATTTACAGCTGCAGAGCTTAGAAAGGTCAGAAAGATATAACAAATAAGATTGTTACTTTTTTTCAAATGGAGTTATACCAAATTTCTGAGTAGAATTCTCCCACTAGCATATTAGCCTGAAACACCTTTAGGAATATGCTGGATGCAGAGTTAATCAACTGACTGGCCAACTGCAATACAGTCTCTAGACCCCAGTGCACCAAATACAACTCAACATATGGCTACTTGCATTCAAATCCCCTGAGTGCTTTTATATCACAAAGAACAAATCTGTGATACTAATTTAAGTATCACTAAAGCTTTATACATTTATCAAAGTTATCAAACTACATTTTAAACAGTAGTCCATATGTTCATGTAGGACATAAAAGAGGGAAAACACATTTCTAAGTCTTATGAAGAAAACAGTTTAGAGAGAAAAGGCAGAAACATAGTAACCACACATTCATTCCCCTGAAGGTTATCTGCATAACCCAAAATATATCAGGTAAAAGCATTTAAAGACAATTCTCATCAGTTTACATCCTCTACAACTGCACTTTGACAAGCAAGAAGTTAATCAGCACTATGTACCCTGCGTGTGACACAACCTGTACCTCTAGAGAGATTGGGCCATCTTTGTTGTACCGCTCAACATAATGAGCACATGCACTTACTCGTAAACTGGGGCTCTCCTAGGCTGTCTGCTTGGGATGGAGGGAGAAACTGCCGTGCTTCATCTGACGATCTCTCCTCTTTGATTTCCATGATCAACCTCCGGAGCTGCTGAATTTTATTCCGCAAACCTTCCGAGCTCGCCTCTCCCAGCGCCACAGCCCAAGACTCACAATCCGGCTTTGATGCAGCTTCGAGGTAAAGATCTGGCTCTCCACTCTCAAACTCTGCACTCAGAAAAACAATCACAGTTTTTAGGATTCAAAAGGCATGGGGGATGATGAAAATATTGACGTCACACACAATTGAAACCACCACACATACATTTCTTTCCATGGTCACAGAACCACACACCCCCCCATCTACCTCTTGAGTCCAACTCTAGCTCCTTCAGACTTGGTGCAGTACTAAACCTATCCACAGAGTGGTTCCAAAAGCAATTAATTCCAAAAGCTAAACAGGGTGGCAGAATCAAACCAAAATGGGAAGTCCTTTTTCAGCACAGCAGCCTAGCAGGCAGTCTCAGAGTCGCTAACTTGAAAAAGAATTTGATTTAGCAGGGGCAGCAGACACGCTTCTGACAGAGAGTGGGGATTCACCAGAATGAATGTGTCCACCATTTCTTCTATTAGAGATTTTCATTACGCTCAGCCTCTCATTCATCCTTGCCAGAATACAGATCACCAACACATGCAGATAATTTAGCACGACATAACTCCTCTGTGAAGACTCAACAGGTTGTATGTGGGAGCTTCTGACCTCATTACTATCCACATGTCATTTACTGTTCTGCCTGAAGTCTAATTGTTGAATGATCAAATTTTCTAAGAACAAAAGAAGAAAAGTGGTGGGAAAAAAAAAAAAAAAGCTGAAGCTCCCAAGGAATCCAGGTAAGTAGCAAGGGTAAGTCATTTGATTAAGATTAGCACAGGAAGAAAAAACACCTCTTAGGCATTTAAAATTCTGCAGTATAGCAGGCTTCACAGAGTCACAAATTCAATGTGACATTTACTGCAACACACACCAAGAAGAGCAAACTGGAAAAGAAAGAAAAATCAATGCTTCTTTAAAAGAAGTTACCAGCTAATTTAGAAACATAAAACTCTATAAAACACCTGTGCTATTGCATTAATAAGGATTGAAGTATTTGGTTGGACACCAAAATCATTCTGACCTAAATAAGCTATATATCATATTACTGGGTGAAAAAGAACACTTAAATGTTTTCATATCTAGTTCAAAAATGCAAACAACACAGAAAAGTTATTTTCAGGACAATATGAATTTAAATTCCTTTTACTAACTTGTGTATCTAACCTTGGGCATTTGTATACATGTTATTCTAGACCTGTTTGCACTTCATAAACTGAGCATCTGCCAGTTACAATTAACTCTGCTTTTATTGTTATGGAGGGAACAAAAGATGAAACCTCAATTCTAGAAGCCTCTTAAAACTGTACACAAATTCCCATGGAGGTGGGATAAGTGGGGTTTCTTTCTGGGCTGGAACTAAGGAAATGTAACTGGGGCTGCAGATGCTGCAAAAAATGTTGGATAACATTTCATATAGCAGTTGGACTATAGATTTCATGAAGAAAGACTGGAAAGAAGAGTAGAAAGTGAGGGAACATCTTTCTGGCTTCAGAGGTAATTAAAAAAGCTAATAGGGATTCAAACTCTTGCCTCTAGTCCTGGCTCAGTCAGAAAAACAAGATATTCAGTTCTTGAGAGAAGAATATTCCAAATGTGAGGGAGATGCAGATATTCATCAGGTCCTTGTTTACACAAAAAACTCCACACTTGAGTGACCAAACCTGAACAAGCTGAGCTTTACTGTTTGCCAAAGATGACCACAGAGACATAGTGTGATCTGGTACTGCATCTGAGCCATGAGGCCAGTAACCTGCAGAAAGCTCCTAATTAGAAAAGCTGATAACTTTGCTGCTGCTCTGGTAAGATCTGCAACAGCAGAGTCTTCTGCTCCCTTCTGTCACTGACACCAACAATTCAAAAGCTTTTTTATTTCATAGTATTTTGGAGCTACTTGTGGAAAAAATGAAAGGAAAACCATGTAATCAACCAGCATCAAGATCAAAATTAACCAGAATTCTAATTAAAAAGAAAGAAAAACAAAACTGATTATACCTGATTATACCATTCAGCCTTTAAAAGTAGTTTGGATATCCAAGATACCTTAGTGAAGGAAAGGCTGTCAGAGAAACAAGCCAATACTTAACAATCAAAATACAAATGTATCAAGGTGTTCTTTTATTTTTGCTCTTTATCTTTAAATGTAAATAGGAACAGTGATCTTGCCTTGAAATATCCTACCACTAGCTAGATAAAAAAACATCTGCTTTGGGAGGAAATCAATGTTTTGCAATTGAAATCATGCTATTTATATTTACCTCTTAGCTGTGAAAATCAGGCTGCCAAGCACAAAAGGCATACTGATTCACCATTAATATGCATGCAACCAGAAATGGATAGTGAAATGCAGTAGGAGTGGGCATAATTCACTGTATTCTGATCAAACAGGTGCCAGTCTTGAGATGTGGAAATTCATTCTAAACTATCACTTCAAAACACTACAGTCTGCTATATTTAGATCTTTGGAGTACTCTGACAGCTAAGTTAAATTCTGAAAAGCATATGAAAAATGCCTGAAAAATACTCATCACTGCAAATGTGGAAAGTTTTATTCTGCAGATCCAAGAGTAGGTAAATTATCTATTTCCCATACTGTTTCAAATCATGTAATCACAGAATGGTTTGGGTTGGAAGAGACCTTAAACATCATCTAGTTCCAATCCCCTGCCATAGTCAGGGACACCTCCCAGTAGACCAGATTGCTCAGAGCCCCATCCAACCTGGTCTTGAACACTTGCAGGGAATGGGTCAGCCACAACTTCTCTGGGCAACCTGTGCCAGTGCCTCACCACCCTCACAGTAATAATTTTCTTCCTAATATCTAATCTTAACCTGCCCTCTTTCAGTTTAAAGCCATTACTCCTTGTCCTATCAGAACATGCCCTTGTAAAAAGTCCCTCTCCACCTCTCTTGTAGATCCCTCATTAGGTACTGAATAGTTTATGTACAAAAAAGTTGACATGCCAGAAGAACTACAGTGTGAAAAAGGCACACTGGCAAAAAAGCCTGTTGCCATAAAGGAGCACACAGGTTTATTTATATAACAAAGATCATCACCTCTTTGCTCTCCTCTCTCAGTTGTTGGTTTTTACATCAGCTGCATACAGGAAGCCCTAACAAGCTCAGACACTTAATTCCAAGTTTCATTAGGGAGGCAAAGCTTAGCTGATATGAATCTTTCCAAAATTAATGGACCCACAAATGTAAGCAAGGCCTCAAATGAACGGCAGAAATATCAGAAGAATTATATTAATAATTAACTAAGCAATTATTACTACATGATTAATTAATTATATTAAATTATTTATATTTCAATAAATACTATATATATAAAATCATAAAAATATAATTAATGAAAATAAATGCAGTAGTATTTCACAGGTGGTCAAAAGCACTTTATACTTTACAATTAAGAAGTTACTGCAGAAAATTCAGATACACAACCTCCAAAAAGTTAAATACAATGGTTTTGTTTGCCAAACAAGCATTGAACTTACTAGTCCTAAATTCAAAGGAAAATTATATATCGTTCTATATTTATCTCTTTTTCTTCTTGAACTGAAGCTCTGCTTAGCTGGGCAGGAGTGCTGCTTAACAAAGATATTATGGAAAGCTACTGTGGTCCAGTGGCTTTACTGCTTCAGGCACCTTCTTAAGTGGGGACACCTTGCAAGCAGGTGCTTAGCAGCCCTTCCAGCAGCTTGTCCACCTTGCTGCTCCTCCTTATTTCATTATCAGAGACTCAGCTGGAGGCAAGACCTGAAGAAGCAGACAGTGAAAAGCAAACATGCCTGTTCACAGAACCATTTCTGATCAGGACTCTCTGTTCACAAACAACGCTTTTACTGAATTGTGATCTCAACAAGACTTTCTCCCACAGAAGTCAGCATGGAAAGTTATGGACAGGACTTCAGCAGCTCAAATGAAGAACTCAATGCCCCTGCTCAAACAGGACTGCTGTCAAATAAGGGAATAGCACAAAGAGAAGCTTACATCTCCAGTGGCACTGGAAAGCCTTTTCTACTCTAACCCAACTGTCTAAAATCAAAAATGTATTTTAGTGCTAGTTCCATCATCCTCAGATAACTTTTCCTTCTTCCCATTATTTCATAATAAAATTTAAATTTCCCAAGTTTTCCAGTTTAACCATATCAATTGCCCCTTTTGCTCCAAGTACTTTGACATTACAGTTGTTTTAAAAATGAAAACAAATTTCTTGTTAAAAATATCTCAACGATGTACCTCTTAATTTTTAAAGTGTACTTGATTGTAAATTTAATCACAATATCTTACACAGAAACTGAGGTTTCTGTGAGTTCAGAAATAATGGAGTCACCATAAAAAGTTTAGGGAGTTATTGGAGCTGACTCTTATCTTTCAAAAGATTGCAATTTAATGGAAAGGCTTTCAAAATAAAAACATATTAAACCAAAACAAACACATTTCCAAGGGTACGGGGAAAACACTTATTAATTTTCATTTTTTTCATAACAAGTTTTTATTGGTTTATTTTACTAAACATGCAAAAGTGACAGGAAGATTGATGCTCCCTGGCTTGCTTTATTTTCCTTCATGAGAGTTATAAGCATAATATCATGTTGAACAGAGCAAAAAAATAAGTTCCTGGGATAATTCAAACTAAAAAAAAAAAAAAATACAAAGCCCAATGTCCAGGAAGACAGCCTGAACTTTTCTATAAGATCACTACTTTTCCTCTTATGCCAATATATAAAGTAAGAGAGTTCAAAAAGGTTAAAGGTTGTCTGTCTCTTTTCACACACACCAGCAAAAAAGTAATTCTCACTTGCAAGCTCAGCAGAGGAAAATGGTTAAGAATATCAGTGAGTCACTGGCACTCTAAAATATAAAGCACCATCAGAGCTAACCACCATATGCTGTAACAAAAGTAGAATGGAAGCTTTGATACGTAAATTATATCCGCAGGATATTTCTAATATAGACATCAGAGGCTTTTAATTCACAAAGCTGTCTGAATTCTATATGCTGATGCATTTCATGTTCAAATTAGTAGTGATGAAATCATCCCATGGTTACTCATGATGCTATGTTAATCTTCCTTTGGAAGTTAAACTTTCAATCAAAGATAAAGAATTTAATTAAAATTTTTATCTTCAGTGATTTTTTTTTTTTAATTTTGCAATGCTGGAATGAACTTACATAAGATGCCATTATAATCTCCATTTAAGTCCCCACAGAACCTCACCAAGAGTCTGAATATTTGAAATTAATATATAGCATGGTACCTCAGGTTGAATACTGCAGTAGTTTCTTCTAATACCTGTCAGCTTTCACACATACCACATTGCTTCTCCCCTTTCACTGAATGCCTCACCTATGCTGGAAAACCACACAAATATTTGAATACCACAATGGTATCTCGGGATCCCTGAACAGAAACACCGTAGCATTCACCAAAAATACCAAGTGTGGCCTTTGCAAAGCAGGGGACTGCTTTTGCTGAAATAAGCAGATCATATCTCTGGCTGGACCATCGGTTTGTCTTAAAAAAGGCAGGATTCAGAGATCTTGATTCTCTGCATACATCAGCAAGGGTAACCTTAGCATATGCCTCGGTTATTCCATCCCTAAAACAGGGAGTGATACTGACCTGCCTTTCCAAGCCACTACTGTTGAGAGAAAAAGCTCCAGGTTAAGTGGCTTGCATACCACAAATAGCAAAAGAGAATGCTTGCTGTCTAAAGGATATCCCCACATACAGGCCTTTTTTTTGCCCCCGCCCTGATTTACTGCAATGTGTTTTAGATGACTGTGACCTTGTATCAAAAGCTCTGTCTTCCTCCTCTGTTCCTTCCCTCCCTCCCCTCATTTCTCACTAGCCCTCCCTGGATGTTACAGCTCTTACCTCCCTAGCTCTCATGATGGGACCACACACAGTAATGCAATTAATGCAATCTTTCAGGAATCTCTTTTCCTGAAAGATAGAAGAGAATTACAGATCAAGAGAAGGCAGCCCTTGCATGCTGTATCTCACCTCTGCTTTTGTTTCACTGTGCCCGTGTGTCTTGGGTACATTCCCAATTTTGTGTTGTCCAACGCCACACGGAGGCAAGAGAGTCTCAGCCACGTGAGGCTCTTACACAACACAGTGGTCAACCTCAGACTGCTCCTGGGAGCAGCTCAAACATCCAGCCATGCAGCTCCTATTCCCTATTCCAGGGAAACATAACAGTGACCAAAAAACTACCAACATTCTGTTCCTGCTTGCCTATTTTATTTGCTCTTTGCTCTTCTGCTCAAACACTGACTCCTCTCGAAGTGGGAAAAACATACTTAGATGCCTGATGCAAAATAACTGGAGTGTGTTGGCCTTGGCCAGCTCCAGCCACCTGCCCCAGTGCTCACTCACTCCCCCCTCCTCAACAGGGCTGGGGGAGAAAAGAAGAGGTAGCTCATGGGTTGAGATAAAGAGTGGGAGATCACTTACCCATATGCATCACAGGCAAACCAGACTCATCTTCTGGGAAAAATAATTTATTGCAAATTAAAAGAGTCCTGAATAGGGAGAAACAAATGCTTTTTCACTCCTCCACTCCTACTTTTACCCAGGTCCAACTTCACCCCCAACTCCTCTGCCCTTCCAGCACCCCAAGCAGTATGGAGGTTTGAAGGTTGGGGGGATATGGTCAGAGCTTCTCTCAGCTCTTCCTTCCTCTTCACACTTTACCCCTGGCTGCAGCATGGCAGGGAAGTACCTGCTCCACTGGGATCTCTCCAGGAGAACCTTTGCTGGGGTGCCTGGAGCACCTTTCCCCACCTCCTGATTTCAGGAGTGAATCACATCCATGTGAACTATCTCATTCAATCAGATCCACCTCACATCAGTGTCTGACCTGTCCTGCTAATGGTGACCAGTTCACATTACAAGGGCATTTTAGCCATCAGCCACATATGGACTGAAAGTTCACCTAACAAATCCTTCTGTTTCCTTCCAAGGTCCACTTGGAAACCTTCTGAGCTAGGCTGCTTTTTTGGGAGCACTACACTTGAAGCAATGACAGGATTATCTGCTCTGACCTTCCCCTTATGTTTCAGAGCCCACAGAGCCCTGAGGTGATCATCAGCTCCACAGTTACCACTAGATGTTCCATGAAGATGCCCTTATTTTTGCCTCCCTGTTTACTCCACTGCCCTTTATTACTACTTTCTCTTTTCCTAGATATCCCAGTCAGTCTCCATTTCTCACTTTTACAATGCCTAAGATTCAGCCCACCACTCAGAGAAACAGAGACAATGGGGTAAATTGGGCAAATTGGGCAATTGCTCCAACCCACCTTCATGCTTCCAAATTGAACCCTCAGCTGATTTTCTTCGTCGTGCAGCCTGCAAAATGAAGAAAGTATCCCTTCCCAGCCACACCACAAGGTAATCTCACAGATCAACTCTGTCCCTTTTCTTGGAGCTTCTGCTGTGCTCTGGCACAGCTCTCCTTCATCAGTTCCTCAAGGAGTTTGACACTGTGAGTGGGTATGTCCTCCTATTCTGCTTCCACCTGAATCCTTTGAAGTCCCAGATACACATTCCATAGCTGATTTTGGCTCCCAATAGCCCATGAATCTATTCTTCTGACAATGCAGCTAGCTTTTCATGGTCAAAGCCCCCACTGAAAAAGATCTCTTCACAGTTCCTGAGTTTTGATTTTCTCCCCCATTTTGTCTTCTGAATTTTTTTCTATCCTACAGTACATGGTTTATTATTTCACTTCTTTTGGTATTTTATCTTCATTCAGTACATAGTATATCATCTTCATTTGTCTTCAGTTTTGTCCTAATACCTCCTAATAGTCTGGCTTTCTTTTCCCATCCAACAAATCATCAGCCAGATTGTTGTCCTTGTTCTCCACCAAGGGAAAATTGCCAAGTTTGAAATACATTTCTCCTCTACCTGTCTGTCTCTTCCTCTATCTTCTGTTTGGTCATGCCCCAGGCATTCATTATTGTTGGCTCTGCTTACCTGAAGTTTTCTGTACTGTTTTTCCTTCTTTAATATGTTTTTAGAGGCTGGTTAGAATGCTACCCTTACCTCTGGTGACTACTGACACACTACTGACCTTCAAAAACCGTGTTTTGGAAAGTCTGTGTCTCAGCTAGCAAGTTCTGTTCCTAACTATGCAAGCATATTTCTTCCTGCACACATATTCACAGTCTCTTTTTTCACCACAGGCAGCCTGAAGTGCTTACTCAGTATTCATTGTTGTCTACTTGCACAGCTTTCGGGCTTAAAATCTGCCAGTCTCGCTGCCACAGAAACTGTCCTGTTTGCAGGCTTCAAAGCTAATTGAAAAAACCCTGTCAGCAATTACAGCTGTATTCTGGGTTCAGTTCAGTAGCATTACATCCAAGCACTGTAAAAATAATGCCACAAGGGAACTGAGACGACTGTATTTATACTCATAAAGTTGATCATTCTATGAATGAATTGGACCCATTGAGGGCACAATTAGAAAAGTCTCCATTTGAGAGTCAACGGTAAACATTTGGCTCTTAGAGTCAGGCAAAGTAATGCTTCCAGATCCAAAAAGCAGTCCTTTTTGATGCAGTGCCTCAACAGCAGGCACAAAACGTACAATTTCATTCCCTACAGAAGATGCAGGATTTGAGCTACTCCCTGAAATATTACCCAGAAAACGATAAAATCCACAATGAATACATTTTTAAGTCCTGCCTTCTCAAATGTGACCAACCACTAGGAATCACAATCGGGTGAGGTCAAAAATGAGGATAATTAATGCAATGTTTCCCTCAAAGTGGGCTGAAGATTTTGGTGACTATAAAAATAGATGATAGGAACTTCTCTTAAACATAAAGGTGGCCATCAAGCCCACAAAGGTAGTATAACCTTTTTTACCTCTGGTCTTATACCACCACAGCTAACAGCAAATGGCAAATTGATCTAAGGACTTCAAAACTCTGCATGGTATCTGAAAGAATCCACATCAAAAAATTTCTAACACAATGTCTATTTGAGATGTTCCTGCAGAGAAAACTTTAAGTCAGCATTTTCTCCAAAGAAAATCTTTCCCCTAAAGCAACGATTCTGGTTTCTACAAAATAGCTATTTTTATTACTGTTTTAAACAATTTTTAAAAAGAAGACTTGATAAAAGGTGAGAAAAACAGGAAACTTCTCATTTAATGGAGAGTTTAACAATGAATAATCATTGAAGAATAAGAAGGACATTGAGGTGCTGGAGCGGGTCCAGAGAAGAGCAACCAGGCTGGTGAAGGGACTTGAGCACAAGTCCTATGAGGAGAGGCTGAGGGAGCTGGGATTGTTTAGTCTGGAGAAGAGAAGGCTTAGAGGTGACCTCATCACTCTCTTCAACTACCTGAAGGGAAGTTATAGCCAGGTGGGGGTTGGTCTCTTCTCCCAGGCAACCAACAACAGGACAAGGGGACATGGGCTCAAGCTCTGCCAGGGGAAGTTTAGGTTAGATGTTAGGAAGAAATTCTTTACAGAGAGGGTGATCAGGCATTGGAACGGCCTGCCCAGAGAGGTGGTGGATTCACCATCCCTGGAAGTTTTTAAAAAGAGATTGGACATGGCCCTTAGTGCCATGATATAGTAATTAGAGTTGGATCAGGGGTTGGACTTGATGATCTTGGAGGTCTTTTCCAACCCAATCTATTCTAGGATTCTATGATTCTATGAATTGGCTATGCATCAGAATAAACATAAACTCCAGATTGTACCAAATACCTGACAAAACAGAACCTCAAACTTTTATCTATTGTCAGAGGAAGAAGATGACATATGACTTGCACTTGATTTTAGAAAAATAATAGCTTTTAGAATTTTCTTTTTGGGCATGAATTCAGAGACCATCAGTATTTAGATGTATGCATCAAACAGACAACAGGATATACTCTAGCTAAGTTTTTAGCAAAGTTTCAATGCCTGGGTGTTTGGGGGGGGGAGTTATAGTAATTTTTGTTGTCAGAAATAAAAGATTTACACTGAACACATTGAGCTGTGCCTTACTTACTGAGAACTATTGAAACATCTGCTTTACTCCTGAACTCCACAACCCAGCAGCGCTCCAGGATTACCACTTCAGAGGCATCAGAGCTCTGTGAGACAAAGATGACAAAACATTAGGATTTGGAACCTGACTGGGAAGTCCTTCTGTTTGGCTGTTCACAGTTGATGCAGCATGTAGATAGAGAGACAACAAAGAATAACAGTCACCAGGCAGATGGATACAGGCATTCTTTAATTACTGTTCTGTGCCATACTACTTCAGCTAGATGAGTTATAAAAGGAATAAACTTTTAGTAAAGACTATGCAGGAAAGTTTAAAAAGTAACTCAGTATTTTTTGTTTTTTTTTCATACTTCAAGTATTCAAAAGCTTAGATACCATTTCACTCCTAAGCAAGTCAGGCAAGCCCAACTCATTCAAACTTCCATATTTACTAATAAGGCTGAATCAAATGTCAGATTCTATTCAAAGAGTAGGATATTTTTCAAGTGAACAAGATAACATATAATCTTACAGAAGGCATTTCTCTTCAATTTTTATTTGAAAAGGATTTTTTTATCTTCTCTTGAAATTTCGAATATGGTCTCTGGCTATGCAATTCAAATGACATTAAGTGATATGGACCCATTGCAGAGTGCAATAGGATACAAATTACCACTATCATTTTTTGTGAGTGCTTTGCAGAGGAGATGCAGGCTCTCCTAGTTTAGTACGTGTGACTCATTTTTCAGAAGAGTGAAGCTATCAATCACTCCCTCAGAATTAATCTTTTTTCCCCTTAAAACTTTTATTATCCATTTTTTATCCCTAACATCTGGTTACAAATAATCCTTTAGAACATGTACCCATTCATTCCCTTCATTCCAGGTTTTCAACATGAACATCACAGAGCTCATTCTCTAATCCCTGCAGAACTCATGGAAGTAATGTAAAATCTTAATTTTAACATTCCTTCCTCAGGTGCTACTTTATTCCAAGTGATCCTAAAGATGAAAAACTTTTCATATCATAGACCTATTTTACCAAAAGCCTGAACTTTAGTTTCACACACCTGACACTTAAAGAATGATTTCATAAACCAGTTCACCTGCCTTGTCTATCCCTTTCTTGTCTATCCCTTTCTCTGCATTTACATTGTGTTATTTGGCCTGCCAGAAGCAGACTCGAACTTTTTGCCAAGAATTTCATGTTCTTTTCAAGTGGATGCATTGCCCCTGCATTTTCTCACAAAAGGACCCTTAACTTACCTAGTAATATCAGTTTCTTTCATGAGCAAATTAGTGAAAATTTAATACAGTAAGACTGTAAGACTGACTACTAATATAACATGTAACACTTGAACGTCTAACAGTGATTGCCTGGAGAATGTCTGTATTTAATCCCTCTCACCTTTTACCACTTACTAAATGAATACTCCAAACCCGGTTATCAAAATATAAAACAACATCCAAAGGCAACAAGAGGTTAAAATAAAACAGAGGAGCGTGAAAAAGAAGCACATTATCTTATATTGAAATGTGCCAGAATTCAAGAGAGAAGCCGTAATAGACTAAGAAAAAGCAAGCAGACTTTTCTAGAAACCACTTGTAAATTGATTTCTTTGAAATATTATTCAGGTTGCCCTGGTCTAAAATGAGAGTATTGCTACATAGATTGAAAAAAAAAATCTAACTAATTTTTTTTTTTTTTTTAAAGAGAGACAAGGAGAAAGTAGTGAAACAATGCAGTGAATTTTGGGAGAAATACAAGTGCTACTTTGGGAACTTTTTAATTTATAGAATCCAGCAAGTCAAGCACACATGGTAACTCAGGCGACTCTCAGGTGCTCTCAAGTCAGACATTCTTTGAGGTTCTACCAAGGAAAGCAAAACACAAGTCTTTATGAGCAACAGCTTAAGTCAGTTTGAGAAAATCAGCAACAATAGTCCCAAAACCCAAACAGGAGACTAATTAGAAAGAGTTTTCCACTATCAGCAACGATGCTGGTAACTATTTTAATTCTTCAGATTTTGAAGCGCTGATATAATCTCCCAGATAAACCCCACTTTTTCAAGTGGATAATGCAGCCTGAAGGTAACAGGTTTGAGACCATTTAACACTCATCTGTGAATACAAAAACACCTTCTACCCGCTCTCTCAAAAAAAAAAAAAATTGAAATGATTCTTAACACCTTTTCCACCTTCCATCCCTGTTTAAAATGGTTCTTCTGATGATATTAATGCTCCACAGATGAAACACAAACATGAGAAGTCCCCAGACTTAACATTTCCTCTAAAACATACATCCCTGTTAAGTGAAAGCCTGTGACTGTATAAAGAAATGCAACTCCCTCTTGGTGTGGCTTTCAGGCAAGTCAGCTGTTCAGAAAGGCCAGGAACGGAGAAGCACAGCTTCCATATAGTTTGCTACAGCTACCAAGACTTAAAAGAGTTCATATTTTGATCTGCATATGATAGGCATAACCCAAGCAAATTGGCAAAGGGTTGGCAAAACCAGCTTTCAAATAACGAACAAGAATTTGTGTCAGCGCAGTTTGTCTCACAATGCAGTTGATATGCAACACCATCTACAAACATGAGAGACAGTGAGATTTCAAGCTCTCTGCGTTTTAAGACAGCAGATGCTGTAGCACAAGAGTCTCTTTTTATAGATAAGTTACTCTACTCTCTGCACCAGTGGAAGCTGGAATGAAGCAATGTTGCCACTTCAAATGAATCTGAGTGGTTTTCCAAGATACACAAAGAAGAGCAGTGATCAGAGAACGTGCACTTCCTTTTTCTGTATGTGAGAGGGAACAAGAAGGGAAGCAAGAAAAAGGGATGAAAGAGCATAGGGCTGCCAGAAAATGAAGCACATGTTGCTGTAAAACATTTCCTACATCCTGACATAAACCTGAAGAAAAATACCTTCAGGATTACTATTATGGCAGACTTTTCATCATTTAGATGAGCTATGCTATGCTCTGTCACACAAAAAGCTAACAAGAAATTTACTTACAAATGAAATGACAAAACTGTAATCAAGGAAACCATTATGCATATCTGATAAAGGATCAGCTTTGTTTTTCAATACCTGAAGAGATCAAAAATTTCTCTCATTTCAGTGCAAAACATGAGCTCATCTGGACTAGCTCTTATTTTATTTTTTTCTAGGTTTTATTTTAATAAAAGGGTAAATTCAAATGATATGGTCTTTGTGCATGGAAAACAGGATCAAAGTCAGATCTGTAATACTGTGTGAAGGTCTAATATATTGGGATTTTTTTCTTCCTGCCATTGGTACTCTTGGATAATTGTTTTAACTGCATCAATCCAAATGTCAAACAACAACTAGACCTTGAACTATTACATCTTCCTCTAAATACTGACAAAGTCTACAGGCACTGCACCAGGACCAGGCAATTATTTCAAAACGCTGATTTCAGGAGGCAATTCAACGATTCATAGATCTGAATTAAATATCGCAGTGAAACTGCTCAAGAAGAGTCCCCAAATCTAGAATTAGCAGAAACCTTTTCAATTCACTTTCCCAAATGACTGGCCAAGCTTTGCTGTCAGTATGGTGGTGTAAAACATTAATAAGTCCATGACTGTCTGCTGTAACTATGAATTTCAGAGCACTGAAGACACCCCTATTTCTGTGGAGTCCGTGCCTAAAGCTGAAGAGACAATCACATGTATGAACAGGCGTCTGCTAACTGCATATTCACACCTACATAACTGTACTGAACTGACATCCATCCTTCATGTATGTAGCTCCAGATGCACAAACTGGAATTTGTAACTATCTTATTGCAGACTCCAGGCCTGTAATGTTTCTTTGGACTGGGGAGAAAAGAAAAGAAAAGAAAAAAAGAAAGGAAGAAAGAAAGTTTAAAAAAATGAAAGCACTGGGAAACTTTTGAAATGTCGAAGAGAACAGCACGTTTCAGCTATTTTTGCATTCCTGCAAATCTGACTCCATGTACCGTTGTGGGAGGGGGGAAGAAGTGTGTCATTGTGAACTAGTTTTACAATAGGAGATTTGTTGCTGGAGGTAGGGAGGGGGAAAATCTACTGCTAGGTATGGTATATCACGTAAAGAACTAAACTGACAGTTAAAATTAGAAGTGACATTCCAACCAACTCCTCTGTGTTAAAACAGTTAAGTAGAAAAGTAAAGCTATAGCACTGTAGAGAGAACAAACACTACAGGAAGTAAAATCTCCTCTAATAAGACATTATTAAAAGCCTCCACAGTCAACTGGAGGCAAGGGTGTGCATATAGTGTGTAAATTTCACTGTTTATTTCTTTTTAAAGCATCTTTTCACAAACTTGAAATAATTAAAAGCCTTATAGACTAGAGGTGCTACATACACCAAACTACTTAGGGTTTTTTTTCCACAGCAGTTATTTTCTGCCTCCAAAATTTAAAATTATTCTTATGATTAAAAAGAATTAAAGATAGAATTTTTACAGAAAGGTACCAAAACATATCTGAAATGAAAAAAATATAGTCACATATATGTAACACAAAAGGCTATGCAGCAGAACAAAAAAAACACAAAAATACTTTCAAAATGCAAACACAGAGTTGGTTTCAGTTCTTACTTGCTATTAAAGAAAATATTTGCAACAGAAGAGTTTGCCTGAAGGGACTGGTAGCAGCAGGTGAAGTTACTTTGAATCCGCATCACCTCTCTCACCTCAAACTGCGAAGTCATCACTGTCCCCCACTTACTAGAAGGCAGATATAATGGAAGTCTTAGAGGAAGAGATGGTGACTGAGGAAGCCTGAAAGACCAGGTATTTGGGCATCTGCAAGGCTGCTGTCAGTAATACACAGGCTAAGAGCTCACCTTGCAGCAGTGGAAAGCAAAGTGAAGTGCCTGCTCCTCATGAGCGACCCTTCCCTAGTTCAACCACCTGGCTACAACCCAACTGTGTAAACCCAACTCAGAAAAATCTCAGTGCCCTCAGACTCCCACCCAAGGCTGGTTTTTCCAGGAATAGAGTCAGAAGACGGATGATACGGACACCACCTCTTGGCACACCTACAGTGTGACCAAAGGTCTGAAACACGTGATGGCATTCACGATAGCCCAGTGTCAACCTAACTAGCTCTGACACCAACAGCAGCAAAGACCTAACGGCACTTAAAAAAGCACGAGCTGTACAACTTGCTTATGACCCCGAGTTTTTTCAACTTCTCTGGTACTGGCAAATGAGCTAGTCAGACTGATAGTAGCTCAATAATGTGGGCATGTGCTCAGGACGTGCTTTTGACTACGTTACAAACATTACCACCTACGTTTGCTATTTTGGCATTAGCACAGACGAGGTTCATCGCTCCACAGAATTAAGTACAGCATTTTTATATATTCAACAAGAAAAAAAGGAACAGGAATTATCAGGGTAATATCATTCACAAACAGAAAAGCTAATATAGTCTTTAGTTTACTTCAGTGTATTTCTACAGCAATATGTCCATTACTGAATAGAGTAAAAAAAAAAAACTGTTCTGATTTTGAGGCATTAACAAAGGACTCCACAGCAATCACAAGCATATAATCTGCAGAATAAAAACCAGCCCTCTAAATGCTAGCAATCAGTATTCAGTCATCTGAAATCTCCTTTAATATTATATATCCTTCTGCCATAATAACATTCTCATCCTGTGTCTATTAAGTAACGCAAAGCCTACGACCTGTGTGATAAGGAAAAATACGCTTGCTGGGCATCTGATGAGGTGCTTCAATTACTCCAGGCAAGCTATAACCTGGTAGTTCATTACAGCCACCTTTACAAACCATCAGCTCACTTGAAAGATACTCACATCATCTTTTACAAATAATGAGCTACCCACTGTGATTAATCCATCACGCAATGCTACCCGATACCAACTTCAAGCTGACAATATAATACCACTAATCTGCATTCACCCTGGAAAATGTTGACTGACATCACCAAATAAGTTCTGCAAAGCAGAAAACTACCTTTAATAGACTATTACCTTCAACAAATGTGAATACCTAACCAAAAGCAGTTTCTTTTTCATTTTCAAAATGCATTTGTAATAATAATAATAATGTAAAAATACACATTCACTCAGTTAATTATTTCAGCTTAAAAAAAAAAATAAGTCTCAAATTAGCTTTTCTAACAAAGTTAGTTATATATAGTTTAGATACTAATTAGTTAAGTTTTTCAAAGTCACATTCTAGTGCAAGACTCCAGTGATCTATCACAACACGTACTTCAGATAATACACTTTTTAAAAGAAAATTCTCCCTCTCTGTTCTACACTTTTTGGTAGTTATTTAAAATATGCGGTAATAATCTTTGCTCAGTTGCCAACATATCGCCTTTTTTCTTCAAAAATGTTAAGATACCCTGGCCACAGCTTTGCTCCCAAAGAGATTACAGTAATCCTGTGAATTCTGGTATGTATGAGCACATGCATGCTTAACATAAAACTGACATACAATATTTCCAAGAGAACAGCTGTATCAGACCCAAGACCCATCATTCTGCCTGCAAGTGACATAGGAAGTGTTCAAGGAAGAGAAAAAGCGGGGCAGCCACGTGCAGCCCTCTTTCAGTTCCCTGCTGTTTTCACATCAGGGTTTTTCCTCAGATGCCTTTTCCACTCACTAGCTCTCAATGATGCTCTTCTTTCCTGAGAGCAGCTACAATTTTTTCCAACACATCTACTTTTAGCATCTACAGCATGGTATCACAAGCAACTCCAGTATTTCCACTAACCACTCCATGAAAAACCACCTTCTTTTGTCCATTTGCAATCCAGTTCTCCTGCCTTCATTTAACATCACACTGGAAGAGGCAATAAACCATTAAACTTTATCTCCTTCTTCAAGCTGTTAATGATTTTTCAGATTACTATCAGAGGTCATCACCTCTCACACAGGCTGAAAAGTTTTATCTTCTTCACTCCTTGTCCTGAAAACTCTAATAGACCTTTCTCTGGAACCTTCCCAGTTTCTCTATGTCCTGTGAGATGAGGGGAAATGAACTGCATGGTGGATCTTCACAGACAGAGCTCTCTGCTTTGTTCTCTCCTTTTTCAACATCTCCTAACATGCAATTTACTTTTTTTACCACAACTGATCATCCATCTGCCCTTCTAATGGAAAGGTAACTCTCTACAGATCTCATTCTGGGGCAGAGAGGCAGGAATAAGTACAAAGCCTGTTATTTTGATGGGAAACTTTTATTATTTTTCTTCACATGTAACTTCACACTTATGGACGTTGACCTTTATCTGCTACTTTATTGCTAATTATTTAGACTTCTATGGGCATTCTATGATTACTCACACTTGATCCCCCCCATCCTGACTATTCAGTGAGTTTAGTATCAGAGTTTCTCACCTCACTGCCTACCTTCTGTTCACCATTTATGCAGATGTGACAGTACCAGGCTCAAGACACATCCCTGCTGATGCACTCCACTGTAAGAACTGCCCAAGCAGTTCCTAGACCTTATATCTTATTCAACTAGTCATGTATGTAATAGAAGAGAGGAAGTCTAGCAATGGAGTGATCGGCATTATTTGTATCAGAAGGTGAGAAAAACTACATTGAAAGGCAATCAAAGAATGTAAGCGTATGAAGTGAACCAATACAGGTGCTTATAGAACCATTTTGCCTGCGCTCTTGGAAGTGAAAGATGTTTTGAGGAATCATTACAGATGGTTGATTTAAATGATGCACAAACTGCATGTGCAATTATTCAAATACATTTAAAATAGGAACATCACAAACGACAACACAAATTACAGTACAATATGGCATTTAAAAAATATTTCAAGTACAGAGAAAAACAAGACCACACTGCATTTCACTGGTTGGCCTCCAACAAGTAGGATGTTGTGCAAATGAACATTGCAGAGAACTGTGCTTTATTTAAGGCTTTGCTTCATGCAACACAGAACTCCAAAGAGAGCCTCAGGATGGAGCTTCCAACCCTTCATAACAAAATACACTTTTTAACCTTTCTTACATTTTCCCCTGAAAGTTTTCCCAAAGTGAAAAAATCAATCCAAAATTCACTATATGCTATCAACTTTTCCCATAACCTTAGAATAAAAAATTGAAATAGAAACAATGCAAAAATTAAATTATTTGAATATTTTTAATTATAAACCGTAAGTGCTAATATATCCAATGTATGTATTTGTAAAGATAATTCCTTCTCTTCTGATTCCTTGGACTGCCCACAGTGACATTCACTTTTATTTGACAGCAAGCTATGACTCCCTGCCCCAACCACCCTGAGCTTTAATCTTCTGCACAGCACTTTCAAAAGAAGCAAACAGAATATTTTTCAGGATGCTTAAGACTTGGCATGCTAAGAGATGGGTGTTGTGTCATTAGATATAGTCCCTAAGAGGATCAGAAGAATTCCTAGCAGACCTGTAAATTGTCATCAGGCCCAACGTCAGCAAACACCAACTTCTAAACAGGGAATCAAATAAGCATTTTAATTCTTTTTAAGCTTCTTCATGTTAACTTCCTCACTCTTCCTCCAGCTTTTGTTTTTCCTCTTGTCTCCTTCTTGCAGCTAAAGAAATGGTGGCCCTCCAGACACTCCCAAGCTCAAAGGGGCATAAGAAGATATGCCAGAGCAAGAATGCTCTGCCTTTAACCTGGGTGTCTGTGTTCTTTGTAAGAGCAGCAGAATTAGGCCCTTAAAATACAGCAGATATGTAGATAATATGGAATATCATTTTTGAGCCCCCAGACCACACTGAAAAACAAAGGTGTTACAGCCATGGAAAAAATTATGAGGGCTTTTTATATTTCCCAGAAAAAACTTTTCTTCTCATATTCCCTTGCAACAAATAAGTCACTTGACATAAAAGGCAGAGTGAGCAAGTCATGTGTGGGCACCCAGAGAAAAACCACCTAGGTTTTAAGCTCTCAATTTAGAAAGCTTTCATCATACTCTTTGAAACAAGACTTACTAAATCTCATCAGTGTTATTTTTAAAAAGAAAAACATTTCCCTTCCCTCCTGATTAACAACATTTTATTTCTAACATGGTACTGGCTTTCTGGCCTTCACAATTACATCTCAGGAACTCTCTCACCAAACAGGACCTAGTAAAGCACTCATATGACGAATTGCAGAAGTTAGATGCTTGGTAATGAGGAGACAAACATTGTAAGCAGCAAGAATAATTTAGTTAAAATTATTTAGTCAAAATAAATACCAAAGGAAATTGTGAAATCTCACAAATATTAAGCTCGCTCCACTTTATTCTGAATAAGCACATTTTTATAGAGATTTTGGAAACACAAGTACCTCAGCACAAAAAGGAAAATACCTTTTGCTTTACTAGAACATCACGTATTCCCATTTTAGAATATTTGTAAAAATGGTAACTAAGCATGAACAAATGTTTAAAATGTTCACGGAGACAACTGACTCAGGACAAAACCAGCCAGATATCAGCAGAAGGACACTTCTCATTAAACAGTTGTTTCATCTCTAAGCTCTCAGGCCACCCTCTAGGGAAACCAACACAGCACTTTCAAATATGAGCTTTGGAATGGAAGATGCCGTTTTACAAACAACTAAACTGATATAACAGCAAAAATTCATAACTCTGCCAGATAACAAATATATTCAACGGGTCGGAAAATAGAATCTATGAGGCTCAGTGTGATCTCTCCCCTCCACAGCCAACTCCTCACCTTCCACCAGCCATAAACTGCCTGTCTCTTACCCTCAGGAGGCAACTGCTTTCTCAGCTCTTCCCTCCACCGAGAACACCCTGTCTCTCTCATTCCACTTCCCTTCCCAGGAGCTGCCTTTTGTTTCCGAGACGGTAAAACCGACCTGTATTTAACTGAACTCTGAGCAATGGTCTTCACCTTCTATCCAGCTTTGAATACTGAAGTTCTGATTTCAGACCTTAACAAAGGCATTTGTGATCAAGACCTTGTCACTTCTCAGCTGTGTCACTTACCCCACAGCCTCCAGCTACTGATCTCTACCATGTTCTTGCATCAGATACATCCCAACTATCATTGTTCAGAGTAACTGTGCACAAAAAGAAAATAGGGAGTAATGAGCCCATAAAAGAAGTTTTAGGAAAGGTAATTTCAACAATCAGGAAAGAAAGATCAATAGCTAAGTATGTGTGAGCAAGGAGGGTACCTACTTGTTCGAGCAAGGACACCATCCCATGTTTAAATTCAAACTACATTTAGTGACTCAGTGTGCAGTTCAAATAAAGTTTTCAAAGGTACCTTTCAAAGAGTAGCACTGGGGTTTCTAACCTATTTAACAGAAAATCTTTTTTAAATAATGATGAGTAAATACATTAAAGCAAACTTTTATCTGTACCTAGACCTCTTCCACCTTGTCTCCATAAATCTCTTCTTTCTATATTTTACAAAAATCAAAGTAGATTTAATAAGGAAACCATAAAATTCAGTCCCAAACTGCAAACTCCAGCTATGTAATCTGTATTTGAAGCCGTGAGCATGAAGAACAAACGTGTCCACCTGCAGAAACTACTATCAGCCTTCCAGATTCTCAAATATTGAAGTATTGTGTTCTACACTCAAAGCAGAAGGAAAAATTAATAGAGGCATTACAAAAAGTTAGATTACTCAAATGCAATTATCCAGAAACTGACTGTTGATTACAGCATCAACAGGCCTTAAATATTTATTTATATCTAAATACTGTTTCAATACATTTCATGTGCCTCGATGTAGTGTAGAGTCTGAGGTCTACAGTACCACATTTTGGCTATAAACAGCAAGCATAAAACTGATTGTTAAAATTAGTAGTAAGCGACAAGTTCTAATATGCCTATAAATACATATGCTTCATAAAATCATAATAAATATATTCAAAACACTGATTCAACACATGTATTCATAAACATAACAAAAAAATAAATTACAACTTCCATCTTTTAAAGCATTCCACTTAAACATGGAGGCTTTTTTCAAAATAGTCTACCAATTAATAGTTTAATTCAGGCTTTTATAGTCACTGGGTAAGGACAGCTAAATGCTAAGTGCTTTCACTTCCAACAGACACTTTAGTTTGTGTGTTATAAATGACTTTATCACAAGGCTGTGCAGCAGTTTCCTCATAAAGTTATTAGTGGTACTTTTATAGTGACACAAATCATTTAAGATTCAAGTTGAAAAGAACTTTAGCATTTCCTAAACTAACATTATGTGAGGAGTTGTGTTTTAAGGGAAAACATCAGGACTCCTCAAAAAAAAACAAACAAAAAAACCCAACCAAACAAACCACAACTGTAGAAAAAACAAACAAACCCAACCCCACCCACCAAAACCCAAAAACTTAACACAACACCGTAGTGAGAGTAAACTAAATTTCAAAAAAATTATACATAGTAAAAAGAAAAAGAAAACTTTCCAGAAAATTCAGTAGATCAATTAGTTCAACTCAGCACTTTCCACACCTTCAACTAGAAATGAATCAACTTGTTTCCAGGCTAGTGCTCTGAAACCAAAGTTCCCTTTCACAGGTTCAGAAGTTGCATTAAAGGTTATTAAAACTTAGAAAAGCGCTTCACAGGAGAGGAAGAAAAAGAAGATACCTGTGCACAAGAAGCAGATGTTGGACAACTGACTGGTTATTTTCACTTCAAACATTAAAAGGAAAATTTAGAAAAGTCCATCCACCATGTAAGTGAAAAGAGAGCATCCATCTTTTCTCGTCTGTTTTTCATCAGTCTGTCAACTCTTTTCATTTAAGAACGTTCAGTAAAAGTGGTCTATAAACAGAGATGGAAAAGCTTTCCCAGGAAGGTACATGGAAGAAACAATATGGAAAGGAGTCACTGAGGTAAAATGTAACACTAGATTCAAGACAAAGAAGTGCTTGTTCTTTGGAAGTACTCATGGCTGTTTAGAAACTCACATTAAAAAAACACAAACAAACAAACAAAACAAAACAAAAAACCCCCACCAAACCACACACACATTAACACACACACCTGTTTTCTTTAACTTCCACCACAGAAAGTTGAGAAAAAGAAAAGTAAGGCTATTTCACAGACTACTTCTAATGAAACAAATGTCAGACTATTCCATCACCAAGATAATTGTCTCAATTTGCTTCAGAATTTGTTCCAATAGTCCGCCTGTTATATCAAAAATGCTGCACAGTAAAGAAACCAGGCAAGAATAGAAATATTTTGAAACCTTTGTTGTTTTCCAGGGAAAGAATACTGCTTATCACTTCAGTTATGTCAGTATGTTAAGAAGAATTCAAACTGTTAATTTCCTAACCAGATTACTTTGACAGAGAAAGAACAACATTTACATCACAACAGAACTCAGAAAACTGAAATTGAAAAATGCCTAAACAATTAAACCAACTACACAATAATTGTTGCATCTGTGCAAAGGCCCACACAGCACAGAATGGATCTATGAAGGCAAACAAAGGTAAATCAATAGGGAATTCTTTAAAAACAGGGCAAGCTCATCACCTCCAAGCTTCTACTAGCCCTGTTAAGGGACTTTTCTGAACAAATGGGCATCTGTGTTTCATGAATTTGTATTGATTCCTTCATCATTCTGCATTTGCCAATACATTCACTTCTTCTAAATTTTTTTTTTATTAATTCCTTAATTTTTTTTCCGGCACTCCCTTGGCTTTTATTTTAAATAACCTTCTACAAAAGCCATTCTTCTAGTGTGCTGTACTGCCACGGCAATCATAAAGCAAAAATAAAATCCCCAGTAAAACTGTATTTGAAAACACTTGTAAATGAGCAGAAAGCATACAACATGGATACATTTAATGCAAGCAAAGGACTCTATGGATCACTGCAGAGTTCCTACAAAACTACGTCTATTCCTTTCATTTTTCCCTCGGAAAATTTGAGTTGGGCCACAAAACACAAATCAAACTAATGCAAGAATCCTATCCTAATTTTTAGGAAATGTTTTAAACCTGTGTCACATTGGCTAAGTAATGTTGTGCAACCTTGTTTGGAGAGACCAATTCCAGCAGATAGGAGATCGTCCCCAAGGAAAACTTTCTGTACAATGTCCTGATACTGTCTCAGGAGTCTGTGCATTGAATAGGCCAAGGAAGAAGTCACAGTTTGCTGGCAGAACTACACATAAACAAACGCTGGTTGTAAAATTTATTACATACTATGTATGTATATTACATGTATATAATATATTATACAATGTATATGTTATATTGTATATTCTATTACAAGGTTAAACTTATCTCACCCCAAATGTGTCTTGTGACTAATCCCAAGTACATTTGTTTCCTGGGAAAAATAAACAAAGCAACACTTTTAATATTATATCATTCACCTTTTTTTTTTTTTTTAGGTTGTTGGTTCATATTGCACTTGAAGGTCTCTTGGTAAAATATTCTAAAACCTCGCTGGCAACGAACAGCAATTTTACTGCGTGTTCCCTGAGCAACCAAATGATGAATAGCCTTTAGCTTGCCCTTCTGCATTTTCCTTCTTCTTGAGTCATAAAAAGACACTTTCAAGTTTCTGAAACAACTATGTCAAATACTGAACTACAGATTACCGTAATTAAGTTTCCCCAAAGATTTCTCAGAATAAAATTAAAATGCATTCATGACTATTATTAAAAGAAAGGTGCAGCTGAAAGCACTGGATTAAAAATTACAAAGCTGTAAAGTGTTCTGTAAATGTCAATGCTTGTTGCAACATAACAGCGTAAAAACACCTTACAGAGCCAAGTTTAACCTTCATCTGGGCTCCAGATTCTCACTTGAAGCTGTAGCTACAGGTCTCAAAAAGTAAAGAAAATAAAAACTGATTCCTAGATGTTATCATTTATCGCTGCTCTCAAACAGCAAATAGCAATCTTTCCAGTGTACATTTTAATTGTCTAAGTGCAATTTCAGCCACAGTATCCCCCAAAAATACCCTAACACACCACTGAACCCCAAAAAAGCCACACACAACCCCTTTTTTCTTTATAGACATCAACTTTTCTTTATAGACTACAACTACACATGCCAAGTATCCACCTGCAAATAGAAGCATATACAGTGCTAACACAGTTTTACACATTCAGTCCTGTGTGCTTTTAGTAAGAGTTCTCCTTGGCCATGCTGCCAAATCCTTCCAGAAAGGCTTTCAAGAGCAGTTCACGCACAAAGTAGAGACACTTAGCGAGCAGCAAAGTGAAATGCTCTCAATGTAAAATCAACACAGAGCTATTTCTCATGCTTCCACTTACTAGTTTCATTTTTCATCTAGAGCAAAACAGAAAAAATGTTTCCTAAAAAAACTTTTACAAACAGTTATCTCATTTAACAGCCTCATCACTGCTCTGGCATTTAGCCACCCTCAAAAAGCCATTTATTGCTTCCCATCTCATGTAACTGCTGTGCCTTAAACATTGAGTGAAGTATTAGATATCCCCCAGGAAACTGATCAAAATGACATAACGTAAAGGGCAAGCAGCAATCTAGGGTATAATGAAATAACAGCACATTAAAGAATTAGTACAATATTTATACTCAAGTTGCACAGAAACCCTGTGAAGCTACTTACAACATTGACTTCCCACTACATCTATGACATGACTATTGATTTAAATGTCAAAGCAGCTAACAGTGACTTTTCACACTGTTGCAGAAGGTGCGTGTAATCACGTGCTGTAATCACATCTGATAAGGTGCGAGGAGAACCCACCAGCTGAACAAGTCAAAGGTAATACCATGAAACCGCTTTGTTTTGTTGTGTCAACCCCCAGCTACACTTTAGGACATTACGAGCTTGCAGACAGCCTGGTAAAATAACATGGTTGACACAGCAACATTCCTGCACATGCATTTTCAATTCTCTTGGGCAAACACCACTTAATCCCCACCAACCAGAACCCAGAGTTGAATGCTGTCATGTCTGTGTTGTCAGGAGATCAAAGGAATTCAGTGTCCAGCTGCGGTCCTGGATTGCTACTCCATGTGGGAATGCTAACTATTTCCTTCTCTTTTGGAATTTTAACAAAAAAAACCAAGCATATTTTGTACTTTTACTACAACCCCTACAGATTTCTTGCAAATTCCTGTTTTGGGGAAAGCCTGCAGGTACCAGCTCTCTCTTTACTCAGTACATTAGGCCTGGAGCCCTGGTTCCAAGTCTTCCCAGGCCCTGGGTCCTGGCCCCTCTACCACCTTCATCTCTCCAGAGTTTGGGGCAAAAGGGTGGATAAAAGTGGTGCAATATTGATTTTGTCAATTAAGTCCTCAACTGAAAAATCTTCCTAGGTAGTATTGAACTTGGGCTAAGTGGATTCTTATTCTTTTCAAATGGCCATGGACTTCAAACCAAACCAAAATTAGATAACCACATTTGACATTTGGTGAAAATAAAAAAAAAGATGTCTATAATTCCATTCAGATCCTCTCATCTCTAATAGTTTTCTTCCTGCATCAGTCTTGCTATTAGTACTTATTACCAGTGGTAGCAGCAAGAAAAATTTGACAGCCTTACAAGTCTTATCTCCTTGCACAAAACAAGTTTGGCATTGCTCTGGGTAAATGCACAGCAAGACTGTCTCAACATACAAGACACACGGACAATGATCTTGATCAGAGATGTCCATGAAGAGATCAGGAGGAGGGGAAGGAATGGACATAAAAGCAGCAAGGAGAAAGCCCAAGACCTTTTTCAAAATATAGAAGATTATTTAAAAGATCTGGCTCCAAGTGTCATTTCCAGAGACAGTGAAGCACTTCTGGAGGGCTGTTTGTTTCATTTTTCTAATATCAATAAATCAAAGACATGAAACCAAAATTAGGACTTCAAGCTTCTTTAAGCTTGTAGTTATAATTACTCTGTTCTAAGGACCAAATATAAATGCAGTAATTTCTGAGGAAAAAAAGAATGAAATTAGGTGCATTCCACCTAATCTTTCTCACCATTGCCAGGGACATGCATGATCAGTCTTTGTTAATTCTTTATCACAGAACTTTTCCTTTTCCTTGTGTCAAAAACTTATCTGAAGTCGTCAAGTAAAAAAGAATCAGCTTTCCAGAATATCTTATCCATGTCAATAAATATGTTAAAGATGAGAGCTAAGCTACCATTTAACCTCTTTTGCCGCAGCTAAACTGAAACACACGGAGCACTTCCTTAAACACAGCTAGACTTTAATCCAGGCAATGGCTAGGAATGTTAAGCAGCTGTATCATATCAATAAGTTCACACACACAAATAAATCTAAATTTTCAAGGTTGACTCTTTTATGTAGTTTTATCTACAGTGGTGGTATCCAAACTCCAAACTAGAAAACCACTGGATCCAGGTGTGCATATAACAAACACACACACTGCAAATGCCCCCCTCTGCCTCTCTCATTTTTTAATCAGTTCCTAAACTGGAAATTTGCTTTTAGGAGAAAAAGCAATGTTTTTATGCTGAAAGTTGATGCATTCTCTTCATCACAACTGTTGACCTCTTACCTGAGAACACAGACACTCTACAAGTAACGCAGTAGAAATGTCTTCTACAGGAGGCAGGAATTTTCCCATTAGAGTATTTCTTATATTCATTTTTTAGTTGTGGAAAATATACATAAACTTTTCAATAGCCATATTAATGCAGAGAAGTGTCTTGTTTGTAGTGGGTTCCCCAAAATTATAATTTTCTTGCATCCATATTTTTTTAAAATATCTTTTGCTAGTATTTCCTGGTTGTGCCATAAAAATTATTACGAATTAATCACAAATTATTACATTTCTCATGCCAATTTCAAGCTTGAATACATATTATCCGGAATTAAAGTCTATACTGTATTTTGATTTTACCTCATTATTGTTGAAATTATTTTTGATTCTGCCTTTTTTTTTAATGGAATACCTAAAGCAACTTTCTTTTTTGTTTTTTAATTGTGGTTTTGTTATTGCAATGTGGTACCCTAAAAAGAGTTTCACATAATTTATTTATCTTCAGACACTCCCATTCATCATGTCTTTAGACCTTACAACATCTGTATTCTGTCAGAGACAATGACAAAGGCCAACCTGAGTCCAGAATGCCAGTGATGTTAACAGACTCTTTGCATGGTGAGATACTCCAGCCACTGGATAATCACTGACTGATTATCTATCTCATATTTTAACTCAAGGTTGCCAGAAAAGCCTAATTTTACAATTAAGTGTTTCTACAAACACAAATTGCTAGCATCAGGTAATGTGAAAGCAAAGCCATACTAAGTTATGAAGATATAGATTCGAGGTTTGGCTGTCTTCCTCAATTTAATTTCCTGTTTTCCTTTTCAATTTCTGAAAATGATACTATATCACTGAGGGAATATATTGAAATTATACTGCAATTCTCACTAAGTTAGTTTTTCCATCATGTACATTGTGGTCAACAGAAATATAGAAGGGCTTCCACCTTCACTCAAGGGACTGGATGGTAACGCAGAGGTCTGAGGATACAGGGGCATATAAAGCACAGTTAAGGGACCAAGAAGTCTTCCAGAGATTTGCAGTTCTTATTACAATTTCATTTTCTGTGAAGAGATGCACATAAAGACCACAAGGAAAAGAAATACAAGAGAAGAGGATGAGCCTGTTATATGACACTTCTCCTCAACACTTCCCACTAGTAGGGTGGTTGTGGCATCCTTCTCCTCCTGAGCTCCTACCAAACACAGCTCACTCATAGTCCCAGAAAGCAGCAGAAATCCTGGTGGGTTCACACAGTCCCCAGAAACTGCTGCCACTTTAACAACCTAGCTTAGCATCCATTCCACTTGCATTTGAACCTGACAACATCCAGTGCAGCAAGCTGTAAAAACACCCCCAAACCCCACACATTAATTTACACAATATTTAATTTGGGCTCCCTTTATTAGCCACAGATAACAGTTACGTAACTACTTGCGCCATTTGGCCTTTTTAATGCAAAACGTAAATCTTACCATCTTGCCATTTGTAAAGGCAACAAAATTAGTTAAGTTTAATAACTTAAAGTACAGTAGATGTTGTGAAATGTGATTTCTATAACAAGTCTAGCATTAAAACACACACCCACATTTTACATTTAAAATGAAAACTTATCTTAGGCAAGTATAAGAAAGTGAAGGCTGGAGATGGGTGTTTTACCTCTGAGCTGCTTAAGGAGACTTTTGTTTCAAACTGATGAATAATGCAGGCAACAGACTCTTTGGACACAGCCAAAGAACCTCTCATGACAGGCAACCAGAATATAAATTGCAAGAGAAACTGCAAAAACCTCAGCAGCTTCACAGTGTGGTGCTAAAGCATCACAACCACATAACACCACCAAGGAGAACACTCTACCTCCACCTCAGAGAGCAGCCAAAGTAACAGCAGAGCCATCCTGCTGAACACATTCTATGCCTTGCACACGCTGTGCTCAGCAGAAAGCACAGTCTCAAGTAGCAGTGTCTGAACACTGACACTGGAGAACAATCAGAGGTGATCTGATAACAGGGCATGGGTAAGGTCAAGCACAAGCAGTCCCATGGGAGGTGCACCTTATGGGCATGTCCTAACAGAGATGAAAGTGCATATGCTCCAGATTCTCAGCTGAAGTCATTCTGTGTGAGAAGGAACGAACTCCCTCCTGCACCTGATAGTGACTTTGTGGTTAATCAGAGCCACAGTAAGAACAGGGTGTCCCTACAACCAGCATCATCAGTACAAGTAACGAGGCAGCAAACACTAGCAAAGGGCAGGATCTGTGTTAACAGCACCACTTTCCAAGGAAAAAGTACATGGAGCCATACCCTTACTAGAAGATGAGGACAGAAAAGACAAACAGCTTTAGCACTTTTCTGACTTAATGTCTTCTTTCACATAAAGCTCTGGAGCAGCACAGCAACATTACAGAGCTGGATCTGACAGGAAGAGTTACTGGTGACCACCACAATTACTATCCAGCACACCAGCACAAAAAGCCCACAATTTAAATAGCCCGTGTATTTTAAGTTCCCCAGGTTTCCAGTAGAGAGACAGAACCTTGCACCATGCCTGAAGACAGCCTGTCACATGCCAGCAACTGCAGGCAGCTGTGCTGGGCTCCTTCCAGCTGCTCTCTTGGCTCTGCACAAATTGCTGACAAACCTTCCTGAGAGCAGTGCCAAGCACTACTTAAACTTCAAGAGGCCATTCATTACCAATTCTTTGGGTGCACCAGAATTTCAGCCTTAAATGAAGCCAAGCTGACCTATATAAGCCCCTCACTTGGACGTAATGGCTGTAAGTTACTTGATACATGGTTATAATTACAATGTCTTCATTTTGCCAGGAAAAAATGGTGTGTTTTACAGAGTAATTGCACTGTGAAATCACCTCTCTTCAGTACATAAACTGAAACAAACTGTGCTTGAACCACAAGACTTCAGTTGCTGAAATCGTTATCACTGTCATGGCTTTAACATGTAAACCTTTCTCATCAATTTGCAAACGCCATAAAAAGACAGTGTTGTTCTGAAAGATTATTTATGATAGGTAACACTACAGTACAAGAAGGTGGTAAGGAAACAGAACAACAATTGTGTATCAACATCCACTCTAAGTTTTATTTATCAATAAAAAGTTGCTAGGAATAAAATCATCTGAATCAAAGCTGAATGACAGAATTTGCTGCTGTTAAGCAGTTATCAAAGACCAACTATGTAAAACTTGTGAAAAGGTAAGTAAAAGGTCCCATTAGGCATTTCTACTCTGGGCAAAACAACCTGATGTGGCTTGGTAAGTATAAAGTTCTGTCATATTGAGATCATGCTGCTTCTGCATCATGGGATACAAATTTCCTGCTTAAACCTTTAGGCTCCCTCCATTCTAAGTATTAGTTTTGACCCAGTTCCGGCCTCATAAAACACAAATCCTCAAACATCCCCTTCCATGGAAAAAAAAAGACTCACACATAAGTTCTCACACATAAGATCAACAAATAAGCTCACTCTCATCTTCAGATTAGTGAGAAATCAGACAAGCTATATTCTAAAACCACATGATGACTGACAAGTCTAGGAAAAGTCTCTTATTCCCACCACTCCTCCTTTATGTTGGGCAAATGGGCTGCAGCAGGAAGAAAAGGCCAACATCCAACCTGTAGGAGATGTTTCCTTCCTGCAGAAAGAGGTCAGAACATACCCAGGAGCAACAGCTCTCAAGGACTTGAAGGTTAAATTTGGGCACTGCCCAGATCAGCCCATTACAAAGTTCATCAGTTTGGCTGCAGCTATGAAGTTTCAACTGTGTTATTCCTCATGAAAACTATCGTACAGGGAAATATTATTATTATTATTACTATTATTATTATTGAAAGCCATGATTTCTACAAAGATGGATCACACATAATGAAATAAGAAAAGTGCTTTGGTCGGAATAGTATGTTATGCTTGGAGAAAAATTATCCTATTAAAACAGGGAAGATGCAAAAAGAGAAGTCAAGACACTGTACATCGAGTTCTGTGATGTTTGAACATTTACACAAACACACACTTTGCAATAATATAATACTTACTACAGATTTGTTTCTAGGATTATTGGGTGACTATTTAAAAGACATTAAATTTTCTACCAAGTAATTTTTGCTTTTCTTTTAGTACCCATTTTACCACAACACCAAAAGCACCAATTACATACCTCTTCCAGAGCCAAAACTCCAGCTTATACCTGTAAGGGTGCCAAAACTCCCAGCTTCAAACCCTAAAACCACACCCAACTCAAAAAACCCACTACGCACACAACACATACTAATTTTTTAAAAAAACCCACAGTTAAATTGTGTTTTAGACCACTAAAAGCAAGTCCAGTTACTCTCTTATACCATCTAATATCTAGTACTCAATGTATTTTCACATTTTCATTTTTCAAGGCCGGGTTGGATGGGACTCTGTGCAGCCTGGCCTAGGGGAAGGTGTCCCTGCCCACGGCAGAGGGGTTGGAATTAGATGAGCTTGAAGGTCACTTCCAACCCAAACCACTATAGCTTTTATGATTTTATCTCTTTAAAGCTCTCACTGTTAAACTTCTAAAAGAAACCCTAGCATGACTTACAGCCTCTTGAACTAGGGATGCCAGACATTTATTTGGAATGAGGGATTTTGGAGCAGCCTGCCACAAAATCCAACAAATTTAGTCTCATTACCATCCACAGGGGGGTGTATCACTGTATCTAGTTTTCCTGTCCTTCCAAATAGTAGTCTCTTCCCCTTGTACTTCCAACCTTCCCTGTCACACACTTCTTATGATCATTATGGTATTTGCTCTGTGAGACTCCCCATCAGTAGCAGCAAGATTTAGCCTGAAGACAACTAACCCAGCCATGTATTTCTCTGCTAGCTCAGAGAACTGAATCAATTCCAGAACCATCAGCAGAACCACAGTGGTGGGCATAGAACCACATTACTGGGGCCAGGGGAGAATCCAAGGAGTATGATGGCTTAATTTTCCTTAAACAGCAACATAGTGTCAAACTGCTCACTGCACTGCACGGCTTCATCCATGGATTTAAACCACTAGTTAATGATAACTCAAATCAGTGTTATTTCAAGCTTAGTGTAAGGTTAGGAAAAAAAATATTATTCATATACTCTGCCAATATGTTAATGATTTTCTCACACCTCTTAGAAATGTCTATTTTTTTAAGTGAAAACACTAGTTCAAAAACATGCTTTTTCAACAAAGAATAAACAAGAAATTAATCGTTAATGAAAAGGATTGCACAGACACAAAGCATACAGGATTCTCAATTTAGGCCACATCAGAACTTTAATTCTTCATTTCCTGGCTTCTTTCCCATTAAAATTTCAATTTGGCATTCCAGTTAAATGTGTCCTTTCAACTTAGATATGATAGGCTTTAAAGCTATGCATTTCAAGTTCAGTAAAGATCAAAATAGTTCTATTAAAAGACCATCATCAATTAACTGATGTCCTTGAAGTAGGTCAAGCAAACTTTTCCGGGCAAATAACATTTAAAACAAAAAAAATAGCACCAAGTAAACAAAACAGAAGCCCAAGAACAGACAAAACCCCTTGTCCAACACGTTGTACTCCCTGTTGGAATTATCACCACCTCTATTCCACCACAGCTGCCAGCAGTTTCTGAATACACAATGCAGTCACAGCTGCTTCAGTGACATTGGACCCTGCAAAAAAAAAGTACTTCTTAATCCCGGTGGCTGTGAGATGTTGTTGTAAATTCGAAGAACATCTGCCTCACCACTAGCTGAACAGATATACAGTTTCATTTTGGTGCAAGGTAATGTGAGCTTGCAATCTGCTTTTGGCTTCACCTGTTTTTCATCAGGAAATAATCACCATATTAACATTAGGAACTGCCAAAACATTTGCATAAAACAACAATTAACTTCAAGAGAACACACATGCCAGTGCTAAACTTGACGATCACATGGTTCCATTATGTTGCAGTGCTAAGACTTTGATTGAGAGATGAGAAAAAGAAAGGCAGGTATGATTAAAGATAAAAGATCACAGGGCATTCTTAGCAGTAGAACTAAATCCCAGATAGTACATTCAAATGCCACCTACAGCGGTGAAGCACCCAAATTATTATAAAAATTCAAGATAATTTTCTGTGCAATATTTGGAATGACAGCTCTCCAGATCCTCCATGACAAACTACACTTCACTTCTGTTTAGAAATTCCTCACAATATAGAAACAAAGTTTTGTAATTCTTATAGAAAGAGCCATAATACATCTTTAGATGTTAGAAAAAAACCAGCACTTTCAAATGAAAAAAAAAATCCACAACACTTTGAATGGTGTAATCAATAGAAAGCATTCAAATCCTAGCTCAGTCCTGAAAGAAACTATAACCTCATTTCAGTTTCCAGATTGCCCTCTGGAGATGTGCCCATGCTACTGATGATGTCCAAAAATGAAGAAGCAGCTTAAAATGGTAGAAGTGCAGCAAACAGAAACCAGAGTCCTTACTCAAACCAGTACAGGAAGAATTCAGGTTATCCTGTTATTTCATAAGGACAAGATTATATCAAGATTATGAACAACTTTTATTAGAGTCTAAGAAGGTGTCGAGTAAATGCTCTGAGCTAACTACTTAAGCAACCAGGCTCTCTCTGCTTCAGACAACCAGTTTGAGATGCTGGCTAATTTTCACAATACCTTGAGGTTTTCTTCTTAAATACTTGACAATTTCTGCTCTTGACACAGCAATCACTACAGGCAATATAATCACCACCGCTCAGTTGGGTTAAGTGCCCAGTGACAGCAGTGTTTCAGAACAACTGCTGAAAAGATGCTTCAGACCTCATTCAAACAACTTACCACTGGATGTGAAATCACAACCACGTGGTCAGCTGTGAGGACAGCAGAACCCAGCTCTCTCTCAGGGAGCAAGAGGCCTACAAATATTTTTAACCAAGTCCCTTTTCACATGCTATGTCCCACCTAACAAGCACACTGCTATAATGCTACAGAGACATAATACCAACCAGCTGCAGGTTCATTGTGCACCTTGTGTCTAATAGGAATCAACTTCCATAAAGCCACCAAATCAGAGACTATTAGGTTTCAGTCATAAAGACTTGTTGTACTACCAGTCTTCCTTCCAGTTAGCTCGCAGATGTCACAGATCTGCATTCCTTTAGTATCCCAAATATCTCTAATTTTTCCATTTAAACTAACACCTGTCTCCCCCTCAGGAAGCTTGCTCTGCAATATTAAATACTTTCACTGTTATCTAAGGATGAGAGTAGTAAAAAGAAGTCCTTCTGTTTGCTCAAAATCTTGGAGCTGAATCACTGCCACTGCTATAGAGGGATCCAAGTGATATCCCACAGTAGGCCTGAAGAGAAGCCCTCCTTCTAAAGAGACTTGGACCAATAAAAGAATCTTTGAAACACTTAAGAACTTGAAAACCACAGGGGCTAAAAACAGCAGATTCCCATTACCAATATCTCCATTCTATGAACACTCAACTGATACTAGCTTCTAGAGGTGTCATTCATCTCTTTTAAGCTCACTTGTGTTCCAAGCTGTTGGTCTGGGGTTTTTTTTTTACTATAGCCTGTAAAATTTTGCTACGTTTCTGAAGACAAAAAAAATGACTCAAGCACAAACCCCCAAAAGTTATGCAGACTTTTATTGAAGAAAGCTGCAAGCTATTAGGGAAAAAAAACCACCAAATAAACAAAACTTAAACAGGCCAAAAAAACCCCCAAAAACCAACCCCACAGATTCTGACAAACCATTTTCCATTAATTCATTAGTTAAGGTTTAACAGCATATCCTTTAATTTCCTTTACCAAATTCTGTCAGGTTAGTCCTTTAAAAAAATATCATAGAAATAACATTTCCAAGAAATAACAATTCCAAGTAAAACAGGTACAGTAATTACACCTGCACTGTCTCCTGTCACATTCTAATCAGCCTTATCAGCCCTACAATACTTTACATTTCAAAAAGGCGTATACTCCATAAACACACACCAAAATTATCCAACTAGTCTGCAGAAACATAGATCTGGTTCTTTCTACTTTTTAATTATTATTTTGATAGGTTCACAAGACGGAAAAAAAGTCCACATATAACTCAGGTTCTCAGCA
Source organism: Myiozetetes cayanensis (assembly GCF_022539395.1). Lineage (NCBI taxonomy): Eukaryota > Metazoa > Chordata > Aves > Passeriformes > Tyrannidae > Myiozetetes > Myiozetetes cayanensis. The sequence goes on along the minus strand of NW_026087654.1, from coordinate 377,294 downwards.
GAAAGAATATAGAGAAACAGTACCTTTTTACAATTCAAAAATCAGGATCTATTATAAAAATCCAATTGATGCTTTTGAAAGAAGAACTAACTTTTTTTCAATTTTCTGATATAACTTCTTTCAGTCCAAAGCAATGAGGCCTAATCTTCCCACCAACTGGGTGATCCTTTTTACATAAGAGGAGAAAGTCTCTTATGTCTCAACAAACCACTGTAGATTTCATATTGAGGTTTAGCATGAGAATTTGACAAAATTCTTGCTAATAACTGCTCACTTCAAAAACTGAATGGAGCACACCTATAAAGAGAGCACTCCAAATTACAGCATATTTGAACAATAGCAGCCAATAGTACCCCACAACAAGCACTCAGGAAAGCAAAACTCAATGAACTGCAGGTGTCTCAATAGTTCATAAACAAAGTTCAACTCCAGCGTAAATATTCTCATCCTCCTCAGGCAGGAAAACACACAAAACTAAGAACACTTCTAGTTCTGAATGAGAAGTGTGTGCTGGATGGTTCATCTTAACTTCTGATAAGCAAACAGGGAAAAAAAAGAAGAAAAAACACTGCTGCTTTTCTTTCTGACACTTGATCTCAGTCTTTCAAATGACTGAAACCGATACCTGTGTGAACTAGAACAAAAAATAGTCTATGAGTTGAATAAAAAGAGAAAATCCTTCTCCCGTTTCACCATGACCTCAGCCAACATGAAGCATATGGAATCTGATGGTAATGCTACTAACAAAGTACCATGGAAAATGGGCCTGAAAGCACGAGGAACTATGACCTACTTTCGTATATAAGTATCTAATGTTTCCCAAAGTCCCAGCTTAACAACTCAATAAGATACTTTTGTGCTCAGTACAGTATCAAATGAGAGGCTTCTCTAAAGTATATCCTATAATCCTGAGCAAAACATGTGAAGCCAGCCAATCTGGTTTCTATCTTCCGGGAAGCATAAGGTTTCTCAAATAAATGTGAAATTCTGGGGGGGATAAAAAAATGGTTGAGTTCTGCATTTCAAGCTTAACAGATGTTAGTCCTAAAACAAACTGGTTGTGAACATACACATTTAGATACTCAATCCTAAGGTCTGCTCCACCTAATAGTCTTTCAGGAAGGTTTAGCCTGTTCGATTCAGCATTGTGTGTTACTACACACCACCTTCCAAGATAGGATTTCAGGTCTTCCTCTTCAGAGACATCACTGATGAAAAGTAGTCAGGACTCAAACAACTGAAGTTTTAACTGCAATAAAAGATAATTGTTGAGTGTATCCATTTATTTAGAATACAAAGAAGCTAGCCTTGTATCTTACCACTAATAGATTCAATTCATACTACCTTACCTCTCATGTTGTTTTGATTTTGCTGCCAGCTTCATCAGATAAAATGCTGTTTATATTTCTTGGGCATCATAACTTGAAATCCACTATCTCCCATCTCCAAAAACTGGTATGAAAGACTATTCACCCATTGCTGTAAACTACTTCCAGATCCTTCTTCAAATGAAAATGCTACGAAAGAACTTAGTAGTACTTTTTATGTTTGGGGATGGTTGCAGAATAACTGTTCAGGTAGTTTTATGTAACATAATACACAGAGTTTTCTGTGATGCATAGACAAATCTTCTCATCTGACAAGAGAATGTGACAAATAACTGTACACACATTAAAATAATACCAAGAGTTTTAAGAAATGGATAATCTCTAGATACACTTATAACTCAGAGGAGCTGTACTGATCTAGGACAATACTCAACTGCAGCCACAGATTAACATACTAAATATTAAAGATTTAATCCAAAAAATAACTAGCAAATCCATTCTTAAAGCACATAAAAATCTTGCATTCCTCACGCAAGCAAGTATTAATATATCCTACCAATTAATTCACATTCAACTTGAACAGGAAAACAACTGAAACACACATTATAAGTGCTGTTGTAGAGCTTTTTCCTGAATCAAAGCATGGATTGCACACATGAAGCAGGTGAACTGTGAAACTATCTTGTTCCTTATCTCAAAACCAATGAAAAAAAACCACAAGAAAGTAAACCCCAAACCACTGTGATGTTGTTTTGTTATTAAAAATTGTCCTTTTCTATACCATCAAACACAGAAGTTCTGGACACCATGCACATGAAGTCCCCAAAGAGTCAAACACTAAAAACTTGACCTTATTCTTCCACTAACCTGCTGTGACACAGTGGCCACCAGGCTCCCTACATAGTTTGACAAGATCACTGTTAACCATTGCACTCTGCCAAAGCAATTAAGCAGTTGTGGACATACTGCAGGGAGATGACACCTTCCGCACCTCTGCAACCAAAAGAAACTTCAGGACTGCATTACCATCATTCCTGACTTTGGGGATTTGCCATGATGAATCTCGTTGTTAAGACAAGTAACTTCAACCTGAAATTGAGGTTACAGGAGAGGCACAGAGTTCTGCTTCTCAGTGGATCCCTGCCTGCTGTTGTTCCCCTGGGTATGAGGCAGGAAGACTGCTCTGTTGCACAGAGGTCAGAAAAACAGGTAATCCAGTTCTAACCAAGTGGTTACATTAGTGCTAAAGCTTTGTAAAGTGTTGCCAAAATTCTCTGTTGCACTTGCAGTGCTGGGTCACATGGACATCACATTTCATCACTCTTACTGTGTCCCACCTCCTCCTCCCTTTACTTTCCCCTGTTTTCAACACGTGGCTTGTATATTTCTTTATAATTTCAGACTAAAATCTCACCTTTACAGATCAGCTCACCTTGGGATACAAAGATGATGACAGCACTTACAAAGTTTTCAGCTGTGAAAAAACTGACAGACCTTACAGAACTATTTATTGCACCCAGAGCCATAAGAGAGCTAACACAGAACACAAGTGGGAGCACTGTTGCCAACATAAGAGGCTGAGAACTAAAGTTCAGTGGAAATTAAAGAGCTAAGATGCATGAATCAGAAATAAAATGAAACCCAGCTTGAATACGTGTAGGAAAACACACCTGTGGGAATAGAGCCTCAAATACAAATGTACTTGGTAAGAACTACTGCTTAAAGTTTATGAATCATGGCAAAAATTCAAATATAAGTATTAAACACACTACACTGTTATGGAAGCTGAATGATTTGTGAGATAGGTAAGTGGGGACATTTATCACTCTTCAGAGCTACAACAACACTAAAAGTTTCCTTTCACACCCCTTAAAGCAGTTCTCTGCCCTAGAGAAATCATTTTCAACCACTCATAAAACATTCAGTTTTATTCCTCTAACTGTTTTCCTACTATTCAGCTGAATCTTTCCCTTCCTCTCCCTCTTCTCTTGGTCACAAATATACTGCTCTTTCCTTCAAAGGATACACCCTTTCTCTTAAAAGATCATCAGCCCATCAGAGCTGAGATGGAAATCGCTTTGAAAATCATCACGACACTCAATAAAACAACAATAAAGGAGAATTAAATAGAACATCCATGAGCGAACTGTAGGTGATTATCCAGTGACTCACAGGAGTATAATCAGACAAAAAAGTCAAATTCAAACAATTTGAAAGAGAAGCTACAATCTTTCTGAAGTGTTTGAGTTTTATGACCACATATATACCTTGGGGGGGGGGAATCTAATAATTATGTCAAGTACTTTACATTGAGTTATTATATAAATCACATAGAAATCACCTGAAAACAATATCTAAAATATCCTTGAGATATTTTTAAACTTATTTTTCCATCCTTTTTCATATAGTCTTTTAAGTTATATTAAGAATACATTCACCACCTTATATAATGGATTTTAAGCTACTCTTTAAAGATCCTCTTTTTATTCTGAAAAATCCCTAAGTGTATAAAATACTCAAAATGTATCTATATGAGCTTCCATAGTATCTACCATAGTATCATTAAACATTTATTGCCACACCAAGCACATTTCCTTTCCTTTTCTAAAGACATAATTGAAAAATCAGACCTAAGCTCTGCATGAGCAGCACCCTCTCTCCCCCTTTAAAACTGGAAAATAATCAGCCTCCTTGGAATACACAGCATGGAACTTAAAAAAAAAAAAATCAAAACACTACACTGAAAGGTAAAGTATTTGTGCCAAAATATGCCTGGCACACATACGAAAGAATGCAACTATAAAGAACAAAAAGCTAAAAGAGAAACAATGTATCTGACTGCAAAACTCAAGATTTGTAATTCTCTATCATTTAAGAAAGAAAGTATTTCTGCATTCAAAGCACTACCTGGTGAAGAGGATTGTTCTGTACAGTTGACTGTACAGTCCCAAAAAGCTTCAAATTCCCGGTGCCACGACACTGCTGTCACACTGTAATACAAGAGCCAGTCTTGAAACAAATATGACTCAAAAGAGCATAAAACATTTGAAAACTATAAATGCTAAAGAGGTGTGACTGTAGATCAACAAGTCCCTGGCCCCAGGTTTTGATTTTACTCGACTAAAATGATACCATTAAAAAGCTTCAAAGTATTTTGAGAAACAAAATTTACAATAAAAAAAAAGAAAGTTCAAAATGGTCATTTTGAGTCTTCTTCCCAAAAGCCTCTAACTCTGCATAATCTGCACGCCAGCATTGGCTGAACTCCCATAGAGCTCTGCTGCAGTTAACAAAAGTAGGAAATCAAACCTTCATTTTTCATCTCTTTCACGAAGGCTGTACTTAGAGAAACAAATAAAAAAGGAAGTAAAAATAGGAAAATCAGCTTCAACACTTCTGTAATGACTTGTTCCAAAACATAGGTTTAGACCATGTTTGCTTGAGAATACAAACTATTTCCCTTGTACATTAAAAGCTGTATTTCTACTGCTAAAAACCCAATGATGAAATGATAAACCACATCTAGCAGGCCTAACTTGACACTGACATTGAGCTTTGAAAACCCTTTAAAACAAAAAAGTCCCAAGAGGGTGCATTAAGAAGCACAGAATCTTAAGGCACACTGAGATATACAATGGTTTATTCCAGGTTTTTCAGCTGACGACCCCATACATTTTGTCACAAGCAACCATGTTACAGTAAGCAAACACCTGTGGTCAAACAGATCCCTCACAATTCATCAGTGACTCAGGGATTACATTAAGAAAAAATTTGATTTCAAAGTTCAAGTTTTGGATCAAGTTACAACCCACACATTCAGTAGAATCGCTGTTACAGCACAGACTGCTATTTTTCTGTAAAAATTCCTAAAGGATGGAGACAGCAAGAAATTTAAGATTATAATACCATTAGCTATTCTACACTTTTCAATACATAAAACAATTTTCTTCCTCTTATAACTTCAGTTATTGTAAAGACATTAAGAGAGTCCCTTTTTGCCAACAAAGACTTTTACTACTACTTGCATTAAAGTCACTAAGGGCTGAAACTAATCCAGTAGTTTTCCTTTTTCAAGGCTATGTAAACCACCTATCAAAATAAACTACTCCACATCAGTAAGCTGCATGTAACACATATTGCCTTATTACAGGGTTACTCTCACCCCATCAGCAAGACACCAGCATACTGCTTGCATCTTTGCAGTCACAGGATCATAGAATCAGCTGGGTTGGAAAAGACTTCTGAGATCATCATGTTCAACCCTTGATCCGCTACCACTGTAGTTACTAGACCATCTACTAGATCATCTTAAAAACCTCCAGGGATGGAGAATCCACCACTTCCCTGGGCAGACCATTCCAATGCCTGATTACCCTCTCTGTAAAGAGTTTCTTCCTAATATCCAACCTAAACCTCCCCTGGCAGAGCTTGAGACCATGTCCTCTTGTCTTACTGAGAGCTGCCTGGGAGAAGAGACTGATTCCTACCTGGCTACAACCTCTTCTCAGGTAGTTGTAGAGAGTGATGAGGTCACCCCTGAGCCTCCTCTTCTCCAGGCTAAACAACCCCAGGTCCCTCCACCACTTCTTACAGGACATGTGCTCGAGTCCCTTCACCAGCCTCATTGCTCTTCTCTGGACCTGCTCGGGCACCTCAATATCCTTCCTGAACTGAGGGGCCCAGAACTGGACACAGCACTCCAGGGGTGGCCTCACCAGTGCTGAGTACAGGGGAAGAATCACTTCCCTGCTCCTGCTGGCCACACTGTTCCTGATACAGGCCAGGATGCCATCGGCCTTCTTGGCCACCTGGGCACACTGCTGGCTCATGTTCAGCTTCCTGTCAATCCAAACTCCCAGGTCCCTTTCTGCCTGGCTGCTCTCCAGCCACTCTGTGCCCAGCCTGTAGCGCTGCAGGGGCTGTTGTGGCCAAAGTGCAGGACCCGGCACTTGGCCTTGTTGAACCTCATCCCATTGGAATCAGCCCAACTCTCCAGCCTGTCCAGGTCTCTCTGTAGAGCACTCCTGCCTTCCAGCTGATCAATACTCCCCCCAGCTTAGTGTCTCCTGCAATGCTGAGGAAGCCAATTGGAATCTAAGACACCTGATAATGTTGGAACCAAATGAAGTTCATCTTGTTGCTTGGTATTTTCTACATTCAGTGTCTGATTTCTGCCCCTCTGTAGTGATGAGCAGCCTGTGTAAAGCAGGTCAAGGTACCTTCTGCTGCCTTTTCCTGGAGGAAGTTGCAATGTCTTGCTTTACCCATGAAGACAAAATCATTATCCAATTAAATTTTTACACAAAGCCATAAAAAACAAAAAACCTTCATTTTCCTCATGTAGTCAAATAAAATAATACTCATCTCTAACATTAAAACTCTTCTTGAGTTTTCTTACACATCAAAAGAAGAGCATTTCTTAAGCACTAAAAATAAGTAAAAAGAGGAAATAAAAGAACTAAGAAAGACAATTGAATTGAGACTTGGCTTAACAAGATTTCTGTCTCTGTATCAGCTAAGTCTATCTAAAAAAAAAATAGGGAGGAAGAAAGGAAATGCTTCTTATACAGATTGTCTCTGTTCTTTAGAAAGCCCTGAATAATACTATTTATGGACACACCCAAACAGTAATTCCTCTGAAGGTTTCAACAGTGGTTCTGACAAGATTGACATAATGTAGACTGCCTTTGTCTATGACTTCAATCTAAATAGAACACTTCAGAAATGTGACAAGACATTGCAGTACAAACTGAGACCATAATAAAGATAACTACTTCCACTGGTTGAACAGATGAATCTTGGACAACAAACAGGTTTTTAATTTGGGGAGAGCGGGGTGTTACTCAGGGTTGTTGGGTTGGGTTTTTTTTTTTAGTTTTGGGGAGTTTTGGTTTGTTGTTCTGTTTTGATTTTTTTTTAAAGAAATGTTAACCAAGTCACTAACATGAGGTTTCAAGACCAGATTTCCACTGATACACAGATTTTCAGTAGGGGTAGTTTAGTGAAAGTCTTAAATGGACCTGGAACCCTCAAGCCTCAGTAAAAACAGTAGCCATATCTAAAAGGCTATCTTATTGACTTTCTTTAATAAAAAGTTTCCAGTTCCAAAATCTAAGCTTAAATACTAATAAGAGAATTTGAGGAACCCTACCTCAGCATGCAGTTTTCAGTCTCCACAGTGCCACATTTCCTGCTTGCAGTTCTAAATGGCACAAGATGGTGTAGTTTTAATTCCCACAGCCAACAACCAAAATATTACAACACAAAGCAGCAAGCAAGTATAAAATACAGGTACTCATTCCTTGCTCTACTTCCATCTCCTCTGAGTAAACAGCAGCAATGAAGAGGTTTTGTAGGCTGATGGTAAAGAACTTCATTATCCACACATGTGGAGAACTCCATCCTTTCATCCTTCTTATGTATCACTAAAAGCAGTACCACCAAAACCTTCAAAAACCACTAATATTTGATCAGTATGACCAGTTACAGTGGGTCACACATATCACAGCCAAAAGCTGTGGTACCTTGAATAAACCATGGAGGGTAATTGTTAACCTTGGCTGATTCAAAACATATACATTCCAAGGCTCCATGTTAACCTTAAAACCTTCCCCAGAAGCAAGAAAGTTGACCAAGAAATATCTCTATCCTGCACTTAGTGCAAACTTGCCAATTTAAAACCAAAAAAGATATGTGGTTCACCAAGGTGTATGAATATTTGTGGGGTTTGCCTACTCTTAACCCAAGAGGTATAACAGTAGACTCAGCCAAGCCTCCAAATTACAAAAACACAGGGAAACACATTGAAAAATTGAAGCTTACAAGATTTTACTTGTTTTGGCACAAGTTTATGCCATACCTTCCAAAAAGGTAAGGAAAAAAAAATACTACTTTCTAGCAGGCAATATTTTTATTTGAAGTTGGCAATTTATTTCCACTGTCTTGCATAAGAATACCCTACATTCCATTAGTGGACACTCAAACTAATACAGCTCTATTCTACCGGTTTCGTCTTTCTGAATAATTTCTCTTTATTGTAAAGGAACTCTCTCATTCCTCCCCACAGACAACATTATTTTAGACCCTTTCCACAAGAGCAGTTTAACTTTGCTACTAAACAGCTGGCAGACAACAAAATGGAGCAGACAGACTGTCATATGCAGGCAACAATCACTTTAATCACCTCATTACAGGAGTTCTTAATTCACTTAATTGCAAATTCTAGGGCCATTTTACCTTAATTACTTATATTATGGTCAACAAAAACACCACAACCCATCGATGAAGAGTTACTAGCAAAATTTAAAACTCCTGTAAGTTAAGCATTTCGATTTTTATACCTAAGTAAGTACTACAAAAAGTGAATTTTTTTCATTTAAAGATTTTAACATTGACACAGTCCAAAGGACATACTACTTCAGTGTGGGAAGTTGCCAACAACATACAGGAATCTGCAATCAAAACAGAATCTATGTCTTCAGAAAAACGATTTCCAAAGCATGCAATGGTACTACACACCCTGCATTTCAAAGGCCACCATGCCACTTACACTCAACAACATCATTCAGCTTCTGCCTCTCTGGAAGTTGAAGGCAGACAGGCAGAACACTGAGTTACTGCCAAATGAACAGGTTATTGAACAGTATCGGCTCTTTCGAATCAGCAAGGTCCTTGTGGACCATTTCACAGTGAACCTGGTGTTGCACAGAGAGAGAAAAGACATTTATCTCACAGCCTCTGCCACTGCTTCTAATGATTTAATCTCACACTTGATTAGCTCATGTGAAGTCTGACCTTAAGAACTGCCTGTTGACAGAGGGAAGTGAAAGAAGATCTCATCTAAACCAGTGACCACAATTTCTCCCCAAGTTTCTGCTTCTCATTAGCTCACCACCTCTGAAAAGTCAAAGAAAATTATTGCACTAGTTATGCCTTCACTGCTGGCAGGGCAAGGATTCAAGACGTTGGGTACGTCCCACAATTCAAACTTGGCGTATTTATTGTGCAGCACAGTCAAGCTTTTTCTGCCCCACCATGTTCAGTTCTGGAGCTTCCTCAACATCTACACTTCAGCCTTCTTGTGAATCCCAAGAGGCTGAAGCCTGGGATTTGCAGACAGACACACAGAGGGGCTAAAGGCTCTGCCAACAAAACCTGCTCAGTATCTTTAAGACTCTCCAGTCCGAAAGTGTCGGTCTTCAAAGCGAGAGCCTCAGGAGAACAGAAGGACCTGAAATGGCAGTTTTACGGCTGCTAAAAAAACCTGAAAAACATTCAGCCAGTAATCTCTTTATAACCATTCATGACACAAGAAAAAGTACAAGCAATTTGGTATTATTCCACAACTAAATAATTTCAATTTCTTATTTCATTTGGAATATTATACTCCTACTGTGTTTAATGAATGACATTTTGCAACAGCAGTGACTGCCTGTCTTTTAAAGCTCTCAGACAGCTGAAATCTTCTTTTCAGTCATCTATTTTGTAACTTTGATCTGGAGAGTAACACAATCATAACATAAATGTAGCTTTATAGACTACAAAAACATTCTTTAATAACAATCTCAGTTATCTGGTATGTGTTTTCTAAGAACGTTTAGGATCTTTTAAATCTTTTTTTAATAACAGGAAAATTGACATCATGGACTTTATGTTTTGCTCTCTTCTGCATAGCAATTCTAATTTTCATTTCTGTTATTTCATTTCATAATTTTCAAGTGTTGCACAAAACTGTATTAGAGAAAAGCTGAAAGAGCAAGCATCAGTGTCTGGCATCAGGGACAGGCAGTCACATCCAGATTCCTGCAACCAATCCTTCAGATACATTAGGCAACCACATATTTATTTAGCCAATAGAGGTTAAAAACAGAGTTTCAGTAAGCAACTCCACCTACTAACAGACTTCAAAACTACAATGTGCTACACTGATTTAAAACCAAATAATTTTCTTTAAAATAGTAACTAGTAAAACCCCGTAGTCTATTTCAACAATCTAATACATTACTGGTATTGAAATCCTACTAAAACCCTCTGAGCAAGATCAGAGGAGTTTTGATGGTTCCTGGTCTCAGTATTAAGCCACACATACAATGTTCAAGACTCAAACCTGTTTCAAGTCTCAACTCAGATGCACACCAGAAAAGTAAAACCCCAATTACAGTTTCTTCCAACCAAGCCTTGTGAGAAACCTCAGCATCTCAAACTATTTTTCAGGGCTCAACCACAAATCTTCTACTTCTGTTTTTCTTGATGTTCCATAGGTGTTTATGAACAATAATACTGAAAGCAGCATCTAGTCTGTTCTTTTCAGTCCAAGATTATGAGTGGGATATGTTAAGTGACATCCAACCAAAGACAACAGGACAGAATCACCACTTACCATACTACGATAGATAAATATAACAGAATCATAGAGTTGGAATGGACATTAAAGATCATCTACTCACAATCCCCTGTGCCACAGGCAAGGACATCTCCCACTAGTCCAGGTTGCTCAAGGCCTTATCCAACCTGGCTTTGAACGCTGCCAGGGTAGGGGAAACCACAACCTCCTTGGGCAACATGTCCAAGTGTCTCAACACCCTCACAGTCAAGAATTTCTTTCATATATCCAAACTAAGTTTCCCCTCTTTCAATTTGTATCCATTACTCCTTGTCCAATCACTACAGTTCCTGATGAAGAGTCCCTCTCCAGCTTCCCTGTAGGCCCCTTCAGATATTGGAAGGTTTTCAGAACCTTCAGGCTTCTATGAGGTCTCCATGCAGCCTTTTCTTCTCCAGGTTGAATTGCCCCAACTTTCTCAGCCTGTCTTCACAGAGGAGGTACTCTAGTCCTCTTATCAACTTCCTGGCCTCCTCTGGACTTGCTACAACGAGTCCAAGCCCTTCTTATGCTGGCACCCCAGAGCTGGATGCAGTCTTCCTGGTCTTGTTGAGTTTTTCATCAGCCATCACCTCCAAGTCTTTCTCTACAGGGCTGCTTTCAATCATCTCTCCATCAAAACCTGCAGGCATGTCTGGGATTGCCACAACCCAGGTGTGGGATCTTGCAATTTGCTTTGTTAATATAAATATATCCGAATTTTTAAAGCTAAGGAAACAATCAAAGCTTCCTTTCTTCTGGAGTTACTCTTTTGAACTCTCCACTAGCAGAGGTAGAAACAAACACAGTATTTTATACACAAGAGAATTCTTTCTTTAACATGGAAGTACACACGTAAACTAACTGAGAAATTCACTTCTGAAAGAAAAATCTGTGCAATTCACAATTCTTCATGTGAAAGCTGAGAACATTTCTCTGACCCAGGAAAAAAAGATGAAACAGACTTGGAATCACAAAATCATTTAGGTTGGAAAAGACCTTTAAAATCATTAAGCCCAAGCATTCCCCCAGCACTGCCAAGCCCACCACTAAACCAAGCCCCCATGTGCCACATCTACACATTTTTTAAATACCTCCAGGGATGGTGACTCAACCACCTCCCTGGGCAGCCTGTTTCAGTGTTGATCAACCCTTTGAGTGAATAAGTTTTTCCTGATATCCAGTCTAAACCAGCCCTTGTGCAACCTGTGGCCACCTCCTCTTGTCCTGCCACTTGTTTCCTGGAGGAAGAGACTGACACTCCTGTTTCAGGTGGTTGTAGAGAACTTACTTACTGTAATGGTTCCATATTTTGAAGGGCTACCAAGGACAAGATGGAACACACTATCTTTGTGACTGCATACAGTAAAAGAGTACTTTCATAGTCACAGAAGTTATAAAAAATGAACCAAAGCTCATTTATTTCACTTGGATTCCCCTTAAGGCTCAGTACTGCTGAATGCAATAAAATTACCTTTTAAATGTCCTTTCCATACAGAGGAGAAAAATTAAAAAATCCACTAGCCTGAAGCAGGTTTTCTTCTAGCCATGACCACCATTTTCTCTTCTAGAGACAGACTTTGCTTATGAGATACCAACCCTTATAGTGCTGACAGAAGAATATTAGCCTTTTCTTCAAATGTTTGTTCTTGTATATGTAACCCTGAATTTTGAATGAATTACTTTGATCAAAGAAATTTATTAAGGTTTGTTTCCATTTGCTAGTTCCAACACCAGTCTTATGCTAAATGATAGGAGTTAATAGAATAAGTATCATATGAATTTTGATAATGATTCTACAAGAAATTATAAATACACTGATTTAATTTACACATTATAAATACACTAAAAACAGACCAGAGAGCTTGTACTTTTAGTACAATAGTTTGCAAATAAAGGAGAAACCCACTATATTCTGCTCTGCCCTCAACTTGGAGCCAGGTGCAGCTCACACCACTGTTGGACAAGTAAGTGTGAAATGCACCATTTTTTCTACTAGAATACAGTTTCCATTCTACTCAGATTATTTACTCTCTCATTTTAGCAGAAGCTTAATTAGAGGAATAGATGAAAAGGATATTTAGGTGTTTTGGGGAGTTAAAAACATCAAGTACAAAATAGACAGTAAAAGTATTCATAATTATTGCATATATTGGTGACTTGGTTGGAACTTATCACAGAAGCTCAGCCCAGTGCCCAATTTCATTACATTTAGAATTATTAAGCTTACTTATCTGCAGGAGGAAGACAAGGGGCACAGCTCAGCTGAATGCTACAGAGGGAGGGGCAGGGGAAGGAAGGACTGCTATTACATCTGAGCAGAAGCCTTTTCACTACAGTAGATTTTGCTGAATTATTATTAAAACTGAAAGAAATAGCCCTGGGATCAGCAATTCATTTCTATGTGCCAGTGCATTATTTGATTTGTATATGTAGATTTCCAGAGGTGATTTCCCAGCTATTGTCAAGGCCATTAAAAACCATCTTTCTTTGCTACAGTGTAGGTCTACTAGCATGGCAATATTCTTCTGAATGCAGACAACTAAATTATGTGGAGACCTGATTCCTAACACTAGCCATATTATTCCTATTATCTCTTTACAAAGAAAGCGTGTCTTTTTGTATCCTAGCTAAATCTGTAACTATCAGGATCGGTATGTTATGCTCTCCATTTCTTTTTAAAATTTATCCATCCGTTCTTCACCTGCAAAGCCCACAGATATAATTAGTGAACACGCTTTTAAAAGTATCCTGAAGCAAAGGAGTCTGCTTGCACATTGAGAGGATGACCATAACAAATCAAAGTAGACCATCCCTCTTCTAATATTCCACTGTTATCTGAAAGTTTAGAGAGTAATTCCCCCATACCTCCATACCCCCAAAATACCTAATCTGTGCCTGGTAAACTGCTACCATTTTCATTTCCATCTGGTCATTTTTAGAATCTCATTTTCATTCTAGAAGCGATTGACTCCAGGAGAAACAGAAGAAAAAAAAGGCCAATAAATTCTGAAAGTAAAATTTACCAGGTTTCAAAACCAATATTTTTTGGGTAATAATGTTTTACTCTACAGTCCAGTGAACAGTACAGAAGACATGTATGTATTTGAAGGATCCTTAACGATGTCTCAACACTTCCCACAGCCCTCAAAAACAGGATGAGTCTTCATTCAGCACATATTCTCCTCTTCTGTTCCCCTGTTCTACCTCTGCTATTCGACATGATTCAAAGCATTTAGATATTTTGTAAAGACAAATACTTCAGATGGTTTACATGGGAAGGTGTTAATGTTAAACTTATTATTCATGTTAAACTTAGCAGATTAAATAAGAGAATTCCAATTAACTGCCAGTACTGATGAGAAAGAGGCAGCATAACTATTAGGGTTAAAGAAATTATCTTGCCACTATATCACAAAGGTGGTCTAAGTAACGGGCAATCTGAAAATGCTTTCTAAAAGAAATTTAAAATGGGAAAAATAAACCACCACTACTCTGCCCTCACACAATTACAAATAATAGATCTTTTAGAAAACTGACTCTAAGCAGCACTTGCCACCAGCATTTTAGAAGCCTCAGCAGAACACAGAATCCCCTACTCCACAATGCCCTGAGAACTACAATGACTGTACTTTAACTGCACAGCACCTTGAGGGAAACAAACAGAAACTTTGCAAAAACTACTGAAGCATAAAAGCGCTCACAGCTTGTAGCACACATTAACATCCTTTAAGCCATTTATGAACTTGGAGTAAAGACAAAAAGAGAGCCAATTGCTTTTTAGAACACGTTTTGAAAAATAGTGACGACTGGCAGGCGTAGGGTGAGCTGTGTGCTGGGCTAGTGCACTTTTCAGCCATCCCCTCAAGGTTACACACTGGATTGCCAGTTCTGTCACTCAGAGAAAAAGTAAACGGCAAACTCTGTGGTATTGCCTCACCTAAAGAGAGGAATAGAAACTACTTAGAGCTATGCTCTGTGCACCATATATTGTTTTCCTGTAGCAATAATTTTGGCAGGTTGAACGTGCGGTTTTGTGATGCCTTCCCAAGTGTTTTATCAGTGCCTCCCTCACGTCATGTCCTCACAGGTATACACACGCCTGCTCTTGCACACACATAAATTCAAATATCTGACTTGAAAAAGCAACACACTGAGATGCCACACTTATTTTTTACAGGCAACCACTTAGCAAAAGGGATAGCAGTTTGCTGCATGCTTACAGAACCTCGTGGACTATCTGATCTAGGACAAATAATCACAAATCACTTGGAGCAAAGACAATCATTCTCTCTCTAATACAATCAGCATCCTGCTTAAAGCCTAAATTTAATGGGGTACTTGACAGCAGAACCAATCTCAGCTACAGTAGTATATATCCAAATCACTGTTTCAATTTAAAACAAAGATTTCTCAAAACAAAACAACTGAGATCCAAGAAGAATTTCCAAATCACTTTTTCAGATTTTTAGGATGTTTAAAACCAATTCTTTCACTTCTGAAATCCAGTTACCATGAAGATTAAACTTATAATTATTTGTTTATATTAAGAACTATGAGATGAAGGCATTAGACACGGTATCTAGAGATTTTCCATGTTTTCCATCTCTACATCCTGCTTCTTTGCAGACAGATAATTGCTCTGTGCAGTGGAGCAGGTTGCTACAGTCTAAAGACAGAGTAGATCTAGGGCAACTCTTAGGGGCTATAAATCAGAAAGTACAACACAGCAAAACAGAGACTGGGAGAAATTTTAAGATTAGTTTGACTTGCTCATGATTAATTAAAGATACTACAAATGATAATATAAAACCCATCTTCAGTCCAGTCTCTGTCCTGCACAAAACACTTGTATACCAAATCTTGAGACAATTAGCTTGAAAGGTGCCCAAAGAAAACAAATTAACCTCATCCATTCTCATCAGCACCAGATGAATTCATTTTTTTTCTTCTCTGTCATGTACAACTGCCCAAATCAGAAATGTGCAAATGACAAATTTCAAGGATGAGAGCCAGGGAAGTTATGAACAGAACAGGAACTGAAATGAGCAAAAGAAAAAGCTGATGTGAAGACTATATATTTATATATATATATAAAAATATGAAGACATTATACATTACAGATACAATATCAGTGGCCTTTCCCTGTTATGCCAAAACCTCATGTGGCATTAAAAGATGTAGATCTGCTGGCTGAAGTCAAACTGCACTGATCTAAAACTAATTAAATTCAGTTGCCTTTTTGTCCCCTGACATTTTTTGATCATTTAAACCATTGGGGTGGTGATAATTAAAACAACAATCATAGAACATCCTGAGCTGCAAAAGACCCACAAGGATCAAAGTCCTGCACAAGACCATCTCCAAGATTGCACATCTCCATGTGCCTGAGAGCATCGTCCAGACACTTCTTGAACTCTGTCAGGCTTGGAGCTGTGACCACTGCCGTGTGGAGCCTGTTCCAGTGCCCAAACACCCTCTGGAGGAAGTTCCCTTTTCTGATATCCAACCTAAACATCTCCTGACACAACTTCAGGCCACTCCTTCAGGTCCTGTCCCTGACCACCACAGAGAAAAGATCTGTGCCTGCTCCTCCTCCTCCTCTCACCACAAAGTTGTAACTGCAATGAGGTCTCCCCTCAGTCTCCTCTTCTCCAGATAAACAGACCAAGTGATCTCAGCTGGTCTTCACACAGCTTACCCTCAAGCCCCTTCACTATTTTCATGGCCCTTCTCTGGACACTCTCTAATGGCTTAATATCTTTCCTACATTGTGGTGCCCCAAAACTGCCACAATATTCAAGGTGAGGCCACTCCAGTGCAGAGCAGAGTAGGACAATCCTTTCCCTTGATTCACTGGCAATGCTTTGCCTGATGCCCCCCAGGACACGGTTGCCCTCCTGGCTGCCAGGGCACTGCTGACTCATATTCCACTTGCCATCAAGCAGGACTTCCAGGTCCCTTTCCCACAGTGCAGCTCTCCAGCCTCTCATTGCCCCAGTCTGCCCATACATCCAGGGTTGTCCCATCCCAGGTGCAGAATCTGGCACCTGTCTTCATACAGAGGACAAGCAAGATGGAGGTATCGTTCTGTTACTGCTAAGCCTGCAAAATAATAAAACTTAAACAAAAACTTATAAAACTCAAGATATAGAACTTTTTTAGAATCCATAGCAAAATAAATAAATCCACCTCATAAAACTACTATTACTAGTCAGTGTGTCACCTGACTGAGCATGCAATTTTTACCTGGTACTGCTGCTGACCTTCAATAAAAACTCCATCCCTCAATATCAATATACTTGCTGTTCAATACACCAACTGTAAAGAATACTGCTGGCAATCCAGGAGTCGACCTTTTGCTTTAATCTTCCATGATCATTTCTCTACATGGAATACTCTAAGTAGATGCTGTTTTCCATTCCAAATACTTATTTCTCTTCAGGACTTTTTTCTATGTCTACAGACAACAGCATGTCTCTTTTATTGGGTTTTCCTTCCATATAAATATTCTTTCGTATCATAAGCTGCATACTAACGACTAAAGAGTGGTTTATTTATCAGTAACAAAGTTACATATAAGAAACATCTACTTATTCATGGCAGGATTAGAGTATGAATTCATCTTCCCACAAAATATTCCCAAATCAAAATACATCAAATTAGATAGCAAAACCAAAAATAAGCACAGTTGAATAGACCTAAAGCTATAAAATGATTCCAGCTGCCAATTTTTCCGAATTGCCAACAACTAATGCTTCTGTCCCAGAAGGATCAAAGACAAAACACAGAAAGGGACTTTAAAAACCAAAACTAAAACAACCTACCCACAAACAGAAGGAGAAGTTGGGTAACAGACATGCAGCAGTACTTCTTCATTCATTAAATGTGTACATAATTCTTCATAAGAATTGTTGAGGGGAAATTGTTTTGTTTTTTCCTGGAGCTTCTTCTGCAATATACAGCTCATCTACAGAAGTTGGAGCTTGTTACCTTTCTAGCCATTCATGGCTACATACTACCTGCCATTTCCCAAAACAGATCAATTTATGACTCTGATTCATATTTTTGTAAGCAGTTGGAGAGATTTTGTAAATAATTTATTATTTTGACAGGTATTTACATGACAGCTGATTTGTATCACAATATTTCTCATGTTTAGATGAAAACAAAAATTTATGAGAGAGAACTGAAAAACAGTTCTCAACATGAAACCTTTATGTAACTAAAGAGATTGCTATTCCGTAAGTTTCCTAATTGAGGGAAATGGCTCAAGGCTCCAGAGCAAGGGCAGGTCTTCCAAAGATGTGCAGGAGGGCTTGTGCAGAGGCCTCACCTGCCCAGCGCACCTTCGACCCTGCCTCACCGCAGGGAAACTTCAGGCAACACGATCGAGCTCCTTGGAAGACCTCAAAGCAAACATTTGCCTTTCTCCCAGACAGCTACAGGCAAATAACCCTCCTCCTGCACTGCCTACTTGGATTAGTCTTAGTGCAAAGATGCCTCTTGGATAACACTTACTAAACTTTAAATTATGGGACTAACTGAATAAGATGGACAAGCGTGATAATACATAAAATTACAAAAAAAAAAAAAGTAAAACCAGAAACCCCACACACTTGCTCTCTGCAGTCCTTGTCTTCTGGTCATGAAAAAAATCATAATCATGTGATTCTCACCCAGCCCCTATGGAAGTAAACCAAACACAATAGAAGATAAGCAGAATGCAATTGCACTTATACTGCAGAAAACTTCAGCACTTCAAATTTTGTGGCTAATATGAGCAGAATCTTAACACAGTTCTGTAATTTTTTTTTGAAACAGCAATAGCTTTAAATTTCTGAATAAGTTTCCTTTATTGAAAATGACATCTAGGAGTCCACTAAACTTGAGACCCATCAGCTTTACAATTACTATTAAGAAGGGTAGATATAATTCCATGGCCTATATTTAAACTGCAGGAAACTCAAGAGCTTGCTGTCAATAAGTCAACCCAAGTCACAGCAAATTCTAGCAGTAAGGTCACTGTCAATGCACACAGAATTTGCATCCTTTAAGCAGCAAAAAAGAATGCAGTAGTTTTGTAGCTGTAGCCCAATATATCTTCAACTTCAAATATTAAGAAATGCTCTACTTAGAGGTAAAAATTGGCTGGCATTGGAAGATAAGCTACTGATTTAGTTGGTTTGCTAAAAAATCATTAGGCTCAAAAGGTTAAATGGGTGTTAAATTAGGAGCAGATTGATAAAATTTGATTTAGGAGGCACAGTATTTCTTACTGCATGGCGAACAATGAGTGGGTGTTAAAGTCATTCAATCTCTTGAAGAACTAGACTTGCCAGTAGACAGCAAAAGCAATTACAGTTTGTTAACTGAATCATTTTAATGTTTTCCAACCTTATAACATCCTTTCTAACATACATAAAATATTTCCCACATAAAGTAAATAATAACTTACTTTAATAATGTGGCAAGGTATTAGTTCATTATATTAGTTACTAGTCTTTCTGTCTTGATGAATAGTTAGAGATAATTATAACATACAACAGTACGAGTCACAAAATATATCAGGCTTAATGAATTCCTAAAAATTGCAACATAGTACTGATATGCCTAGTAACACTGAAATTATGCAGCCTCTAAAATATGGATCACATGAACATGAAAAAACACCAGTACAAAATGAGAAATGAATACAGCTCATGCAGAAAAGGGTGTTGGGGTGAAAGTGGAGGAACTGGACAGAACATGAGCAAAAAGAGCTATAGGGAAAAATAAAACTAGGAGGGAGATGGAGAATTGGGATTTTCATACAAAACTGGAATAAAGAACTACCTCTCCCTCAAGAAACAGGAAAGAAAGCCAAAAGAAAGATTATAAGAATGAAACTGGAAGACACAAAAAGACCTGAATAAACTAAACTACGTTAAATCACAGATGAGGCAACTAGACTAAAACAAGCTGAAACAGATATTATCCTTGCAACAAATTGACACAAATGAAGCCCAAGGAAAGGGTTAAATAACTTATATACCGGGGTAAAAATCCAGTTTGAAGCATTCAGGAAACACAGAACTCTGGCATCTGAAAAAAGGGATCATCAGTCCAACATTTCATATAATGCCAAGTGCTTTCCACATAGAAAGCACATTCCCTTTGGGGCTCTTCATGCTTAGAGCCTTGGACAGGGGGCTCTGGAATTGTGACACTTCATAAGCAACTCTTCCTCTCAGGCCATTTAATGACATCAAGCCCACACATGGCAAACTGCATTTCCAACTCTCAGTTACACAAACCAGGAAGAAAATGAGGCAACAATATATAGGATCTGCCATAATTCCAATTTTTTTTTTTTTTTTTTAAGAGAAACCTAAATGAATATTATAATGGAAGAAATAATTACAGCAGTTGCTGCTCCAAAGTTCTGATCATCAGATTCTGGACAGCAGGATCAAACTGGTACAGAGAATATGACCTATTCACCAAATCAGACCCAACTCAACTACAATTTGTGCAGTTTCTTAAGAACCAAAGGTCACTCACTTCTACTGAGAGAAGTCAGTGTGCAGAGGGCAATGCTATTACAAGAGACAGCAGGTGCCCTGTTGCAGGTGAGGGAAAAGAACCATGGAAGGTAAAGCACATGCTGAACACTTTGAAAAAGCACCCCTTGAGATATAATTGCACATATATTCCAATTCCAACTTCGGCAAGCGAAGAATCCATAAAAAGGACTGATATTTTCTTTTATATTCATCACCTTTCAAGACGCTGTATTCTCTAGGCACCTTTCTTCACTGACCCTTACTGATCCTCTTGCCCTATGTTTTACATTAACCAACGCTATTCCACTCATGTTCCTCCCAACAAAACATTTTTTAAGTCTCCAGTAGTCATGATTGCTGTTAGAGTATGATTTAGCAGTGTTTTCATCTCCCATTTGGCAATCTCATCTGCTCAAAGAGCACTTCCATCATAGCTGCAGCTGTGCCAGATACCCTCCTTGTATCATGCTATGAAAAGTATGGAAGAGGGATGCACATCAGCATTCAGTTCCTGGAAAACAAACCTATTCTGTTGCTTGGCTTCCAGTCAGCTGCAGCAGCAAAGCAGGAGTACACAGAGTACAACTGAGTCTGTTAGGAACAAGCAAGAGCAAAAAGAACGAAGTGACTTCAAGACCTGAAAAGGCTCAGGCAGGTTTCTACCTTCCTGAGGACTGTACAGGATAAAACAAGACCTAGCAGCTAACAGTATATCACATTCCAGTACTGTAGCAATCCTTAATTAATCCACAACCTCTATCAGTGCAGAAACAAATATCTGAAATAATACTTACACTGGTATTGTTGCAACCGTCATAATTAAGCACTTTTAAGGTAGCTTGGTTCTATTTTACATTTCTTTCTTCTCCTGAAGGATGTTGCCCTACCTTGCTGTTGGTAGATTGCAATGAAAGATCTTTTTCTGAAGTGAGATCATAAAGGAGAATTGTAAATGTTTTATAGTATACTTTTCCCTCAAAAAAACCCCAAACCCCACAACAAAATTTATCACTACTGTCATTAATAAGCCTAAAACCTTGTCCTGAAAATTTATAAAATAATCCTCTGAGATGTCCCTCATCTATCCAGCCAAGGATACTAGATTCTTAGTATGCCATAAAAACATGTCTTTTTAATAATTTCAGTATTCATGTTGTTCTTGCCTTATTTTGATTAGCCATCTCTCTCACTTATCCTCAGTACACTCAATGTAATAAAGCACACTGAATTTTATCTTTCAGTTCAGTACATATTTTTAATCTTCATAAATATATTCAGCACGTACTTTATTTTCCAATTTCCGCTGCCTTATCTTTGAGTCTTATCCTTGAAGAAACAACCTCATTTCTATTATTTTATCAGTTTTATGCTATTTGAAAACAAGTGTTTTAATGATGTCTTTCATCCAAGTCAGTTCATTCTTTAATTTTATCATGTTTTCTACTATTTGGACATTTTTCCCACTGAAGAGAAGACTTAACATTCTTAGTTTGCATATGGTATGTGCACATCTCACTCATGTAAGAAATCAGTGTAACACACAGCAATTTTGAGTTTAAATTTGAATTATCTCTAGTATGCTGTATACTAAGGGCATAACCCTAAAACCACAGTACTCTCACTGAAGTCAAAATGAATGATGTTTGGGAATATTTTGGGGAGCCTTATGCATTATCTACCTCTCAGTTATTGTAACCTACATTACTGGTAGAAAAATATGAAATTACATAAAAAGTTAAAGCTGATATATTGCTGACATGAAGTTATTAAATAAAAATAAACAGATATTCTTTGGTATAGAATATCAATTAATAAAGCAAGGTGAACTGAACTAAAAAACTTTCATCTTCAGTAAGACTACAAGGAAACATAACTGCACATTTACACACATCTCAACCACAAAATCTAATGTCACCAAAAAGGACAAAAATTACAAGATAGTCAAGTTATACAGTAATTGATATCAACAGGGAGGAATATTGGTTTTGGCAGCATGCACAATTCCAAATAAAATTCATAATAAAGTTCACGGGCTGCATTTGCTGAACTTGGTTATCATTCAGCTCTGTAACTTGAAACAGTTACTCTAACATACACTATTCCTTTTAAATTCCCAAACAGAAAAGGTATATTGACACTGATTACAAGATAAAGATGCCTAAATTCTGCCTTTGTAGAGCAGGAAACAACTTGTTTAATGGAAAGTTAACATGAACTAAACTTGAAAAATTCCAAGTTTGCTTAATCTGTATTAACTCTGAATTAGAATATAATATCCCCTTTTGCATAACAGAAACTACACAAAAAGTCAGTGTCATGGAATTCCAAAAACATACTTATTCTTTAAATGACAAATGAAAAATGTACTTTTGTTTCTTAAGGCCTTAAGTCTTACTCGAAATGCAAAGTACACTTTTTGAATGAAGGAATTTTCAGTTACTACAAAAAAAATTCTTTTCTTCACACCTATAAATCTTTCTTGATCTTTTGAATCTCACTCCACCAGGCCTCAGCACACAGGTTTTTACCAATTACGGAAAAATTTCCAAATATTGTTCTCAGTCAGCTTTTAGAGGCATCCTGGCCAACAGAGTAATAAAACCTCAAACTCATTATTGAATTTAAGGGACATGTCTTTGTCTTCCTTTGTGGAGAACCTGAAGCAATTTAAGGAAGCTGACTTAGGCAGCTACATGGTTTGTTAATGCTTGACAAATGATATTCCAATTTAAGACTTCTTCTCATCTAGATTTTTTTCTTTTCCTTTTTTTTTTTAATTAATGTAGGAATCATTCACCATGATGGCAAATCCTGTAGACCTGTGGCAAGAGAAGCTGAGAGAACAGTCTTGACTTGTCTTCTAATTTCTAATGTATGTTTGCAGAGATGCACACAAATACACAATGAAATGGCCATCGTGCTGCTCACTTTTTACAGGCTATGTTAAGAAAGTTGGAAATTGTAAGGAAGCAGTTCACCTTGATTTCCTTCTAGAAGTACAAGTGTGTCAGTAGAGTTGATCAGAATTAAGGCTTTGTTACAACCTGCTGGTCTGGAGAGCACAAAACAGCTCATTAAGATGGTCTGGTAAGTTCTAGGTAAAGTCCAAGGCTTCCATGGGTCTTGAAAGGTGGTCTGGCCCAAGGCCAACACTATCTATGGCTTTCAGATGTCACATTACAAGAAACAGGCAGAAAGAGTTGCCCAAGACAAAAAAAGGAAAAAAAACCCCAAAAAAATACAACCAACCTACCAAAAAAAAACCCCAAACAGACCACGAACACCTCTTACACACAGACACCTGAATCTCCCAAGAAAAAAAAAAAATTCTACGCAATTCTTTTCCTTTTGTTACCAGTTAAAGTTCTGCATTTATTCCAGTTTTATGGAACATCTCACTCTAAAATTCTACTCCTTCCCCCACTGTAAATGTTTGCTCTCTTACTGAATTTGAAGATGTTCATATTTCAGAGCGGGAGATGAAAAAAAGGAAAAGTCTTGCCTCTAATTTCAGTCTCTCTCTTTTTAATTTGAAATGGAAAAGGTCATTTACAACAAAAAATACTAGGGATATATTAATGCAAGGGAATGAATCAAAACGGGAACACCTGACTCTGAACATTTCTAAAGTTTAATTTATTTTAAACCACTGCCAAAAAGTAACATTTTTTCCCTTGACATCATTCTCCAATTCCTACTTAAGTATGTCTTTTATAATTCTGAAAGGCATAACAGCCAGCAATCCATCAAAATGAGAGCTGCAGTTTCAGATATTCCATTTTCCTATTTTATAAGCCACAACAATATTACTTAATAGGCAAGAGCAGGCTTCTATTCAACAGTCCTCTATTCACTTTGGATCAGAAAATATATATTCCTGTACAAGTAGAACATTTGAGTATTTACAGTTTTGGAACTCCTGCAAGACTGGAAAGAAAGGAGAAGCAGCCAGCAACATTTTAGAACAATATTTCATTGAGTAGATATTTCACAAAGTTCCGTATCTCACTGGTTGTTATTAGGAAAAAAAAATTTTAAAAACACCCTTCTGTTCTGAAAAACAATAAATATTTGGAAATTCTCCTTGGGGACAACTTTCAGCAATAAACAAAGATCACATACATGACTCAATACTAAGCCTTTTTGTTCTTAGCTGCACAACTCTAAAAAGTCTCTTCTAACTTTAACATAATAGGCTTCTATCTTTAGATAGGTAAAATTTTAGTATCTTTTAAAAGTGGACAGTGATATTTTAATAATCCCATAGTGATTGAAAGAAGACAGCAGTCACAATTTAGGTAGTGTCTAGCACCAGAAAAGAAAGCTATAATCTTCTTTTAGGGGTGGGAGCTCCTTTCTCACAAGAGGCAAGAAGAACACAGAGAGGAATAACAGTGTTAAAGTGGGGAAATGCAGAATTCAGTGCAAACTGCATTGTCTTCATTGGCCTCTTCCATGAGACAGAGAGACAGGAGAGGCACATGAAATGAAAAATCTGTTATAGCAGGGTCCACCAGACAATCCTCATTCAGGATAAGTGAGGGAGATGAAGATCATGGAAGTACAATTCCCACCCCCTTAATCAGAATTTCTAGCACGCATAAGCTCCTTTCTGTTGATTACTTATATTACCTTGCAATATTTATATACAAATCATGCTGCTTTCTTTATAAAAATGAAGTCCTTGCTTTTAGGTTATGTTTTCCTACATAGTGAGCAGGGAACAATGTTTTAAAATGTGCAACCACAAATATTTGGCTTAGGAACACAGTTGAGCAGTGAAGTGATCCCCATAGAGTCTTTCAATTTTGAGCTTCACACTCAAAAATCATCTTCTAAAAAGAAAGTGGAGAATAAGGCATAGAATTAAAAAAACTAGCTGAATACACAATTAAGAAATCAAGCAACAAATTAATTGTAGTTCTACCTCATCCTCAATTTAACTACTTCATATAATTTAAAACAGATACTCAAAACCTCTTTTGAAAAAATTTAGCAGAATATTCCTCCATTCGACAAAAAAGCACATGGAAAATATTGCAGAATGGGGCTGAAATCATTCAAATTATGCAAAAACACCCAAAAAATTATGCAAAAAAGATTTGGATTTCCTGTTATTTAAAAGGCAGATAAAGAAACCATTCTGAAGAATATTTCCAGATCCTTTCAAGTTATGGAAGATGACAAACTCATTAGCATTAGCAGGTCAGACACTTATCCAACTTATTTCCAGCACCAAGAAGAAGGAAACTGAAAACATTTCCCTCAAAACTGAATTAAGTCTGAATTAAGTTTTCAAATGTGAAAATAGAGGTTAAAAGCATAGACAGTTCACAGATTAACAAAAAATATTTGCATCTGCTATAGATTGGAGTGGTAGAGGACCACAGACACCCAAAAAAAAAAAAAAAAAACAGACTCTCCATGAACAAAGTAAGTAAAAACGAAAAGGCAAATTACGCATTCCTGCCCATGATACTCTTGATCCTGGTTTCACACTGCTTTAAGAGTTCATTCAACTTGGCTGAACACCAAAATAATGTATCACTGACTTAAAAAAGGACACATTATTGAATCAGGTATGAAAGTCCATCCTGCCTTTTTGCCAGCAATTTTATCCAGGGCAGGAACCGGTAGGCACAAGGAAACATGACTTATTATTTCACAGAGTAGAAAGACCTGTTGTTCCCAACAGAGACATTCAGCACATTTCAGGTATGAATCTACTTAAAAAGATCAGCATGTGACCCCATGTAAAGGAAAGTAGTTAGACGAAAACTGTCAATAAGGACAGAGATACAATACAGTGGAACAGAATGGCACATCTACATATCTGTTGAAGTTTTTATTCTCTCTCTTCAACTATTTTCACTTTTAAAAAAGAAAATAGTTACATTTTCTTATTACTCCATGTACCTGAAAGAATTAATCAGTTTATTCATAAACTTTGGAATTGCTAGAAATGGCCATACATGGCTATTAAAACCATGTTCAGCAAAGTATAATCTATCACAGATTTGATAAAACCCAGATCAAGTAACACTGATTACTTACCAGACTATTGATCAAAAGGTCTTCCTCCTCAAACACAGAAAATCTCATCAGTAAAAACTGATTGTACACTGTATTTACCTCTCTAAAATTCATTCTAAAATGCCAAACAGATTGGCCTTGCTGAATCCAATTATGCCCTTGAACTACATTGACATTAATACTCAAAATGTCCCATTAGAGTTTAAGTCTTTTTATTCAACCTTTCTCTGTATCTGGGAGATATCCATAAAAATCAAAGACTGTGTCAGCTAAAAGCAGTTCCACCCACTAATTTTAAAAAGGTGGTGTGTTCCTGGCTATTTAAACCGTTTTATTTTTTCTCCTTCCATTTCAACTTTGTAGCCCATCAACAAACCTACCCCATCCAAATAACTCCTGTAAAAAAGGAGAGATTGAACAGTTGCAGGTTCTTCGTAATCACTGGTACATCTGCTCAACAAAGGAGTGCTCCTGCATCCCATAATCCCTACTCCAACGAAATCAAACCACCTAAAGTGGGCAGGGCATAGGAGCTCATCACTCAGACACCATGCTGTGGTGGTGTCTGCAATGCACTTAACAGAAATAGAATTAATTGCAATCCTCCAAAGAGCTGATCCATTAGCACCAGTGTGTTAGGCTGTGAGAAGAAGGAGACATCATGGGTAATGCTGAGGCACATCTTCCCTCACGGGAATACTTCAGAATGTTTTCATATTAGGAAAGCTTTTATACCCTTCTGAAATAGTACATAGATATCCATTTTCGTTTAGGAGCTTTTGTGTGTCACATTTGTTCTACTCTTTATAAATATTTCTTTAAAGAAAAGGTCAGTGGCAAAAGTCTACAGATACAGTCAATATCAGGCAGACATTTCAAACAGTCGAGACAAGACAAAGTCTAAGAACTTGAGTTATCCTAGAACAAACTTAAAGGCCAGATGCAAGTGATTAAAAAAAATCCAAAACAACAAACCACCACACACAAAGAAAAAAAAGCAACCCAACACCAAAAAGCACATAAAACAAAAACATACCACGGAAAGAAACCAAGAAACCAACAAGGTGTTTATATTTAATAAAAATCCGTCCTAAATAATTCAAAAAACAAACACAAAATTAACAACAAAAAAATCCTCAAAAAGTCCCACAACCAAACTCTCCCAATCCTAGCAATCCTTTTAATGTATAAGATCCACCATTGTTTTCTTCTTTCTAGAAAAGAAAATAAAGCATGTCAGCTACAGATGGTTTTCCCCACCTTCCACCTCTTCTGAACTTCTGTTAGATAGCTACGAGAAAGCTGTAACTATCATCAAGTGCAAGCTTTTGATTAACCTGGGTAACATTTTCAGTTTTCAAAAAAGTTACCCTAAAAACCTAAAGTTAGGTAAATATCTTGGCCAATCCTTGCTTGTGGCTATGATTAGTAAATCTTCCACAAGCAGGGACACAATAATAAATTTCACATCTTTCTAACAAAGAACTACACTGTACTGGGCAAATGGGTAGACATTAAAAGACAAAATAAAATAAAGCTATGAAAATAAAAAAATAGGAGTGTAAAGAGTTAATAGGTTTTGTCGAAGTCACACATCACAAATCTGCTAGAATAATCAGAAGCACTGGTGTAGCATACATTAACTGTCTTTTAAAAAATGTTTACAAGGTCCTTGACCAATTGCTTGGAAAAATTACACTGCAAAGGCATAAAAGGGAAGCATCTTCTATTAATAGATGCCCAGGAACAACGACGTGTGTAGTAAGGTGATAATATTTGCTAATGTCAACAGAAGACTCTAACCCAAAACTGAAGGCAAAGCTATAGGCTCTCAGTATCCCCCCAATCAAGTGATAAAATATTAAGTGAAATTTAGTGTTATAAGGGCAAACTGTACACATCTGGCAAAACACAACTACTTTTATAACATCGGACTTCAGATTAGCTGTCATCACTCTGCACATAAGATCTGGTGGTACTGTGGAAAATTCAGCTCAGTTCTCAGAGTTGGTCAGAAAAAGAACGGGAATAGTAAATAGTGCTGAAGCATGGCTGCCCTTCATGCTGCTTAGCTGATCTCCTCTCTCTCATGATATCCCCATGCTGGTAGCAAGATGGCACAAAGATATCACCCTTCATCCCTAAGGCAACCAGATCATGGTATCTGGGTTACAGTTGGGCCCTCAAGAGGACTGAGATAGCCTCTCCTTGAGGAGGCACCTTCCAGCAGCTATGAAGCACATCTTAAATTAACCCCAATTAGAAGGGGGAGGGGAAAAAAAAAGACATGGTCAGAACAAAACAACCCTTTGGGCTTCACTTCCTTGAGATCAGACTTCTCCCAAACTTGAGAGTCAGTGCAGTAGCAAGCACTAGCTAGTTAGGATCACCTGGGATGCAATTTAAAGAGCAGCTCCCCGCTGTATTTAGATATATGCACAGCCCACCTCTCTCCTGCTAAATACAACCCTCGCTAATGAGTATATGTGGGGAAAGCACAGACTAGCCAGAAGAGTTTCTTTAATGGTATATTGGGTTTCACGAACCATGAGTTCCTTGGGCTGGCTGCCATCAATCACTTTGCAGTTGCAAGATGTCTCTAGCTGTTCATAGACTCCTCTGGCTTCCCTTCTTCACTCGTCATCCAGCTCATAAAAGTCTAAACTGAGGTTAATCAGCAGCCCCTGGCTTTAAAATCCTGCTTTAGGCCAAGAATAAAAGCAAGTTTTGCCCTCAGTGAATTACTTCAGTAGAGTGTTTTTCCTTAGGATTAGTTAACATTAATGTAAGATGTTCATTTGGCTGGTAACCTAAAACTATTATCTGAAGAGATTGCTGCTGCCATCTACTGACAGCTTCCATTACAAACAAAATTTAAAGCAACTTTAACAGAGGTTATATTCTGAAATGAAACAAACTTGATGCAATAGAAAAGCCCAGTTTGCACAAACTGGCAGCCACGCTACATTATCTATGCAACAGGATAATGGAACATGAATAATACTTCATATCAGGCACAGATCCCTTTCAGTGAAGGGAGAGTTTAGCAACAGTATCCTGAAAAACTAGTGTATTGCCTTAAACAGAAGAAATGTGATGCAAGCAATTGGGTTTTGGGATGGTTTATTTTTGTTTGGTTGTTTTTTAAATAAAAGGTAGGGGGTTCTTCCTTTGGTTCCTGATCATTCAGCACTAAAGAAATGTAGGTATACTATTGAAAGATTAACTTTTAACTTTCTTTCATTGCATATTCTCTTAGGTGTAATATCCCAATTCAGATTAATGTGCCTGCTCTGTGCTTGGTTTGATACAGTTTTATCTTCCTAGGGAGTTCTTCACCAGAATGCACTGTGAAGTGAAATAGTCTCCTAGGCCAAGCAGCTCTTCTACAGTGGATACCAACTTCAAAACACAAACCAAGACATTTCCACGATTCCCTTAAGTGCAGATTTGCAGACTGCAGCAGGAGCCATCTCTTAATGTAGCGTGTTAATACACTGATATTATTAGCCTTCCTCCATCCCTAGGTTTCTTTTGTATGTTAAGAGCTAATAGTCAATGAGATGAATGCCAAGTATTTTAGTTGCCATCTACTCAGCTACAGACTGCTACACATTTTCAGCTCAGTGCTTGCACACAGCATTTCAAAGGCTCTTTTGTTTAGCCGTCAGGTCTTCTCGAACCCAAACCAGGCAGCTGTTACAGTCATCTCTAAAAACCATAGCTTGCATTGCATAAACTGTCACCCAAGTCTCCCAAAATAGCTATGGAAACTAACAGAGTCCTGATCTTGTAAACTTATCTCAGTGATACTCAGTCCCAGGACCCTCTCAGCAGTCAGGCAAGAAGCTGCTCAACAAAAACATCTGCCAGACCCCACAGCTCTTTGAGGACCAGCACAGACTTCACTGCAGCATCAAACAGAGTAAGAGCCAATGAACTAAGACAGAACCACATGGGGATGCTCTGTAACCTTTTGTTAAATACAGTTATCTATACAATTATCTAGTCTAAACAAGACTGGTGCTTGATTATCATCAATTATGTAATTGTAACATACACAGTTACACATATTATGTAATCACAGCACACCAATTGCTGCAGGAATAGCAGAGAACACAAACAACTATTTACAAAAATTAGACCTAGCTAATTCTATTAGATAACACTTACAAATTCAGGGATTTGCTCAGATTAAAAATTTACATATATCGCCAGAGGGTTTATGAATGCACATCAGGGATCACAGCACCCTATGATATTATTTACTGAACAGATACTGAACATAGATGTTAAACCACAAAAAAGGCAAAGTTTACACACCACAGACATGCCAGCCCACATCAGACTACATGACAGCTAATGACCATTAAAATAAAATGGTACTGTCATTGTGAACTTCTTACAAGCATTACATGAAAAAAGATTTGTAAAGGCAGAATTTAGGGGAAGATAATGAGATTACACTTTTTAGTAAGTGTCTTGTTTTAGTACTTCCTTGCTGATTTCATAGGTCTATGAACACATGTACTGTGTGCTGGACACAGCTCAAAATCAGAAGAACTTTAAGCAAAGCTTAAACGAAGAACGACAAGTAGGGTACTGGAGACTGGGGACAATCTTCATAGTGAAAGAGCTTACAAAAGGAAGGGCACAAGAGTTTGATGCAAAGAAAAGAGTAATAGAAAAAAAAAGAAAAAAAAGAGCTAGGAAAGATATTTTTGCAAGAGCTCTAATGCATATAACCAAATGTTTTCTTTCCCAAGAATAGGAGAAGGATATTTCATTCAATGAAAACACCAAATTAGATTACCCCAGTCCAGGCTTCTGGGTGATACAGAGCTGGAAAGAGAAGTTTATCTTAAAAAGAATCTGCAAAACACAGAGCCAGAACACAAATACTTAGAAACACACTCCTGTTGAAAGCAATGCTAAAAACCAGTACAAGTAGCAGGAATCGAAGTGATCTTTGCTTCAGCCATCAAAAGCAATGGCAGGAAGAATTTGACAGGAAAGATTAAGCAGCTGTTTGATTCCCACTGAAATTGAATTCATGGCTAAATGCACAGGAAGAGGTCTCTGAAAGGCAAGATGAAAGTGTAGTTTGGACAAACAGGTATTGAAGCAGGTCCAGATGCAATTTAGTACTGAAGAATACACTGTTTAAAGTTACATTTTAAAGTTATATTTTTTCATATATGCTTCGATTCTAGGTACAGCACAGCATTAATCCCTCAAAAGAATAAAATCAACAGAAGAAGTTGAGAATGACTAGGAAAAAGAAGAGTCACAGGGGGTGAGTTACTATTGGAAGTGACAGTCACATGAACAAGAGATGCTTCTTAACTCTCATTTAGAAGAGGTTATTCAAAAGATTAGTAAAAGACTGTTCTGTAGAATGTAAGGGAGAGCAACAGAACCAGGGAGGATACTGGGATGGAAATGCAATGGGTAACACTGTAAACAAAGTAGCAACAGACTTCAGATACCAAATAGAGTAATGGGCACAGCTGGGCAGGCAGGCAGGTGAAGGACAGGTAGGCACAAAGAAAGGAAGGAGAAAAGCTTATGCTTACACCATAAAAAAAAGTTAAAGCAACAGAAAACATGGAACAAATTAAGCAAGAGATGAGAGCAGGCACAGAAGAAAATCGGGAGGCAGAGTGGGTTATCAAAGCAAGCACAGATTATATGAAAGGTCTGACTCTAACAGCAGTGGAAAGGAAGAGAAAGGTTTCACTATCAGGAGAGCAACTCAGTAACATCTGGAGGCAGGAAGGAGAAGCAGCAAGATAAGGGAGGGAATCAGTAGGGCTTGCCAGGATCCTGTTAAGATGGGGAAAGAGAGATATAAAGTCTTTGAGTTCGTAGTAAATATAGGAGAAAATAATTACTATCATTACTCAATGGTTATAAATTGCATTTTGCAGTACTGTTGGCAACCAGATTGCAAAGACAGTCAGCATACAGACTTTAGTGGTGCTGCACAGACTCTCAGTAAAAAAAGCTTAGTGTGTTCTTTCTACCCCAAGGAGACATGGTATTCTGGTGTCACAGGGCCTTCAGGGGTCTGCAGGACTCCTAAAACATGAGAGTCTGGGTCAGCACTACAACTGCTGCAGAGGAACAGCTACTAGGGAAATCAAGGGTTATACTTGTCTACTGTCTACCCCAACTATTCCAGACAACTTAATGCTCCCCACACCATCTCTTCATGAGCAGAGAGAAGACAGCACTTTCCTCCCTCCTAACACTGCACTGGCATTATCTACATCATGCTTAAGGCTGGAGTTTACAGCATTCAAGTAGCATAGAGTTCTCTGCATAGCCTTCTCCCAATCCAATAAGGCTGAAACTATCTCAAAATCTTTTAAAAAATACCTTTAAATTAAGGCATGCAAAAAAAAAAGCATTCAAACATGCCTTCACAGTATAACATAAGGGGTAACACAACTAGTTATTTAAAAAAAAAAAGAAAACGCAGTTTAAGTAAGGAACTTGAAACAAACAAGATATTGCACTGGCCTGAATGCATGACTACAGTAACAGAACACAATACACTAAGGCAGGTTAAAAGTCCACATGGCAACATCCCTTCTCTCACCACAACCAAATTCATTTGAGTTTTTACTAAACACTGCCTGATGCCTACATACATATGAATATCTATACATGTATATGCACATGGTTATATACACAATCAATCCAACAGTAAGAGGACAATTCACATCTCAAATAAAAGTAGACAGAAGCACAGACAATGTCGGGGCTGAGAATGCTCAGAAACACACTGAGACTTCTGAGCCACGCAAGGGGTGATACAGCTTCCAGATCTGCCTGTGCCACAGTTTTGTAATTTTCCCCCTTTCTTCTCCATCTAGCAGTCTTCCTACCATAAATCAAAATCTTACCAAGACAGTAAAAACATATTTCACTGAAACTTACAGACACAGATTCACTAAGCTCCTTCTCAGCTTACAGATACTGCAGCACACAGTCATAACTAATATCATACATGTAGTATAGAGCCAAAAAAACCCAAATCAGCAATCACATTCAAACCCAGAGCAATGTTACATGATGCAGCAACACTTATTCAGCTGCTCAGACTTTAAACAGACACAGAGCATGTTCCAGAAAATTAGAATCATTGATGAAAAAGTGCTTTATAATAAGTACCTCCTTAGCCAGAAGGGACACTTTTATTTCAAGATGCTCTGGAGAGATCACTGACTTAGAGAATGCTAAACCACACACACAGAGAAAATTTCATATTCTAACAGACCAGAAAAGGCTGCACAGCTTCAATACATATAAAGCAATCTCATTCTAAGAATATGTAAAAGATATCAAATTGGAAAGAAAAATACTAAAACTCTACAGCTATGCTAAAATGTTGAAAATACATTGTGTATGCCAGTTTGATACAAATAAGAGTCATTGATACTTTCTCACATTTTTGTGGTAGAACTCACATACAGCTATACCATGCAAACCTGATTAACATTTTCACAGCTGCATTACAACGTAATTCACATCAGAGCCTCAGAAATATGTCATTATTCTACTATTTTACCTTGCATGTGATTCTCTGGTTATTGATTTATGAGTCAATCTGAAATCTTACTTTCAGGCTTTTCTTGCCACATTACACTTGTGATAAATGCTGTAATAACATAATTTATGTTAAGCTTTCACAAACATTACAGGAAAGCTTGTGATTATTGACAGCGCAATCATTTAGGTTTGCTCATTAAACTTGTCTACAAAAATCTTAAGCCCAACAACGCACTTGCTTTAAGGAAGGTTAATTCATTACAAGAGAAGTCCCAAGGCATCCACCGTCTTTTACACAATTCTCTCTGGCATTAGGTGTATCACAGCACTCCAGTTTACACCTGTGTAGTTAAGTCCACAGATCGGGTCTGGCAGAGCTGGAGTTAACACTTCCCCCACAGCAGCCCCCATGGTGCTGTTCTGTTCTGTGTGTTGGTACCTGGGAAAGGTGTTGGTAACACCCCCGTGTTTTGGCTACTGCTGAGCAGGGCTCCCACAGCATCATCTCTCTGACATTCCCCCCTCACCAGTAGGTAGGGGGTGGGAAAGATGCCAAGAGTTGGCATAACCAGGACAGGTGACCCAAACTGACCAATGGGATATATTCCATACCACATGATGTCTGCTCAGCAATAAAAGCTAAGAGAAGGGAGAAGGAAGGGGAGGCATTCATTAATTACATTTGTCTTCTGGATCAACCACTATACAAACTGAAGTCCTGCTTTCCAGGAAGCAGCCAGACATTGCCTGCTGATGGAAACAGAGAGGAGGAAAAAAAAAAAAATTTGTTGCTTTCCTTTGTTTCTGCACCCAAAATGTTTGCTTTTGCTTAAATTGTCTTTACCTTGACTCACAAGGTTTTTCCCATCTTATTTTCTTCTCCACATTCTGCTGAAGAGGGAAACGATAAATAACTTGGGTGGGAAACTGGTGTTCAGCCAAGCTCGACCTTCAATATAAATTCCTTGAATTTAGGGTGTCAGGAAACAAACATGTACTACAGTACAAATGTACCATAAAAGCTTGCTACCACAACACTGTTTAGATTAAAGACGAAAAAAAAAAAAAGTCTTTATAATTTTATGTGTGAACTATGACTGATAATTTAAAATACTTTCAGCACTCACAGCAGCTTTTATTTTCATTTTCAATACAGTCATCCATAAACTAAATTCCTTTCCTTCTACATGATAATTTTTAAAAATCAATACATCACCAAAGTCTTAAAAGGCAGCTTTTCACACACAAAAGCAGAATGAGTTTATTGAGCCAGTGCATGGACAAACTGACCTGACAGATTGGAATGGTTACCTCCACGGGATCACTAAACCACAAGCTAAGCAAGATTTACACAATAGACACTAATGACTCTGCTAGAGAATCCACTACAAGCTATTGATCAAAAATCCATTTTTAAATAAATTCCTAAATACATATTCAAAAATAAGCAGGAATGTCAAAATGTTTACTCAATAGAACATAATGGGCCCTCTGGAGCTATTACTGAGATGCAAAAACATAATTGTACTTTTTAGTGTATCTTTTTGTGTGTAGACTGCAAAGTAATTTACAAATC
The DNA here is from genome assembly GCF_022539395.1 of Myiozetetes cayanensis. Lineage (NCBI taxonomy): Eukaryota > Metazoa > Chordata > Aves > Passeriformes > Tyrannidae > Myiozetetes > Myiozetetes cayanensis. Next base: position 341,894 of record NW_026087654.1, on the reverse strand, counting down.
TGGTTAAGTATCAGCACTACTATTTGGAAATATTAGTTTAAACATTAGGGAAAATGAACCATAGATGGGTTAGATAGCTTCTTTCTTTGCATTAGTAGCAATCACTCTGAATTCACCCATATATGGCAAACAATGATTTAGGCTGAAATCCAGCCTTGAATGGGCATGAGGATTAAAACAAACTGAGAAAGGTCAAAGTAATATGTTTATTTCTTTAGTGGAAAGAAAAACACAAAATTATTCTGAAGGACCTATGAACAGTAAACAACAAGGAAACAACACAACATGACATAAAAATATGCACTGTTCACTTGTTTCGGGTTGTTTTTTGTTTGATTTTGGTTTTTCAAGTGAACGATTGCTATAAATTCTGACCTGTAATTAAAGCAAAAACCATTAGACCATACTGTAGTCCTCAAAGAGGTCCAAAACTTCTAATCCAAAGTCCCCTCCTATGCTAAGGAAAAAAGGCACGTAAGTACCTAATACTTATTACATGCATTAGCAACTGTTGCTGAGCAATCTTTCTCTCTGTTTCCCACTCAACATGAGTTCTGGAAGAAAGCACCTACCAGGCTGGGTAGAATCTAAGTAAATAAGTAAATAAGCCACTTGGCACATAATTTAAGTGAAGCACATAACACTGTCTAGTTCCAAAACCCTATCTTGGACTGCAATGTATAAGAATTGCTCCACAATTGGCACAACATCAAACTTTTTTCTGAAAGCCCTGTCCCATACCAGGTTCCCCAGCCCAGTCACTCTGCCAGCCACAACCAGTTTCCAGTTCTGCCTTCAAAAGCAACGTATATTGACTGTGTTCATAGGATGCAAATGCACAGATCTCCCACTTCCTGGGAAGTGGACACAGAGCCTACATACTTTGTGTGGTTTGAGGTCTTCACACAGAGGAAGGTATTAGCAATGTACAGCTCCCACAGGGGATTGTATCTGTGGCTCATTGACCTTGTCAGGCTGCCACCCAACCCACCTCCTTTATCACTCCCCCTTTTAAACAGGATCGGGGGAGAAAATAAAATTTTAATGCTTGTGGATCAAGATGAAGGCAGGGAGATCACTTGCCAACAACCATCACATGGAAAACAGGTTCAACCCAGGAAAGATTAATTCAGTTTACTGCAAATTAAAATAGACCTGGGTAGTAAGAAACAAAGACAAGAACTAAAGCAGCTTCCTCCAACCCCCTTTATTCCCAAGGCACAAATTCAGTCATTCATTCTCAACTCTCCTGCCTCCCCTTCCACACTTCCCAAGAGGCACAGGGAAGATAGGGAATGGGCCTGTAGTCAGCCCATAGCAATTCCTCTCTTACATCCCTTCCTCCTCATGCTTTTCCCCTGCTCCAGCACAGAGTCCCTCTCATGGCCTGCAGACATCAAAAACCTGCTCCGGCATCGGGCCTCTCTGTGGGCTACAGTTCCTTCCAGAAGAACCTGCTCCAATGTGGGCGGGCCATGGGCTGCAGATCATTCATGGCATATCCATGTACCCCAGCACAGTCTTCTCCACGGGCTGTAGGGGAATATCTGCTTATCCACCTGGAGCAGATCCTTCTCCTTCTTCGACTTTGGGGCTGTTTCTCACACTTCCCATGCAGCATTTTGCCCTTTCTTAAATACATCTTCCCAAAGGCACCACTTGCTTTGCTGATGGGCACAGCTGTGCCCCATGATGGGTCTGATGCAGAGCCCCTGACCTTTTCTAACAGAGGCCACTCCTGCAGGCCCTTCCCTACTATTACTCTGCCATCTACAATCAGTATAATATGGTGGGGAACCAATCAGGGAGGAGAAAACCAGCAAAACAAAACACCACAAAAAACACAACAAAGTCTACAAAGGGAAAAAGTTTGACTATCAAATGCTGATTGTGCCTCAGGCCTACAAGTAGGTCTTCTTCGTCCACTCCAAGTCCAAAATAACTAAGTCCATTGCTAGACCAAAGAAAATAAATGTCCTTAAGGTGCCTAATAGGTCATCCTGCTGCATGCATATATGAAAAAGCAGAAGAATAAACTCGTATTTTCTCCCTGAACTGAAAATTTACTTCCATGCTACTTGGAATTTACAGCACAGATAAGTCAGGAAGCATCCTTTGCAATTTCATAGAGAAGATTCTTCTTCTACAAGTAGCATAATTTATGTGCATTTGAACTGGAATGAGAGTCTGCCATTAAGCATTTGTAAATGCAGACATGCACGTGGCTCTGACAACAGTTAATGAATAGCAGCAAATCAGTCTTTGCTTCATGACAGTGACTTGTGGAGCTAATTGTTCAGCATTCAGATGAGTTTCCAAAACATCAAAATTACTTTTCTTCCATGTCAAGCCATAAACCAAGCCAGATTCCAGTAACAAAAACAGGAACATGGTTTTCCTCAGTGCTGTTTGGGGCACATTTTTCACCCACCTCATTAGTAGCCTACAGAAACCCTTGCTAAGTCAAGTAAAGAGCAGAAAAATGGCAACTATTCTCATTAAGGTGCTTAATAACTTATCATAAGACTACTTTTTGTTATTATACTGGCAACCTATTTCCCAAAATTTAAACTATGATTTCCTATGTCGAGAATCTGCTTCAGATGGGAAACCTGTTCATTTCCAGAATGAGGAAAGGGAAAAAAACATACAGGGCACACTGCCTTCTGTCCTCACAGCACACAAACTGTTGTGGTTTTACTTAGTGTGCCTATAAATTGCATCTTTTGAAACATGGATATGAGATTCAAGAGAGATCTGTCTTTGTCAAAGAAGCCATCCTTTACAGTACCCAACAGATGAAGCCTCTGAAAATGACCATTTTACAAATTCCTAGGATATAAGCTGACTAGGAAGTGCTACATCATTTAGGTTGATTCATTGTAAGCCATTGCCCTTTAATCACTCAGTGGTCTCTGTACTGAGCCTAGTAGGTTGTGACATTTTAAAACCCACTATATCTCACCACACTTGGGCTTCACTGGCCAATCATTCTGTGATCATGCATTTGTCTGACTTCCATTTCTAAGTCTCTCTGTTACTGTGATCTCCCTAATTAAAGAAAGTACCTGATAAAATCACCTTTTGAAAATGTTGACATTAATCATGTCACCAGTCTTCTTTGATAAGCTAAAATTTCTCAAATCTCCTGGTTCCTTCCAAAACTTCCACAAATTCTGAAAACCTCTTTAAACAAGGAAACCAGAATAAGATGTAGTTTTCTAGCACTGACCTAGATGTAGAGTGAAAATCACCCACTGATTTAACCAGTTCAGTCAAACTAGAGCATTTCAAGGGGAATTCCTGTTTATTTACTGCAAGCCTAAATCACTTCTGTAACAAGTCATTAGTTTGTGTCTCACTTTCCAAGTTTCTTAAAATGCAGCTTCGTATTTGAACAGCCTGAGTGGCCCTAGAGGGTTAGTTGATTTGCTGGTCCAACTGATACAGTCTCATTCCATCATTCCATCCACCTGTACTTCAACCTCACATTAAAAAAGAAATATAAAATAAATTAAAAAATTACAAAAAAAACCAAAAAAAACCCCAAAAAACAACAAAAAAAAAAACAAAAAACAAAAAAAAAAAACAACCAAAAACAACAACAAAAAAAAAAAAAAAAAAAAAAAAAAACCCACACAAAAACAAACACACCCCCAAAAAAACACACCGGAAACCCCCAAAAAACAAACAAACAAACAAACAAACGAAAAAAAACCACCCAAAACTACTATATAGCACATGAAACCAAGTACCAATGCTCACTAAACCTTCTAGTATAGTAGAGGAACATTTAATTCTCCAAGTTTGCAGAGCCAAACTGAAAGCTACACTTGATCTCCTCCTCCTCTCTCTTCACAGTTGCAAAGCTGATCAAAACATTTCCTTAAACTGTTTTACAAAATGCCAAGGTTCCCATGAAAATAGGACACTTGGAGGAACGTAGAGTAGAAGACAGTATTTAGAAATTTAAAGCCCTTTACTAAAAATAGTTTCTGCAAGTCATACAGAAGAACGATAATGTACAAGGCTGTGACAAGGGGGTGGCCGTGAACTTGCTGTCACCTACATAAACTTGTCAGACCATTTACCACCCAGGAGAATGCAGCTGTAGGAAACTCAGGTCAGAGAAACCTTTACGTCACACCATCTCATTTTGTTTGCACACATCCAGAAGTCTCTCACATGCTCCTGAACAGTGCTTTGAAAGCAAATACTGCTTTAGAAGTATACCATATGTGCACATCCATCACTGTATTAAAATAAGCCACTACATCACACTGAAAAGTCTTTCAAATAAAATATACAATCTACCAAGCAGTACAATTGTTTCCATCCAACTGCTGCTCCACACAGTATAAAAATATTCTGGAAGCCAGCTATAAAATATTTGCTGTTAAAAAAGGTAAGCGCCTCAAGCTGCATCCTATTCCCTAATTCTTTACAATTCAGTGCTATTTTCAGGCAACTAAAGGAGCAAGTCCATAATATCAGATAGAAAGAGTAAGAAAAAGAGCAATTCCACACTCAGTGCTTGTTCATTCCAGAGGATCAGTGGCCTCAACTCCTAATAAAGCCAATGACAAACGAGGGCACTCAGCAGCTTCAGCGTGTCAGGGTCAGACCCTATTTTAACAGGCTCTTCATGTCAGGAATATAAATGCTTTTGCAGCACAGGAAGAGAAAATAATACCATTCTTTATAACAAACTTAGTTACAAAACCACACTAAAAAATTGTAGTAAGGGTCTGAAATTGCATCTTGAACATTGTCACAATATCTCATTTTGCTGTGAGATTTTGCTTTCATTATTCCAGGGGATTTGGTGCAGCAATTCTGGATTTAGACCCATGTATGTTATGAACAGACCCTTGCCATAGACTATTTATAATTCAGCAAAAGGATGTTGATATCATGAAGAATACCCAGTGTTACAGACAGCAAACAATGGATTTTTTTCATCTCCACTCTTCCAATAATAGTGATTTATTTTTTTTGTCCCTAAAAGCACAGTGCCAATGTAGCTATCATGAAAAAGGATTACTCAAGTTCTCACATTTCAGACTAGCACATCAAGAAAAGCAGTAGGAAAACGAATTACCTTATTTTTCATTAGAAAAAGCAGATTTCCTTTCAGTCGGCACCATCTCTCCCTTGGTTCTGTATGCAAAGAAGTAAGAGATTAATAAAAACAACCTTTTGTCTTCACACATTAAATGCTTCTCAGAGAAGATGCATTAGTTATAAAGGGCAGGAAAAAAATCATTAATAACCCAAAAAAAGCCAGCTTCACTCAGCGGCTGCCTATGTACAGCATGCTGTTAAACACCAAATAACTTCCAAGAAGGTTTCTTCTACTCTGCAGCCGAGAGTATTGGTGACTGCAGCACACATTCAGCGGTGTTTTCTCAGCTTTTCTCCCTTCTCCTCACATGGGAGCAGAAACAGGCACTTTAGTATGGAACAGCTTTTGCTTCCATCATTTCAGGAGATCAAACATAATCCACATTAAAACACAAAAACATGGCTATTCCACGTAGGTTAGAACATGCTACTCTGAATTCACAATTTTCAGAAAGTAAAAAAAGGGAATATTTATAGTCACTTCACTGTTACTATTCTACTATACTTCTGTAAAGTGCTTAACCAGTGGGAATAACAACGTATTTTTGTTTACATACACATGCAGGCATGTAATCAAATTTTTGAGAACAGGGAATGTTTCAGAACTTTAGGGTCAGTGAGTGGGTCAAAAAGCTTGAACAAGTTATTCTTCCATGGCCAGATAATTTTTAACATGGCAGGTTTTTCAAATATCTGTATCTGTAGGTACATATAGATACCTAAACCTATTACAAACATACACAGATAGAGATCTTGTGGACAAATGTGGTGTCTTTAGAGATCATTTCCTAAAAGAGGAAGAAAGCTTTTTTACACAAGATGTATTCTATATTTTGAGAGGGCATATCTCCAGACAGCAGCCAACCTGGATTTGATAGGGAGCTGGAAGAACAGCTGTACCCTAAGGCCATGTTATTCTACAGTTGCCTCTGCAGAAGTCTTGTACTTCCCTCAAAGCTGGTCACCACTAAAAACATTTTCTTGAGCAGGAGGACACCTTGTTCCAGTCAATAAATAAATAAAATTGTCTTTTCCTCTTGATAATTTCAATGAAGATGTTTCAGTAAGTGACATTTGAAAATCAGAGTATCTTCTTCCCCACAAGAAAGTGGGAGGTTTACAGTCACAGGTACTGTGACTCATAGAAATAACTCTTCAGTGATAACCTGGGTTGGTTGGTTTGTTTTTCTAGAAAACAGATTGAAGTTCCTGGATCTCTTCAGACCTACTAAAGTGCAAGGACAATACAGAAAAGAGAATAATATAAATTGATGCCCATCCACCAACTAAAAATCTAAACAGTTATCAGATCTGAGTACATTGCTTTACAGTGCAAGTACAGGAGTCTGCTAAGACTAAATTGCATTCCCCAGAGCCACGTGGGCATCAGGAGGAAGGAAAGCTATCACATTCACACTGCAGCTTTTTCTGATAAAAAGATATTTTTCTATATGACTGGGAAAGTCACTACCTTGTAAGTGTGAAAAATAAGCAAGCCCAAAGAATAGTCAGACTAACAATGACAAGTCTATCAGTGGATAGGATATGTAGTGGCCAGCATGCCTTGACAGAAATGACCCTTCTTCCCAAGGGATCATAATATGATTGCTAGGAGCCAGAAGGATTTACTGGGCAATAGGAACATCTTACACATGCATAGCTTCTTAAACACTTTGCTACAATCTGCTCCCACTGACAATGGCACAGATACCCGTGATGCTGAGCTACATAAGAGTTTGGTCTCTCTCCAGTTAGTGTCAGGTTTTTAGCAGTATTAAAAATACTAGCACTCAACATAAAAAAAATTCAAAACATCCTCATAAACATTAGATATTCACTGGGCAGGGCTTAACATGCTGCCTATGATGAGTACACAGGGTGGAAATCCTGTTGAGCAACCCCAAAGCAGCCAGATGAGGATGCTCCCGGAAGCCCTTGTCCAGGAAGTTTGCTGCACCGTCCGCAGGAAACTCTGGCTATTTATCATTAGGAAATGTATGTTGTGGTTTTACAAGGGCATTTTTTTGAATTTTCTGAAAATGTGGCACAGAATTTGCTCAGTCTCTTACCATAATTGAGTCTGTGGTGGGTTTGGGTTTGTTTGGATTTTTTTCTAATAAAATAAAAGTAAATACAATCACAGTGAAGATCAGCTGGGACAAGTGAAAATAAAACATTTGCTGTTGCTGAAATTATTATGTTAGGACCGATTTTACAGCCAAACATAAGCTATTTTCTAACAGCTACTGAGGGAATACACACTTGTTCAAGCTTACTGGAAATTGAAAGACATTTAAAATACGATCATAAAAGCCTGAAGAAACCTGCAAAGGAGGTGGGAAGTGAGCCATAGAAAATCTATAATGATAAAAGAAAGAACACAGCTTTTGGAGGTGGAAGGGGCAAGTTCTGAGGAACTGGATAGCTAATCTTTAAAACATGGCAACTAATGGTTGGTGACTAGCAATCACTAGCAGAAAAAAGAACAATCTTTGTTTACAGGACAAGAATAATAATGTTAAAGACTGTGTGCTGTTTCCCTGGCGCATGACAAAGGGAACTTGAAAACTTGAGCAAATTAAAGAACTAGATTTAGGCTTCATTATTTAGAAAGGTATTCAGCACCACTCAAGCATCAGTAATGAAGAAAACTAAAAACAGGTATATGTGATTAGTGTAACTAAGCCAACAGCTGCAGAAAACATGCGCATCAACCATGAGTAGTTTTCTGCACAAGTCGTTGTTACCTATTAATTTTTCATCCCCGACCACTCTGCAAATCTTCAGTTTTCCTTCCTTGTCAAAATAACCTGATGGTTGCCTGGCCAGCAAAGCCAGATCTTTAGCATTGAATCTCATGGGGGTGCCAGGGAAGAGGATGAAGATGAGTAAGAGGTGGAGGAGGACAATGAGGATGCTAGGTAATCTGTTGAAGCTGAGCCAAATCTAGGCAGCAGATACGAAGGTCAACTGAAACATTAAAAACAAAACAAAAAACAAGAGATGCTGCTGTTTATTGTGAGTTCCACTCTCTTGTACACTCCAAACACTGTACTTTCTATCCATAGTATGTGAGCAGAATAAGTAATAGGAGAAAAACAAGCAAAGTCACATAGGTGACACCCCACACTTTTTTTCAATAAAGAAAAAATGTCATTCCTTTTCAGTGGCTCTAGAACTTCGTGCAGAAGTTGTAATTCTACCCAGTATTAACAGTTTATCAATACCACTAAAAATATATTTTGGCTATAGGCATATAAATAGCTAGAAAGCTCAAGTATGCATTCATGGGGCAGGGTGAAGAGGGTAAATTGTCTTGGATTTTCACCTCCTTCACAGGAAAAATAACCCTAATGAAATACAAAGTATTAACTACGAAAGTTCATAATATGCTCAATTATTCATGTTTTGCTATACTGACACTGATTGCTTCTTTTTGGTTCATGGTATATTTTCAGAGTTTTTAAGTCTTTTGGACCATTTTCTTCTGTTTTCAGGAAATCAGCTGTGTCACCCACACACACACACACAAAAAAAAACCCCAAACAATAAAACTACCAGCTTTCATTTATTAGAACTCCATCTACTAAACTTAGTGAAAAAAATATACCTGACACTTTCATCTAATAGATCTTCGTTTCTCAGTACCCCTCCTCTATTTATTGGAAGTTATTTTAATATTGAATTCCATAGTTGGGATTTCGACTAGTGGAAGTTTGGAACCAAATATTTTGGTCTGAATTGAAGTTAACACAGCACCGTTTCACAGTGCTGCAAGGATGAGAAAATAAGGCCACAGAAGCAGTTCTAAAGAGATCTCCTTTTTAATCCCCAAACCATTCTATGCTCTTCATGTCCAACACTTTTGTAAATGCCTTTCCCAAAAAAAGGATTCTTGGTATAACCTTCAGCATGGTATAATCCAGCAAATGAAGTTTATCAGATGGATTTTAATACTCCTATAGAGTTTAAGAAAACTTTTTTTAAAAGCCACCCAATCCTCAGCACATGGGCTTCAGAAGCCAGTTTCTGTCCCTAAAACAGAAGTTTTTGTTCTTCAGAGGACAGCACTGGTATCTTTATCTGGTGAACTAAAACTCTTAACAACTCTCAGGCAAGTTCCTGTCAACCCCCAATCCGAAGGAGAAGTTACATCCTCTGCATTGTATCTTTCTGTGGGTGCTTTCGTTCCTACTTTTACCTTTTACCTACTTTCTTTTCTCAAGTCCATCCCTCATATAAGGACTGCTGCTGTGTCCTGTAATTCCTAAATGCCATACCACAGCCATTTCTATAGCACTACAACAGTGAAAGCAGACCAAACTTAACTATTATTTGTACATATGAAAAATAGCCCAGTCAAGAATATGACATTATGAAGACAAATCTCCAAGTAATTTTCTCCTCCTAGGGAGGTTCTACAATTCTATGGAGAACTGCCATACAGCTGAAAGGCTCTTTAGTTTCCTCTTCATTATCAAATCCCATTATAAGCAAGAAACAGAATGCATGCAAGCAGTCCCAACACATACACAAGGAGTAGAAAGTTGCAGCTCCAACTTTTCCATTCATTCCCACACATACACCTTCTTTCTTGTTTTCCCTTTAGAATCAGCAGCTAGAATTCTTTTACCCCATCTTCATGCTTTCCCTCCATTTCATAATCTTATTGAAATTATAAGATCATAGCCTTATGGTCATCACAAAACCTGACCTGCAAGTTACACCACCCCAGGATGCTGCTGTGCCCAGAGTGAGCTACCCACTCCAAAGGAGGCTCCACCATGCAGGTGCAGCTGGTTGCCAGTGTTTTGTAAATTGATGGATTACAGCTGTGGAACGATGACTCAGAGAGCAGTCACAAAAAGAATATTTATCATACACTGTAATCTAACACTATGAGCATATCCAGCATTGAAGACCAAATCTATTAAGGGAGCAGGGAAAGATGCTGGCTAGGCCACATGACAGGAGAGTGCCAGCCACGATGACCCTTGGAAAAGGTTTACCAGGGCATGCAGGGGCTTTGGGAATGGCAATGTGTATACTTCTACTTGCCTCTGTATGGCAAGTGGACTTCATTCTTCATTTTGTTTTACAGCCACAGACTATATTTTTAACAACAGTGTTTGCAATGGACCTAATTCTTTTTTAAAAAGCAACAAACAAGTTTGGCAAGCTAAAAAACTTCTGTGGTCTCCAACTGTTGCACTGTCCCCTCTCAGGTAGGCATCTTGCACACCTTTCACACAGTTCATTGGTAGCCCTCTTGTTTTAGGGAACACAGTTCTAGAAACTCAATAGCAATCTACTTACTTATTGGTTAATCAGTTAATCAGTTCCCATCCATTTTATAAACACTGTATAAATCTACCTTAAATAGCACCTTCATCTGCATACAGTTACTCTTGATTGATTCAATCTCTTTGAGTAGCATGAAGAAAGTCAGAACCTATGAGTCTGGTCCCAGATGGAAGAGTCATTGAAAACCATGACTGAATAAACCCTATGCTATCAAAGCAGTGAAGGTTACTGGCTAAACTCTAATTATGCTTAAATGCAGTAATTACTGTAATGCATGGACATCTGTATTCCACACAGAACTGCAAAACACAGAAGGTCAGGGGATGAGACAAGTTATGAACTGCTATTTAAGAAAGCATTTGCTTTCCAGCAAAGGAAAAAACAGTGTCAGGTAAACAGAATGGCTTGGGCTTCTGGAAAGGCTATTGAAAGGAGTAAAGAAACTCCAGGAGGAGATGTGCATATTGATTTTGCTATTTTCCCCCTCAAGGGAGATGGTATATATCTCTTGCACTCATATATCAGTATAGTAGTAATGGTCTAGAAATTACTTTTATTACATCTGTGCATCACTTGCTCTGCATACGAGCCATAACATGCAAATCATGGGGGACAGTAAGAACAGTACACAGCAGTTAAAACCCTGGAGGCAACAGCCTCAGTACATATAAGCCAGTACCTTCAAATGCAAGGCAGCTGGGCCAGCAGAGTTCCACAGCAATAATAATCAAGGTGCCTGTTCCTGGAAGTTTGCCAGAGAAGCTAAACTTATCTGGCAATGTCTGAATATTATTCAGACCTAAAAGGTATAAAAGATGGTAGGATTCAAACTTGGTATGAACTGAGAAACTCGATGCCCATCCAAAGGGGAACACAGCCAGTGTTGGCACACCAATAAAATTAAAGGTAAACAACACTGATAGACGTGTCTATCTTCAGCTGCAGCACTAGCTCTCCTTGAAGGAGCAAAAAGACTTTTTAGCTCAATAATCCATTTCCCTTCTGTCTCCATTTTGGAATAAAGCTGTTAGTCAGGGAAACTACTTAGTCCTATACTGCCTTTAAATGCTTGTCCTAGATAATTTCTTTCCTAGCATGAACTCAGATAAAAAAGGTATTATCTTCAGTTATTTAATACTGGTGGTTCAAGAGACAGGCATTATTTAATGCTCATGGCTAGAGACAGAGGCATCCTGAATCTAAAGTCCCTCTCAACACTCTTCCACACACAATCACCACAACCATAATTCATAGGTAAAATGGACCAGTCAATTACTTTGTGAGTGGCCAGGAGAGAAAGGTGGAGGAGTCTACGTCCTTGAAAGCAATAATTCTAGAAGAGATGACCGTTTCGACAGCTCATGGACCACAAAATTTATCAAGTTCTCTACTGGATGTCCTCTGTCTCCCTGAATTTGCAGTTATAGTTTTCATGATCCCTTTCTATGGACAGGGAACAATCAGAACGATTTGATTCACACGACACAGAGAAAGAGTCAAGATGTGTTGCAAGTGTTAAGCACCAGCCTTATAGTTGGACATCAGTGAGAGAAATGCACATTTTAGATCCCTTGCAGAGATATAAACCCACCTCTTAACCTACACATAAATGTTAGAAGTCAAACAGAACTAGTAACATGTTCAAGTAATCTTACATTACAAAGAAGATTTATCATGCAAGATAAAATCTTGAACAAAATTGACTTCAGCACCCAAGACCACCAGGAATAAAAGGTACCCATCAAAACAATGTGCAGCTGATCTCCAGCTCCTGCACCCTGCAGGACAGCTACGAAGACAGACTTTATTAGTTTCAGATAATCACCAAGCTGCACCTGTCCAAAGCAGTGAGAGCAGGGGCTCACTAGTGCCAATACAAAAACAGAGGAACCACCTTCACGGCTGCACACACTAACTTGAATCAACCCTTTCAACACTGTCTCTTAGAGTTCTGAGGGGTTTTTTTTATGGATCATAAGTCCAGATCAACATTAAAGAAATCAGTGCATAATACCTCACAGCTTTCATTAGTACTGCATTTAATTCCAGATATTTTGGTAAAGTGTTAAAGTACAGACTTTTTAATACTGCAGTCTCCTAAATCTCTGAAACAAAGTCAATAAAATTGACTGATTTCACTAGTTTAGCAATTTCAAAAAGAAAAACACTAGAGCTTATGTCTTCAAGTCCTCAGAGACTCTGCCAAATGCATTCTAAATTTCCATTCTCTTCCTTTGAAAAGGTACAATATTTTTAGTTCACATCATTTTGTATTAAGAACTTCTTTAATCTTTGCAACACACAGCATGGGAAACAGCCTTCAAAAGGAGAGGTGCAAAATCAGTCCATAGTTTTGTCTTCAAAACTTGTATTCTTTTTAAGCAAAGAGATATTGCTAATTCCACACACTGTCTTTTTATTAGACCATAAAACATAAATAACACAACCTTCCCCATTAAAACTCTGCTTTCTATCTCTATTCTCTGCACAGAGAAACAAAACACTAGATTTTCTGTCTTGGACTGGGGAAATAAGAGTACAGTGCAGAGTCAGCAAAAAGAATGAATGCATGACAGGAGTTTTAAATATACAGGTATATTGATATATCTAAAAGGTTCGAAAATCTATACTGTATCCAAGTTTTACCTTGAAAATCATTAACAGATGATCAGATGATTAGGGAAGAAACTCCTGGCTGAGGATAGGAGTGCTCCAAAGGTTTCAGGGATCTGCAAAGGCAACCTCACTATAAGGGGAGAAAACAGTAGGGTAACATTTGTCTTACAAAAGAATCTTCTCTGCAGGTTTAGCTTGTTTTTCTTCCTCACTGAGGTAAGATAGGCAAGACCAAATGCCACTAAATACTGTGCTATCTACAGAAGGCATCTATTGGCAATACAAAGTTATTTCTTTCTATATGAAGATGCTTATCAGCTGGCTGCACACAGCCAAGCTAAGCGATTGTACCATGGAAAATTTCAGATTATTTCTAACTTCTCCATCTCTTCACTTCTGTCTCCTGGCTGTCTTATTTCTTTCTAGCAAGGTCAAAGCTAGGGCTGATCATATATTGTCTGTAGTTTACACTTACACTTTTTAGGCTGCCAGTACTACTGCAATCCATTTGAACAGACTATCACCCTCAACTACTTCAAGTGTTTCTTCCTACCATTTATCAGCCATTGTGGCCTTCCAGATAAAAAAATGACGGGCCTGCAATATTCAGCAAGTTAGTGAGTCATGAAACTTCCTAGGACACCCTTTACTGAGCATTGAAAACAAATTTGAATTTTGTGTGAGTGTGTGTGTGTCTAGAAGAAAGGTAACAAAAACAGTAAATGATTATCTGGTTTTCCCAATAGTACCAGTGGTTATTTCAGTTGTATTTTATGCTGAATCTCACACGTGTCATATTGTAATAGCTTTTACGTCTTCATCCTCGCTAAGTTTTCAGTTCCATCACCCTTGCCTTGCTATGCCTCAAAAAATAACAAGAGCCCCAAAGACTGAAAAGACTGTCCCTAACCAGAGCCAGCCTTCTTCCAAGGGAGGCATGACCTTGCAATGGCATAATACAGCACCACATCAACCAATCAGCACCCTCTTTCTCTTTCACTACTGTTTGCAAGTCCCTTTCAAAAAGCCTTAAACTTAAAAAGACTTTAAAAGCAGAGTACCTCCTAAAAAAAAAAAAAAAAAAAAACTGTGAGAGGTGAGCTCTTCTATTTGGAGACAGGTAATAAAAAATTAAAAGCAGGATTGGCTTGAAGGTATTCCCTACAGCTGAAAAAACAGCAACCACACACAGAACTGCTCTATCTTCCCTTTAGCTGACAGACTCCCCAGACAAGTAAATTCCTAAATGATTCATGTAGCTTCCCAGCATTTAGATGTGATCATTCTGGGGAGGAAACAAAAAAAAAAAAAAAAAAAAAAGGAGTAAAATCCTACATTTTACTTCCTTTAAAAGGGGTAATACAAATAAACCCTGCAAACAGGTATAACCTGACACACCCATCGAACAATGTACTTGCAGCTATTGATATTGATCCAACTGAAAGCCAGCCCTATGAAAAGGAAGTAATTTATCTGTTGTGGGAGTTGCCCCAGGTGGTTTACTGCACCACTGCTAGGCAGAGGATTGAACAAGAAAGAGTCTACTGCCTTCACGGGCCTAGCCACCTCACTGTGACACCGAGAGTTCACAGTGCAACTTCCCTCTGGCTGCGCTGGAGCAGCCACTGACCCGACACAGGTACAGGCTCCTGGGGAAAGGGAGCCCTTCTTCCCCAGGGCAGCACTAGTGCTGGTGTAAGCCAGCTTAAGGAACTGATCTTGATGGAAACTTGATCAAGCTGTTCCCTGATCAGGCTGACTGCCCGGCTGCAGAAACACCAATGCCAGCCCAACAGAGAGGACAAAAGTGTGCCCCTCCAGGTAAATCCTTCTGCAGAGAGGACCACAGCTGTGTCAGCTTAGTATGACGGTGTAACTGTAACTTTAACACAACTTTACATACAACTGTGAAGACCCAGCAGGGGCTTCAATTTTACTATTCCAAATTTAGGGAGAGACCATGTGCTCTCTTGCTCCTCTGCTTTCCATGGGAAAGAGACTACTGGGTTTCCCTCAATTACCTCTAAACTGACCGCAAGAAAGCATGGAAAAGTATAGCAATTAATATTTTATGATATTTAATATGAATAATTAAAAGTCAAGTAAAATACCGGGGGGGAGGGGGAAGGGAAATCATTATATTAAGTACATTCCCAACTTAAATATACTCCTCCTGAAAGTTGACAAATATCTGGTTGAGTACATTTCTAAAAATTAAAAAGGAAGTATCGCTGTTACGACCATAACTGTTGAATAACTAAATCTAGGAAGCAGTGACTTGGTGCTGTTATGTTAAGGAAAAAACATAAATCATTTAAAATGTGTCTCAGTAATAATGGTTCAAATTTTTATATGCAGCAGAAGTCTCACTTCAGCAAAAACTATTAGGTCATTTGGGTAAGGGAATAGATGCAAAACAGTTACAAGGAAGAAATGCAACAAAACTCATGGAACGTGAAAACTACTAAATATGTTCTGCTTTATACTGATCTGGCAACTACAGCAAAAACAAGTCATTTATTGACTGTTTGATCAACAACATATCCTCAATTAGCAGATAGGAATAAAGTTTATGTATTTTAAAGGACGAATAACACCTATCAAGCAGACAAAAGCTTCACTTTTTTTTTTTTAAACCAAGCTGCTGCTATGCCCCTAAATTCATCCAAAGTTAAAAAAGACCAGAAGAAACTGAGAGGTGATACTTTAGAACCACAACTTGAATCCAAGGACAAAGGATGATTCAGAAGATGATCAAGCTCTTCCCAAATACCTAATCTTTCAATTAAGATTAGGACAACTCAAACTGCATGTGCCCATACAAAAAGTCTATTCTGTGGCTTATTCCAAGACAACCTATGTGTCCGCTCAATTTGTGGCTGTAGAATTCCTTGGTATTATAAAAACAACAGACACCATCTGTGGGAAGTCAAAACCAACTAACACCTTCCCATGCAGACAGGCAATTTGGGAAGTGTAACACTTCACTCAGGTAAACTTAAATTTCTTAATCATGAATATCCATTACTATACTACCTGTTTTCACTAATATGCAGCTTTTAGCTAGCTGGAAACTGTGAGGAAATAAAAAAAAAAATACCTGAAAAATAAGTTAAATCTTATTCAATAAGTTATCAATCAGGCAATAGAGCCACACATTTATCTGGTTTTCTGCAGTTATCTACGCTGTAGTGTATGACACCCTACTCTCTTCAGCTATAAAGGATCATGGGCAAATGTTTTTGCAAATATTTTTTTTAACAATCTTAGTCTAAGAAGTTGGAACTGACAAATAGCCCAGCTACATAAAACTCACTAAAAATACATGTTCTGCAGATTAAACACCTCATGCAAAGATAAAAAGTTCACAGCAATAACTTTAAAAACAAGGCTGTCAGAGTAATACACTCAATACAAAATTCAAGAGTTGGTTTCATAAGATATTCATGCTCCCCAGGTACAGAATTATTTGGGTAAAAAGGCCGTGATTTCAGTGGTATGATAAAATTATTACAGAACAGGTACGTCTGAATTAAATGAGCACCTTTGTATTAAACATGAAGCATAACCATGATTGTTACTAGAGGCAGTCCAGGGCTGAATGTTTCTCTGATGAAAACTGAAGGTGCACAGTAGTACAAGCCAAGTCCCTTGACACAGAAACTGAGCTTGCCTCAGGATGTGAATGGCTGGCAACAGCCTCTTTTTCATCTGTAGTAAAATTGCATCCGATTGCCCAGCCCGGAAAAGCTGCTCAACATCTCGCTGAAGGATTATCACCTACATTTTAATCAGACCTACACACTTTGAAGGATTCTCAGCTTCTAAAAGACCCTCTGGGCAATAATTAACGGGGAAACCAGCCTGAAGGAGAGAAACAGAACTTAGAAGGGGACCAACAAACCCAAAGCATCAAAAGATCTGACTCTAAAAAGGCTGGAAAAAAGAATATCCCTTGGAGCTTCAGCTTGCAAAGCTCTGCAGCAGTGGCTACAAACAGGCTGTTCCTTGGTCACACTGGCGTTCTTTGCTTTCCTGTCATCCCATCACACAGGCAAAGCAGAACAACCATGGCCTGGCCAGAGCCTGGAGTAAGTTTTCCTCACCAGTCTGGGTGTTACTAAGGCTTTGGCACATGATTGCAGTGGGCAACGATGGAGTAGTAAGGTCTGGCCTGTGGAGAGGGGCTTCACACAGTAAGCACAGCTTGAGGAAAATGCCCTCCAAGTAAAAATCGTGGCTGGACTAAACTCAATCCCAGTCCCTGGAGCAGTTATCAATGGTACTTGTGACACAGAGCCAGATTTTGGAGAAGAATATGCCCATACAGACAGAGTGACTATGTAACAGTACAGTTAATTCAGTATAAAAATACATTTGAATAATATCATAATTAACTATCTTCCTCCTCCTCACTGCATCATTCCATTACAATGTCATTGCACTGCTGCAGACGTGCAGTTATTTTGATCTTAACTACATTTGCATACATTAAAAGATGTGAATCTCTTAAGATCTTAAATCTTTCAGGATGAATGCTTTCTTTTGTATTGGATAATCAGGGAATATCAGATAACTTATGAAACAAAAGTGTTTCTCAAGAAAGAATTTTCAAAAGAAATGCAATTCCAGGACGTATTTCTTAAAGTCTGCTTCAAGGCTGCAGGCTTTGTGGAAAGAGTCAATTGGACTAGGATGCCACAAAAAGAAGGAATGTTTGGGAACAGAAAAGAAAGAACCAAATATACCAAGGTACTTTAAAGGTAATAGACAGGAGAAGCATCAGAAATAGTGACTGAACATGGCCTGGGAAGAGTCACCAGAGTTGGTGGGAACACGAAGGAGAGAACATATGTGGAGGATTGTGAAAGGAGAGCTCTCTGTGGGAGCTGCTGGTAGATACAGAAGGGTAAAGGGGAGATAAGTCAGCAGCACACTGGAACCTCAGAGTCTAGGCCAGAAGGGAATCAGTTTTTAAGATTCACCCATAACTTCTTCCAGTTCTCAAAACAAACCCAGCTAAGGTGGCTGGCTCTGTGGACTAAAAATTCTTCTGCAGCTGGTAGAGGGGCATACTTTCTGCAACTGATGTATAACAGCCTTAAAACTGTTATTTCAAATAGAACATCAACGGCTTTAGGACTTTTTCCCTCCTGTTCTTGAATTTTCAGACTTCAGCCTAAACTATTTTATCCATCTTGCTTCAAGGCAGAAAAGCAACTTGGGCAGGAGTTTAGACAAAGAAGTTTAAGATATTTAAATTCTCCTGGTAAGTAGCTTTTACATTCCCCTGAGAAGATCTTACAATTTTCAGACTGCAAGCACACACACCAGCACATGAACACCATTCTCTAAAAGAGTTCCACTTGATTTACCCAGCATAGGTTGTTGGGTTTTCCCACCCCCTCCAATTCACTAGGGGGTATCAATAGAGATCCAAAAAGAAAATAATTCATAAATGTCTGAAAAACTGATTTCTTCCTTAATTCCCTTAAGGCAGCAATAGGAGTATGTCAGTTAGAGGACAGGTGCAGTGCCAGCTTTCTCTGGTTGCTTCTCAACATTAAATGTCTCTTTCCCTTCCCAGCATACAGATTTCTAAAATAAACAAACAAATCAAAGAAAAACTGACATTTTTCACTTTGTTTGAAATGCCACTAAGTTAGCACTTTCTTTGAGCATTCTCAGTAAATATGGCCAAAGCTTTAACTTCTGCCCAGAATTCCTCTTTTGTTTTAAACTATTTCCCCACCCCTCAGCAGTAACACAGACCCACGAGACTTCTTTAATAAGCTGTTTACTGTTTATTTGCTTCCCCAAAACCAACTTAGCTATATTTAATTATTTTATGGGTACATTAACTGATTTCTCCCGCTCTACCAAAATAAGAGGATTCAACATTTATTTTGCTCTAGCAAAAGAGTATAACATTCATTTAAAAATCACTGTGTAGGGAGATGCACAGACAACTCCCTTGCCATTAGCACAAGTGTCAAGACCAGTCACATCAGGCTCTTTCTGCAGGTGGATGGAAGAGGTGTGAAGTCTAGAAGAGGAGCAGGTGAAAGAGGGGAATTATCATTGTCACCTTTTTATTTTTTGTGCTGGTGCTTTTGAAATGTGCAAGAATGAAAGACTGTTCCTACAATTACCTTTCAAACACAAAAGAATTACCAAGGGTCAGAAACTGTCAGTTACAGCATTATTTGCTTTAAAGGCCTGAAGTCCTATTAAACATTTCTCTTGACATGGAAATGAAAGGATTAGGGCAACTGTTTTTGTAAGTGTTGCAGTGGCATTTCAACTTAATTGATTTAATTCTCAGAAGAAATTGTTAACAAAAAGTTACTGCATGAAAAGCTTGAACTATCTCTACAAAGAGAAAAACAAACTGACTTCAACCTATTACTTGAAGTTTCTACCACACACCAAACAGCCAATTAAACCTGGAAAGCACATGCTGGACACACAGGATTACTGCAACCACACTAGGAAAAAAAAAACACCAAAACCAACCAAACAAAAAGATCCCACCAAACAGAAAGTGCCCACTGGGTTATCAAACCTGCCATTACCTGCAACATCAAAATCTAATCCTTTTCACAACATTTATTACCGAGCTCAAACCTTTTCCTTTTCTCTACATCCCCATATGTAGAGAATCTAGCATCTAGATTGTTTTCCTCTTCATCCCCAGAGCAATGTTATTCCAATATCTGACCTCGTTTAATGGCAAGAACCTTCTGTAATTTTCAAAGTAAATGTCTTAATGTCCAAATTATCCACATTATTATGCCAACACTGACCTTTACTTTACATTTCTGTTCTGTTCTTTCCCTTACTGGAAGTGTCAAAGGAAGTCAAGTTTTGGGGTTGTTTTTATTTTTAAATTCATCCCCTGTAGAGAATACTTTTGAATTCTCATCATAGTTCCCTGACTCCATCTCTCAGGAAAACATACAAGACCAAAACCATATAAATACTCAAGGTATACAAAGTCTGAGTTGAAACTACAGCACTCAAACCCAGCCTCACCCATTCTTGGTCCAGTGATTTATTTTCAAATTAAAAAAACTGTTACACCTCTCAACTGCAGTATCTTGGCTTGGCCCTACCTACCATTATCAGAAGCACTTGTTCTCAAGGTGATGTGCAGGAGTGTAGTTTCTCTCATGATGTAACCAGTAGTTTTTATCTTTACACCATTACAATTACCTGTTTTCAGATCCAGCACTGCACCTACTTCAGAGATCTACCAACACCTCAGTAGTCTCTTAGAACCTTTCACTGAACCAACATCAATCCAAGAGCTTTCTGCTTCACTCATGTTTCCTCTAAATTATTAGAACAACACTCCAATAATATTATAATATCATGTATTATAGTCCTATCCAATAACTTCTATTTCTAGCTTTCAGCTCTATCCCTAAATATTCATGTTCTGCCGTGACTCCTATGTTATTATCTTATGGCTGTGATATCCAGTCTAATATTCTGCAATTCAAATTACTCCATTTCATACCCCAAGCTCTTGGTATTCCCACAAAAGTGTTTCAGCACTGCTTGCATTTCAGCTAATGCAACCTTAACTGCACTGAAAGCTGGCATAGTTATAACCACATTACCTGACTACTGTTCTCAGAAATATTTATTGCACTTCACTTTTTTCTAATAATTGTCTATTGTTCTGTACAGTTACACCACTTTATCTGCTATGCTATCCTTAGTTTCCTACCTCTTTTCATGTACACATTAATGAAAAAAAAAAACCAAACAAACAGGCATTATGCAATTCTATCATATTTCTCAGTTTCAAGTTCTTCAGCAACAGCACAAATTCTCGATGCCAGCAAGCCATTTCTCTGGGGATTATAGCTTGATCTCATCTATTGAAAGACTCCTCTTCCAGTTAATAAATTTTAAATGGTCAAAATTTCTGATTCCTTTCTGTAGGAATAGGTCTTGACTAACACATCTCTTTGTTATCCTGCTATACGTCTGTTCCAAGGCCTGGGAGAACCCTGCTCAGTGCCAAGTGAGCCTGCACTCAGCCAGGCAGCTTCTCCAGCCCACGGGTCTCCTCCAAAAGAAGCCTTCAATATTTCTGCCATCTGCAGAGTCACAAACATCTACAATTACTCTCCATTACACAGATTTCTTTTCAGCCTGGTTTTCCAGAGCCTCAATCTTCCACTGGTATATTGAATACACATGTAATATTGAAATGGATTTACCATTTTGTCTGGAACACCTGTAAACTTATAATTTTGGGTATGCCCACCTCTACGTTCCACCACTATGTTGAAGTCTTATGTGACCTGCAGACTCTGTGCTTTTGGTCTATCCATGACAAAGCAACACAATAAACAAAATAGGTTAGCAGCCTTGGTAAAGAAGCTCATTGCAACTTAATGTTTCTTTCACCTTCCCCCCACTCCCGAAGTAAAATAGGTTATAACCTTCACCACCACGGGTTACATGGAGGTTCTAGTGACTCATTTTCTAACCATTAGTAAAAAGGCTGGGGGTAGAGAATCTCACAAGAAAATAGAGGGGTAATTTCTAAATATTACCTCTCACAAAGTTACTAATCTTATTCCTCTAGTTATCAAAATTCCAGGTTATCCAAACTAGAAACTGAAGTTAGAAAACATTCAAAGTGGAAATGGGCTTTAGTTACAGAACAGCATGTGGCACTAGTTCTATATTCACAGCAAAGCAATGCAGTCTTAAATGACAGAGCTTCAGTGGTACTACCACAGTAAGGAAGTTCTGAATCTCAAGCGCTGCCTTGTCACTTTTCTTAAGCAACAATAAAGAAAACCATGACAAAGCGTGAAAGCAGCAGCCACAAATCAGTACTTCCATACTGCTCACATGTAAAATAAAGTCAGAAGCAATTTAGAATAAAAACCAATAGATAGCACTATCCCTGTCACTGGGAGATACTGAGAGAAAAACAAGCTCTACTTGCTGAAAGACAAAGTGAAATGAAACAAGTACGTGCAGAATATAAGCAGAAAAGACAAAAAGTTGCACTTTCTCATGGCACAGAAGAGAAAAAGTTAACATACCAACTCTGTTATGGATCCTTAAGACAGATTGCTAAGGAGTCCATGTAACACTTAAAATTCCTTTGTGATTATACTATTTACAAGTTGCTTGGGTTAAAGTTCAGAAAGTTATGATGGAACATTTATTTTACTGGGCCTAATTATGAAGTGATAGTACTTTCTTCTAAGAAAATAACAGCAAATTTTTTTTAGCATGTATTTTCAGAAGATACTTGGTCTTCACGTATTCATTAGGAAGCACAAACATTATTCACACATACATGAACTAAGTACAAATATTTTTCTCATTTTACATGCCCCTCTCAATCTCAGTAACCTAGTTTGTAATAATATTATATGACTTTTAAAGGAAGTCTTTCCTTAGAATCTTTTCCCTTAAACTTCTTGCCATATTATCACCATGGAGAAGAGATGGAGCAGTAGGTGACATACTTTTCTTCTTTCTACTATATTTGAAGTTAAAAATGGGAAAGGGCAAGTAAAGTACATAACCATAAAAGTACAAGTTTGTTTTTATCAGTACTTGGCTTTATATACAGAGAAGATGCAAACAGGAACATTATCACAACACTACATGGATTCAATACCAAATGTATTTTGCACCAAATCCAAAGTTTATGGACACAAATTACTTTAGCATTACCCCAGATTAAGCCCCGTATTGTTGCTAGAAGGCTTAATATATGCAGATATCTTCATCAAAAAGCTCTGAGCCAGATTATTTGAAATACTGAGCCTGCTCTCTGGGTCCAGATCATATCACAGAAGCTTAAAACCCAAAACCCAAAGTTAAAATTGCACCTTTTGTAGTGCTAAAAATGTCAGTGTCCGTTACCTCCCCCGATCTCATAGCATCTAAGAGCTATCCATCTACTCACAAAACAGAACCTCACCCATTCTACAGGAAAAAAACCAAAACAACAAAACCCAAAAATGCCAGACATCTTTATAAATTTGAAATGCAACTCCATCACCACTTCACTCATGAGCAAAACAGAAATGCAGTAACTGCTACAAACACAAGAGGGAACACAGCTTCTACCACATCTGCTGACAGGACACAACACTAATACTCCCAGGGCATTTCCTGGTCATCAGCTGACTCCTTCAAGGATGTTTGGCCCTACTGCAAGCATTAACCTAACCTACTTCTTGTTGACTCAACCTCCCTTTTCTAGCAGTTATTTCATTTCAGGCGCAATGTAATCCACAGGTGCTTCAGCCCGACAAAGTCTGACTAACTTGCCTATAACATATCATCAGACACATCTAGTAGGACAAGAAGGGCAGGTTTGAAGCACACTAGACTTTTTTGAAGTTAAAATAGTAATTCAACTAGTAATTTAAAATTAGTTTCCAAATTATTTTTCAGCAAATGACAGAGTTCAGTTAGACTTACTGCATCCACTTGAATACATACACATACATGTATATATATACAGAATTCTTACTAACAACCTTGTTTCCTGTCATTTTTAAGCATCTTGGTGTTTTTAATCCCACATAATGGCTACATTTATAATACACAGGTCAGCAAACTTCTGGACTATCTTTTCTTTATTACTGATTCCTTTAATATTCAAGTAACTTTTTTTTCCTAATCCACTTGCAACTCTGAGGTTCTTTTGAAGACAAACTTGGCAACCTGCATTTCACAAAAATGACAGAAAGATGGAAGTGTCACCCAGACACTATGCTAAAACTGCTACCAGTTCTCTGCCCAGAACTGGGATGTACTCAGATCTAGTTCACTGCTGCAGATACAAGAAAGCCAAATGCTAGCATGTAAAGTAGCTGCATGCATGAATTGATGGGATTAAAGGAAAAATTACTTACTGAAAACCTACAGGAGGATTGATCATATAAAGGATAAGCAGGATATCTAAACACAAGTGATACCTAAATTAATCCATCTGGGATAAAGAGACCAAGTCACTGATAGGACTTCTAGGTAGTATTAGATGAATGACTGAAAAATCATTCTGGGTTTAGCCTGGGATTAGACAGCAGGTAGCTCTCAGTATGCCTGATTACATCTGTATTTTTTCAGACACAATAGGAACCAACTTTTACCAATGTTCCACTTTCTTATTATGAATTTTAATAAATTTTAAAAAACACTGAACAACCTATTCAACTGCAAATGGCCCTTGGGCAAAGAGAGAAAACCTGGACTCAAGATGTGCATCTTTGAATGGAAACTAATAAGGAAATCTGGTAAATTTAGACTTACTAATCATGTTATCAGGTTTTTAATGTACTACAGTAATTTCTAGCACAGCCTATAGAGAATAAGGGAACGGTATATGCTCAGAGGACAGGAAATACTAAGGCATCAAGTTCTGCTATTGAAGAGGAGAATAAAAAGACAAACTAGTCCCAAAATAATAGATAAGAAAAGATATTAATTCAGTCCTCTCCTTGGAACACAAAACCAAAGAGCTGGTGGGAAAAATAAAAGAACAGGAATAATGGAAAGCTTATTTACAAATACACAAATCCATACTTTCCAACTTAGGAGACTCATTAAGATCTCAAGATTTCTTTCTCAGTAAATCTCTGTAGATGCAAATAGGACCAAAACCCCACAATATGCAGGTTTATTGTTGTTGGGCTTTTCATTTTATGCAAAGCAAGCAAGAAAAAAAAAGTCATGGGGGAAATACTAAACTACCAGGCACTGTGTGACTAGAAACATCTAACAAGTAAATCTAACATGATGCTGCAATAGACACCTACAGATATTCTCAAAGGTTTGTATTGATGAAGAACTAATATTAACACTATGATCAGCCTTCTTAGAGCTAGCTTCAACTAAAACAGCAGGTTTTTCATGTAACAGGGGACCACATGTATTTGTCATAAGTCTCTTTAGGCTACTACATACAGTATAAAACTGATATTCCGGTGATTGCTCCGTAAGGCCAAACAACTTTCAGACAGCTTTATGAGCCGTGACCAGCCCAAGTACAGAAACAAAAAGAATGCACACATATGTAATACATATTAGTCGAGAATTACTGCTAAAGGAAAACAATTACAACCAGCTACCTTACCTGAGCTTAGTGTGTCAAGGATTAGTGTGTCTTCAAGAAACTCGTGTTAATTGCTTCTGATTTTTCTCCTCTTCCTTGAAATTTTTATTTTGGCAAAGCCTATCTTTCCCTCTCAAACAGGCTGCGTTGAAGTTAGCAGTAACAGTGTTAAATTGCAGTACTTCTACTTGCCACTCCTCCCTATCTGGGGAAGGCACCACCCCCCCAGCAAGGGGAACAAAAAATAAAGCTGTGCTGATCCTCAACACCTGCTACTCAACACAAACGAGCACTGGTATCAACACAAGCTGAAACACCTGGCTCAGATGAGTGACATCATTTATTTGTGCTGCCCAGCACTAACACCACAACAAACCAGTCAGGACACAACCAGCAACTTCCCCAGTCACCTCAGCAGCACACAGCAAAGCTCATCATCTGCTTTCTACTCTTGTTTCCCATTTTCCCCGTACTAAGCCAGGGGACAGGGATCTCAGGATGTTCAGTAACATAACTTGGATTTAATGTCTGTGTGTTCCTTTTAAACACAGATGAATCATAATCCCTGAAGGTTACGGTTTTCCATACTTGCAAGACCGCTCCTGATGGGATTAATTTTCGTAATGGCATAGCTGATCACCACCATTAAGCAAATACAAAAAACACATAATCAAGCAGATGAATGCAGGCAAATAAACAATTCCCTAAGATCTGAAGGGACTTGGTGCTATGTCTAGAGAATAGCAGTTTTATTTCTTAGCCTAAAATTTAAGCACACCATTCAAAAACAAACAGATTTCTCCAGGCTCCTAGAGCACTGAGTAAGTCCAGCTGCTTCAGTACCTGTGTTGTTTTCTGCTGCCAATCTTCTCCAGACATGTTCCCTTTATGAGAGCACCTAATCTGCCCCACTGAGTCTGATTACAGACTAGACATGGCTAACTACAGACTGGTGTCGTCCTGTTGACAACAAAATAAGTCAATCCTCAGCAGAGCTCTTTACAAGGTTCTACATTCCTGAAAACCTTGGTAAATAAAACAGGCCCTGGAAATCACAGATAGATGGATGTTAGTGCTGGGATCCTGCAAATGCTTTTTCTTTCAATACCTGATTGAATCAATGGCTGTACAACTTAAATCCACTTTTACTTCTCTTACATCATAGTTCTCCACCACACACATTCTGGTTAACTAGGAAAAGAAAGAAAAAAACCTAAATCTTATCTGAGTCTTCACATTCAATCAACCAGTGCATGGTATATGCTCAGAGTAAACGCTTCAGACATATTCGAAAGGCCAATGATACACTTAACAAATTATGAAACAGTCCCTCTGCTTACTCACAGGACTTTGATCTCAAAGGGACAAAATTCTGGTTCTACACGTTGACACAGATTATAGACCTCACATCTTGATTTATTCATTTTCTTAAGGAGTTGTGCGGTGGTTTTAAAGCTGCAAAGACATTAGATGCGTCTGAATGCTCATGCCTTCCAGAAGGAAAGTAATTTTCCATTTCCAGGATGAAATTGGCACTGTGAGTGGTATGTTCTCTCACTTAGATGAAGAAAGCCATTTCTGTACAGATTGTCCTGACTGGAAGGATATGAAGAATGGAATAGCTAACTAACAAACACTTCTGGTCAGGAGACAGGCAGCACCAGCAATTTGTTTTTCTGCTCCTTACACTCCACCGCTGCTACCAACACAA
This sequence comes from Myiozetetes cayanensis, assembly GCF_022539395.1. Lineage (NCBI taxonomy): Eukaryota > Metazoa > Chordata > Aves > Passeriformes > Tyrannidae > Myiozetetes > Myiozetetes cayanensis. The sequence continues at coordinate 315,030 of NW_026087654.1, read as the reverse complement.
CAAATCAAGCTGAGCTGAACAGGTAAAGGAACAGAAAGCAAAACCTGTTCAACTTGATTAATTTTCTTCAGAAAAAAAATCTTATACCTAAGTATTATTGATAGAGAACACAAAAAACCCTGTGAAGAATAAGTCATATTTAATATAAAAATTCCATCTAAAGAAAGTGGATTTTTAATTTTGAGAATGTTTCCTAGTTAAATTCACATTCTCAATAGAACCTTGATATTGAGGTTAGCTACAATTTCACTTACATTTGAAAAACTATTTCAAACTAAAATTGTGAGTTAAGTATTTATTTGTTCACTGCTGCAGCAAAATCTGAGGGGTGTATTATGTATTCTCAGCAGTAAGGAGATAAAACATACATATACACAATGCAAGCAGACTAAGAGCTTTTATGGACTCAACACTGTGCCAAGATAGAAAGGGCTTCTGGGTACCCACAGCTCAAAAAAATGGCACCTACCAGTGTAATAGTTGAAGTATCTGGTTGCACAGCATTTGGAACCATTTCAAAGAGAAGGGGAAAGGAAGGAAGGGAGTAGTATCTAAATTCAATATTTCACTTCTCTGTTCTGGGCTAATCCTTAAAAGAATCCATAATGTGGCTGGTAGTAAATTAAACTCTCATCTCAGCAGCAAAATGGTCCTACATCCCCCTTTGCCCCAGGGAAAGAGGTGCTGGAAGCCAATCTGAGCATGAGAGAAGCAATTTACCCAAAGCACCTTATGCTTGGACTAATCTGAACAGCACAGAGACTTTGTAAGGCATCAGCTCAAAACCAACATAAATTAGAGCAATCCCAATTGAGCCTGAAGAGAGAAATGTAACGGTTTCATCTTCCAGTGTACCAAAAATCCAGTAGTGTACTTCAGGTCTTGCACTCTGGAGATGGTGATCAGTGCTGGGACATCTACTTAGTTAACACAAGAAGAGCCCTGAAGACAAAACATTTCAGGTTTCGCAGTAACCTCGCTCTGCCTCCAGCAGTGCCAGGCCGGCTAGTCACAGAAGACAAGACAGCTGTGTCACCAGCTGCCAGGTACCAGACTTGGGAAGACATTTTTCTAGGACATTTTATACATCCTAAGACCTATCAGTAGCATTTATGCTGTCGGTTTACGGTACACTAGAGGATTTAAATTAAAAAAAAAAATATAAAAGAAAGGGATAGCCCACCTCCTCATACCTACTTTGTAGTAACTGCTTTACTACAACTCTTCACCGTACCTGGCCAGAGCTGAGGTTGTCTTTTAAGTCTGATACTGTCTGGCAATCACTTTGCTGTTTTTCTCACATGGCAGGCATTACTCAAGATAATTTTAGTGAATGTTTTGTTTATTTACTTTGTTTTGATTTGTAATTCTTCAGGTTAAGTGAAAGGCTAAGTACAGATTCAAGCATACAGTCTGAATCCATTTAAATATATGTCAAAATTTTGAAATGCTATCATACCAAAATGCTTCCATCAAACTCCTTATCCATAGGAGAGGAAATAAAAGGAGGCCTAGCTTGAGGTCAAATTTCAGTCATTAAATGAGCATAGCTCCCACTGACAGCTGCATTCTCTGCCATTTTATTTCATTTCCATGGATGCTGAGAAAACAATAGATTTGACTGACAATTTTCATATTAAACTAAAGGAAGAATTCTAAGTAAGAAGTGGTTAAAAAGATCATTGGCCTGAAAAAGTATAATTTGCATCTTTTTATGTCACCAGAGGACTCAAACCCACAGTACCAGTTCTGCCCTTTCCTTTGTTGGGTCTGCTGAATTGTCCTTCAAGGAACAAAGAGTACCAGATCACCAGTGGTTGCTGGCAGAGAGATAGAGATTCCAGCTCAGCACTGCACTTGATAGCAACTTAATTTTGTTGTTGTTGTTGTTGCTAAATTATGCATTTCAGTTACAGCACTGAAGAAACTTTACTGTACTGGACAAGTAAAACATGGCAACCAACTCCTATTTAAAAAGACTTCAGGTAAAAATATTGTCATTTATTTCTTGCCTATCTACAACATACATTTCTAAGTCTTCTGATGTTCTCTGACAATCAGATTTTCATCTGTTGATAGCATAAAACTTTCTCTCCATCTAACAACAAATTATACAACCACTAAACGTTACTATTATCCAAGTGCCCTCTATCCAGTCATCCTTTCCCAGTAGGATAAGAAATCAGTCTTAATTGTATCGTTTAAGATTGTTTAATTAAGATTACTAATTCCTGTGTTAGATTGAAAAATTACATTCACAAGTAAAAGGGTGACTGGATATTTTTTTAATTAGCATTTTGGCTATGACTCACACAAGGTTTTTGATAGCCATGAAGCAATTAATTTGTAGACTAACCAAAATAAATTGCATTTTATTAATAAACTATATTACAATTTGAAAATGTTTTTTCCTTAGATTTGAATTTCATACCTACTAAAGCATAGGAATGTAATTTGAAAACAAAGGATTACTTCTGATTTTCAGTTGAAAGGGGGTTTTGTTTGTGCTTTTCTTTTTGAGAAACAAACAAACAAACAAACAAACAAACCAGCTATCTGTCATGCCCTGAAGTAAGCTGCACTTAGGTTTTATAAATAAAAACAAAGACAGAAACTAGTGGAAATACAGAAATGTCATCTTTTCTCTTGTTCTCCCAGCATTTCTGTCATTTCTTATTTTTCTGATCTAAGACTGTCTCAAACTGCCCAAAGGTTTGTGCAGTTGGCTTATTTTCAGTGGCTCTGCTATCACTACCAAAATGAGACATAATAGACAGTTTAGGTAAACTTTGTTACTTTTCATTTGATTTCCTTAGTCTAAAACAACACATATATCTGCACTTCAAGCTTTCATTTTCCTTTTCTCACCACTGAATTAATAGAACTTGTCAACAGAAAAGCCTCAAAAACTGAGGAAGAAATCAATGAAGACAGCAAAATGAACAAAGGGACTGTCACTTCACCTCCAGCCTTCCAGGCTATCAGCACCCATCCTTTTAATCCTTAGTAAAATATTCTCATCCTAGTCCTTCATATCTACCTCCTACTTCAATTATCCCTGGCCGTTTTTATGGGAACTACCTAGTCTTTCTTCCCACAAAGCTAGATTTCCACCATTTGGAACACAAACTTTCTCTGGAAAAACCACTCTGTTCCCCAATCTTTACCAAATTATATGGAAAAAAAATTACCATTTTTGAGGCAGACGTTTCCTACAAGGCTGTACCTAAAATGCACTTAAATATTTCTACACATTCCACTACAAAGAAAAAAAAAGAAAAAAAAAAGAAAAAAGAAAAGATATTTCAGCTAGAAACTCCACACTTCCGTGTTGAAAAGAAAATAACTAAACCTCCTGTATTCATTGTGAAGAATAACATTGCATTGCATTTTAGATTAAGGCAGAAAACTACCACTTTTAAAGGCACAAAGAACAAAGAGGAAGAAATGTTAAACGTATTTCAGTATATGGCAATACACAGTTCTAACCAGATCATTAAGGAATTCTTAATGATAGTGTGCTACTACTAAGGTGAAGAATAGGAAACTGGGAGGGTAAGCAGTCAACAGCACAAAAAAATGCCTCTGTACCTCAGAGATTGGATGTACACATGAACCAGAAGAAATCTTGCAAAAAAAATTCTTCAAAAGAAGATATTCTAACCATAACTCATAGCAAGACTTTCAATAAAACCACCAATGTGTTCTGATTTTAATAAGAATGCAGATTTAAAACTGAAGACCTTAATTGAGATTAATTCCTTGATCTGAACCTTCTGTTCCAGTTAAGTCACCAACTATGACCAGCAAACTGCCCTGTAGAGTGAAATTCTTATGAGGATACATCTAAGGAGACAGGACTTCCACTATGTCCTACTTAAGCACTTCCATGAATGAAAAATAGAGCTGTAAAACACCAAGTGCCAGGGTCAGACCAGCACAGAAGTAAGAACTGTGCCAACCCAGAGCTTAATGTAGTGCTGACACAGATGACAACTTTCAAGCTTTGTTTTTCAGGATTAAGGTAATTTCAAAATCTACAAATATAGATCTTAATCTAAATTCCTTCCAACTCGGTGTTTATTTAGTTCCAATGTAATCTAACTTCTGGCAGTCACATACAAAGAAGGTTTTATGCTTTATCTCTTAAGCAAAGAGTGATTAATAAGTAGTAAAATTCCAAAGAAACTATGAGAGATATCTTACCTATTTCATCTGCAAAAATGACTGTAAGCCATTTCTTATGACACTGAATTAAATATTAATGTACCTTAATATTACTCCTAACATTAAGAATCCTCGCATGTTAAATATTAAATCCACAACTAAAAGTAAGATTAGAAAATTACTTGCAAAAAATGTTAAATATGCCCTATAATAATATGAATTTGAAGTTGAATCTAGCTGCTATTATCAGGAATCACTGCCCCACTGAGCAAGAAGGGGGTACACATGCACACACTGACTCAAAACATCCCCAAAATTATGCTGGAGAGGCACAAGGTACAACTGGACACAACAGGAAAAGTGTCAATTTTGTAATTTTGTGTAAGCACAGCAGTTCCTACGAGAATGCTTATTTCTGCCTTTTGGTTCCACAGGTATCTCTGGCACACCTATGCTTTCTCCCTTGCTGCCTTTCTGGGCCCAGGTTTATATATGTCCATTTACACATGAACACTCCCTTCTAGCCTTTTCCCCCCCAGCTACAGTAAACGAGTCCATGATTAATACATCTAAATAGGCCAGTAAGAATGTCAGTAATTTATGAAGTAATGCTGCTATTTGCAAATAACACATGACATGCTCTGTTAACAATTCAGGAAACTAAGTACAACTAAATATGTTCTTTCAAACTGAAGGTTGAAAGTATTACATTGATTCATTCTGAATTTTTAGATTGACATCGATTTTAAAGTTTTATATTTGGCAGCTCGAGGTCCAACCCAGTCTCAAGCTCAGAGAAACACCCATCTTTACTTGAGCCACTGAGTGTTTCCTGGGCAGTCCAATCATTACCATTTCCATATGCTTCCCACACGAATGGAATGAGATATTAAGGTGGTAATGTTGTAGCCACAATGGTGAAGTAACAGACAAGGCAAGGCTTGAGGGCCAGGACAGCACCCACACAACCATACGCTGCATAACCCACTGCAAACAGAGTTTGCTTCATTGCACAGTGATCATAAAAAATCGCAGAATGGTTTGGGTTAGAAAGGACCTTAGAGATTATCTCATTCCAACCCATCTCCCATGGGCAGGGACACCTTCCTTCAGCCCAGTCGTGCTCAGACCTCCATCCAACCTGGCCTTGAGCACTTCTGGGGATGCGACATCCACAGCTTTTCTGGGCAACCTGTGCCAGTGTCACTGCACCCTCACAGTAAAGAATGTCTTCCTAATATCTAATCTAAACCTATTCTCCTTCAGTTTGAAGTCATTCCCCCTCATCCTATCACTCCTTTTACCCCTCGTAAAAAAAAATCCCTCTTCCCTCTCCAGCTCTCTTGTAGCCTGGAGCCTTCTCTTCTCCAGGCTGAACAACCCTCTCTCTCTCAGCCTCTCTTCATAGGAGAGGTTCTCCAGCTCTCAGATCATCTTTGCAAGCTCCTCTGGACTCATTCCAGCAGGTCCATGTCCTTCTTGCATTAGGGGCCCCACAGCTGGATGCAGCACTGCACGTGCACCCCAGAGCAGAGCAGAGAGGCAGAATTCTCTCCCTCCACGTGCTGGTGCCTCAACGATGCTTTTGATGCATCCCAGGGTACGGTTGGCTTGCTGTGCACCCTCCTCTCCACCCTAAGGGTCTTCCAGTAAACAGAAGAAAATGAAATTCCTGCTACAGATCTCAGCTTTCCTTTTATTTAGAAAAGAAAAATTAAATATTTTATGATGGGGAAAAAAAGTATCAGGTATTTAGGATAAAACAAATTTTAAAAACCCAACTTTTGCACCCCATGCTGTTTGTACATTTTTAAAGCAATGCCAAAGAAAGTTTAGAAAGTTTCCTTTTTATAATGCTACATTTATAGGCCAAGTGTTAGTGTCTGTAGAAAGACAAATGGTTTTCCAACATATTTATTTGATAAATGGGTTAACTAAATTAGAATTTTTGTTTGGTTTTTTCTGGGGTTTTTTTGGTTTGATTTTTTTTTGTCGTTATTTTTAATTAAGTTGGTCCCTTGCCTGGAGCAGCCAGAGTTGTTTACCCACAATGGCCGTGAAATTCCCTGTGCTTGATGGTTTAATTATCTCCTCATTGCCTGGTAATTCTTTTAAGGTTATTTTTTCTTTTTATGTGGCACAGCAAACAAAAAGAATCATCTGTCTGTCTTTGTTCAATGCTATGAACTTACTTACGCTGTGTCCCCTTCTTCACATATGATGACTTTTAAGTCAATGGATTAAATCAGAGTCTATTTTAAAGACAGTATAAATGCCACTGCAGCCCATGACCTATACAAACACCTGCTACCTACAGACATTACAGGATCTGAATTGTGTTTACTCCTCTGGTTGTATCACCTGTCAGATGCAGACAATTGTACTGAGAAGAGCATGATAAGTTACATGCACCTCCCACCTCAATGCTGGGTCTTGGCTTACACTGTCTGATTCTGTTAGTGGTCTGGGTATGATGAGAACTAGGTCTGAAAGCTATGAATATCCTTCACTGGGCTAGAACGGGAACAACACTATTTGGCCAGAAATAGAGCAAGCTGAAAGATAACCATGCATGAAGAAAGAGGAAAATCCAGTATCACTGACAAGTGGACAAGGTAGCTGTAGTATGTCAGGGATTTTACAATTTTTCTTCACCAATGAACACTTGTCATTAAGTTCCAAAAAATAGCTATATGCACCTTTCAGTTAAAAAAACAAAACAAAACAACAACAAAAACAAACAAACAAAAAAAAAAAAAAAAAAAAAAAAAAAACAAAAAAACAACCCAAAACTGTTTAATAGTATGTAAGGATAGAATTTACTGTAGTCTGAGCAGGCAGTTGGGTCATCATTTCCTCATATACACAGAAGTTCTCTAAACACAAACAGGAACAAAGCAAACTTCGAGGTAAGATGGAAAGTAGCCAAGTACACAAAGACTTAACTTCATTGTTCAAGATTCAGGAAAGCTGCAACACTGAGACTGTTTATGGCATGCTTCTTCGTTTCCCATCTGGTAGGCAAATTTCCATTAGCCCTGATGTTTCTATGACTCCCCAGAGGTTCCCTGTTCTGCAGACACAAGCTCTCCTCCAGTTTCTCATTGCCATTCAGCAGAGGCACGTCTTACCTTGTCTCTTCAAGGATTCAAAATGCAAGTCTGACCCTCAGCCCAATCAGTGTTTTCAAGATGAAACCTATACTATAGGTACCAAGATACCAGCACTTGCGTGTCTCTCTTGCCATCTTGTCCCTTCTGTGAATTTCCAGAATCAACATGAGGGGCTAATTCACTGACAGCTTAATTTAAAAACGAAATTTCAAAAATTAAGTTGTTTGGTTTTGGGTTTTTTTTTTAGAAAACAAAACCCAAAAGCCAAGATCTTACAGAGTGCTTCCTTGAGCTTCTGCAAGATCACAGCACTGCAAATGGGGTCAGAATCTGCTCCATCGCTTAGGGGAGGTGAGAGATGTGCGACATTGCTGACTATACAACAAAGGCTCTTTTGAATTATTTACCACAGCACAACTAACAAATCATCGGGATGTAAAACTGCAACACTGCTCCAAACACAGAAATGAAAAACTAGGGTCATAACTGACAGCCTGGTATTGTCTTTTAAAATTGCTTAAAAATATATCTTCTGCTATGTTTTTAGTATTCCTGCACTTCATAATTCAATTTTCATAAAAGTATTTCTACCTTGGCCTTCAAACTTTAGTGGGAGACATTGCTCTTTCAGAGCAGAAAAGCAGATTCTCAAAGCTGATGTTTTTCAGAACTTAGGAAGCATCTGACAAGACAAATTCCCCACAGACACGGGCTAGACCTTCATCAGTATTTTATTTAAAATAGGTAAAAGGTTTTATGTTTCATGGTGGTTTGGGCTTTTTTTTTTTTTTTTTCTCCCCATCTGGAACAGCTCAGGAGGACAAAGCTAGTCCTTCTTTTCGTAAAAGGAAGATAAAAAACAACAAAAAAAAAAGAAAACAGAGAGAGTCATAGCCGCAAACCTCAGATCTCTGCCTCAGGCAAAATGTCGAAGCATGTAATTCTATTGTAACATACCAAAATTGATTGTCAAGGTAATTTCAGCACACTGAAAATGAATAATCATAATTTTCCTTTTGAAAAAGAGTACAGTTTTTCCTATATTCCCTTCTTGATATAAATCTTAATAAATATTCATAGATAACTCTAGGACACCTCATTAACAAGCTGTTCAACAAGTAGAGCAAGTGCTGAATTAGGTGCTTTAAATAATTATTATAAATGTATCTTCTCATAGTAACACAGAAACAACTGTAGCCTGTTCCTTAGTGGAACATGAGATTCATTTCAATATGATAACCAACAAGTGGTACCACCTGGAAGAAGGCTCCAAGTCCTGGCTGTACTAGAAAAATGAGTGGACAACTCCAGATGGGTTAGTTTCCATTTGTCCCCATTGCTCAGGTAAGAAGGGACTTGTTCCCAAACTCCTGGAGGCTCTGCTTATTTTGCTTCATGTGGGACTTCTCACCTTGCTTCCCAGATCAGCAATTCCTCCAGCTTGCACCCATGGCCACATAATAGACAAGCAAGTTCTATCTGTAACTGGCAACTGGACCACCTGTGGCAACAGAAACAGAGGAATTTTCTCCTCACACACAAAAAAAAGTAAAATAAATAAGAAGTTTTTACTTTCCTTGTAACATCATACTACAAGAGCAGTAAGCTTAGAGGGGTACTTTGGTAGTCTAATGCATCTGTGGCAGCGTTATTCTACAATCTTTGATCACAAAACATGCCAACAGGCACAATGACACAACAACAATACCCTCAAGTAGCATCCCAAACACTGAGACAGCAATGAGACCCATTCTCAAGAGCAAAGTTTTAGAGGCCAAGCTGGTGGCCCTCAAACAACAGGTGAGTGCTAGCCCAGAAAAAAAAATCAGGAAACAGAGTGACCAACCTCCTGGTTGAGGAGAGGGGAAAAAAAAGGAAAAAAAAAATAAGAAAAGAAACAGTAATTAGGACCAATACTATAATCACGGTTGGAGGTGAGAGCGTTGGACATCAGATCAGACAGGTTATTTCTGGAATACGTTTTATACTGGTCTAAAATAAGCTACCATTTATTCTTGCTTCAGTGTTTCTATTCCTTTCACCCTGTGACTCAGTCACTCACTTTTCACATCGTGCTTTTGTCAGGGATCTGCTCGGTCAAGTTCCCAACATCTTCAGACCCGTTGTCAGCTGCAAAGTGCAGAGACAACTCCTATTAACATGAGCATGGGCATCCACAACCTTTCTTTTGTACTGAACTGGTGTTTCACATGCTTTTACTTTTGTGCAAGGTTACCACACTTCGCCATTCAATTAAGAACACTAATCAAAACAAACAAACAAACTAAAAACAAAAAAGCTGTGAATGCTAAACCACAAAGATCCAAACTGAGACACAGTATCTCAATTTACATTTGGAGTTCAAGCGACAGCTAAAATTCTGACCTGCCAAGAAGGATTTACACCAGGTTTCCTTTGCTGAAAACTATAAATGGTAAAACTGAAAGCTGAATTTTCCTAAGACTACATAAACATAGAGGGGCACTGCCTACTGTGTCCCTCCAGAACCCATACATACATGCAGTATGTCTCTAAGCATAGATTTACTGGAATGTCTGCATTTTCTGCTGATAAATCTTTCACATTACCTCCAAAATACTGATGTTACAGGTATCTGTGTGAACATTTTTTTTCTGTAAAAAGCATTATAGTAGGCACAAAAGAGAGGGAAGTGCTATTTCCTCACTAAATACTCCTACTGTTTCACAGTACTTTTCAATCCTCTTTTTAAAAGAAGTGATTAATACAAGTTGTGATTTTATAAAATATTCTTTCTTCAAACATATTCAGCATGTCCTGACTTATATCTTAAGTATATACAGTCTTCTTAATTTATCACCAGATTAATTACTGATCAATTTTCATGCAAGGTACTATGTATATTTACATGTATGTTTTGGCAGCCTGAATTAATTCAATAATCCCAGCATGTGGATAGCTTTGCTTTTTCCAGTACACAGTTCTGAGGAAGCCATTGTGACCAGGCTTTTCATTTTTGTCAGAGAAAGAAAATCCAATTTATAAAAATCTAAAGCTTTCACGGTGTTACATCAAACTGCTTTCTCATTTCACTTGCAGATATATAACAAAGCAGTTCAACAACTATGCACACAACCTTTACAGGCTGGGTCTTCTAATCCCTCTTGCTTTTATGCTTTGCTAAGGAAACCCGTCTCTTGGTGGGTTCACATCTTGATGGTAAAGAAAGTGATTTGAAGGTTTCTTGTGAATGTTACTTTCTCTCACCTGGGTCAGAATTTTTGTAGCATCAGGCATTGCTAAAGGAAAACTTTGAAAGGACTCCAGGCTTTCCTGACAAAGGATGTACTTTGCTAACAAACAACTGTCCCAACTCCCACTGTCACTTAAGCTCCCTTGCTATTCTTCAACAACGTTAAAGCTGCATTTGAACTTTTTAAGGCTCACACATCATACTATCTTTAAGAAGACTGATACCACAGGAACTGGTTTATACATACACCACTTCACACACATACATTATGCAAAAGACAATAAACTCCAACAGCACATGCCATTTGATACCAGATTATGTGTAATTTTATTATTTTTATTTTAAAATCCATATATGCATACCAGATCATCCTAGATGAATGATAAATGGCTGTAATAGAGCTCTAAAATATTAAAAAGAAGTCTCACCCACTGTGGTTTTATCGGTTAACAACTCTTGTCCTACAGTTTAAAAATACACATCTCAAATAACATTTCCAGCAATACATGTGGTTTCCCTAACCAATAACTAACTACAAACACAGGCCACCTAAGCACACTAAAACTGCAGACTGATTTTTCAGTGTAACAGCAATCTTATAGTAACTGCTCAAACATATTCTCTTACTCAAACAAGGTAAATTCAAGGCGAATTTAGACCATGAAAAATAAGCGATCTCATATTTAACAGGAGTATATGCAGTAAAAACATACTTATCTATGAAATGAGCCATAAATGTGGCAGCTTCTACTGGGTTTGTAAAGAATTCCAAACGTTTTCAGGTTTCCTCATATTTTACACTGCCATCTAGTGTAGGCTGTATTCATACTTTCAAAGCTTCCAACTATCAGCACTTGAGGTATCCAAATCCCCCCCAAAATTCCATAAAAATAGTGACCATCACTTTTGTTTATAATTATCTGGAAACTATTAATTCCTAGAAGGAAAAGGCTACACCAGCGAGATGAAACAAAATACCAAAATTTAAAGTTATCTGGTACCAACAGCAGGAAAGAAAAAAAACAATTCCTAGAGATACAACAATTATGTATTGTTGCTCTGTGGCTAAACAACCACCAAATGTGGTTCCTTGGGAAGAATGTTTAATGTAGATTCACTGAGAGAAAAATCAGTGCAAATTAAGCATCTGTGCCTGTATAGAAACTGCAGATCAAATTAAACAATATTTCTTGATAGTAGGTCTAAACTGAAAATGCTTATTTCAGTATTTTTTATTTTTTTGTTTAAACCAGGTTTTTTCACCATTTACATCCTCTGTCTCTATTGCAAGGTCCAATCACTATATCATGGCCTGATGAGCCTGGTCACACTGCTCCTGTGGAAAGAGCTGCTGGGCAGGACTGCAGGGAAGTTTGCTTTACAATCAACTTTCCAGGCAGAGGCAACATTCCTGAATTATCATTTCCAGCTAACACAGAGAGGCTACGCCACACGGCCAGTCTTCAAAAGACACAGATTCTGTGCCATGACAGACAGTAACACAGAAATTCCAGATAGAGCGTAGCTCTGGAGCTCATTTTGAAGTGGGGGAAAAAAAGCTACCCAACCCACGCACTTACTTGGCTAAAGCAAAAAGGCAGTTCTTGAACACTCCAACTTCTAGATTATTAATTTGAAAAATTAAAGTTCTTCTCATCAATTGAAAGCTTATTTTTAAAACTATAAAAATAGCAGACTGACGTTACTGTGAACGTCAAACGCAGTATCTCCTACTCTGTGTACCAAACTCTGTTCTCATTTACAGACTTAAATGGAATAACCCAATAAAGGCGTTTATTCCAAAATTCCACCTCTATAGCAGAGAAAGTTATTTCATCCTGTAAAACTCAGTTCTGTTGATACCGGTTTTATTTAGCCATTTACACAAACACAAGGCAAACAGAACCTGTTACTGCTGGAACAGAAACACCGTATGATACGAGGGAGTTGATGGATCCTGCTTAATGCTCTTTTTGCACAGCCACAAATAGACAAGATACCAAGTCACATATAACACCTAGATTTAAGACCCATTTTCATCTTTTTGAGCCATTTTTGTAACAGAAATTGCAACAGAATTGTAACAGAAATATGCACCCTAAGTTCAGTGCATCTTACTAGCATTGCTATAATGTGACAAGTTCACACTCCATAACTAAACAAACAATACAAAAGCCTGATGGTACATGAAAAACTGTCAAAATATAATAAAGGCTTGCTTCCTGCAACACTTTCTTCCTCTTAATTGTCCATTACATATCCACCTCTTACAGTTACAATAAAGAAGTGTCTTTCTAGTGCCTCATATTGAGATTTCACTCTATTTGCCAAGTTAGTGTTTTTGCAGCAAGAAACTCCTATTGACAAGCATACAGCTAACAGAATTAAAGAAACTGATATAAATGAAAGTGTTTTAGTTATGTATATATATTAATTTTAAGAAAAAATGCTCCCTAGACTGACTTAGCACAGACTGACTGTGCTTAGGATAAATGTTCACTGAGGTCACAGCATAGGGCGAAATTTCACAGAAACAGGATATACAGTAAAACAAAAAACATCCATCAAAATAGTACAGATGAATTTGATTTTCAGTGCCATGACACCCAGTAACAGAGCACAAACTCAGCCTGCCAAAGTGACCTCAATAAATAGCATCATATTTAATAACTTTGCCACCATACTATGTCAAGTAAGCACCTTTAGCTCGTGCTGTCTTATACATTTTCATTAAATAGAGCATACTTCAACATTAAAAACAATCTAAGGGAACCTATGGGGCAAATTCACTCACAAATAGGAAAAGGCTTAGTTTGCTAGGCTGAGGCAAAAAGCCTATTAGCATCCAAACCCATGGAAAGCAGTATTAAACCTCCTGTGCAGATACAGAGCTGCAGCTACTGTAAACAGAAGAACTGTCCTGCCCAGTCTCTTCTGGATTCAGAAGGGTGGGATCTGTAACACTGGAGAAGCAGAAATAACTCTACACATTTTAAAAGTCCCACTAAAGATACTAACGTCAAACAACTCAAACCCCATTGCTGAAACACAGAAGCAAACTTTATCATTGTCAACTTGAAAAACCTACAAAATAAGTGAATACAATTTGTTCTATTCACTCCTTCTTAAGATAAATTAATAATCATACCATGCGCAGCATAGGATGCCCACTTCACTTTTCAGTATACCTTGCCAAAAAGGTACACAAGACTTGGAAGACAGACAACGTATCCCGTCTCCTGACAGCAATTTTCACAGTAGAATGGATTGTATAAATCTGATTTGCTGTTTGAGACTCTGCCTATACTTAGTTAATTTATGATGACAGAAGAAATGGGGAAAAAACCTTTTTCCCAAAAATGACCCGTTACTGACCTGGACAATTGAATCTACCTTTGCAGATTATGGGGAAAATGGACTAAAGAATTCTCCATCAGTAACTTGTCCTTTTTTTCCCTCCTTAATATTCAGCTGCCAAGCAGTAAGTACAGCCTTCCAAAGAGCAGGAAACTGAAATTCACAAGCCTCAACTCCCTTTTAGAATTGTAAGTGTGCATTTTGCATGAAGACCAGCAAGTCTTCTTAATTAAAATCCTCTATCACTGTGAAGACATCTGTGAGCTGCAGTCCAACTCCAACCTTGTGCAATCCAGCTGGCCCTTCAAGGTTTGCCTCAGGTTTTCTGTAACAGATCAGCTATCCAGGGCAGCAAAACCTGAGAAGCTAACAGACCAGATCCATATCTGGCAGAGTTAAGGAAGAATTAGGCATTCCCTTAAAAAAAATAAAAAAATAAAAATCTTAAAGACTGCAAGAGCAAAATCGACTGTGACTGCTGCCAAATAAAGAGATGGATAATCCAGGACAAATTTGTAGTGAGATTGTCAGGTTTGTAGGGTGATATCAAGAAGCGTAGGGAGGGCTCCTAAACCCAGGGCAAGTAGTAGGCAAAACCTAAAGCTTGGTGAGGCCAGAACAGCCAGAACTGCCAACTCACTCCAAGTAACATTTCAGCCTTCCATCCGCCCCACATTTTGATGCGCAAAGTGAGATTTACAAGTTAATTTAAAAAACTAAGGAAAAGTATTTCACAGAATTTGATTTATACCAGCCCAGATTGCTTTGGAAGAAGGAATCCTTCCTCAAAAGTGTAATAAATAACATTCACTATTCTTCAACAATAACAATAAAATATTAGTGTAATACAAGATATATAATAAGCCAAACAAAACTAGCCCTTCCTAAAAATTTCCATCAGTCAGAGCATTTGGCATACAGGAAAGATTATGAAAATATAAATTAGGAAGAGAAGCATAGCCCAAGTGTTAAAGAATGCTAGTTCAAGTTACCATAAATTTTAAAGAAACATGGCTGTTTGGAGTAATTGTCCACCTTTTGATTTGCCTTTGTTAGCAAACTATTTTACTTTCTCTCGTAACTGTTACGTAAACCCAAAAAGTATTGTTTTCATATTTCTCTGCAGAAGTCATATGCTAAAAATACATATCCATAACAAGCTAAATAATTCAGCAGACCTATCAATCGCACTAGTTTGCCTCAAAATTCACTGTGAATTTTAGGCCTAGGCCTATTGAAACAATTACTTCACCTGCAGACTAACTCACAGCCTGCACTCATTACTGTCAACCAGCAGCACTGTCCTCTGCAGGCTGACTTCGATGCTCCAGGCAGATCTTCTACTGGTGCGGTTTTTATTAGGAGCTTTTTTGTCTTCTCACAGTGCAGTAGACTTCTAGGTACTAAACATAGTATTAATCTTGCATTTCTGATTCACAAAACCTTCACTTGATGTTCTGAAATCTTCTGGTCAGATCAGAAGACAAGGAGACCATAGATCATAAAGCAGGATCTGTAGGAGGCACCTGGATACACCTGCTCAAATTGATATACCTTAGCCTGAGGAACATTGAATTCTTTGATCAAAAAGAACTAAGGCAGCCTCGTGGATAAGTCTCTCCAGAGAAAGAGAAACCAGACCAAAAGAGGGATCAGCAGCACTTGCAAGGTTTGAGGAACCCATAGAGAACTGGAACTCGAAGCTTCAGTTAGTCCAAGAAAGCCAATAAAAGAAAAGATTTATTTTAAAGGGAGGTTTAATCTTATCTTGAGCACTGCAGAAACTGTCAGAAAGCAGAGGGGAAAAAAAGGAAAAATAGGGCTCTGAAGTAGTAACATTGCCACATGCTCTCACTAATGCCATCAGGGCTGTAAAAATCTCACAGGACTAATTGCTGTTCATATTAATCCTGTGACTTTTATCTTCATTTCAGTGGAATTATCAAAATGTGTGAAGTAAACAGCATTCAGCCTTGCATGGATATATACAGTAATGAGGGCTTACATACACAAACTCCATCCGATATACAGGTGCACAGAACAAAAAAAGGCTAAGATACCACAGGGCTTTAAAGCTAGCTCAAATTTAATCACGTAAAATAAAAACAACATTAAAAAAAAATCAAGATACTAGAAAACTGCCTTTTTAAAGACTGCTATAACACTTCCAAATACTTATCTGAATATAAGAAGTTTTGTTAGTAACCAGTTATTTACATGAACTCTTGCTTTGATACAGACCAAGAAAGAGACATCCCCCCATCATTCCTGCTATGTAGACATCATTTAAATATAGAGAGTGCCTGCAAGCCAGGGAAGACTGAAAATCCTTCTCGTCTTTGAGATTCAGAGCCAGATTTAAATGGCATATGTATGGCCTGATTTTAGTATATCTATTTTAACACATCATTAATGGGTAAATAAACAAGTAAATTTCTTCTGGCAAGGAAGAGAGATGGAAACATAATTATACATCAGATGAAAACACAGCTCCACAAAGACTTCATCCTGTTATTTCTATTTCAGATAAGCCAGTGGGTTAGTTTTGGGGACCAAGCAAGCCGGGAGTCCCAGGCTCTGCCATCGCTGCTTCAAAATCTCTGTGTCATTTCGGGAAAAAAGAAAACAGAGCCCTACTGGATCACAGATCAGAAATCAAACATCATCCCCCATCCCCCCCCCCCTTTTCTGGCTGATACAATTTCAAGTTACAACTCTACTCAACTTAATTATCTGTAATACCTTTCTTGTGGTTTCCATTACATCTCAGCAGACGCTGCTCTTAGCAAGATGGGGATGGGGATCCTATAGCTCAATTACTCCACCGAATTAACCCTTTGGCGTCACCTACTGAAACCGTTACCCGCCTCCTCGCCCAAGTACCCCCAACTTTCGAAGGTGGCAGAAAACCTTTACAGGCAAGGTTCTCGAGACCCCCCTAAAGCCCCTTCCGAGGAGCCACGGCCGCAGCGGCACGGGGGGGGGGGCCGGCACCGCGGCCAAGGCAGCAACCGGGCTCCCCGGCGGGCAACGCCACCGCCGTCGGGAGAAAGTAGGGGAGATCCCTAGCGGGTCCCGGCTGGAAGTTGCCCTGGCAGCTCGGGCCTTCCGCACCGGCGGTGATCCACGGAGAGGGCGGCGGCGGGGCGGGCAGGGGTCCCCGGGACGGCCGGGCCACCTTCCTTCTCTCAGCCCCGGCGCTGAGGGGGCGGGCGAGCGGCGGCCGCCCCCGGCACGCTCCCGGCCGGATTCACCGCTCGCCGGGCTCCCGACGAACGCGCCTCCTTCCCGCTGCCAGGGCTGCGCGCCCGGCGGGCTGTAACCTTAAGAAACTTGATAAGGGAATAAAAAGGGAGGGACTTTGCCGGAACCGATTCGCGGCTTTTAATCTCTCCTGACGCGCCGAAGCCAGCGGGCAAAACAAGGAAACAAAAAGCCCCTCGCCCCGCGGAACGAGCCCCCCGCGCCCGCCCGGGCGGCGTTACCTGTCCGGCGGCGGGGCGGCCGGCGCGGCACTTTCCCCCGGTGCGTGCGGGAGGCGCTGGGCGGCTGGCGAGCTGCTATTTATAGTCCGGAGCCTCCAGCAGCGCGACGGACGGCGAGAGGAAATGAAGGGCTGCGCGCCCGGGCAGCCGGAGCGGAGCCCAGCCCGCTCCCTGCCCCTGCCGCCGGGAGGGCGAGGTGCGGGCGCTCCTGCCCCCGGTGCCACCACCCCCAGGAGTCTCCTCCCAATGTCACCGCAGCCCGGCGGCGGCCCCGGAGCCCCGAGGCGGCGAAGGGGAGCCGCCTCCCCGGCAGCCCTGCGGCCAGCAGGCAGCGCGGCGCGGCGCGGCTCGGCTCAGCCGCGCAGAGGTGACCCGCTACTGCTGCTGCTGGAGGAGGCGAGACCGACACTGGGGTGTGGGAGGGAGAAGCCGCCGCTTGCCATTCACCTCCTGCCGCCCAGAGGGAGCCCGGCCTCCGCGGCCGCCTCTGCCGGGGGCTGGGAGGCGGTGGCGGGAGCCCGGCCGGCCCGAGGGGACGGTCGGACAGGGATGGGGTCGCTGCCAGGGAGCAAGCCTCGGATCGGCACCTCCTGGAGCGCTGTGGCTCAGGGGAGCGCGGCATGACCCGGGGAAATGTTAGTCGCTTCCCCCTCGCGGAGATGGAAGCAGGGAGGCAAGCGAGCGGCTCCTCGGAGCCTCCGGCCCGGCTGCCTGCCGGCTGCTAAAGTTTGGGGCGTGGGCGATGAGGGGATGCCCCGTCCTGGCAGAGAGAAAGGGGAGAGGTCTTCACCTCCAACAAAGTGCTAATGGCATCCATACATTCGGCCTTCAATCCACGGCATTCTAAAAATTGGCTTTGTGTATAAGGCAACAGAGGAATTAAGACAAGCAATTTCTCAAGTGTCTCACTCGATAATAATCATCATATTATCCAGTGTTGGGTTTTTTTATTTCTCTTGTAGTTAGATAAGCTCTGGTATTTCAAACTTCAATCAATCCTATTGAGACTGCCTGTGCATTATTGCAGGGCACTATCTGGGATTTGAGCAGCGTTAACTCACTCCTACACCATCATTCTCCAAGCAACACAAGTTAATACAGATTAGATAGCTACCTTACCCTACTCAAGTATTTGTTACAGGGTTGGATTTAGTGTTTCCTGTGTTGTAATAGCTGCAGTCATCTACAAGGTACGAGGACAAAGCCTAACAATGATCTGTGCAAAGCAAGACTGATTCAGCTGCAAGACCTTGATGTCAAAACAGAGATATAGACATACAAAGCTGGGAGCAGAAACACAAGGATGGGAGCTAACCATACACATACATTATAAGCTATGCAAAATTGAAAGGAAAACCCTGAGAAGGCACAATATAGATATTTGATCTTGTCCAAACACTTGAAATAATACACAAAAACCTAGCTTGATGGAACTACCCATTTATATAAAGGTCCTCATGCATAAATGTGTGCAGAGTCAGGCTCATATTGAACAAACCATCATAACGAAGTGAAACTTCCTTTTCAATTCAGAGATTAGTCTTTTGAGAATCTCTCATGAACAATACTTTGCTTCTCACAACAGCAATTTCTTCACAGTCTTCCTTGTTGTTCAATTTTTAATGCTCCATAGTGTAACACATAGCAGAAAAGATCCTGCCAGCACAAGAATTGGTACCAGCAAATTCAGAGTGCCACCAATGACAATCCAGCTTGTGAACAGGGAACTTGCAAAACTTGGCTACGTGTATTTCAATTGTACAGGCTGCTTCTTTCTCTGTGCTCCCTTAAGAACCAAATACTCTTGAGGTTTAGCCTGTGGTGACTTTTCAAATGAAAGCAATCCCAAGCTCTTAGATGTGTTCAGAACTGAGGACAAAGCCTGTAAAAGTGACAGCCTGTTAAATTTGGAAGGAATTGCTGTGAGAGCTCCTGCTTACTTATTTCAGTAATGAAACCTTAAATATGTATAGCACTGAACATATAAGAGCAGTTATCAAAAATATAGTCTTGAAGAACACTTTTTCTTGGGCAAGACTGTTGTACAGCCACTCACACTGCAGACCACAGGAAGGAAAAAGGCTGATTTTAAGATTAGTCTTACATGAAAATTCAAGATGTTACTGGAAGATGCCTGTTCAGAAACCTGCCCTATGTCAATATGGAAAAAATATGTAAGATAATCAGAGCTTTATCCCCCTTCTGAAATGTTTTAAATTTGATATATATTCTAAAACTCTCCTTTGTCATGCAGTCAAAATTTTCAGAGCTTGAAATTACACTTAAGCATAAAAAATGTCACCTAATGTTCAAAAATACCAAGCTCAAAATGATTTCAAATGTATTTCGATGCTCCCTACCTCTGAAAATCACATTTCCTTAAGTGCTTAGATATGGATTTAGGGTGTCTAACTGGATCCACTCAGGCTTGAAAGTTTTAGCCTGCCTATACCTGTGCTTCGTAATAAATGTATCAGAAAGCTTCAGACAAGCTATAAAAGCATTCTCAAAAAAGCAGTGCAGACTTGAGCCATTAGAAGACGCGACACCAACCTGACAAAGTACTTGACTGTGTAATTCACCTCATTCTGGTATATGGAAAATAGCGTCTGAAGCCCAGACTTTAGGAAAAATCTGCAGTAGTGGAAGAAAAATTAATATGAAGCCCCTGCTGTGGTGGTTTTTTTGCTATTAATATCTTCCCACTATTTCCCACTATCTTCCAAATCAATGTGCTTATTGCTCCGAAATCTTCCTTTCTGCTATCTCCCCAAGTCCTACGTGTAACGTCTAATATTCCACCTTATAAATATTAAGTCTTTATCAGGAGTCTCTTCCTTAGTGAAAAAGGTGAGGCTGAGAAGGTGAGGGAGAAAGCAAACAAGAAATTAGACTGTGATAGACTTGACTTCCTAAGGGGACAATGCATAAGGCCATTTGAGAATACCCCCTCTCTGCTAGCCAGATCCAATCTGGCTAGCAAGCTTTACTATTTCCAGGGCAAGGCTTGGGATCAACGAGAACAATAAATCGTTGAAGAACTTCAGGATGAGAGAAAGAAGTAGGATTTAATGGCCTTTCAGCAACTGGAGTAGAGCCTGTGTGCTGGAGAAGCTCTAGCAAGCAATCAGTCTCGCATTGCACAGAGGGGAATAACAAGGATGATTGGAATTTACTAAACTTTCAAGGAAAGGCAAAGGTCTGAGCAAGAAAAATGCAAGTATTTATTGTTGTAGGCCTTTGCTCGGAGTACATTTTGATGGATAGAAAGGTTTTGTTTTCAAGAAGCTCTTTTTGTGTTATCTTCGATGTGCATTCACTGTAGCAGTTTACCAAGGCAAAGGAGTCCATGTACACCAAATGCAAGTGGGGCTGTCATGCTGACCTTGTGAGGAAGCAGGGCTGTGTCAGGCAGAGCAGTTAAATTTAGACTCAGAATTAAAGAGAGACTGAAGAGGATCTAAAGCATTCTGTATTCCTGGGCAATGAAACATCTTTGAAGGACCAGCTAGGGTAAAAATCCAAGGCTGCTCGTTCTCCAGACAGTTAAGTACGAATGACTACATAGCATTGCTTCTCAATACTAACCACAACACAGCAAAGACTGTTGAATTTATACCTGCTTTTTAAATGCAAAGAACTAGGGAATCAAAAATTAAATACTAATGAAAGGATAAACCATTCCCTCATCAGTGGCTGATCACTCCCACCCCTTAAAGTCATGGTGGAACCAACAGACCTGCCTGAAACTAAGGGATGCTTCTGACACTGAACAAAAACCTAAAGCACCGAATGAAAATAGAAAAACCCACATCCTAGCAGGACTGAACTTGACTGGTATGGCTTCCTGCATAACAACGTCACTGTAGATTACTGCACAAAATTGAAATCTGTGAACTATGTCAGGCTCTTTACAAACAGAATCAGTGACCGTGAACTACGGTGTGGATCTCGGGGCCTCACACCTTGTTACTTGCATTGACGACCAGCATGTGCAAGTTACCCTGCTGAACTAAATAGTGCAATTTATACCAAATATACATATTACAGTGCAGCTACAGAATGACTGCAGGAGAAGCAAGAAGATGGTGAACTAGGCTGTGCAGGGCAAGTACAAACCGTGCATTACTGAACAAATCCAAGTCATGACTTTGCGGGTTGTTCTGCGTGGGCAATAGATTGTAACAGTGGCTCTAGTGAGGCCTATGCAGGCCACTGCCGACATAAAACAATTTGCAGGATCAACACCCACCAGAGGAAGAGCTGGATAACTAATGTAGTGGAGGTGAAACTGAAATTGAGACAAATACCACACTACCAAATATAGAAGAAAGTCATGTCAAAGGAAAACACTCCCTGAGTTATCTGGAATGACTTCAGACTTTTCATCAAAAGACATTGAGGAAAACCAATACAGAACCACTGGAGAAAGCAACTGCAGAGACAGTATCACCCTGAGCATCAAATGAGAAGATGGAGGTAGTGCAAATAATAAAAAATCCCAAACCAAAACAAAATCTTAGGCTGGGCAGATTGCACTTTCTCCAGAAAGGCAGATAGATTTGCTTCCTTTACACCTTGGTAATATTTATTGTGTTTGTTGTACAAGTAGGGAATGATTGTAACAAAGTAACCCTAGTGTTTTTCCATGCATTGGATATATCACGCAAATATTTAACATCGGTGCCAATCTGAACAGTAACTTCACTTCTTGCTCCACTGTCAGGAAAAAGTCAGTCATAGAAATCCCAGACAGAGCACTATTGCACTATTATTGTTCTCTTTTTCAATTGTATTTTCTCTCAGTTTCAACATTTGTTGCTGTGCAGAGTTTTGTATAAAACCGAGGAACAAGAAGCAGAGCTCCAGAGGACAGCAAATGGGATTTTATCACTAATATGACCTTGGAAATATCATATTCATACAACACAAAATACCGAACAGCACAAGCCTCCTCTATTGCTCAAAGCATTTTAATGGAGAGGCTTGATCATAATAGCCCCTATGTGAGGTACAATCTCTTAAAATTTGTGTAACTACTATATCATATGCTCTAGCACAATTCAACAATAATGCAGTTGTGTGCCAAGGCCAACTCTGGATTGGGTTTGCCAGGCGAGACAATCCTATGCAGATCTTGCATTAAATAATGTGGGGTGGCAGCTTAAAGGAAAAAAAAAAAAAAAAAAAAAGAGTTTTAATTTCATTTTCTGCTCACTTTGCAGCAGTCCAAATGACTTTACAACATGCAAAGCTTAAGAGAGTCAAGGTAAGTGGTTAAATTATTGGACCAGTTCCATTAGTACAAGTTCTGTAGACTTCAGGGGTCTTTTAGTGACCTATGAACATGGCAAAAGTCATGGTATTTTTATTAGGTCTACTAGTACTGCATGCCATCTTTCAGGCCAAACGCCCTGTTACTTGATGTTAGACACTTAACCTCTGCCAAAAAATCACACTGCTCTATTTTATCTCACAAGGCAAAAACACTTCAATATCTTTCGGCAATACTTGTTTGGGACAGAAGGTGAAAGGCCAAGCCAGCAGTTAGTTTACTGTCTAAAACAATAAAGTCATCAGACAAGCTGAAATGGAAGCTATACGTGGTTCCCAACTTGCTGACAAGATTTCACCATGGCTTTTTTCACATCCCCTATGTAGGCTGAATTTCAAGGAAGGTTTGTAGACTGCCAAAACAGACCTGTTTTAAAGCATTGTGTTGATGTCCCCCACAAAAACAAAACCAAAACCAAATAAACAAACAAACAAAACACACACCAAACCAAAACCTATCAAGAAAATTCCTCAGAAAAACCTCAAAACCCAAAACTCAACCCCATGCCTATAACTTTAGGAGCAGTTTTATGTCACTTTTTATCCCCCCAATCACCCCCTTAAATTGCAGTTCATATTTCTAGTTTCATTCTCAGAAGTTAGAACTATAACTGTTACCTACCTACAGAGAAGAATGTTATTGATCTTCTCCCTTTAAAACTCTGCCAAAAACTCAAGAGGATCTGGCTTTGTCCTAAATTTAATCCCACACTCCTTTTGCCTCAGAATTCAGAGGCAAAACTGTCCTCTGGGATAGCAATGCCTACAAAAAGAATTTTCCCTGCCAATGGCCAGCTGTTCCCAATTCACTCATTTTTCAAAGGGACGAATTGGCAGAAAGCAGCCAAGTTCACACTTGCATTGACCTCCACTGGTGTAATTATTTATATCATATTATATTGAAGACAGTTTTTCTCAAACCATGATAGCTGTTTTGTTTTTTTTTAATTTGGATGGTGAAAATTAAAATATTTGATGCAATTGCAAATGAAGCCCTCAGAGCTTTCCAGTGCTTTTGGTGGAGTAGTTCACACAGTAATTCACACCCTCCTTTGAAATAGATTTTGGCTTCATTTGTGGTAGCTGGTTGAAGATGAGCAACATCTAAAAAACTGAAAATTCACAAATGCCTGCTAGATTGAAGTAACAAGAGGATAGGATACCCTGTCATTGGTAGCTTGATATGTGTTATGTGAACTCCCTTCTCCTTTAATATATATTTTCTTTTACAGTTGCATACACATATCCTCTAATGCATACCCTGCAAATTCATAGCAAGAGGAACCCAAGAAAATACCACACTTGTCTGAGGAAATGTAAACACTTGAAAACTAAAGAAAATCATTTAAGCTGAAGCTTTACCAGATATTCTCTTCCATATAAAAGTAGGTTTTTAGATCTTAAGGGCATTTAGAAATTACATGTGAATGCAAATAGAAAAATAATTTTTAGAAGTTGCATTTTCTTCTCTTTACAGGCCCCTCTTGCACTGAAAGGGATTCCAGGTCTGACAAGTGCAGCTGATAACTGAGGGAGTGCTTTGTGCAAGTCCACTGCTCTGCTGAGCAGGAGATTTATGAAGCATTTTTTGCCTTTAACTTGGACCCAGACAATTTTTCCAGGGCAGGTGCATGTAAACAAAGCCTTGAATATTAAATTTCACAGCTCCTAGGTGGATTCCTGACATGGATGCTAACAAAAAACCTTCGGGCTGGGGGCAAACCTGGTGCCCTGTGCCTGGAGACTCCAAACCTCTCAACATCCCTGTAGAGTAAGCACTGGGGAACTCCCTTGGAGAAACTGACACAAAGCTTCCAGCACACGTTTTTCTCTCACCATATGTCATCCATGCATCCAGGGGAATGTCACTGACAACAAAAGTAGATTAACCACATCACATATGGACTGGCAAAATCAAGGACTCATAAGACAGAGGCAGTGCTCAAGTCAGTAAGCTAGCAGGTTTGAATAGCAAGATGTTGCAGGTTTTGTTGCACCTCGTGGGAGACATCTGAGAAAGGGGCAGGCTCACAGGTCCCTGTGAACACCAGAAGCAGCAGAATCAGGGAGCTCCTGTCTGCCTGCCACAGAGCTAAGATACCACCATTCAGCTAATTAGCAACATCTCATCTCTTGAAGGGGAAAACTCCTCTTGCTCTTGCTGTGCTTCTGCTGAGCTCCCGCTGTCACACTTTTCCTCTAATTTAAGAAAGAAAACTACAGTTCTGACACCCTGTATTTGAAAACTGCTAGCACCTGTTCTAATCAGGCAAAACTTTAAATCACAGCCGCCTTGGTTTCAGAAAAGTTTTACTTGTGGGATAACTTTCTATCACCGTTTTGTATTGACTTATTCATGTACCTGTAATGTACCCAGCCCTGTCTTGGACAATGATTCTCCTTCTGTTTCCTACACGTTGGCAGACCACATGCAGACTCTCACCCCTCATCATTTTGTACTGGTCACAGCAGGACTCTAAAAAGGATATATTTTACTACACAGATGAGCAATCATTTTCAAACCCCTCTGCAGTATTTTTCTACCCACTGTGCTTCAATTCACAATTTGATGCCATTCAAAAATAGCAGTCTCTTGTCTATGTATGATACTGCAACCTGTCTTAGGGTAAATGCTTAATCTGAAATCATCACTGCCTAATGGTGCATTCTTTTCCCCACACTGCAATTTAAAACAGTAATACAAAGAATATTTTGGAGAGCATAGTATATGCCTAGCTGATTATGTCCCTCAATTCTCATTTCCTGATCTTTGATATATTTTGGATTTTGACCCTGTCTGTCCTGTAGAAACTTGTGTGTAACATGAATCAACTAGCTAAGGGCTAATGATGTTCATTGCTTAAAGTGGGTTGTATGTTCTGCTGGCTGAGGTCTGTTTTTTTCCACTGTGTTTGGAAAGATCATCTGCCTTGCACTGTAAAGTAAATGAAACAAATGGAAATAATGACTACGTGGTGATCGATGGTGAGGACAGTGGGGTTTAGTTCCAGCTTTGTCACTGACCTTTTACATAATTTTGAGAGTTTCACTTCATTTGTATGGATCTGACCCTCTTGTAAAATAGCCTTTCAACATTTGTGTATTATTCAGGGTACAAAACAGAATTTTGCCCTGTGTGTCTTATTTTATCCAAGGAAAATTAATTAAGTCTGAGGAAACAACAGGGGAAACTGGCCTTTGTGTACCACTGAGCAGTAGATTGCCTCAAAGAGCTTGGGAGAAAGTAGAATCATATGACATTGTTGACCTAAAAAGGTTTACAAAGCTTAAGAAGGAACCAAATTTAACTTGTGTCTCTCTCATGCTAATGACTGTCTCTCCATGTCTAGGACAGGCTGGCCTGTGACTGAGCAGTTAGGACAAGTTAAAATCCTCACCCAAAGGCTCTACACAAGAGAAAAGTATTATCTATACAAGAGCAAAGTATTATTCATTTTCAGAGGAATACATTGGAGATAATTTAAGTCATAAGTCAGGTCATATGAGAACTCAACCCCATTTTTATCAGGAACTTATCTCGCCATTTTTCTGGTTAGCAGAAGATTGGTTTCAAGAACTATCCCCTGCTCCTTATCTAGGTCATCTCGATATATGCAAATATTCCACTGACTTTGATGGAGTTACTCTCATGTAGCTTTAGGACTTCTTTCTGCAACTCAACAGTAAGAATATTTAGCTCCACGCTTTATGTATTTGTCTGCAAACATTTTACTATCTTGCTGCTATCATGAAAAATAAAGGATTGTGTGTCCTGGAGCAGAACCACACACAGAGGATAACTATAGCAATGTAGCACATCTAGTTAGAGAGAAACATTTGTTCTTGATTTTTCTCAAAAAAAGAAATATATTTGGTAGGTACATAACAGCCACTCCAGGGTGTGTTAATTTGCTTGGTTGACTGCCTATAGAGAA
Organism: Myiozetetes cayanensis; assembly: GCF_022539395.1. NCBI lineage: Eukaryota > Metazoa > Chordata > Aves > Passeriformes > Tyrannidae > Myiozetetes > Myiozetetes cayanensis. The sequence continues at coordinate 288,407 of NW_026087654.1, read as the reverse complement.
ATGTCTTCAGAGTAAACATTATTTCAGCTATTTCAGGGTAAATTAACCTATGTGACTGCCACTGTTTTTGTGAAGACTACTTAATAAAAGGTAATTTCCATGGTTAAAGTATAAATCCGTTACAATATAGTGTTTGCATTTATGATTTTTTTGGGGGAGGGGGATCTCTTTTACTAGCGAACTAACATTACCTACTAAGTAGATGTTAACTTTGGGGTTATAAAAAACATTTTAGCAAGTGTACATGGTGTTAATAACTTTGTAACCACTTCCTCACTGTTATTTTTAGGGACAGTGTGAGGCCAAGTGGTTTGCACATATATTACTTTTAAGTCAAGCAGGCAAAGGAATAAAACCTGCTTCTTACAGAAGTATTAAGTTATCTACATTTGATACATTGTGTTAGAGTCTGTTTATTTTTCTTATGACAAATTCAGAGAAATTCTGTTGGATCCAGCTAAACTGTTCTGAAGCTGCAGCCTCTGACTAAGGACAGGATTCACCCACTCTGCAAGAGATGTTCTTGTAGCTGCCTGCCAACCAATCACAGGTGGGATTTACCTTGCACCTTTCACATTTCTTGTTAAAATTATACAGCAGAACCGCAGGAAATGTGAACCAAATAGCCAAACTCTGCGGTGTGGGCTGGGGAGCGAGTGAGAGATGAGCTGAGAAGGAAGTCTGGGGGTGGACAGCAAGTCAGAGGCAAATGCTGCGGCCGCACTCCATCGCTTCTTCACCCTCGGGCCGGTGTGACGATGTGTTGTGGCCACCTCTCTACTCAGAGCTCTTAAAGGGTTTGATGTTGGTAGGATGTTGGGGACAAGGGAGGAGAAAAGCCTATGCTGTACATGGCACAGGGGCTGCTTTGTGGAGGGACTTCAGTCCTTTCACCCAAGAGTTGGGCACTGGAACAGGGTCCCCAGGGAAGTGGTCACAGCACCAAGCCTGACAGAGTTCAAGGAGTGTTTGGACAATGCTCTCAGGCACATGGAGGGATCCTTGGGGTGTCCTGTGCAGGGTCAGGAGTTGGATTTCATGACCCTGATGGGTCCCTTCCTACTCAGCATATTCCATGATTCTGTGGTTCAAATCAACCTTAAAACATTTCATGGGGAACCAAGGGTGAGACTAGAGGATGGGAAGCAAGTGTTGGTTTCCATAGGGTTATCGTCCAGCAGCCTTTGCCAAGGGAATCTAGGGGATATTTCCTTCTGCTAAGGGAAGATTTTCATGTTCTCGTAGAAATGTTGTATTCCTACTGCAATGTAAATTGGGGAAAATACCGATTTTCTTTAGGATTTCCCTAAAATATCATTCCAGAACATGCATAAGTTTTATTTTTCCTGCCTTTTGTATCCAAATAGTGATCTGCCAGAAGAGACTGCTTGCAATGTACTTTAAATGAAGAAAGAAAACAGATGGAGAAGAAACACTGGCAAAGAAAAAACCCCGTAGGAACTATGGAATTCTGAGTTTGTTAAATTTTTCAGAAAAATTCTCCTTTAGGTGGAAATAATCCTCTCAGAGGAGAAGTTTTTTCCAAACATTTACTGGGTGTAAGAAATAATGGGTGTAGATTAAACAGAGTCCTTGAGTCAGAGCTGGTTCACCTCTGCCATTGTCACAGGACATGCAGCACGAGCTTTAACTTGTCTCAAGTGACGGGGGAACATATGTCTCTTGTGGCTCGAAGAACAAAATTAACCTGCGTTGGAAACTGGCTGGAGAAGAAACTGCATAACGTTTGTACCACAACACTTCTTCTAAGGCAGACATTCATTTTCCTCTCCTTAATGAGGACAGGGGTTAAAACACGGAGAATGAACAAGCATTTCACAATTAAAGGTGAGAACAGGATGACAGTGTACAAGGGAAAAGCCTGTGATATTGGTACTAGTAATGAATCTCCAAGAGCTTGAGTCTACGGAGTGCTTTCACTGGCACTTTACTTTCTGAGGAAATTGCTGAATGCCATCTCTCTTGATTTTTACCTGTGGAAATGGATTTCTTTTCATACTCATTTTCATATTAAATCTTGGAAAGTAAGGAGTGCTGAAGTACAAAACAACAGATTTCATGACGGAAGGCAGAAGTAAGTCAGGGCTTCTTGCCATTCACGGTTCAGATGTTTACTTTTCTTGTAGGGTTAAGCTTTTATTTGTGTAACTGACATTAAGATAATCATATAAAATTTGGAAAAGTGATATGACTGCAGAGATAATCAAGGCAAAATCTCAGCAAGGACTGAGAAGTACAATATGATCTGGTGCTCTTCAAGGTGTTGCAGTCCTTCATTTAGCCTTGACATTTATTACCTCAGCAGCTATTGCCAATAGCAGCTTTGCTTTCTGGCCAGATGCATTCTGGTGGATGATATTTTCCTTGTGACAAAACTTGATATAAACAAAGGAGATGGAAGATTAAAACAACGACTATAGTTGCTTCCTCAGACTACGAGCTGATAGCTACTGTGCTGTTATAGTTTGTATAAAACGTAATAGGATGCTTTAAATCTCAGAGTACAATTTCTGGGAATATGTTTGTTGGAAAAAAGAACAGAAAAAGCTATCACACTGTGAAATACTATCAAAATGGGGGCGAGTTGATTTAGATACCAAGTTTATGCATTTCAGTACAGATGCAATCTACTCTGATCAGCGCTGAGGCATTTATTCCCCTTACTTTAGGATTTCTAGAAGAAATGGTTTACAAAAGAGTAGTAAACCAGTCTGCTGTTTGGAAATGGTACTCAGATAAATCCACGTGCCACTACAGTGCTGTTAAGAAAGGTGACAGTGTTATAACAAAAAGGTTAAAATGTCAGGAAATATGTCAAAATGTTTCTTTAAAATCAAAGATGTAGTTGCTGATTGAGTACACAGAATCAAGAATATTTCTTACCTGGCATTTGTTTCATTTTCCAGTCTGTGAGATCAGGTAGCATACATATGGAAAGTATTTATTGCATTCTCTGGTGCACTACATACAGACAAGCAAATCTCTATGTATCCATTTCAATAAAACAAGAACATTCCTCATGTTCCTTTATTTACTGATCAAGCACCTGGAGTTCCTTTATTTACTGATCAAGCAAAGCTACTAAAGGCAAAAGAAAAGCAAACCATCTCCAGGCAAAGCAACAGCCTGAAATCTCTGACATGCAGTGTTACAGCAAGACTAGCTTGTAAGAAAAGACAATTTTTTTTTTTAATGAGGGTGGTATGCTTAGGAAAGAACCACTTGGTGGCTGGGCTGAAATGCATATTTTGACTCTATTTGTAGATGCTCAGAAGTATTGGCAGGGCTTTAAAATACCCATAACTGAGCAGAAATTATACCATTGATGATGGCCCAATTTTGACCCATATAAAATGATGTAGGAAATATCTATGATTCCTTTCAAAAATTTGAAATAACAAGAAAACCTGCCTTGGTTTCCTGCATCACTGTGTAATGTGGGTTTATCATAATGTTCAGCCTGAGCATATTTATTGCTACACATTCAAGCATAGAAAGTTTATAATTTTAAGATGAAATGCAATGATTACATATGCCACTTCAGTGGTCCCTACTTTCTCCTCATTGGATTTTCAAACAAAATCCAAAAAGAAACTCAGAGAGGCACAAGCTGAGAGAGAAAGCAACTGATCTTCTGTTCCCCATGAGGGAGGAACACAGCAGCTTGTTCAGCTTCAGTGTGAGCTGTGATGTAGTGCAGGGTGTCCCTCCCTTCCATACGCTCTCCCAGCCAGTAGTTGCCATAAACAACATTGTAATATTGTCATGTTGCAAGCAGGCTAATCATGTCTCACATTTGGATGATAGCATAAACAGCATAAATGTCTGTTATTGCCACAATAACAGTTTCAGCACAGGAGCCAAGACAAGGAAGAATAGGAGCTGAAGAAAATAAGGCTGTTACACAGAGATCATTCTAGTTAACAGATGAAGCCCCAGCTCCAAGAAGCTGCTTTTCCCTTTGCAACAGCCTAATCAAGCCTCCACTGCCTCTTGTTGAGGTGTGTTTCTACAGCACTGTTTTTTGGTCTGCTCCAAATCAATGATTTAACTGATTTATCTGGCTGTTAAGTATGACTGTCATTTATTAGAATAGTGAAGAGATATGGGAGCAGACAGAACAATCGAAAAGAGGTAAGGTGAGAGGAAGTGTGCAAAAAATAAAGCATTTTATGGAAAAGGCCCATGGAATAATAAACTATTAAAAGCTCCCCTGTGGTGTTATTTTTATACATACAATACAGTTTAATAGAGAATTGTAGTGTGTAATACAAGTTAAAATGAGATAGAAATAACATGAATTTTTGTGGGAATAAGTGTTTTGTTAGAGTGAATCCTAGGACTTTCTATTTTATGTCTTTTAAAATGAAGGTATTCTTCAGTAACTAAGAAATAAAACTAAAAAAAAAAATACAGCCAACCATCTTGAATTATATACCTATTAAAGGTGATAAGCAGATCATTTTGGCTATTATTATCACTTTAACAGTATAAACTTTTTAGTGCATTTTTTTATTTGAGATACCTTTACATATTAAGAATATAAAAAACCTAGACATACAACTACATGAAGTTTTGTAGTCAAGAAAAATTCAAGTCAACGAATGAGCCTTCGTCTAATTTGGCAAAAGAGAAGCTCACTCACTTTCCCCTGTGTTGACACAAAACACCGGATTTCAAGAATAGAAAGCAGTTAATTTTACCACTACCTCATTGATCATAATTTGAAGATGCAACCATATAAGAATATATTTTTGCCTCTTTAGCATAAAAACTGGAGAAATAATTTCCCCCCCCAACTCCGTACTTTCCTTTTCCCATTCAAATAAACAAAGTAGGTTTGCTATGTATTCCTTTCACTTGCTCTTCAGCTAAACACAAACTGGTGTGTTGTAACTTGACCATGCTCCATCTAAACCACATAGATGAATAAGAACAGACCAGTTTGTTCAGCCTGGTATTTTGTCCCTGATGGATGGCTCTGCAACCCAAGGGTAGATGGGTAGGTGCAAATGGATCCAGAATTTTAGTCATGTGTGAATAAAAAACCCAATTAAGATCAAAATACCTTCCACAAAGTTAACATGAAAAGTGATGTGTTGAGTTAAATTACACTAAGGAATAAATGGCAAATGCCTGCTTATCTCTGTAAGTGGGGCTTTCATGAATAATCCAGCATGCCTGCTAATGATAATGAAAGTGCCCGTGTCTTATGTCTTAGAATTACTTCCCCCTTAGCCTCTTCAAGCTAAAAGCTTTGCCTATTGTTGCACACTATGCAGGATGAAGAGCAGCTAATGCAAGGCTCGATTTCTGTGTTGACAGTCTACTGCAGTTAGAGGTGAGTTCTTGTTATTTGCTTTTGCACAAGCCCACAAAAAATGGTACTGCACACTTATGTCACAGTGACAAATGTATTTTATATTTCTCAGCTAATGCATAACTTTTAACAACACACATTTAAAAGTTAAAACCAGCCAAAAATCTGTAAAAAGCAACTCCACCAGTTACCTCTATGACGCTGGCCTGGTGGAGTCATTAAAAGGGGAGGCCTGGCTTGAAATTCAACATTCAGCTGATACCTGTAGCATCCCATTAATTTTAAAGTTTGCACTGGGAAGGGTGAGGCCAAGTCCAGAGCTGGTGGGAAATAATCATCTCTTTTTATAGAAAAAAAATAGTGACAGGAATAACTCTGCCAAATTACAAAAGGGAAGGCAGGGTGGCAATGGGAACAGACTATAGGTTAGTCAGTTTATTAGGGCTTCTAGAATTTGTAGCTTACCCAAGAGACATTTTAGTTACAGGCTAATGAACTGGAAAAGATATTTGAAGAAAAAGGGTATCCTAGTTGATATAGTTCACAAAGCATTACTTAAGCCTCATGAGTCTGATGGACAACAAATTATTGTTGAAACAGCTCAAATCTAAAGAACATTTTTCTGTGTCATTTGTTTCAACTTGTTCTTCTTTGTCACCTAAAATCAAGTAAGCAGCTCTGCAGCATGCATTTATGGGCCACATCAGTGACAAGTTTACTCTCCTACCATCTCCCTTGTACTTCTTTCCTGTCTGAAATCAAATGGGCAGGGACTACCTCTCTCAAGCAATGGCAGATTTAAGCTGGAACAGCCTGCTGTTCACTGCTCTAAGACCATTTCACGTTGCTCTGGCAGTGTACAAGAGCCGTAAACAGATGTAAAAGGGTAACGTACACTCACTTTAGTTCCCCTGTTACATTGCTGCTGATGTATCCAGACCTAAATGTTAACTATTACAATTTTATTGCATGCACAATATTGCTACTTCAGATATTTAGTCCTATTGCCAAGACATAGGAAAATCTGCTAATTACAGCACGGTCTCTACAGCATTCCCTGAGGTGGAAGACACCCATGGTCAAATGCAGATGCCTGAGGAATAGGATGAACATACATGGTCCTCCTCTGAGACTCTCCCACCATTCAACCTATGGGAGCTCAGGGAATTCCTGAAACACAGTTGGTTTCTGGGCACTGAGCATTCCTTCATAGATTTTCCTTTCAGAAGTTCATGCCATCTTCACCCAAATGCCTATAAACAATCAGATACACAACATCTTGTGGCAAGGAGTTACTCAGGTCTGTTACCATCTTTTTTATTTTGAGTTTGGATTTGGGAAATGGTTCTCTATTGTGTTCTCTGCTCTTTTTCTCGACTTTCTAATGCTAGATTAACATTTTTTTACTGCATTTGGGCACTGACCAGAAATTTTCATAAAACTGTTGTAATTGGTTGACCCTGGCCAGATACTAGGTACCCACTAAAGCCGCTCTATCACTCTTTCCTCTGCAACTGGACAGAGGAGAGAGAAAAGAAAAAAAACAGCTGAGGATTCATGAATAGAGACAAGAGCTGGGAGAGGTCACTTACTGATTACCTTCACAGGCAAAACAGACTCAAAGTGGGGATAGTACTTCTATTTATTACTAACAGGATAAGAGCCAAAGAGTGAGAAATAAATCAGTCTTAAAAGCACCTTCCCCCCACCCCTCTTTCCTTCCATGTTCTCCCTCCTCCCCCCCACCCCCCCACCCCCCAGCGGTACAGGGGGACAGGGAATGGGGGTTGCAGTGAGTTGTTGTTTTTGCCACTGCTCAGAGAGGGGAGTTCTTCCCCTGCTCCCGTGGGGTCCCTCCATGGAGACAGTCCTTGATGAACCTCTCCAGCGTGAGTCCATCCTTTGGGCAGCAGTTCTTCCCAATCTGCTGTCCCATGGGTCACTCCTCCATGGGGTGCAGTCCTTCACAGATGAGCTGTGCTGATGTGGGTCCCCCACGGGGCTACCCAGGAAAAACCTGCTCCAGCGTGGGCTTCCCTCTCCACAGGCCACAGGTCTCCGTCAGGACCCCACTCCATCCTGGGCCTTCCACAGGGTCACAGCCTCCTTCATGCATCCACCTGCTCCAGCATGGGCTCCTCCATGGGCTGCAGGTGGATCTCTGCACCCTGATGGTCCTCCATGGGCTGCAGGGTCACAGCTGTCCCACCATGGTCTGCACCACGGGCTGCAGGGCCTCAGCTCCAGTGCCTGGAGCACCTCCTGCCCCTCCTTCTGCACTGACCCTGGTGTCTGCATTGTTGTTCCCATGTTCTCACTCCACTCTTCCCTGGCTGGAATTTCTTCTGCGCAACAATCATCTGTTCTTAAATATGTTACCACAGAGGCGTTACTATTGCTCCTAACTGGCTTGGCCTTGGCCAGCAGCAGGAAATCCATCCTGGAGCCAGCTGGCATTGGCTCTGCAGGACCAGGGAAGCTTCTGGCAGCTTCTAACAGAAGCCACCCCTGTAGCCCCCAGCACCACCACTACCAAAACACAGCCACAGAAAACCACTACAACTATTGCAAACTCTAAACCTTATTCTCTAGTAGCACTAAAAAATTCAGAGTTTGTGTAAACTTAGAGGTATTTTTCATTTTCATGCTTGAGTTACAATAAATTTCAGTTGCCATTGTGTTATTATTGAGATCATGAGGTCTTTTGTCAGTATTCTTAACTGGACTTTTTTACTCTCTCACATCAATTAGTGTTCTCTGCAAAGGTTTTTGTATCACTGCTCATCACCTTGCCTAGATTGTTTATAAATATACTGCACAGCATAGATTCTAGCATTGATCTTGCAGAACTTTCCACTGTGTCTCTCCACTGCTGAGTTATTTACTTACTCCCATCACAGAATCACAGAATGGGTCAGGTTGGAAGGGTTCAGTGGATTATCTGGTCCCACCTCCCTGCTCAAGCAGGGTCATCCCAGAGCACTTTGCACAGGATTGTGTCCAGATGGTTCCTGAATATCTCCAGTAAGTGAGACTCCATAACCTCTCTGGGCAATCTGTTCCAGTGCACAGTAAAGAAGTTTGTCCTCATATTCAAATGGAACTTCCTGTGCATCAGTTTTTGCCTGTTACCTTCTGTCCCGTCACCTGGCACCCCTGAGAAGAGTCTGGCTCCATCCTCCTGACAGCCTCCTTTCAGGTACTTCTATCCTCTAATTATGAACATTTAACATTTTTCTATCCATGCAAAGATCGTCCCCTTCATGCCATTGTTGCAAGGTTTCATTGAGAGATTTTACACATAACCCCAAATCCTGGAGATCCAGGTGAACTTCATCAACTTAATCACCCTAAACTGAATGTTTAGACAACTCTACGAGGCTTGTGAGACATGGCTTCTCCTTACAAGAGGGACTGCCCTCCTCATCAGGTGCTATATTTCTTCAACATCTCTCTTATAGCTCCTCACTAGTCACTAGTTTCTCAAATCTAATCTGGAGGGCTTTAACTCTTCCCATTATGAATACAATGGAATGGCTATGTTTGAATTACTACTCTTTTATTGCCTATTTCTTATGTAAGTCTCCTCTGCTGTAATGGTAGGTTATTCAGATGTGCCTACAGGATTAGGATTTGAATATCCTGTCATATCAAGTGTCTATTGATCACACTGAACTCAATTCAACACCATTAAAGTAAAGGGGATCTTAGCCACTTGATTTGGTACAACAAGAATGAAATTAATTCTTGCCTCTCTGTCACAGAGGCTGAGCGCTTTTTGTATGTTTTTCCCAGATTATAATTTTTATTGCTTTGTACAACTATTGGTAGTTCAGGTTCATTCAATCTGAATGGAAAACAGCCTCAATTTAAGACGTACTTAACTTACTCACTCCTGATGCTTTGTGTTGTGCAGTCCTGATGCACAGCCTCATTCATTTGAATCTGGCCCTGCCTGTTCCACTGTTCCCTGTTCCACTGCATAAATCAGCACGTGCTGCAAACCCGACTCTGTTCTGATGTCTACAGTCTCCTGATTCTGGGATGCCTATGTTTGTGCTACAACAAGTATTTCTTCTGTGCCTGCACAGACCCAATGTTTATAAATTACCAGACCAAACAGAGCCTGGAAATAACTTCTCTCATTTTTAACTGGCTTTATTTCCTTTCTTTTTAATTTCTCAGTGACAGGTATCTCCATAATTAAGAAAACAGCTTTCTCTCTGAGAAATAGGTAAATGGTATTCCTTTGAATTCTCCTGACAGAAATCTAAGGATTTACAGAGAATCTGCTCATGCCCCTCAAACAAATGAGTAACAGTGTGCAGACATGGAAATCTATTGCTCTATACACCACCTCAAGGCAAGCTATTCCCACAATTATCTTGCTATCTTCTCATTAATCAATGGTAGGCTTTGTGAAAGTAAGTCAGGAATGCATTTGGAAAAAGAAAGCTGCTTAAAAACAGAGAGGACCAGAGAAATCAGTAAGATCAAACGGCCTTTATCTCTCCTGTGGTGCTCCTAGGAAGACAGAAAACCCTATCTTAGAGGGTTCCAAGGCCAGCTGTGGAACTAGGCACTTGAACAAGGATCCCCAGGGTGATGCAGAGCCTTCAACATGCTTCTCTTTTGGGCTGTGCTGCTTCCCAGCCTCCCCACTGCTTTTGTGTGAAAACACAACTTGAGTCATTTGGTTTTTAGGTTAAGGATGTAAACTCTTTTCCCACATGTTACAGTTTGGAAAGCAATAAAAATCAATGCAAAGGAGCAATCTGGAGATTTCCTTCCTGTAAGAATTTCTTTTTTCATTCTACCATGGAAAGGAGTAATTTGGTCCATGGACAGTAGAAGAGGGAAGGATTTCAAAATCCCTTGTAAGTGGCCCAGCTCAGTTCCCACTGAAAGAGCTGAGTCTGCGGAGTCTACTGAAATCAGGCAGCTGATGAGCACTTTTGAAAACACATCTTTGTCTCAGACAGACAGTGGTGGAGCTGTGCATAAAATTTCTGAAATTTACTTTGCCTAGAGGAAAGGAAGCAAGCCCTGTCTCTCAAATTGCACTGAAGGACAGCTCTCTTCTCCTTCTCTCATTATCATAACCTGATTAGAATTCAGTGTAAAGATTAGTGATAGCAGGACTGGTTCTGGTTGGACATTTTTAGGCCACAAATATGCCGTTACATAATCAGATTATTTAATCTTTTCATAAAGATGTGTGTCTTTACCATAAGAAGATACAGGGTTTGTTTGCTGCAAGAAGTAATTGTTATACTTTATTAATAGAAGTCTGGCTTGTTTATTCAGAATCAAGGTTCTTATAACTCCTGAGCCAGTGATGCCCAGTAATTATATCTGTAGCTTTTGGCTCCTGTTGATTCAGTGCTGCCGTATTAGAAGGATTACTTTTATATATTGGAGAGCAAAAGAAGATTTTTCTTTTATGAATACTGAACTTCTGAGAGGCTTTTTGAATTAATAATAGTGGAATTAATGCTTTGAAGGCATTTTTATTAAAATGGTGATCTCGGTGGACACTGTGCAGTAATGTGGGTTGAAAAGTAGGACATATGTTGGAGAGGAAAATCATAGTTTTTTTGCATTTGTTTTAATTACAAGTCAAGACAAAATGTCAAAAACCTATCAATTCTTTGTGAACCTATATATTATAAAATACTTAGAGCTGATAAGGTTCAGATTTCTTCTAAAGAATGCAAAAGAGTAAGTAATAAATTTGAAGGAAATCCTTTTGTCTCTTCCACAGTGAAATGTTTTCCTGAAGCACTTCCAAGAATGTGATGAGATTGATATATTCCAGTGAAAGAATCTTCATCTGAAAAACTTCTGAGCAGTCATATTGTGCAGTGAAACTATGGCTTGCTGCTGCAAAGACATGCCAAATTCAGAAATATTTTGCTTGAGATGTGCCTCTGCCACCTTGTGCAGCGTTACCATTGCATCACGATTCCACAGGGCTGAGCCTTCACTGACCTGGGCACTTCTCTGCAGCTGGCAGGGCTCAAGCAGGGTGCAGTGTAGATGCTGTCAGTCTCTGCACATGGAAAACCAAGCACAGTGTAGAGGCAGCAGATGCAAAGGCAGAGTCTGCAGCAGGGCAAAGACATGCACCTGGGCTTGCTCTCTGATCATGCCTTGGCCAAAGGACTGTTCTTCCACCTTTGGTTTGCTTGCAAGTCACGTGGCTTGGAGTTTCTGTTGAACTTTGTGCAAAGGCCCCATCATTTTTAACTGCTAGTCTATCAGAAACTTATATCCCTAGAGTTTCTTTTGGTTTCTCTTTCCTAGATCACTGGTAAACTGCCATTCGCCTTCTGAGCTGAATTCTGAAGTGTTATAAAATTGTCCAGAATCCCTTAACTGCTTGAGCCTTCCCACACAGGCGATGATCAGAGGACTCCTAATGGGGATCTAAACCACAAGGGCTCAAATGCCTTGAGATATTGTTATGGACACACCAGACACCTTCAATGTATAGAGAGTCTTAATGGATCCCATTATGCAATAAATATTCTGTTCATTATTCCTTAAAAGGTTTGTTACCACATACAGAGTCCAAGTGCTTAATAACTGTTTTAATTGGGCACAAAAATGCTTGTGATAATGGTGAACCCACAGATGCTTCTTGTTCTATAAATATTACTACTGTTCAATTCTTTTTTGAGATTTTGTGATCCTATTTGTTACAGAGAGTGTGCATTCTTGGGCAAAAGAGATTTCCCTGAGGGCAGGATAAGAGCTAAATGAAATGTAAATGCAGGGATGGCATTAAGATATCATACAGCACAATACTATAAATATTTAAAGTCACTCTACATTCTGTGTTATGATGTACATGTGAGTGAAACTGACCCAAATTTACACTGTATCAATGAAAAATTATGTGATGCAAGTGCTTTAAAAATATCATATAGTTCCAATACATGGATAATACCCAGAGAGAGAAGGTTATTTTGGGATAGCATTTCTAAACCAAATGGCAAATATGTACATTTCCTCTGCATCCTCCACATCCAGAAATAAAGAAACTGTTGCCACTTGCTAGTCTTGCGGTCTAATAGTACATTCTTGGCCATAGCTTTTGCCTCAACTTAGGAGATACTATTAGTACTTTTGCTTTAAAATAATGGAGAAATAAAGTAATTACTGCAGCCAGAGCTAGCCAGGGATCCCTTAAAATCTAATTGAAAATATATTATCAAGGATACCCACATAAGAGAATAGTGTCTAAAAAGTCATTTTCTTGGTTGGTTACACATTTAAATACACAGACAATGCCCCAGATCTGCTGGACCTGGTGCCTGTGTGTTCATTCATGCCTAGCAAGGACAATCAGCAAAACCCACTTTTTACAGTTACTGAGGAGAGAACAGGGCATTCCAGCTTCTGCTCCTGCATCTCACAGATGTTCTTCTCACCTGGGCTTATGCTCAGAGAAAACCCCAAGAATATAAGCTTCTTCTGTTGTAAAAAACAACCTTATGTACTATATATTGTGCAACAAATGTTCAAATATCCATGACATTGACATGTATTATTTAGTGCTTTTTTCCCCTGATTAAATTTTCATCTCTAAGACCTTGATTTAATTTTGTTGGATTCATGTTTTTCAAAACCTACAGTTGTTTTACACAAAGCTACAGATAAGTTGTCCTTTTAAAAATCCAGAACATACATAATCTGAAACAGTCCGCTTTTCATGATAAAGGCTTTTCGACAACTACTTAACCTCTACTCCTGATTTACATAAAAGGTTTATATGCCACCATCTAATTTCATGGCAATTTATTCTTTCTTCTATATATAAGCGAAGTATCAATCTTTTTATTTTCTTTTTTCTTTCTATTTTTTCTTTAAATCAAATAACAAATCTGTGGGTTTACAGTATGAAGTGAATATCTTGGTGATTGAAAAGGTTTAAAATGATTCCCTAGGAAATTCTATATGCCTCTTTTTTTTAAAAGAAATGTCCCTTTTCTACAAAATGGTTCCCCCAGATTAAGGTAGTCTTGCTGAAGTAGTTTTGGACATTGATTTGCGATAGAGCTGTATACTGCTTGAAAGAAGGAGGTTTAGAGAGCAGTACTCAGAGCAAAACTGCTACAGCTTTTATAAAGTCAATAACACGTTGCAAAAAGCCCTGTGCCACAGAACAGCTCAGGTTCCCTAATGGGAAACCCAGTGGCCTTCAATCCTGTGCCTTAATGTACCTGATATTTGAACTCCTGTCTCCAGACCGTAATCATGAAGGTGGTTTAAGCCAACACTTCCTACCTTGCAGCTGATTAGGGATGAGCTCGTGGGGACAGCGGCTGCCGCGGTCAAGCCACAGGAAACCAATCACTCCGAATCATCTGTCCCCAGCCCGGGGAGTTAAGCCTGTGGAGGAAGGATGCCAGCAAGGTGACATTCTGCAGAGGATTTGCCACCCACTATCAATGATCCTTTCAACACAATTTCCCCATTTCCCTTGTAATCCTCACGCCACCCTATGGCTGGAAATAGTAAATCTAAATCTACAAGTAGACCTTAAACCAGTTCATTCTTCCTGCTCACAGAAACCTAAACAGAATGCACTAAGGAGGGAAGACAGTGGACCTGCAGCACCAGCATCCTTTCCCTATCCAGCCCTGCCTTCCTCTAGGCTTTTGCACATGGCAGCATTGACTGCCACTTCAGTGTCCTTATCACATAGAATATAAATGACTATGGAGAAGAACACAGGTGGAAGAAAGGATTTCTGTCAACATACTGAAGGAAATGGAGAGGGTAAAAGTTTTGCTTACTCTGTGCTATGCCTTCACACAAAACCTGGAGGCAGCCAGCAGCCAGGGAGAAGCAAGCCCAGGGTCTTTGTCCAGCAGCTACCTCTGTCTTTAACTTCCCATCTCTTTCTCTATGCTTCTGTTTATGAAATTGTAATGATAGTAGTAAAACAAATGCAAATAAATAATGGATGGATGAATACATCTTGGGATGAATAAATTATGGGAGTCGTGCTGACTTTCAAGAGCAAGAGTTATTGCAGTTCATGCTTGAGAGGGGCTGTCAGGGTGGGTTTCTCCTGGATCCACCAGCACTCGCACTGCGGCGCTGCAGGGAGCGGCCTGTGTGCACAGGCAGGGGCAGGGGGTTGCTGCTGGAGCACACTGCAGGCAGGGTGGTGTGAGAGACAGTCTCCTGCAGCCAGAGCCTCCATTGGAGCAAGGACTACAGAGTGGAAGAAACATTTCAAAGGGGAAAAAAAAAAATGCAGTAGTCCAAATTAGCCCAAAGTACCCCTACACTTGCTGCTGGCATACAGAGAGAGCTGAGCAAGGCTTCTGAAATCACTGACTTCCCAACCTCTCCAGTAGCCGTTCTCCCAGCCATTTGACTAGCATCACAAATGGATGGCTTCACTTTCCCTTTTTTCCTATGGGGTTTTCTACCTCTTTCCTTCTAGCTGAAGGAGAAAAATGCTAATGTAAAGTGTCACTGCTCCCTGGGTTTCAGGTTTTCCCAGCAGAGGATCAGATGTTGATACAGCAATACCAAGTAATGGAATCAGATTTATTTCCCGTTCAGAGGTGGCAGAAACTATTGGAGAGTCTCTGATAAGGGAGCTGAATGAAGCTCAAGACTCAAAATGCTCTAGACCATCTCTTTTTTTTGCTTCAAAATAGGAATGAATCTGAAACAGTTCCTGATTCCTCTTTGTTAGGCCTGACACCTTTAAGCCAGAGATCCTTTGCCGCATCCAGGGTTTTGGGAAATGAAATTTAAGCACCTGATACAAAGAGAAGAACTCAAGCTGTGTATATGTACTTCCATGCATATTTCCATTCCATTTCTTCAGAGCTGTTTTCATATTCTGGGTACATTTAATCTAACATGAATAAGGAATCCCTAAAAGGATTTGATTTCTACCAAATTTTGTTAATAGAGACAGTCAAGTGGAAAGGAAACGCTGCTCAGACCCTGAACTGAGTGAAATGTGTTCATGCATTACTAGACACTGCAGAATCTACATAGAGGACTGGGGACAGAGAGACAGAGACACTTTCGAAGAACATGACAATTAGGAAAATATCCCACTAAATTTACACCTTCTAAAATCTATGTTAAAATCAACCAATTATGATTGAAAACCAACATTAGTTCCCATACTTAGAGAAGACATTGTCTCACCTTGGATTCTACTTCATCTCCTCCCTCCATGCCTTTAAAACTAAATGAAAAAGTATTATGGGAGAACTAATGGAACAGACACTGATCAGAGCTACAATGGTCTCAGTACCTTGTCTACACCCCTGCGATGTCCGTATGAGTTCACAACTTTTAGTTTCAAGCCACTTCTACTATGTCATCCAATTCAAAACACAAAAGGCAATCTTATTTTTTTCACTTAACAAAAGTCTGTCTGTTCTCTGTAATATCTTATGAGTTTTGACATTCAGCTCCTACCTTCCTGTAAACTCTCCAGTGAAGTAAGGAAGTAATTTTGTCTTGAGGAAACCTCATGGATTTTAAACTACTCAGTGCATCTCAAGACATTTGCTTAGTTTCTCCTGGTAACTTCATTGACAAAAAGATGCTGAATTTCAAGAAGGCAAAAAGTGATTCAAATTTGCTGGTCTTTTTGGCGACAATTAAGGATGCATCACCACACTGCTATTTTGTCTTTAAGTTTTCAAAACTCATGTCTCTAGTGTCATAGAATCACTCAACTAAATTATTTCTCAAAAGCTATGTCTTTAAGATTTAAAATTCCCCCAACACAGATTCACAGTGGATATGACTTCCTTGAGTCCTGTGTGTGCTAACAACAAAATAACAAGGTTTTTTTTAATATTTGTAAATATAACACAAAAATTACTTTAAAAAGACCTTTAGCAGATGCTCTCTAGTAACTTCAATAGTTTAAAAATAACCAGATAGGTTACATTTTACTGCAGAAATGTGTGATAATCAAACAAACTTAATCTTCAAAACTTTGATGCTTCCATTGAATGACATCGTGGATAGCTAACTTCATCATTTTCTGCAGTTTCTAGGTTCTTAAATCCAGAATCACTGCATAAGGCTAAACACATAAAACATATATGCCTGAGGAGTAGAATTTATTTTCAGAAAGGGAACAACGTAAAATTACTTGTGTTACTGAATATGTAGCTTACTGATCTGAGAAAAATGCTCCTGAAATTTCTTATTAAAAAGCTGATATAATCTCATCTCTCCTAAAAAAAATGAATACAAAACATATTTCCAGTTAGGATGACAGTTATCTTTGTGACCCAGCAGTGACCAACTGGAATGTCCCGTTTTCTTGTATCACGCATCATTCATTACATGCTGCCTTTAAGAGCAAACCTAGAACTTAAGACACAAATATGGGGGTTTACCCACCTTTGTTGCAGTTTCTGGAGTGTGAAAATGCTGAAGAGAAGCCCAGCAGACTGTTCCCTTCAAACAAAAGCTGATTTGTGCTGCTAGGTCACACATGAGGATCGCTTAAGATACATCAAAACCTTTTTAAAACAGTGTGTGAGTGCTTTTGGGTTGGGGTACAGGCAGGTGACTGAAACTATTGACTGTCTGACACTTATCTTCTTCCTCACTTATATATTAATATCTGCCTGAGCTATTTCTAGATGAAAGCAGCTGCAATGTGTGCATTTGCACTCCATGTTATGGAGGCTGACTTCCCTCATTGTCAGATTTTCCAGAGACCACTCAGCCTGAGTGTGCATTTTAGTTAAACCAGCCATTAATGTAGATGAAGAATGAACTTACAACTGTATCTGGCACAGTGGAAAGCAGACTCTGTGATAAATGCATCTAGCACTTTAGACACTTTAGAGTCCTCAGGGACAGCTGCAACATCTTTGAGTGATCACTTCATCGTGGAGCTGTGGATCGTAGGTTAATTGGAAAGTTTGCTAAGGCAATAGTTGTACGGGGTCTATGAGGAACAGCATTGCTTCCTTGCACCATTTTACTTCAGATGCTCTAACCCTTACTTTTATAAAGTAAGAAAACCCACTGGTGTCCAAAACCTGAAACAAAGTACCGTACTTATCAGTCTGTTCTGAGATCTACATGGAACTGGTTTCCAAAAGTGGTTACAGATTTTAGGAGTCTTTTATTCTTTATTCAGATTGATTAAACAGATCAAAAGCCCATCAAATTAAGTGAGAATTAAACATGAGATTCTCCTCAACAGAGAAGGAAAAGACAATAGGAGTGAGCTCAATGGTAATTCAAATCACAGGTAAAAACAAAGATGTTTTCCTTAGGGGATTTTCTTTATGTATTAAGCAGCCAAATGTTTTAACAAGTTGTGACATGTATGTTAGTGCCAGATACCTGCACAGCTGGCATGCTTGCCAAACAAGCAGGTGCTTTCCTTGTGCTGGGCTCAGTTTCTAAGAAATGAAAAAAAAAATATATACTTTCAAGGCTTGAGCTTTTGAGATGCAGAGGACCAACAAAATGGTGATGACCACCTTGCAGGTGGGTTCAGTACTTCTCTACAGCGAGTGGCTTTCCCCTCACTGGAGTTCAGTGACTGTAAGAGAGTACAGGATCATCCAGCCAGCACAGCACAGCACAGCAGGGCTGAATGTTGTTTTCTAGCAAGTCAGGAGCCACAGGGTTTGTTTTACCTGTTCTGACAATGTCATCAGCAACTAAGGGTAAATGCAGTCAAATTTGACCAGCGTGTAAGAAAAAGAGAGTGTAATTGTGCTTGATTCAGATATAAGCCTTTATTTAGATCCACCTCTACCACAAAAGTGATTACCTGAGCATAAAACAGCTAATTTTCTGGGCCCTGAATACTACAGAGACTGGAAAATGTAAAGCATATTGAAAAAAATTAAATTATGAGACTACACAATAGTAACCCTGTTTTCATTTTCATGTAAGAAAAAGTGGCTTAAGGCAAGGGGCACATATCTTAATATCTACTAGACCCTTACTGTAGACCCTTAGGCTATTACTTGAAGCTGTGAATTCTTTAATGTCTTCTATGAAGGACTAAAAACTCGAATGTCTGAAGGTACCAAACCCTTTCCTTTGTAGGAAACGATACATTAATCTGAAGAGTGTCATGTCAAATGGGACTGATCACATGTCAGATATGCATGGCACGCTGTCCAAAAGAAGTGAAAATCAAAACCTCTTCCCTGACAATGGTTTGCAACAGACTCCTCTCTTCTCTCATTCCTACACAGTAAACCAGGATTCTGCTTAGCAAGAAGTTTTTGGATTCTGTAACAAATTTTTTGTACAATGTAATGGAATACCCCTCTTATAGTAATACTTCTTACTTGCAGACCTTTTCTACAGCCTGAAAGTGTTTGCGTCAAGGGTAGCTCAAAGGCTGATGGCCAAAGGGATTGCAAGGGAAGGACTGAGAAACTGAGAGGTTCCTTCTCCACAACTGTGTCCACTAAAATGACAGCACTGGACATACCTGGACAGCGTACATATCCCAGCCTTGATTCTTTTACCCTTAGGTTTGGTGCATAAAACAACTAATCAGCAGTAAACCTTAGGTGGGAGGTCAGTACAGGGCTTTGTTTCTAACAGTGTGTTTGCAAAACCGGGCAGTTCCTTTCCAGTGTGTGGTCAGGGCAGGAGGTCAAAACCTGCCGCAAGCAGCAGAGAAGCCCTGGGAAGGTGCCTGCCTAACTGTGCACAAGGTTTCACCCATGGGCAAAGCTCATTCCTTGCCTCTGACTCCTGAAGTTGTGCATATTTAAGAGAACCTGGCTTTAATTGCAATCTATCACATCTGCCAAAACATCTGGCCAGTTAAATCTGGGATCCCTGCTGTGCACCATGGCTGGAACTTTATGTATCTCTTTCTTACTGAAGTGTCTAAAAATACACTGCAGACTCTGGCCTGTTCCAGCCACTTTGGGCTCCTGCACTGAGAAATGCAGGACTTCTCTCGAGAAGGGTCCCACCACAGGGAGCCCCCTTCAGGCATGAAGGTGCCTCAGCTCACCTACAGCACAATATCTGTACCATAGGCAGGGACAACAGGATGGGGCTGTGCTGCATGGCAGGAAAACCTCACTGGCATTAAATATGAGCAGAGCTCTTTCTGTTTTATACCTGAAACTACTCCTGAATGCTGTGGACACAAAGCAGGATGGTCAATCAGAAAAAATATTGCTGCCTAGTCTTCTAGAATAATTTTGTTATGTCGCTAGTTTTGGTAATTATGTAATAACATAATTATTATAGTAATTATGATAGTTATTACTTTAAAGTAATTATATTTCATTATAATTGCACTGGGTGTTTTTGTTTTCATTGGAGAAACAACGTGTTTCTGTAGATGTCCTTGACTGGTCATTTTGTGTTCAGTGCTTTTTAAAAAGGAATAAAGCCATTCAAATAGGGTTTCTATTTATAGTTTCAGCTGCCTTCTATCTAAGGTAATAAATTAATAATGATTTTGAGTGGGAAGATATATAATATATATATACATATTCATATATAAATCATTTCAGCAACCATATAACTCTATTCTTATTTTTCACTACTCCACTGGTAAAAATAAAGATGAATATTTATTACAAGAACCATACAAAAGCAATAAAATAAAGTAAAATGTTCATAAAACCAATCACATATTTTATAGAAAATAGGAATATAAAATCACTTTCTGTGAGGCTTCTCTACTGCCATACAATTTGTCATTTAAGAAAAGACAACTTTCTGCTGTGTTTAAGCATCTAATGTGTTCAACTTCTTGCAACCCATGCGGGAATAGCAATAGGTTTTATTATTTTCAATTTAAAAAGCTTTACTCATCGCTGGCCATGCTAGCGCAATCTTTCAGTGCCAGTGGTAGAGTAATTTGTCTGTTCTGGTAAGTTTGCCAGAGTTATCTCTTTCCTTTTACATTCTGCAGTTTCAGGCTTTCTGCATACACCTTCCTTTAGCTGAAAATATCTCAGTTTCCTAATACCCTAGGACTACTTCGTTGGCCAAACTTTCGGGATGTGCTCAGACTTAACACATAAACCCCACAATTTAGGAAGGGAAAAACAAATTTAATGCTGCATTGCTTTAGGGAGACCTTCAATTAACTCAACTGACATAATATTTCAGATGTTTCCCTTTAAGAAGAAACTTGGAGTTCACAGTCTTCAAAAAACACTATGTGTGGCCTAGGCTCCTTTTATTCACACTTTACAGTCCTCAGTTATTTGATTTACAATACAGGGAAGATCTATGAGCATCTCTGGGCAGTAAACTCAAATTAGATCTGCCATGTTATTCCTGTTTATTTCTCCTGTTTTATTACAGGACACCAAACAATGCAAACATTCTTACCTAGCACCCCTATGCCTCATTCTGTAATTCTAGTCCTAAAAATATATCTGTTAACCAAAGTGGAATTCTGTAGCCACGTGCATAAGCTCCATGAAATACAGCATTGCATCTTCAGAGGACACTACACCCTTCTGAGTCATTTTTATGCAATATAGTTGAAGGGTATTTTTTCTGTCCAAGCTCTAGTCTTGTAATAGCATGTGTTGTTATTTTAAAAATGCCTATAACTATTCATCTTGGCAGGCTAATAAAGTGCAGAACTAAAACCCTCTAGAATTTTTTTAATTTTACAGTATTTAGTAGACTAAATTCTGTTTATTACTAACCTAATTGTACATTATTCTCTACAATTAGAGAATAGCTTAATGATAAACAGTACTGCAGACCACCCATGGTACATTTCCCTTTTAAAGTTGCAGTCTGTAACAAAGTAGAAGGAAGAGCTCATCACTTTTAACTTGAATTTAGTAGTCTTGGACTGTTGTAAAACAAGTTACTGGGATGGAGAGAGGAGGAATGAGCACAGGAGGAAATAAAGCAAAATGAACTAGAGGTGCAAAACCTTTCGCTTCTCATCAAAAAGAAGTAACTGTATTCACATAAGAGCATACTGCTTTAAGGATATGAATATCAGTCCCAGGAAAATTGTAAAAATATCAGGCTAGAGCATACCTTCTCTGAAGCTCAACATTTACAGAATGTGTTTTCTCCCTTTGCTAATTTTCTTAGCTCTTGGCTGTCTTCCCAGGCAGTAGTTTCTCAGGGTGGTGTGTTGGGATCTAAATGCTGTGCTGGGTTGTAAGCTAACTTTAAATGCAAAGTAAAAACCAGTGCTTTAAAGTCATTGTTTCCTATCTATTAAATATATTGTTTCTCCTAAACAATTTGTGAATTTTCTCCCAGCAGTCACCCTGTTTCCCTGTGCAATTACTCTGTTAGTACTCTAACAGACCTATGTACAGTACTGAGACCCTTCACTCGCCACCAAGCTCCCTGTTGGCATCTCAGGAAATTTTGCTCCACTAATGGCTGTTGCTTCAAAACCTTCACAGTCAGTTTTTTCTTCCCCCTAAACCATCATGTCTGATAACCTGAACTGAATTTCTTCCAGACTCTCAGGAGAGTTTGAGCAAGTGCCTGCTTGTCTTTTTTTTTTTTTTTTTCATAGAAGTAGTCATAATAACGTTAGTGACCTGGTTACACCACAGTAAATCTGGACTTATTCCACTTCCTTTGAAGGAGCTAATCTGCATTTACCCCTGTATTACTGAGCTGAAATCCAGCTCAGTGGGACTACTCGTGTGGAAGATTTGGTCCTTATAAAATCTCATAACATTGTTTAACAGCTACCGCATAAAAAGGAATGTAAACATAATCCTGAGCTGAAATCTAAGCAATTGGTGATATTTTTTAGCATCACGCCATAGAGCAGGAAAAGGATTTCATGATCCTAGCTGCATCAGCTCTCAAAATTGTAGTTTAAGCTTTGGTTTCACACAGTAATCAAGCTGTATTAGCATTAATGAGTGCTAGTCTTTCCCCTTTCCCCCAGGTCTAGTACACTGATGGAGCAAAAAGAAATAATGAATTGGACTGTCTGGTATAAACAAACCAAACAACAGATGCCTTTGCAAAGATTTGAAAGGGACATTACTTCATCTTCCTCAGCAGAGAGAGCACAGCTCCAAAAACAGATCAAAGGATTTGGCGGAAGGTTCAAAGGGAAAAGACGATGATTTTCTTCATTTAGTTATTTACCTTTTAATCCTTTCTTCTTTCTTTATGCTACAGTCTTGCTTTTGTCCCTATCAGTTTGTTCTGGAAAAATGCCCCTCTGCTGAGGTCTTAATTGAAGGACAAAACCTGACAAGTCAGAGGTCAAAACTCAGTCGGCTCTCCTCTTATCAGGTCTTTTGTCTGGAACCCAAAATATTATTTTCCCTAGTATTTGAGAGTCTGACTGTTATCTCTCCAAGCAGTTTTTGGGGCACTTGCATTTTAGGTGCTTGTCAAAACCTGCTTCTCTCTCCTGCAACTGAGAGCATGGCAGTTCCCAAGACTTGCAGATGAGGACATAGCTTCAATTAAATCCACAAAACTTTAGGTATGTAGAAGAGCTCCTAAATCACTGCTGTGGTGAGTTCACGGCAGTGCATTTTACAGGCACAGAGAACTAATCATAGCACAAACTGGGAATGGTAATTAGATATCTAAAAAATGAGTTATGAGGCTGGGGTGAATACAGGTAAAAAATGGATATAGGAATAGAACCGGTTAACCAGACAGACAGTTACATCTCTGCCTGTAAAAAACAAATCAGTTATTCAGAGCAGCCCTTGAGAGAACAGCTAAAAACTTAGAATGTACTGAGAAGGGCAGGGAATGATGAACTATTTCAGTTTTGGAAAGCAGACTGCTCTTTATTTCAATGCCCATCAGATTTTTGCTCACAGAATACTGAAACCAAAACACAAGATTTCAACTCCTTGATCAGGAACTACTGGTGTTAGAATATGTAAGAGGAGATTAAATTGCCACAAAGCAGCAAGAGAAAGCTTTTTTAATCTGTTTTTTCTGGTTTTTCTTTTTTTTTTCTTTTTCTTTTTTTTTTCTTTAATCCATGTAACACTACGATGTAAATAAAACAAAAAAGAAAAAAAGGAAAAGTTTATCTGAAGTAACGTAGGAAAAGGTTTATCTGGTTGATCACAGGATGTTTAAGGACATCTAGGTGGGCAGCAAACTGCCTTATATCCCTTTTCCAGTAGGTGGTAAGCCTGGTCATCAAGACAAGTCTTGCAGGGACACTGGAGGGACTTCAGGGAGAGCATCTGGGTGGGATCCCTGCCTGTTGATCAGAGGAAGAAACACGAAGGAAAGACTATGAGCAGCAGATAGAGAGAAATGGGACAGTTTGAGACTTCAGGTCCTGTGTGGTGTTTGGGGTGGGATGAGGGACCATTTCCTCAATCCCTAGAAGAGCTCTCCATAAGAGAATAAGGAGGATTTGGTATAAGTATTCCAATGCATGTTTAGGCCAGTCCCGGTCCAACTACCCCTATTTCCAGGTGATGGGAGGCAGCCCAGTTCCATCCTGGAAGCCATAGATCCACATTAACGTGGCAGGCCCAGGCTAAGTGGCTGGTCTGTGGGACAACATGTGGTGTCAGATATTGGTCACCATTTTCCCACAGCTGCTGCCTTAGTGCTCCCTAATTTGCTGGTTTTCCTGAAGCAGTTGATTTCCCTCAAGTGAAAGGTGACTTTTACCTCATATGCACTGTGGTAACGTTTCCTTTTGGTTAGGCTAGCTTAGGGTTCAACATTGAATCAAATCTATATTGAACTATGGCTATGAAAATTGAAGGAAAGCAACACCAAAGAGGAAGCAGACAAAATGCCACAGTCTGTACTACTTTCAGAAAACAAGAAGAACAACAATTTGTACCAATGCTAAACAGGTGCAGAGCTAAATCTAAATGGTATCTTTTAAGATACCCTCTTTGCACTATCAACAAAAAGAATTGAGTGATGGCAACCTGGATCTTTCTTCTCCACACACACCTCAGTGAATGAAATGCTCTTCATTTACCTACGCTCCCTCATAAGACTTCAGCTAATAAAACTCCTCAACATTCTGTGTTTGTATTTATTTTTTCATGTTCCCTAAAATCCCAAAATTTATGGAAGAGGAGTCTGCTGTTTGGCACACATCTCCCCCTACCATGTCTCTGCACAAGGCTGTTTCAGTAATTAATATAAAGGAGAGAAGACCCCTTTTGCTTAATATCTGTTTGGCACCAGATTACCTGTGGAAAACATAAGCCCACCACAGAAAGTGAAATCTAGCCACAGACAGGTGGCCCTCTCCGAATTCTGAGCAATTTTTCTCTACAGTCATTTTCTTAAGAGCAATAAGCTGTTCAAGTGAAAGTCTTGTTACTCAACAGGGAAAAGAAAAGCATCTGTCTACCACTGCCAGTTAAGGAAGATTTGAGAACAAAACTGAAGTATACAAAGATGATAAATATACAGATAATCTTGACAGCACACTTTTTATTCTCCTTCCTGAAATTAACTGCTAAGAATGTGATTATGTTCTACGTACATGACCACTTACAGAAGGAGAAATATTGCCTGTGAGCTATAAAAATAAAAAAGAAAAAAAAAATTAAAAAGAGGATTTTTATGCTTCACAGAGGAAGCAAATACTATTGACCTATGTACCAACTAAGAAGAGGGGAGTGAGTCAGCACATTGGAGAAATGGACCTCCACTCTCTGTCATTCTGTGCTTGAGGATGATGGGTGCAAAATTGGAGGTAAGCAAAAGCTCCTCATTTCTTGCCTCTGTGCAAGGAAGGCAGTCCCATGGCCCACTTAGGAGCTATTACTCAGAAAAACTCCTCTGTAAAAGAGCAGAGTATTCAGTCATGACACTCTATACTTCAGCATAATATGGAAATTACTGTAGTAGAGAGAATTTCAAGTAAAATGAAAAAGCTAATTATAAATCATAGTTAGAATTTTTGGAGGGGGAAAAAAAAAGGGTGCTCAAAAAACAGTTCTTACTGTTTACATCCCAAGAAGCCAGAATTAATTTCCTTCCCTGTGGGCAGTTTAAGTAGAAAGGGCAAGGATTCCATAAACATTGTGACTGAATTGCCCTTTAACGTCTCAGAGATGGTGACTGAGCATAAAGGCACTTTGAAAGAAGTGTCTAGGGGAAGTGAACGTTGTCACTGCCTCTGCAGAATATCTTCCCTGAATAAAGGAATTCAGTCCCAAAGTCTGCTACCAGCATCTTTTATTAACTTTGGTGAATGACTGAATAAAAAGTTTGTCAACCTGAAATAGAAAAAACCCATGGAAATACATATTTGCTGGTACTTTTGCCTGCTGACACATTTGGGCACTATGGCCCCAATTTTCATTCAGTGCCTGAATGAATTGTAGTTTCCCACTGTTTTATTGTTTCTTCTCAGGCCAGCCATGTCACACATTCATGAGTCATCTTTTAGAGTAGTTTTCAGACTGTCCCAGCACCAAGATGAAACCAAGACCATCACCAGAAACAAGGGCAGGCATGCCCTGATAAGTCTAAGCTCTGCTATGCTGCACTCAGCTGCACTCCTGGAGTCCTAGAAGGGGCAGGGAAGCTGTGTTCCCTGTCCTAAACCATGGAGAAGTCACTCCTATATAGTCAATAAGCTCTTCAAACTACTCCTATGATGTGGGATCTAGCATGCAAATATAATCATTTTACAGCTTAATTTCAATAAGTGACCCTAAACTGGTTGCCTTTTCACTCCTGCCATCTCACTTAAAAGTTAGGCAGGACCACCCACACAGTATTGACAGGATCAGCTGGAAAGGATGAGCTGTGAAGTAAAGGACGTGGGTGCAAGAGCTTGTGTGGGCAATGCAGCCATGGCAGACTTGTGACACTGTGGTGGCAGGGGGGGCCACTGTGCTGCACCACAGCCCTGGTACTCAGGGGTGGGGGCACATACCAGTGGATGAAAGAGGGACAAAGTGGACACGGCAGCTGGGAAAGCTCAGTTGCTTTGGCTCTTCCATAAGAAATTACTAACACTTTAAATATTTTAGTTTGTCATTGAGGGAAGGAAGGCACATCCCAGAAGCCAGGGTGCAGAGCACCAGTTGCATCAGGAAATGGGTGTCTGACACAAGCCTGTGTTTTTCCAGCAAGACCTAAAAGCACATTTGATTTTAGGAACTCATTATCTGCTTATTCAAAAATATTATGATACCATTATATGTTTTTCAAAGTTGTCAGATGATAAATTAATAAACTGCTACAAGGTGGGAAATACAAGCCTGACCTGAGCTGATCTGAGCTGTATCACAACCTGCTTGTAAATGCCCTTTCTGAACTGCATTATCCAGTGCCATATGTCAGAGGTCTCCTCTGAAAGTGCCACATGAAATTCTTACATGTTCTTCATTCACTTTGTTCATGGAAGGCCTTTACACCAGCTGGAGAGGCAGGTCATGCCTACTCCTGCATTTAAAAGAGAAGTAAGTGTGAGTAACCATTCAGCCAATGCTCTCAGCCAGGCTGCTGCCCCCTAAAAGGGCATCCGACATTGTCACTTTAACCTGCACCTTTGCCCAGCGAGAAAGAGCAGCAGTCAGCAACAGCCATGGTGATACTCTTTCTGGTATAATTAGAATAGCAAAGAGACACTTAAGCTACTAATTGGATTTAGGCTGATGACCAAGGCCAACTCTCCACCAGATTCTCTGTCAATCAGTGGTGTCTCAAAGCCTCACTCATTTAGGTCTCCAGACCCATAGGATTTATGATCCACCTACCAGATAAGAAGACAATAGATTCAAAATCAGAGCTTCCTTTGCCTTCATATTTAGTGTACAAACTCTAAAACCTTGACTATCAGAGGGGAAAATCAACATCATTCTGCATCAGATAAAGGGAGGGGCGAAAGGAGAAGCACATTTTACAGATTCCTGTCTATGTTTAAAAGGCTCTTTTTAAATTTACACTTTGTGATTACTGTGACCTCAATAATAACTTACATTCCAGTTCTTCAAATTTCGGCATGACTGAGACACCTCAAAAGAAACAGAGGTTTCAGGAAGTGATTCAGAAATTGGTATCATGACTTGTATCTGTTGAGGCTTGTTCTTTCAGCTATATGTTTGTTTTGGCAATCTAGCATAAAAGTGTCTGCTAAGTACCATCTCACTTTACCAACATGGTTGGAAAACACAAGGGAGAAGAGAGGGGAAGGTTCGTAGTGCTGCATCTCTAAACAGTAACAGGGAAGATCATTTTACACCTGACACTTTCTGCAGTGTGTGTACTGCCCAGTTCAGAAGACATGACCCAGACTGAATGATTGCTTACATTCAAGTAGCAAACTTACAGACTTCTAAAAAATATTTTTAGAACATTTCCTTTTGCCCCCTTGCTGTTTTAAATCCTTTTTTAAATCTCCTGGTTCTGTGGTTATGTTAGATGTCAGCCAGCCTCACTAGAATTCTTGACGTGTTTCTCTGAAGTGACCTTTATCTTACACTGAACAAAAAGCTTCAGAGAGTAAATATAAGGTCTTCCTTACCATTTCCATGTTTATCTTGCTGCAGGCTGCATCTGATCAAAAAACTGACACCACCCCCATTTCTCAGGATTTTTTCTTATTTAGAAAAAAGGCAAATAAAACAGCACAGCAGAATCAAGTCACAACAGATACTGATTGCACAGTGTCTCTCTCAGTCAGTAATGAATCACTTCCTCGGTGCTGAGAGAAAGGGGCATCAAGTTGCTGAAGGTGCAAAAGAAACCAACTAAGGGACATACTGAAATTGCTGTACTTGCTGGAGAGGACACAAAAAAAAACCACAAAAAAGATACAGGAAACAAAAGATACAGGACACAAAAAAAGATACATGAAATTTTATGGCTAATAGTTGCTTTTTTTTTTTTGCCCTACAGAATCTAGGCCATTTTGGACATTAAAAATTAAAGCTAGAATAACTGAGGGCAAATTATCAGCTACTACAACTTCCAGAAGATCATCCCATACAACCTGCAGACTGGTGACCTCAGAAACCCTGCAGAGCCATGCACAGGGGCTTTCCTTTTACCCTAATTCACCTCCCAGTGACTCTCTCAGCATGCAGGTGTTGATGGGAAAGCTCTTCCAGGTCACAAAGCTCGGGCTCACATCCCACAAATTGCTTTTGCAGCTGGCTCCTCTGGCCCTGTAGGGTCAGACAGTAATCAAAGGAAAACATCTGCCCCAGTGTCGAACCAACTGCTGTTGTTTATTTTGGATCTGTGTTATGAAGTGCAAGGAGCCCAGCATGGGTGCCCTGCTGGGGCAGTAGCTGGAGGGCCTGTTCCCTCTGCAGGCTGAGGTGGTTGTGATGCTCCTCACCCCTGCCTTGCACAGTTATGCAGTGAGGCTGTGAAGGGTTGGGTCCTACAGTGTTTCAGACAGGGAGTGGCTACAGCAGAGCGGAAGACCGACCATGCCACACGTGTGGTGTGCACACTAGTGCTGCAAGCAGCCTGCTCTTGCATTCTCTGAAGTGATGACTCCTTCAGCACAGAGAGCAGTGGGATGGAGATTAGGCCCTGCGTTTGCAAGTTTTGGATTCCTCATGCTGAAATAGGCCACATAGAGACAGTGTTGTCATTTTTTATTAATCACAGGTAACATAATTCTGGTCACTGCTATGGGCTGTTTTGTCGCTATATATAATCTTGCAACTTTCACACAATTTTTGCAAAGCAAAATGAGAATGAGGAACTAATCCCCTTCCAAATGTCTTATGGCTTTGAGGAAGAGAGCTTTATCTATGTGTCTAGAGGCTAATTGTTCAAGTCCCAGCTGTTCTGCCAACTGTGGTTAATATTTCTCTGCCCTTCACAACCCAAGACATTACATCCAATTGCACAGTAACTATTATTCCCCAGTTCTGCAGAAAAAGGAAGTCTAAAGTGATTAGGACAGCATTGAAACCAGGACTCACAGGCCAGTATGGGCTCTCTCACAGATTGAGAAGTCAAATTAGATGCCTCTAGAATAATTTGCTTCCTGTATGTCAAAAATGTATGACTTTAAAATTTGTGTTGATACATCTTTTATTGCTGAACCTCTTTGACTAAAGGCATCCAGCTCTTTAAGGATGAGCTGTGGCAGCCTCCACGCTCCATGGGACTGTGCCTCTCAGGCTGCAGTGTGTGCTTCAGTGGGGCACCACCTCAAACCAGTACACAAACTGGGGGGCTCACTGGTGCTGCTGGCAAGGGTGGCACCTGACAATAATGAAGGAATGACATTAAGCACCCTTTGTCCTAGGCAGCTTCATTTGTATTTCCAGAAACAAGGTGATTGGGTCTGTGCAAAACCCAAAAAGATAAGGACTTAATATAATAAGCCTCTTCCCAGAACACAAAGTGTGGCAAATGAATGATACAGCCTGTCACCTCTTGATACCAAATGAAATCCTGCCCAGCTCAAGCAGGGATTAAAATTTATTCCCAGCTAATTGATGTTTGGAGTCCCCACACTAGATTAATTAGTCTCAGCTCCAGCTTCTGCTTCATGTCTTTGCCTGTACAGCTTTGAGGTAGTTTTTTAGGTCAGACACAAACTCTCACTGTGGGTTTGTGCAGTGCCAAGCATGAGAGAATGCAGAGCCCCTCAGAAAACTCATGGTAGTAAACCCACTGTTGGGGCTGCAACCAATTTTGTCTGAATTTAGAAAGACTGGCAAATTTATTATTATTTTACCCCCCCAGAATCCGGTTTGCGGGAGTGCACAGAGCAGCAGACAAAAAAATACAGGGATTATTATCATTTAATGTTGTGGGCTTTGGTCTAATTTTGTGACAGTCAATGTTTGCTGCTGCTGGTGGTGTAAAATATTGAGCTGCCATGATCAAGTATATCCTTTGTCCCAAAGCATAACAAAACCAAATGTAATCACAACTGATGAAAACTATAGAAAAGAAAAATAAACTTAAATTTAAATTTAAAGAGGCATCCCAGAGAATTTCAGTAACTGTTATGCCTAAACTTTTCCATATTTCTTCTTTCTGAAGTAGTGGTGACTGGAAAATCAAATGGTTTGATTCCAAGCAGGGAGAAAAAGGCAAATTATTCTGATTTTTTTTTGATTAATCAAAATTTTTGTAACACAAGTTCAGAGTCAAAACATGTCAATAAATTATAAGTGTTTCCATTCTGTTAATTTATGCAGAGACATTTTAAATAAGAGCAAAACCCAAGGCACTGCATTCTGCAGCTGTTCAACAAGACATTTAGATGTTTTTCAAAATAATTCTCCTCACTTTAAAATAAAGTTTCTTCAAAGTAGAAGATATATCGGGGACAGAAGAAGAACTACCAGGCAGAAATTTTTTTTCTTCACAAAAACTGTTTCAATAAAACATTTTTTATTAGCTTTGAGTACACGTGCTTCTTTTAAATTATCTGGAGAAAAAGATGGAAGTCAGAAAGACTGAATGATATTAGAATAGAAGTTAAAGAAGTACAACAAGCAATTCTTTCTGATTTAGTTAGTACCATCCTTTCCTTTGGGGGACTGTTTACCCCCAACCAGAACAACCCTGTCTCAGTTTACAAGAAATTCAAGACAAGCTGCTGTAACAAACTGCCAATTGCAATTCAGTCGAGATTTCATCCTTCTCCAGAAAACAGCCATCATAAAATTTTTACATTAGAAAATACATCCTGTTACTGTACTTTAGGGTTTCATATTATTCCAGCTATTTCTTCCATTACCAGCCCTCAGTCCACCCATTCTGTCTCAGCAGCCTGCAAGCGAAGCCTCTTCAGAACATCTCCATGTTGTGCTTAAAGTGTTTCCAGAGCAAAAATTATGCCATTCTGTCTCTTGTATGGAATCTGTAAAGTGTTTCTGCCTGCACAATCCCACCTTATGGCCATTATGCATACCTGTTCCTGCTCTTCCTTTAACATAGTAGAAGGAGCCAGTTATGATGGAACTGGTACCACCTGAAGCCACCTTTCCACACCCTTAGAAGGTCACTGTACTCAAGAGACATAGCTGAGTTGTATCTTCAGAGACATTCTTGGTACTCACAAGGACTATGTGCACTCAGTAACATTTCCTAAGTGAAGGTTGCCAACTTTATCTCATTGTACAACTCAAAAAGATGGGGTTGTAAGGCACACATCTGTACCATCTGCGTGGTAATCCTACAGGCGTCACACAAAGGTGGTCACAGCAACAGCATCTGGCTTTGTAAAGGAGGGTTGCCAGGAAGTGCTCAGTAGGGTTTTAGTTGTTTGAATTGGAAGCAGGAAAACGTGACTGTAGGAAACTGCAGATAAGCTCGACTCTATGGGTCATGGACTAAGAAATACTGGGAGAGTGCAAAAATAAATTTGATCCAGTAATACTTGAAAGTTTACAAACAGCCTCATAAAAGTTTAATTTTTAGAGTCACTGTCTTCACTCAAAAACAGAAGAAGGATAAGAAGAAAGTGAGTTTTTGCTGCAGTCTCTGATCCCTTGAAATCTGTGGAGCAAAGTGCAAATATTTCCTTCTCCCCTCTTCTGAGAAGGTCAGGCAAGGGAGGAAGGGGTATTTGTAGGGAGGCTGCATTCTCACTCCAGCACCAGCTTTTCTAACAGCTAATGCATAATACAAAGTTTATCCTGACAAGTCATTTGAATATTGCTCTCTGAGAGCATGAAGTACTGCAGTTAAACCTACAGCACTGATAACATTGCTGTGTGCACTGGAGCCAATTCCCAGCCCCAAGCAGCTCTTCCAGGAGGTGCTTCTTCAGAGTATTTGTAAACACCTACACACACCACTGAAGAGGATTACAGAGATTTACGAAAGGGGGAAAAATGCCTACAAACCCCAGCATTTTCTTACTAGATATGGTGGTGTTTTTTCCTTCTGGGGTTTTCATTTCTGGATAGCAGAAATAGAAATGTGGTAAACATACTTTCTTGATTAATTGACTAACACCTCCTGGTAGATAAACTCAGCTTATTTAATCCATCCATTCTATCATCTATGCTGATTAGTACAGCTATGTTCCATAGGATTTAAGGAAATTTCAGTACATTTCCCTATTCTGAATTTTCATACTTCACATTTTGCTGATAAAACAGCAACATGGGACACCAATTAATAAGGATTGTGTAATTCTCAGATGCATTTATTAAATCACTCATCCACTATAGCCTTTCAGCAGGCATACAAATAGAAAGAACAAGGGAAACTACATGTAATGTTTGTAATAAAATAATCCAAATTACTATTATTTAAAATGTTTGTATGTTAATATGGTCTTTGATCATGAAAGATAAGGAAAAAATAAGTTGGAACAACATTTTTAAAACCCAAAAAGGTCATAAAAATGAGCCTTCATATACAAAAACCTAACCACATCACACAAAAATTTTTGTAGTGGTAAAAAAATCTGCATCACAGCTGATTTGTTCCATTGTATGTTATTTGCCACTAAGCACTCTTATCAACATCTCGTGATAATATCAAACTGCTGCAGAATTGTGACTTAGCTGCTATATGTTTACATCCACATTTACAGAACAAAAAGTAGCCCCTCTCTCAGCCCACAGTATTGCTGCTGGACCAGTCTTGGAGGTTCCTGATGTAGGGTCAGAATTTTCCTGTTGGAGGAGAGGTTACTATGACCAAGGTATTTTCCAATTGTAATTAGGTACACTGTATCTGGATTTGGTAAATAATAGGGCTTTGTTTACTATTCTTTACAGAGAAAAAAAAAATCAAACAAAAAACTATATTAAAAAAAAATTCTGTACAACTTTCTACTCCTATCTTGTGTTCTTCTACCTGGGAAACTCACTGTCTTAAAGCATCACCTCAGGGCCCAAGTTAGTAGGAGCCATTTTAAATGACACACGGAAAGTTGAATACATAAGCATTCAGCAGCTCTGTTGCATAAAGGAGCCCTCAGGATATTTTTCCTTCTCTCCTGCCACCTGAATTACAGACTCTTTGAACAGGATTATGAAACTTTAGCTAGGTTATCTTCTTTTTATGCACCTTGATCAGTATGTGGGTTTTGAAGGCCAAACTACCTTGCACACAAAGTTGATAGAAATGGGAGAAAACAGAAACTCTTTGTTACTGAGATTCAAATAATGTGTTGTTTGCAGTCTTAGAAACAAATGATGACATAAGCAGCACTTGATTTGATTTAAATGAAAGATACGATACTATCCATGTATTTATAAAAACGCACACACTCCCTTTTGATTTTATTCAGCACTCACTTGCAGAGATTTGCTAAAGGAAATCCATTTTTTGATATCAGATATACAAAACCAGCATCTTTGGTTTGTTTTCACCCAGAACCATAGAAACATGACTCTTTCCCACCACAGAAATATCTACTTTGCCAATGTTAAATAATTTCTGGCTTGGTTCTCTGAAAATGTGATTACAAAACCGGCTCCTACTTTAGCAACAAATCCATCCTTGAAGTGTGATCAGTCACATCTGCTGAATTTTAGTGATAAAAGCAAGTTTACTTCATGGTATACTCTAGATCTGTAACAGGTAAGAGCACATGCTCCAGAATTCAAGGACAGAAGTCTGATATATTGTTAAATGAAATACTCAAGAGCAGCACCTGTAGGGAGTCAAGATCCCTGTGTTCCTGGTCTATGTCAGTGGCACTGCAGGGGCTCAGAAGTGGAGGGTGTCACTCTCAGAGACTTCATCTCTCTAGCTGTCCTTTGTTATCAAGCAGAGATATATGCACTTGAGACTTTGTTAATGAGGTATAAAGGCTACTTCACACAGTCTCAGGATCAAAGTATGCTTATTTACCTCTGATTTTATGTGTTGCTTTTCTGTGTGCCAGTCACAGCTGTCAATCAAACACAGCTGCTCCTGTACATGCAAAGAGGGGAACTGGGGCTCCAGGGTTATATATGCAGGCATTTTAGTAGCTTCTAAAAAAAGCATGTAAGAACATCACTTAACAAGCTAACAATTACAGTAGAGGACTGTAGGGCCTTCCTAAAATGATCTACAGAAGTGAGGGAGGAGGAGCCCTCTTTAGCAAGAGGGAACTCTGGAGGGAGAGTAGCCGTAGCAGCTCTTCATTTAACAGCTTCTTAGCCTCTGAAATTCCCTTATTAACAAACTGAAGAAGAATGAAAGAAGTTACAGAGCTACAGCCCTAAACGCTAATCCCTTTATTCTCCTGCCAGTTGCATAGTCAGTTGAGACAAAATGTTTGCCAATATGTGTGAAATCTGAGTCCACCTATACTCAATAGAACTCTCACTGTCTTTGATGGGTTCTGGGCTAAGTTTTGACCACAAATCTCAGTATCTCAACTTAGGATGATCACAAGCCAACCATACAACTTGGAAAACACAATAACCAGGACCGCTCTTGACTTGCTCTTGAGTCACCGTGAGTAGGCCACCAATACCCTTACTCAAATAGAAATGGAGCCTCAGTTCCTGTGCAAAATCATGGAAATAAATGTTTCTGTATGACACTCGAGGCCTTTCCTCGCATGCATGTCCAGGCCAGCTCAGCCCTGCTGTATGTACTGGCCAGGGGAGATTGCCCTGGAGAATCCTTTATATCCTACAGGAAGGACAGCACAGTGATCTGGATGACCTTCCTTTCAGAAACCCTTCTTCTGATAATGGAAATAGGGCATCCCCCTGAGTTTCACTGCCTCTACAGAGACGGTGCTATTTGCTGGTTTAGCCACTAAACCATAAACACAGACATAGAACCATAAACATAAATATCTGTTTTAAATACTACTCAGGAGTTTCATTTTAGTAACTGTTGTTTGGCTGTGTTCAATTAAGTAGATTAAAATTACTTCTCAGTAGTCATTTTCCATTGCTTTCAAGGCCATCATCCCTCATTCAGGATCAGGGAAGTAGTAACTGCATTGATGGCAATGCTTTCACAATTTGTATGGCACAGAGAGTTTTCATATAAGGAAGGGAGGAACTATACATGAATAAGATAGTGAAGGCACAAGGGAAAGGAAAGAGCAAAGTGATTTAGCAGAGCATTTCAAATGTTTTAATAAGTCATAAATTTACACTGAAATGTCACTTTAGCGAGTTTCCCTTACAGTGATCACTGAATGACAATATACTCTTTGTGTGATGCGTATGTGAAAAGCTGGAATGTGCTGCTATGTTCACATGGCATTTCTAAGGAAAAAATACTGATTGGAGCACAAATAATGTTTACTATTACAGCTCTTTTCACATCGTCTCTCTTAGATCAGCATATTGTAGAAAGAAAAAATGAAATGGTACAAATGTACAATATAAACCAGAGATCTCATTTAGAGTCCCTAAAAACATGAAATCTAGAAAAACCTGGGTTGTTATTATTTTGAAAATGGAACAACTTTATGCTCTACTGATTTTTTAATGCAGCAGATCTTGGAGAGAAGATGTAAGTTGATGCCATGCAGAGATGCAAGAAAATATTTTTTGAAGTGGAAGAATCAGATAAATCATGAATCACCAGTGTCACTGCTAAATCTGCGCATGTGCTCGTTGCTATTTTTAGATCACTGACCACCATCCTACCATCCTTGCCCAAGGATTTTAAGCACTGTTTTCAAAGACTCATAAACAAATGAGACAATCAAACACAAGAAAGCAGTATAATCACCACAGTACTTTCTGACTTTCTTTTCTGCTCTGAGCTGCAATTTTCCATTTAAGGCACTATTCCATCTCAAAATTTAGAGTTTTAAGCCAGAAACTATTTGCAGATTCAGTTACAAAACAAGTGATTGATGGATGGATGTAAAAATCAATAGGAATGGATATAAGTCATCAGGGATGACTATCAAAGATACTGAGAACGCCATCTAGTTTTGCTCCCACAGAAAAGATTCAACCATGCCAAAATCAGATATTGCAGTAGCTACACTTGATGTTGTTTTACTGATAACTCTCTTTGGAACGTAGATTCTACACAGTCTATCTTTGTACACATTCCAGCTACATTTCAAGATTGTATTCCTATAGTTTTAGGTCTTAATGGTGTTAAATTCAACAAGATTCAAGAAAATACATGCTAAGAAGAGCAAATACTTTAAAAAAACCCTCCTTTTTTAAAATGTGCTGCCATTGTACTACTGTAAGCATTGTGGGTCTGAGTCATCTGGACATATCATCATTTTCTTAAACTTTCTGTAATAACCCGAAGCAGAATAAAAACCTAAGAAAACTGTTGCAGTAGATAGCAAAACTAGTATTGTCTTTTCCCCTTCCTCCTCCCAATTTCTACTTTCTCACCCCAACTCATCAGATGTTTTATAACCACAGAATCATAATGATGTGGGTTAGAAGGGACCTCTGGAGGTTGTTTGGTCCATTGCACTAGATCCAGCTTCAAAACTAGACCAAATTTCTGAGGGTCATGGCCACTCTGATGCTGAATATCTCTAAGGATAGGCATTCCACAGCCTTCCTGGGTAGCCTGATTCAATGATTGTCCAACCTCTTTTTTTCCCTAGAGTCTATCTGGAATTTTCCTTTCTGTAAGTTGTACCTTCCTTGAGTCCACACACTCTTTGGTTCCCTTTAAGAGTGATTGAGGCAAAATCTGGCTACAACACAACCATTTCTGTTGCTTTTGACAACCACAGCATTGCAATAGTCCTTGCTAATTGCATTCAGAATTTCTTCCAAAATACATTTTTCAAGTTTGTACTCTTGGGGATTTAAGTCACCTGAGGTTTTGCTGTCACATAAACTTGATGATGGCATTCCAGCATCTTTGAGCAGCCTACTGCAAGACACATACCTGGTTGGCAGGGAAACAAGTTTTCCTTGCTAATACTGAGATCTACATCATTTAGCCTGAATTTTTTAGCAAAGAGAAGATTAAGATATCTTAATCAGTCTGAAGTCCCTGGAAAGAAGTTCTTGAAAGAAGTTAATGCCTCCCTCAGAGAAAGAGGAGAAAAAACACTGGTTGAAAGACGCCAAGTTATTTTCTGCATAAAGCTCATATAGCCCAAGGGAGAATATGGAATGGTAGCAAAAGAGAATGACTATTTTTAGAAGAAAACATTGCTGAAGCAGTATTTCATATAACTGAGATTATAGCTAAAAGTGGGTAAGTATAGATCTCAGATGTTGCTGTGGCAGAGAAGCACTGAGATAACCGGAAGAGTCAAGGAAAACTTGTAGAGACGTGATGTGTTATTTCACTGACCACTGTCACCTGTTTACACAGCAGCAGGAATGACAGTTGAATGAGAGTTGTCCTTCACATTCTTCTTTTTTCCATTAAATGTTTGGTTGGGTGTTTCTGTAAGAGGGGAAAAATGGATTCTAGATATTGACAGTTTGACATAACAGTTTAGACTAGCCACTGCACCTTGTAAACTAATTAGCCGGGAAGTGAAGAAACAAGCTCAAGAATGTGCTAAATGGACCAATCATCCAGCAAAGTGAACAGGGAAAGGATTTTGCATTTAGAGCGAAGGAATCATTAAAACATCCATCTGTCCAGTACCTAAATGCAATAAAGGAGGCAAATTAAATACTATTTTTCTACATGTTCTGCTGTGTGATCAGAATAAAAACAAGAGAGCTTACAGGATGCAGGATGTACTGTATTAGTCCCACTGCTTGCTTTATGGGGCACCATACCTTTTGAGAGCTTCTAAAGCAATAAAAATAACACCGGGTCTCAACACCATAAGGCAATTTCTGTGGAGCAGGTGATACACTTCTATGAAAAAAAGAAGACTGCAGCGTGGCCTAAAAGACTTGGAAATTGAGAAAAGTACTAGGAAAACTGATAGAAATAAAGTTTTAAAGCTAGTAAGACATTTACAAGCATGGAGAGATAGCTCCAGGTAGCCTATTCGTTGTTTGACTAATGAACTCAGACAGCTATTCCGCTCAAACATCAGCAGTCATACAAAATAAATTACCAAATAACCAAAACAAACATAAAATGAATTCAACAACTGCAAGTGATGGTTTGTTTACTTCGGTGAGAAGGCAGAAAGCACATCTAATAAAAAAGTAATTTGCACATGTAGACCTCTGACTGCAGCCAATACATCCTGGGCCAGCACTGAAAATGCTCAATTTCATAGTTATGAAGTAGTCGACAGGCTGATTAGTAGGAGATAAAGGTGGCATTTAAAAAAAAAATGGCTTATTGATTTCTGATCAACTTCGCATCAGTGTTATCTCAAGCAGCCTCAGCAAACAGACTCTCATGCTGGGGGCTCCCTGATGTAAGGCTCTGCTCTGCTAATGAGAAGGTCCTGTCCCGTTAGGATCACGCAGGGGTGCTCTCCTCTCCGCTCCGTGCTGTGGACCAAAGTGCAGCGTGCAGGGACAACTGACAGGAGGTTTTCTTCCAGTGCGCTCCCCTGACCCGCAATAAGGTAATGCCTATGCTAATGTGGATCTAAATGAGCTCCTGTTGCGCGGTACAGCTCCATCTACTGATGGGAGAATTCCCCAGGTAGCAGAATGACTCCGCTGCCCGGGTTTAAGCAAACATTTTCTGGTTCAGTAGGAGCGTCCGTATCATTAGAAGGCATTCGAGGACAGGAGCACAAGGAGCAGGGGCATGCAAGGACATGATGTTAAGAAGCCTGAAAAACTGTAGCTCAGATTTACACAAATGACAAAAGAGGTTGCTCAGAACTTCTTCAGAAGAAGCACAACACAAAGTTCTGAATAGCCCTAACCAAAGGCAAAATTCCATCTGTTAGCACTGCTTCCAAGTCACATCAGGAATCAATTTGACCCCTAGTGGAATGGGAGTATAATCAAATTACATTAAGGAAAAGGGCTTTAATTAAGTAACACTTAATTATAGTTATATTATTTTCATTGTGTTACTGTATTTTTTAAATGTATGACTTTTTCTTCATTCAGTGTTATTATGGTAACATTCCCTAAGCTGTGTAAGATTTTATTAGCACTTTGTCTTATTTGACGGCTTTATTCATGCACCTACTCAAGAGATTTTACAATTTCATTATAATATTAGTAATTACTAATATATTCCTAGATGAACACTGGAGTAAGGCATTATAAAAATATAACTGTAACTGAAGGAAAAGGAACCTAATTTATTTTTATACTTCAGAGGTGATTCTGCTCCCAGCAAATGTCAAGAATATTATGGCTCAGGACCTCCTATATAAACACAGAAAGCTTTTTCAGTGGTCTGCTAAATCCCACATTTCAGATTAATCTCAGGAAAGGAGGAAAAACTTTTAATGATT
The DNA here is from genome assembly GCF_022539395.1 of Myiozetetes cayanensis. NCBI lineage: Eukaryota > Metazoa > Chordata > Aves > Passeriformes > Tyrannidae > Myiozetetes > Myiozetetes cayanensis. The sequence continues at coordinate 248,898 of NW_026087654.1, read as the reverse complement.
TTGATGATGATGCTAAGGTCCACCAGTACCCACAGGGAATGATAGCCAGCTTCCCTGGGGAGCTACCTCAAACTCCCAAGTTTTCCTGTTAACTGAGGAAAAGCTATTTGCACCCTCCTCTAACCCTCTTGGCTCACATGCAGTGTCTGATGTGGGGAACCACTATTTTGGCTCCATACGTTCAAGCTGGCACATACTAACTTGACAGGAAAAACAGTTGTACCTTCAAATCTTCTGTGCAGAAAGCATCAGAGGAGAGTGGACTAGTGGTTTTAGCAGCAACTCACAAAAAAAAAGCAGCTGGGTAGATGAACAAACCAAGATACTGCTGAAGGAACACAGCTGGCAAATGAAAGTTTACAGTCAGGCTTTTCTTCCTCAGGTGCAACAACACTGACACCTATATGTGGACACAGGGTGGAAGGAGAAAACATGTGTGCCTTAGTTTTGGCTACACCAGTTCTTCCAGCATCTTCCCTGAGCAGAGGTACAGTTAGACACTATGCTGAGGAACCCCAGATGCAGTGGGAACATTCCTTTCCTTGCAGGTACTTGGAGACGTCCACAGAGCAGAGACTCGTTTACTCCTGCAGTGCACTGTAGGTGCTCAAGCCCAGGCTCTCAAAGCCTTGAATTCTGTTTTCCATCATTCTTTAGGATTTTCTTCTCTTCTTTGAGAAGCAATCATTCCAGTCTTGCCTAAAAGATTTTCTCCTTCTTTCTCCTATGGAGATATTTTACCTTTCTACAAGAAATTAATTGTCTCCTTTATACAGTTTACTTTTCAGCTTCTTCACCTCTTGTCTTTCCTGCTCATGCACTCTGGCTTGACTGGTTGGCATTTATTTTCCTACAGAGGTCTCCTGGTGATGACGAGCCTCCTGGAAATCCATTCCTAAGGTCACCCCGAGCAGATTAAACCATTTGGAGTTTTTCCAGTTAGATCCTTGTCTCCTCTGTGGCTTCTAGGTCACACTCTTTGCTCCTGATTTTGAACCACAGTTCCACACTGGGTTATTTTACTTGGGGAAGTCATACAGCTCCCATCTAGAACCGGGTTTCACAAACAAAAACTTTTCAAGCCACACCTTTAAAAAGAAGACAAATTTTATTTTCTTTATGTAATCTTTCCCTGTAATTTTAATTAGCAAGAGCAATTACATTAATACCACCAAGCTGAATAAGCAGGTTGTTATAAGTTTCTCCGGGGAAAAAAAAAGACTTGAGTATATCTTTCAGTAATGGAAATTTGTTTTTCAAATGTCACTGTGATTTCCAAGCCTTTATTCTCCATGTGACTTTTTCTGAATACAGCAAGAGTTGACTGCTCCCTTAGGAATGGGAGCTAGGGGCAGTGGGGGCTTCCCAGAGGAGGTGTGGCAGGGCACTCTGGCACAGCTGTGGGGGGCTGGAGACCAGCCCAGCTAGGGTGTTGCTGGGGCAGGGGCGGCCCTTTCCATGGAATAGCCCATCTTGCTCAGTCATCCTGTGCAGTCTGACCATGCAGACAGATGAGCTGACCAATGGATACAGACAGGCAGACAGTGCAGACAGACTGCCCTCAGCCCACCCAGCCATGCTCAGCACAGCTGAGCCTCCTGTGCCAGCTCACCTGTTCTTACAGAGTCTGTGGACAGGCTGCGGAGAAGGGAACAAGAGAAGGAAAGGCAAACATCTATTTCCACATGGGAAAATAAGGTATGGAGAATCCCCACTCCAAACTCAGAGGGAAAAGGCTCAGCTTGACAAATGGAACGTCATCAATGCTTCAGATGAACACATTCATCAGCAGAGGTGTGTTTTTGCCAGTTGCTTATACACCAGACTTTGGAGGAAAGCAAGGGGAATGGAAGAGGTAGGTATGAAAAATCATGTTTTTTCCGTGGCTTTGAACTTTTGGCAGCACACAGACATCTGCCTGCTGGATCGGCCACACCACTGACCAGCGAAAAAACTGGCACCGTGGTACCTCTCATTTGGCAACTTTAAAACACATGACCAGTCCACTACTGATGTTTGGGACAACATTATATTCCTACCAAACAGAGCTGCAATGGAAAACCATGGCTCTCCTGACCTGCTCCACTGCTGCTCGGCCACACTGGGGAGGGATTCGCTGCAGCCACCGTGTGCTGCATGGGAATGAGAGAAGTGTAATGAACTGCAAAAGCTCACAGCTGCAGGGCTACCAGGAGGAGAGAGCGTGCCACTAACTAACAGTGGATACACTAGATTGCCTAATGTCTAAATTTGTTCCTCCTCAGACAGAAAATGATCCACATTAAGTAAAAAGCTTAGGAAATGCATTAAATAATGAAAATAACACACATATTAGTTACAACATTATTTAAGACACATGGGGATGTAGACTCATTATTTTAAGAAGCCAGTGGCTTTTCTGCTAAAAACTTTGAGGCTGTTACAATTTCTAATTCCCACACTACATCTGAGTTAAATTATCATGAGTCTCAAAAACTCATGAAACCAACTGGAGGAATTCACAACACCAAAAATGCGTTTTACATGTTTAGACAAATCTGATTATCATCATGCCCTTCAGAAATATGTTATATATTCCCAGCATATCAGATTTTACATAGCATTATCATTAGATGTGGTCTAACTTCAGTTGACAAATCAGAGAATAATGATCAAGATGGTAATTTATTTCAGTTTTAACAAATTAATTATGTTAACATCAAGCAAGATAAGGTATTTGAGAATGGCATTAGATGGTTCTGAATTAAAAAAATCTTCATTTTATGTTAAATGTATTTTTAAAAGTATTTTCAGTATCATAAATAAGTAAGGTAAAATAAAAATCAAATTAAAGGAAAAGTTTTGATTGCATAGGGTTTGTTGCTGTGGAGTGTTTAGAGATTAAATGGAATTCCTACTAAACTGAAAGCAATTAGGAGCACAAAATTCATAGTAAAGGTGCAGTCCCAGAACCTGGAGAATTACATATTTGTCACATCAATAGAGAAGCCTGTAGATATTTTAGGAAAAAGTGGATCTAATCCTTCTTCCTGAGGATGGTATGAATTATGCCAGTGATTAGTGTGAACAAGGCAGACCTTACTAAATAAAAGCAGATAGAAGCTCAGATTATCACTTCCTTCTTCCCTCTTTTGCATCCAAAGCCAGGCTGGTTGGATTCTTACTGTCTTCCCCAAAAGGTAAAGATGGTTTCATGGTTCTTGGTATAATCATTTGGGGCCTGTTGAGAAAGCAGGTTACTGCTATGCCTCCAGATCCAGAAGTGGGATTATAGAGTTCACAAGAAACGTGTCCAGCTGAAACTGGGAAAGGTACAGGATCTGCTCAGAACAAAGGACAGGTTGTAACTGGCAGTTTGAGACCTGGATCATGCTCAATCATCCCAGAGCAGGATCCAGTTGTGTTAGTAGGACTGTCTCATCATCTAGAAAAATGTGATGCACAAAGCCATGCCAGAAGCATCAAGTTACCAGATTCTCAGTTTCATGTGAAAAACTAAGTTATAGAGGTCTTAAATATTATGCCAGTGGTTACACAAAATGAAACCAGAATGCCCGTGTCCTGTGGGCAATGAACTCCTGCCCCACATTACGCAGCACATGGGGAGCAAAATGCAAACCAACAGCTGGAATTGGAACATTTGATCCATGCAAGCTCTTACGGACAAGGCAACATGCTCTGCAATTAGTAGTTCTTCCAAACTCTCTGCAATATTACACTCACCTGTGTTGGTCAATGCCACTCAGTGGATATTTTGTTGGCTGCATGAACATGAAAAGAATTATGTTGCACATAAAAGGAGTTGTGCTATTATACATGCCCTCAGCTTTGTCCTGTCTCAGTTTTAATTAATACTAGTTGATGCTTTGCAAGGACTGGAGCAAAGCTGCTCTTCTTTTGAATCCCTTCTTTCTGTAAATTTTTCCTGTCCCAGTTAAGCTAATCAACATTCTTACAATGCTTTTTCATATGAAACTGTCACTATTCTTTAAAAGTGTTACTATCTACCAATAATTACCATTTTCTACCGCTTATAACACTTCTTTCTTTTTCATTAGCACTTCAAAATGTTCTCACGTTCTACAATATCTCATTAAACTGGAATCCTGATTATTTCTATTGTGCTAGCAAGTGTGGCACTGGCACTATAATGGTTATCTTTTTTTCTATTTTAACTATCCAAATGAAGCAAAAATCAGTCTCATTTCATTCTTTCCAGACAAATCCCAAATTCTTTTATTTAAGCATCTGTATTTATATTATACAATCCCTATTTATATTTCCAATGCTACACTGTTCTACTTTAATGAAACATCTCCTCATGGCATGTCATCTACAATCTTGCTGTCAGGACATTAGCATGCATACTAAGGCCAAATTATGAACAAGACTTTGGTAATTTCCACCTCATTTTGAAGTTCTTCTTAGCATTGGAGTGGCAAACAGTTCCTGTGTAGGTTGTCAGATGCACCTATGTTCATGTAATACTTGATTTTTCCCTGACACGCAAAGTTGGTGCATTATTGCTTTGTGATGGCTGGAAATGGTCACTGTGAAGCGAGCCATGCCCTAGGACATGCTGGAAAAGCACAAACTGAAAGGAGTAATGCAGCTGTCGAACACTGCCAATGTAAATATGAGCCAAGAGAGAAGAGATAAAAAATAGATGGAGCATGGAGGTAGTAACAAGATTATTAAAGCCGGTAAGAAAAGGAATGATCACAGAAAGAAAACTGGATCTTTTCTGTGGGTATCACATCAAGAAGTAGTTTGACAAAGAGTCACAAAAAGAAGATTAGGTGGTTTTGCAGATATTTAGAAGGGTATCTGAGATGGAGCTTCAAGAGGAAAAATGTTAAGGTGTTTACAGAGGTGGATTTTCAAAAGCATCTAAGTAATTTTAGAACATGCACTCCATTGGCTTTCAGTAAGGCTGATACCCACAAAGCACTTGAAACTGCAGGTGTGATTTCTTTTCCTCCTGATCCACTTTCAAAATACAGATAAATTACAATATAAACAAAAATAAATTGCTCTACTAAATAAAGTCAAGCATAATTCTCTGAGAGTCCCAGGTGCTGTAAAATCATTATCTGGCCTTTGGTGAATGATTTAGACTGTCTGCAGTGACGTCTACTTCACAAGCAAGTTGTGGTCCACAATTAATCTTTTGCAAGGGTTCTATGAGAGTAGGGGAAATAAACTTTAAATGACCAAGCACTAAAGGACTTTTACTTTCAAAAACATTAGTATTTGAGGAGTACTGGTAGAAAGTAGGACTTGAAAGTACCCAATAGGGCCCATTCAGGCAGGGATGTCTGGTTTGGGAACACTGCTTGAACACAGGTGTGTAAGCTACCTTAAGGATTCTCTTCTCATGGTGGGTTGCAGGGCAAGGTCTCCATTGGTCATGGTTTGGTTTTGAAGGGGGCCTATTTAATACAGAGAGGAAGGAAGAATTTCAGTGCTCTGTGCAATCAGCCATTGCCCTCCGAGACAGAGGGGTTTTGGCAATTTCTTCTAACCTCTCTTGATCTACTCTGAGAGGCAGATACTCTTCCTGCACGAGGAGAAATACAGATGCGCAGCAGGTAAACAGTAGCAGCAAACTCAGGAAATGAATATGACTTAGGGAGCTGTTAGTCTGACAGTGATAACAAGCTGCGCAAAGAACCACATGAGACAAAAATCCTAGGTCAGAACAGAAGTTCTGGCTGGCAAGTAGTGGAGTGGAAGGTGACTGGTCTAACATGTGGCAAGTACCTTTTAGCCCTGTCCAAGGGACCAGCCTAAGCCAGACCTGTGCTGAAAAACTGGAATGGCAGTTTTTTTAATCAGAAAGAACACTCCATATATTTGTTAGGTGTATGATTTACACTAAGCTAAACAAGCACTAACAAACTAAAAGTAATTTACGGCCACTTCAATAAAAATTAATTTTCTTCTCTTTGGAAAATCCAAATTTTCCTGTGGTAGTTTATGACACTGTAAACCTTCTGTGGTCCTCTCATTGCTTTAAATCTGTCTAGGAAAATAAGGATACCCAAACATATGGAACAACTACATGAAAAAAAGTGTCTGCTTTTTATTTGGGTAAGTTCTATATCAAGTATATATCAAGTTCTATGCTAGTATAAACCAAGTAATTTTAAAAAAGATGGAGCTGGATTTGCCTCATTTTTTAAAATGTTTTGGGCCACAACTAGTAAGTTTTCATTTTTTCATATTGCAGATAACAGGTTGTAGAGAATTTTGTCTTCAATAAGGAAAAATAATTATTTTTCTAGATATATTTATGCTTTGCATTAAATTAAGTTTTACTTCAAATAGGTCCTCTCCCAGAAGAATGAGATCATTGAAATCAGGACAGAAAAGTCCATAGTACACCCTGACACATGATTCAACATAAATAAACTCCATAAGCTTAGTATATTTGTATAATCATGTTATTTATAACACTGAACATTTGCTTCTACGCTGCACTGCTCAAAGCATTTTCTTTCCAACCAATTTCAGTGCATAGAGAGCATCAGAAAAAGACTGTACTTCCCTCTGATTAAAAGAAATCTGATATTGAAACTGGAACTGATTGAGCCTGTGCCCAACTGTTCAGAGAAGCAATTATTGTACACATTAACCTAAGCTCCCCTCAGCAGCTACTGTAAGCAAAGAACATGTCAGATCCTGGTTTCAGACGAAGACAAAATACCACCACTATTGAATTATCACAGGCTCCATCTGTGCTGAAATTTAAAATGGAATCCAAATAGAAACGTGTTTACACAATTTCATGTTTCAAAGTATACCTTTGACCCTGCACTGCTTTTCTGTACCCCATAATACTTTTTGTCATGGATCTTCAGTAAGCTTGAGGTACAGAAAATTTTCTTAGTGATTCAAAAATATTCTTAGTGATCCAAACCAAAGAATTCAGTTATTCAAACCAAAAAATTGTTACAATTGCTTTTGTTGTTATGCATTTGAGTTGGTGCATGTAACACCACACAAAGTGTCAAAATATGGACAGGCTAGCTTATTTTTGAAGATTATCACAGATTCCAAACAAAAATATTCTGAATTAAGATATATTCCTTTGTTGCTAAGAAATGGGATTTGAAAGGGGATTTGAACACTAAAGCTGAATTAAAAAGGCAAAAACCTCACACTCTAATAGGTAAATGGAATTGCAGCTGTGCAAATTCTTCAGAACAACCACTAAACTGCATTGACATTTCTGGCAGAAGATAGAATCTAATTGTACATTCCAATTACCAGTGTGACTACCCTGTGTCTTAGGGCTAAATGAGTCCTTGTGATCTGCTCACTTAAGTGTGAAATCTTCATGGATGTCTGTACAAGACCAACATAATGCACTTCTTATGCTGCCCCTAATTTTGGAGGATATATGCTAGTGGGCCTGCATCTGACTTCTGTTTCACTGAACATGCTTGCATATTTGCCTAAAATATTCTTTATTTTCCTTCCCTCATTCTTGTCTGGAGCCACAGCGTTCCTCATTCCACAGGACTTCATTGCTAGGTGAACTTACTCAGTTCACACAAGGTGTATGATCTCTCTAGTGTTTCAGGATGCCTTGACCTGGAAGTCAGACACCTTTGCAGACATCCCTGCTCGGGCTGGAACTAAGCTGGGTGTCTCCATCAGGCAGTGTAGGTTAGATGTAGTCAGAAGGATGACTGAAAGGAACTTCCGTCAGAAGTTTTCAACGAAGAGTGTTTACTGAATAAGTCAGAGTATCGTGAGCATAAGCGAGGAAATACTGAGCTGGGACTGATCAGCAGAGACACTCTTTTAAAAATGAAACATGAACAAATCAAACAATGACTTGCTTCAGAACTATAAGCAAACAGCTGCTCGGAAAGACTCAAGAGTCAGAAGGGAGCTAAGGGTAAAACTGCAGACCTCTGAAGTTTGCCTTAAGGTACAAGCAGCATATTTTTAAACAGAGACCAAAAAAGAAAAAATTATGCTAAGAGAAACTTGTGAGTGATGTACAACTGCCAAACCCATTTTGGATTTTTCATGGCTTAAGTGGAAAAAGAAAAATCATGGATATGACCAGAAACAAAATGCTCAGACCCTGGGAAAACCAATGCTTAATCTTTGGCAAAATAATTAGAACAAATGAAGTCATACAGTCCATGAAATGGATGAAGCCTGACCAGTGGTAGTAGCAGCACTGTGGAAGTAAGAGAAAATCTACACTCTATGTATGTTACCAAAAAAAAAAAACAACCAAAAGCAACAACCCCCCCATACAACAAACGCCACCCCCTGCCCCCAGAAAAAACAGAAACAAGAGAAGCAGCAAGACTTCAGAGTTTAAAAATGGATCTTGCATGGTGCATAGATCTTATCTGCTTCAGCAAACACAAGGCAAAACAAGACACAAGCCAAGATTCAAGACACAGTAGATTATTTCACTCAGGATGAGGCTGCACATCAGTAGAGCAGAAAAGTCCCAGGCAATGATGACCAGTTGAGCATTACAAGCGTCCCACTGAAAATAATGAGATTTCTATTGCACCACATTGTCAGATATATACTGAAATGATTTGTTACCTCAGGGCAAGGGATTCCATACAAGCCAAAATGCTAGGTTTGTGAAAGAAGTGTTGTAAATATAAGGTAACCACTAAAAAAGATGCACAGAGGTGCTGGATTCCTCAGAGGACGCATACTGATTTTAATACTGGCAAATCCCCAGGCTCTGATAAGGTGAAGCGCCTCTTTTAAGATAAACACCAATCAAGCCATGGACATGTCTCTCAGGCATAAACTTTTTGTTCTGTGAAACTTTACTTTCTACTTTTTTTCTTTTCCTCATTTCCCCTTGTATTTTTGGACTTGTTTTTAATGATAATGTGCATTTGGTCCTTAGTTATTCCTTCAAATGTCATCCATAAAACATATAACTGGAAGATCTTTGATATTTGGTCTTGGACAAATTACATCCTTTTATGGTATCCTTTACAATACACATAGATAATGTACGAAGAAGGAGACAGCAGAAATGCATAAGTTTGAAAGGTGATTTGCACTCCTCATACAAAGAAATGGCAATAAAAATAGGAGATTTATGATACAATTTACTCCTTCATTAAGCAGCAGACATTGTATGTGTCAGCCAACGGCTGTGGATTTCAGTATGGGTTCTGCCTAGTCCCTCATTAAAAACTGATAAAAGAAACAGCAGTCTCACTTAAGCTAAACCTGCTACTTTTCCAAATGAAGTATGCTGTCACATTTTTACAAATTAGAATATATATCCATATCTATTTGGATACATGTGCAACTACCCCACATATCACTAAAATGTTAGAAATATCACATTGTGAAAAACCTGTTAAGCCAGTTGTGTATATTATGCAGTGAAGTACAATGCTTGATATTTTCTTCACCTCCTGAATCTCTTCTTTCTTGAGAAAGGTGTGATATTTGACACATCTTTTGGGGAGGATTCACTGAAGTATGCATTGTTCTCTGTCATAGCCTCACAGCTGACTTCCACAGTCCATATTCTGTCTAATTTCTGAGTCATAGATGACCTTGCAGGCAATCAACTTTTATTACTTTCTGTCTGATAGCTGGGTTGATGTATAACTCTATTTCTATAAACAGGCTATTTCCTCAGCAGGTATCTGAATTTTATCAAATGTATCATTTATCAAATGAAGCTCTTCATATAGACACTCTTTTCTTGGTTTAAGAGCAGTTTGTACTTGAAAGAGACAATCACCATTACAAGGTTTTTCCTGAAAATAGTATGTGTCATTGCACATAAATTCCTTCATAATACCACATTTTCATATGAGCACACTCAAGCTGCATTTGTATTGCAAATGTATGCATGCAAAATAAGCATTTGCACAAATAAAATAAATAAAGGATTGCACAAATTCGAGTTTGGTATAACTTAGTCTGATTTTCTACATTTAAACATCTAGCCTTACACATCCCAGACATAAAGCAGTTTATGTCAACTTTAAAATCTGGGACATCTACCACGAACATTTTGTGCAATGCAAGATAAAAAGAAGAGATATGGAGCCACCAAAAGTTCAGTTTTTAGACTGTCAGGGCTTAGAAAAGTTATGCACATCTCACTGGTGAAACATTAAGCTGTTGGCATATGCACTGCCTCTGGGTAGTTACTGTGAATGCTTGGGTATCTTCCTGACCTCTGTGGGATTTCACTGATATAATTCTAAATTTCACAAAGAGATAAGTGAAGAACAACCAAGGAGAGTCTAATGCACGGCTAAATTTCCAATTGCTCAAATATCAATCTAAGCACCATTGTTTTGCTACGGGTAGTATATTGCCTCTCTTTAGGGTGTGCAGTGAGGTAGACATCAGTGAGAATAGTAGATTTGGTAACAAGCAAATTGTTTAGTGCATGTAATGGAGATGTGAGAGGAAGATGTCATGCAAAGATTTGCCAGTTATCCTCTGGTGTAAAAGGATGAAATACAAAACACACTCATCACAGTGGACCAGCTGAACCCCTAACTGAGACAGAGGACTTAGTGAAAAAGACAGAGGTATCTGGCAAAGAAGCCTGAGTCTAGACACAGTATTTCAGCCAAAATAAATCTGAGCCACAGAGATGCTTCTTACTCTTGGAAATTTTCAGTGGTAGATCCAGTCTATCCATTTATCTCATGTGGATATGCTTGCCTTTTAAGGTATCACCTTTCTGGCCCCACAATCCCCACTGGAGGTCTTTTGAGGCCTGTTTCTCCTTAAACTTTTCAATGTCTCAGCCTAATGCTGGGGCAGATTATTGCCACAAAAATGCTGAGGAGCAACCTAGATCTGTTAATAGTCACCTGTCTGAAGCTCCCCCCTTTCAAGGCAATTACTGTACAGGTCTTGAATACCAAATGCAATCTCTGCAACATCTTTCTGTTACAACTGAGAAAAAAATAATACAGATTTAGTAATAAAGCCACATTCAGTCAGAGGTTGCTCCTTGACATGGCAAATATATTTATATTATATATGCAAAACTGAATCATGGCAGATTGGATCTGCAGGAGGCAAAACAGCTTCATCAAATGAAAGCTTCTCTCCTAAAAAAGAAATAATTGCATCATGATAACAGGTTTCAGTAAGACACTGGGGCCACACACTGTGCTGTCTTGATTTTTGGATAAATAAACCTGTGCCCTGTTGTTTATCAGATGAATAAACCTTTGGGACATGTGACAGTGTACAACTAGAACACGATGATTCAATGTTCAGGCATTTTTAATCAACACTCCAAAATGAAAACACTTAATTAATACCTAGCAAACATTATCTAATTGAACCTTACAGTGCTCTCAAGTATCTGGCTACTACTCTTTACACTCAACAGATACCATCCTGCAGTCAAATAAGCTGTTTGCAGCCACGCAAGGAGTTGATAGCGAGGCCATGATCAGCGCTCAGGAGCTCCTGACTCACGGTGCAGTTTCATGTTACAGTGGAACTGTTCTAACAGCAAGCTGTGACTGAGAAGAGAAGGCAGCTCCTCATCTCCCCTGGCCTCCTGGTGCCTGCCTTGCACCAGATTTAGCAGTGATGCAACCACACAGCCAAGCCACATAATGCTCACCACCAAGACACCCTGAACCTCCTTCAGGTGTGTGGGATCCTACCACTCAGGGAGACCGAACTCACTGTACATCCAGTGTGGATACCTCTGCACCAGCAGGAAGTCCAGCACGTTAAACTGGTTCATGTGGGTGTCACAAGGAATGGGCAGATGTTGCACTCAGAACCTCACCAGCCTTCAGGACAGCCCCCTTACCTACAAAACATTCTGTTAGAAAGCATTCCTCTTGTGCTTAAGGCCAAAAATGCCTCTAGGCTGACAGGATATCTTTAATCCTTAAATTTTTAGTAAAAAGTTTCCTTTTTGCCTTACTGTCTTTAAGATTGTTGAGTTATTATGGAGATGCTGCCGTGGTTAACCTTCTGCTGCTATTTGTGTTGTTTCACAGTAACAGCAATTATTATTTAACAATAATTTTTGCTCTTGATGAAACATGAGGGGGATTTTTTCTTACTTTTTCCGAGAAAATATTTGAAGATATATTTTATTCACTAAAGAATTAATTTATTTTTCATTTTGTCACAATTTAGTGATATATTTACAGATAGGAGTTAGATTCCACTGTAAACAGAGGAACAGTCAACGTTCCAAAATTTAGCTTGTAATTAGAGATTGGTAATTGCATATCTAATAGTAAGACTGTGATTGGAATCATCCCCACAGTCCAGGTTATTCTTAGCTCTGAGGTCACAGGCACATTCAGTGACTCAACCAAACATTGTAACTCTGAACCACTTGTTTTTCAGTGCCAGTTCTATTACTTGAAATACATTCATTAAATAAGGAGTATGCACACTTGATTGCAAACAAGATTACTACTCCCAAGTTCCTACGCTAGAGTTACCCTCCCTGCAACTACACAGTTCTATCTATCCATTTTAATTCTTATCAGGGCTGTAGATTTTCAGACCTTTCTGTGGCTTTTTGGTAGAAATTGCCTCATCTACGCTGTGACTGCTGTGACCAGGCTCAAGTAGAATGGTCCCAGACTGCTGGGAAGACTGATCTCTTATTCCAAGCAGTGGGCACTGCCTGCCCTCCCATCCACAGCGCTGTGTAAACAAAGGGCAAAGCACTGACTCCCTGCTGAGACCTTTGATCTCCCAGCTCACAGGAGCCCCTGATCCTGCTAATCTGCAGCTGCTCGTGCTTTCAGCATTCCCCAAATCTTCATGTGCCTGCAAGCCATCCGTATGTCTCGAGCTTTTCAGATAACTGTTCCAGCTCTTTCACATTTGCTCCTCTGCTATTTGTGGCAACTGCTTGTCTCGATATCCCTCTGTTTTTCCTACTCCATCATATGCCCCATGAGCCTGCGATACCACCTGCCTTTCTTCACTTCTCCTCCCCTACTTTCTTTCTCATAAACCCCAATATATCTGAGCACATTTGCAGCTTCTCATACCTCCAAACTTTCTTTCTCCTTCCACTGTCCACACGATTCTCTGCCCAGTTAAGGTCTCACTTTACCCCCTTCCATAAATGTGTCGCTGGTATCCTGCTTTCAGTTCTTCCTACTTTCAGAGTTCTATGTGGGCTCCTGAGAGGACTCCTCTCCCCTTCTGGCTTCAGAAGATACCTGGAAAAATAAATAAATAAATGAATAAATAAAAATAAAGTTTGTACTTGTGAACTTGAGAAAATTAAAACGTTCCTAGTACGGATCACAAATGGCAGAGCATTAAAGTCCACAGGTATACAAGCTACTCAATTCAGCACTTTCTTCAAGGTTAATTTTTTTATGGATATTATTAACGACAAAGTCCTTTTGAAAAAAAAAAATCACTCCAGTATAGTGTACTATACAAACACAATTTAGATAATTAAGATGTTGGTGGTAACAGTCTCTGACCTTTGTTAAGTTCTTGTAAAAAAGCTCTTGATTAACACAATTTATACTGGATTGTAGCGACTCAGTAATTGCACAGGGATTTCTAGAACCAGACTTTACATCTGTGAGGAGCAAACAGAAAACTAGAGGACAGAGGGGAAAAGTTCAAGTTATCTGAGCAGTTTAATTGGGCAATTTAAATATTTTATAAACAGTGGACTCAATTTCCAAGTTAACTCTGAACTTCTTGGTTTCGTGTTTTGGTTTTTTTGGCAGCTGTAGATTCTTACAGCTGTCCCTGTAGTGCTTGTGGGTCTTTTTTCTTACCCTTAACAGTATCTCTTGTCAAGCTAAGCTCCAGCTACGATTCTGCACCTGTTCTACTTCAAATTAATTGGGCTCATTTTCCCTACTCTCCTGATGCTGAATAACAGGTATTACTCAACCTCATAGCACGACAGTGTTTGGATTGAGCGAGAGAGAACCAAGGGGAAGGCTTTGCCAGCACACCCAGCTTATGTCACCGGTGAATTGGCCTAAAGGGTTTTATTTGAGTGAGGAAGCGGAGTTTGGTTTCCAGCTTGTTCACAGGTGATTATCGTTTTAATACAAATATATGTGACTTTTCACGTCACCTGGTTCTCAAGAGGTAACGTGGCCAAGCTGGATGGAGCCCTGAGCAGCCCGATCCAGTGCATGACATCCCTGCCCCGTGGCAGGCGGAGATTGGAACTAGACGACTTTTCCAGGACCCTTCCGAGCCAAAGCATTCTGTGACTGCATGCTAACACTTAGCCCTTGGAAATTGTGGGACTTTGGATTTTTGGTGTTGTGGGTTGGTTTGGTCTCCACCCCCCCCCACATCCCTTCGTGCTGGAAACCTTTCAGTGGTATGAAAACGCGAGACACATTAACAAGATCTGAGTGCTGAAAACTGGCGCTAAACTGGGTCAAAAATAGAGATGAGCAGGCTCCGGTAAGGATGGGAACACCGCACGCCTTAACAGCGGCGTCCCGCGGGGGGGCGGGGAGCGGGTGACAGCGGAGCAGCCACACCGGCTTTGAGGGGTGAGGCTCCCGAGCCTTTCCTTCCCCCGATCCCTCCCGTGCGGCTCCCGCCGCACGGGAGGGATCGGGGGAGACGGGAAAGGCTCCCTGCGTCTTCCCCCTTCCCTCATCCCCCTCACGACAGGGGAGGGGGCGGGGCGTTACCTCCGGCGCGTGCGCGAGCTTCCCGCTCGCGCACGCTCCGCTTCCGGGGTCGGGGGTAGGGGGGGGTGGAACAGCGCTCGGCCGGGACCGGGGCCGGGAGCGGCGGCGGGGCCGCGGGAAGTCGGGGCGGGGGAGAGCAGCAGCGGCGGGAGGGGCGTCGGACATTGCGCGGCGGGGCGGCGGGAGGGCCGCGGTGTGGAGGCGGCGGCGGCGGCAGCGTTTTTCCCCGCCGAGGCCTGGTGCGGCCGCCGCTCGCCGCCGCCTCTGCTGCTGCCGCCGCCGCCGCCGCCGCCGCCGCCCGGCCGATGCTCCCGGAGCCATGGACAAGATCCTGGAGGGGCTGGTGAGCTCGTCGCACCCGCTGCCGCTGAAGCGGGTGATCGTGCGGCGCGTGGTGGAGTCGGCGGAGACGCCGCTGAGCCAGGCGCAGTGCCGCGCCATGTTCGCGCTCGGCACCCGGCTGGTGCTGCAGGGCCCCGACCCCTTCCAGCGCCAGGTGGGCCGGCAGGTGCTGGACGCCTACGGCCGCTTCCACCGCGCCGAGTTCGAGGCGTTCTTCAACCGCGGGCTCGTCCTGGGCCTCCTGCAGCGCGGCTACGGCGAGCTGAGCAACCGCGACCCCGCCATCCTCGACTACATCCAGGCGGGGCTGCGCCTCATCATGAGCTGCCCCTCGGTGCTGGAGCTCTTCGAGCTGCTGCAGGTGGAGGCGCTGCGCCTGGTGTGCGAGCGCCCGGCGCCGCCGCTCTGCGCCCGCCTCTGCCAGCTCCTGGGGGACTTCCCGCAGTGCCTGCCCCGCGGCAGGAAGCTCTCGCTCGCCTTCTGCCAGCAGCTGGTGCGCAGCATCGCGCACTTCCAGAGCCAGGGCACCCGGGAGGCCGAGCTGCGCCTCTACGTGTCGCAGGTGACGCAGGTCAGCGCGCTGCTGCGGAGCGTCTGGAAGGCAGAGCCCGACACGCTGCTGCCCTCCCTGCAGGAGCTCTTCGCCGTCATCTCCGCCGCCGGTGAGCGGGGGCGCGGGGGGTGCGGGGAGGCGGGGGCCGTGCCGGGTAACGTGGGGCGGAGGTTATCCAGCGGGAAGGAGAAGCCCTGGCAGGTGGTCGCTTTGTAGGGCGTCTCGTTGGAACCGTTGTTTTCTCGCCCAGGCATCTCCCTCTCCGCTCGCAAAAGCTGGAGGGGAAATAGTGATTTATTTAGCTGCAGAGCAGCATGGTGTTTGGAAAAAACTCTTGGGCCCAAGCTGCCCAGGTGTTTTACTTATATATATAAGACTCTTAAGAGTTCTCAGCAAACTTTTGCAGAGCCTTTGGTTCTTAATACCCTGAAGTCATGTAAAGAGAAAAAGCCACAGACTTCTTTTTCCCAAGAGATTTCTTTTAGTTTAGTGAGAAAATAGGCATTTTGGCATGCAGGCCCTGACCATGAGGACTCCCAGCTGGCCCCAGTGAGATACGAATCCAGTCTCTCACAGCAATGCTTTGAATGATGTACCAAAATGGAGTTTTGGGTGCCCTGTTAGTATTAAAACTATCAGTAGCAAAATGCATATAAATATCTCGAGATTGGGTGCCAAAATCGTGGTGCCCAGTGACAGGATGAGGAGCAATGGCCATAAACTGAAACACAAGAAGTTTCACCTCAGCATGAGGAGTAACTTACATTGAGAGTGGCAGAGCACTGGAACAGGCTGCCCAGGGAGGCCGGGGAGTTCCCTCTCTGGAGACATTCCAAACCCACCTGGATGTGTTCCTGTGTAACCTGCTCTGGGTGACCCTGCCTTGGCAGGGAGATTGGGCTGGATTATCTCCAGAGATCCCTTTCAACCCTAACAATTCTGTGAAAAGCTACTCTTCCTCCTTGCTTCCTCAAGAGAGATACAGTAAGTCTTGGAATTGTTTACCAAATTGGGGGGTATGAAAGAAATATATGAAACGTGGCTATTTTAGGAAGCATTCAGTACCTGAGTAATGGAAATGTGATTGCAAATAGGCTCTCTCTGACCTCAGAAATCTGTAAAGTACTGTATTGGTTCCCATGGGAAAGTGCCTTTACCACTGGGGTACCTGGGGAACTTAACATCATATTTTGCCATAACTGGTATGGTTAGCAGACAGTTGCTAAGACAGGACATGGGAAATGTCAGCTACATTAAATCCCTAGGCTTAGCATCAAGTGGAACTATATGATAATTTTTTTTATTTTCTTAACAAAAACATAAACCCCACATCTCAGTTCCATTTAGGGCTGAGGAAGAAGGTGGCAGATTGTCACTTGCTTGCATGTGTATTAAGTGAACAGAAGGAGTTTGTAATTCAGTGCTGTTCCTTGTCCTTAATTAATTGAAATGTTTTAATTTTGGTTTGGTTTGTGATGATAGATGTAGGATAGATTCATTCTCACTTTTCAACTGTAGTGAAGTTGTTGGATAGAAGATAAATCATAAATCTTATTTTTTTTCTGTGGGGTTTTCTTTTTAGTTTCTTACATTATGTCATGTTCAACTGTTACAGATACTTCCTTCGAACCTTCTGTTGCACTGGCAAGTCTTGTGCAGCACATACCACTACAGATGATTACAGTACTCATCAGGAGCCTTACCACAGATCCAAATGTGAAAGATGCAAGTATGACTCAAGCTCTGTGCAGGTAATGTATTTTGTTGTAAAGGGAGAGAAGAGTCTCTTTCTTAATCTTTCCTTTTTTTGAAGTTATTTGTCACTTAGGTTCCATTAAAAAAACCCCAGCTAAACAAAAAGATGAACTTTTAAAATGATATTCCAATTCATGCTGTTTGACATGTAATGTATTTATGATGCCGTGGATATTATTGGCATGGTTTGAGTTGAAGATTGCTGCCTTCATTGTTATTCTGGCTTCCTTCTCATGCTTTACTAGGGTGGATGAAGAAGAGGGTTAAAGAGAATCTAGGAGGAAGCCATCTGTGTTCCTTTTAGATGACGTGTAGGTTTCCCACCATACAGAAAATGGCATAAATAGGAAACTTCATGGGCTTTACAGTCAAGTGGAGAAACAAGCCCATGTTTTCAGAACATGAACCTTTCTGCTTTTCCAAGAAGCAGGGTGGTCTCACGTGATTGTCTTATCCATCATCTCCTTACTCATCCTCTTCTTTGAAGAGAGGAGACAGTTAGAAATTAGTTTTACTGCTTAGTTTTGAGGGTTTTTCTGCTTAGATATCTTCCCCATTTTTTAGTGGGATTCACAGAGAACATTACATCTTCACTCAAACCCTCAGAGGGTTTTTGGTTGTTCTTTGAATGACAGAGGAATAAGAATGATGTAAAAGCAATTGCATATTATGTTTATGACTAATCTAACCTTGAGTATGCATGATCATTAGAAGCAGTGCTAACAGACTGCAACTCAGATTGCAGTCTTGATATCTTAGTATCTTCAGATATGTGAATAATAGTGATGCAGAAAGATGGCAGGGGGAGAAAGATGACCTTGAAGTTCTTTAAATTATTTTTTAAAGCCTATTGAAATTACTGAGTACTGAGGGGTAGAAGAATGAGCAAAGCAGTTAAAAAGGAGGCTGTTAGAATTTTTTATTTGAAAAAACAACTTTTAAGAAATTACTTTCAACTAAGAGTTTAATGTCTGCAATGTTATTTTTAAGTATGTTCATTTGTGTGGTGTAATACCGAGACATTCATGTAATGTAACACTTGTCTATTTAGGTGAAATAGTGAGGTTTTTTTCACACTGAAAACATTCCTCGTATTTACATTAAATTAAGAAGCTCTGTTTCAGTTGAAAACATAATGAAAAGAAGCAGCAATAGTAGTATAATTTGGGGTAAGACATATTGTTTAGGGACTTTAAAAGAATTTACTTGGCTAAAAAACTTTACCAAAGCTGTGTGCCCAGTCTAAAAGTCAGAGCTGGGAAATTCAGAAGGATTTGTGCATGCTAATAATTTGAGACTAATATGCTGGAGATTAATTTTCATGTTAGTGTAATTTTAAGGTTTATATTGTATTACTGCATCAACACAGTGTGATCATGTAATTTTAGCTTTAGAATGGCTCCCCTGCGTGCCTCTGCTTAGGGAAGTAATGCAGTGCTGAGCTTTGCTTACAATAGGAGCTGTTATTATCAAATTAGTGCTCTTTTTTTTTAGTGCTTGCCATATGGTGGGGGTTTTCCTTCTTGTTTTTGGAGGGGCAATGTAATCTTACTTGCCCTGTCCGTTCTTTGAAGTAATACTCAATGGAACTTCTTAGATACTCCTTGTTATTTTTGTTTGTGGATACTCATGTCAACACTGTATCCAGTTTCTTTTTCTACCTCTGGCAGCCCTTTGCAATGTTTACTCTCCTCTGCCTTAGTGGAGCAGTTGTAAAGAGGTTAATGCAACTGGAATGTCTGGAGCACCAAATGACCATGCTGTCATCAGGCATGCAGCATTCCCAGGAGGTGCAGAACTCCAGGCACAACAAGGTCTCCTGATGAGAGGCAGAAGAGCATTGGTGACTGCGAATTAGAGACCTTGTTGCTCACTTCTTAACTAGAACTTCCATGACACTGCAGAGTCTGTCTAAAGTTGAACACAGAGTAGTAAATAGTTTCCAATGAAAAGATTATTAGATTTGTTTGGGGGGTGGTTTAGAGATATCAAAAATGCTGTCCTTATTAGGCATATACATGGATAACAGACATGCTCATGATTATCTGCCTTTGTATTAAAAATGCAGTCATTGGTTGCAACAGAGCAGGAGCCAACTGAATGCAATGCAGAGAGAATTTAGTAACTAAAATACGTAATCTTTGCCTATCAGATCTGAGATTTGATGCTTTTTGGGACAGTCTCAAGCGTGTCTACAAGTTACTTCTGTTTCCTCTTCTGGCTTGTGTTTCTGCTCCTAAAAGCATTAACTCTTGCTTTAAGAGCAAAAACGGATTTTAAGTATTCTGTCTGTATCAATTAGAGAGAGAATGAGGCTCCTCTTTACAAGGTTCATCATACTCAAACAACAGCAGTTGTCCTATTAGTAACAATGATGAATAGTTAAGTAGTTACTTATACTGACTAGAGATGACACTGCATGGCCCATCCTGTAGCCAGAACATGGAACTAGAGGAGCCCCAGCTCCCACTCAAAAGCAGTGTTTTCACTTGGAGTTTGTGAGTCAGTGTGGTTGAGAGTACACATAATACTCAGATACTCTTTACTTGTGTAAAAAGCTAATTAAGAAATCCAAATATATTGTCATTAGGCTTAAATTAGCTGTGCAGGTGTTTTACCACTGCTGAAAAATATCAAACCTACAAACTGGGGAGGGGAAGATTTGAAGACTTTAGAACTATGAGTTTTGGGGCCTGTTTTTAGGTAAAGATTCTCTCTTAGCAGGCAAAAGCAGTTTTGGCCTGCATTTTTTGATTCTTCATTTTAGAAAGTATATGGAAAGGGTGCTTAGAATAAACGTTTGAATTTAACATCTTGAGGAAATGAGAGCTTTGTGTAAATTCAGAGCAGTGGTTATGATGTTGCCATATTTTTTCACAATTTTTTTCTTTGTAGTAAAATGGAAGAAACTTGTTGAGATCTGTGCTACCTTGTTAAAAAGGCAATTCTAAAGATGCCTTATATTAGAGAAACCTTTTAATGTTATATATGCAGATAGTACTATACATTTTTCAGATCCTAATTATAAACTCAGTGTAAATTTCGGGTGTTTCTGGTAATACAGCATGTCCAGAATACATGTCTGGTGTTGCTAAAGACCATGATTGTCTTTTTAATTTGGCATCTGAGGACTGAAACCCTGATTTTGGTCTGTTTGGAACTCTTAATCTCCAGAGAGAGCACAGGGGCTGATAGTTTTGCTTCAGATTGGTAATGACTAACTCTGCCCTTGTGTAGTAATAGTGACTGTTTATTAGACCGGTTACTTGCAACCCATTCTGTTCTGTGCTATAATTTAGTCTCTTAAAATAATCAGTCTTTATGAGGAACTTCTTCAGAAAAAAGTAGTCAAGTAATACAGTTTCAGCTTCCTGTTTTCACTGAATTATGGAATAGAATTTTAGTGTTCTGGGGGTTGAGTGGAGCCTTTCCAAGTCATCTGGTCCAGTCCTGCTCTGAGAAGGGCCAGGTTTAAAGTCAGATGTTGCTCAGGTCCTTGTCCATCCCAGTTAAGAGCTTTCTGCAAGGGTAGAGGCAGCTCTGCCTCAGTCACTGCTCTCAATACCTGACCACCCTCATGGTAAAAAGTTTTTCCTTCCACTTAATTACTGCTGCCTCATCTGGTTTGGAGAAGGAGAGCTTGTGGACAATTGAAAAAAATCCAAAATATTAAGTAAATCTTAAAAGAACAAAGCCTAAATTTCATATTTTAGCTGGCACTACCTTGCAGTATTGTCTGTGTCTTAGAATTACTAGATTTTACCATTTTAATTGAGAGTATTTAAGTTAGCCTCCAAGAATGTAGTTCTAAGTTAGGGAAGCTTCCTTAATAGTTTGGTTTGGTCTGCTTTGGGTTAAAAGGTGTCAGAGGAAAGGTTCTCAGGTACAGGCACGTTTTTTTACCTTCAACAGTAAGTTTTTGCCAGATGTTAGCTTAATGTCTATGCAATCATGGTTCATATTCTTGAATAACAAGTAACAATACATAATAATTAATTTTATATGCTTATGTATTTGGGGGGTTGTCTATTTACTTCTAATGTGTTAAATAGATCATTATTAATTTCAAAGTTAAATGGCCTGAGGTATAATTGAAGTTATTTTACTACTTGCCTAACTTGTGAGTCTCTGTGTAAGTGTGTAATATATATAGCCTTTTTTGTGGAGATTAAAGTTAGTGACATATTGGTATTTTTATTTTTTTTTGGTCTTGATTTGTCTTTCAGAATGATTGACTGGTTATCCTGGCCTCTGGCTCAGCATGTGGAAACATGGGTGATTGCACTGCTGAAAGGATTGGCTGCAGTCCAGAAATTTACCATCCTCATTGATGTCACTCTGCTTAAGATCGAATTGGTATGTTGGAAAAGCGCATTCAAAACTGAAGCAGAGGGAAAGGAATTTGTAACAGCTATGCAATTGCTTCACATCTTCTGTATAAGAAGCATCTTGTTATTCTGCAAATATCATGTAAATGTATCTATGGCTTTCAGTTGCACATAATGGTTGTCTCTTTCAAATGGTTATGTGTTTGCAGATCTGCTTACATGTTTACTGAAATTTTACTTTTCAGATTTGCTGAAATAAATGTGTGATTTTTTTTAGGTCTTTAATCGACTTTGGTTTCCTCTAGTGAGGCCTGGTGCCCTTGCTGTCCTTTCGCACATGTTACTTAGTTTTCAGCATTCTCCAGAAGCTTTTCATTTGGTAAGTTACTAAATAAATGGGTTTCCATCCTTTGAAATGTCACTCGTGGGTTTTCTAAAGTGTAACAAAAAGAGTAATAGAATTGGTGCACGTGGGTTTTGTCTTTGTTGAAGGTGCTAGAATCAGGTTCCTGTGGTCACAGACCACTAGGCTTTTTAGCTTCCATATTCATCCCATTCATAACTGGAAACAAGCATTGTTCTTCCTTGTACATACATATATCTGGCAGTAGTATATGGGCACCACAGTTTGTGTGCTGCTGGTAATCCATTTTATGTGGTGTGAAATTAGCTGATAAAGTTGGGCTGCAAGTAGATTTTTCAAGCACAACTGTCTGGGGAAAACAGATAACCAGTTATCTTCTCTAAGTAGCCTAGTCACTCTCAAAAGGTTCCTGAGACCAGGAAATACTTGACCTCCAGAAAGCTGTGCTATCTGTGTTTCAGTGTACATGTAGAAAAACTGAAGGAGACTATTTTTAATGGCCCCTCTTCAAAATGCAGTTCGCTAGTTAAGGCCAGAGATAAGAGGGTATCACAGTGACTGTATTAATACAGCAAGATGTTCCCATACTCAGTTTTCAGGTTAAACTTTAAGTGAAATATATCTGAGATTTAATAGTAACAGCCTGGCACACTGCTGTCTGCAAGGCTCTGAAGGGATATCGAACTCTTTGTTTAATTTCACAGTAATTGCCTTATGGCTCTTACACTGTTTTTTAATGATAGGTGTCTGCAGTTTCTCTCTCCTCCCTCCACCACCCTAATTTTGGCCTAGGATAAAAATCTGAGTCACAAATGAAGGAGCCAAGTAGCCTTGAGTATGCTCAAAACATATAAATATTTCATATACTGGCTGTGTTACTTCTCTTCTTTGTTCCTGAGAGAGACAAAACACGAAGAAAAATGTAAAATATGAGAGAGCTTATTCTAGAAATAGGAATTTGATTTAACAAAGAAAATTTCTACTGTAGACTGCATGCAGTACTGCATAAACATCTCTCTTCAGAATTTCTTGACTGTTCTTGCTGCGTTTTAAACTATCTTCACTATCATTTTTTGAGCTACTGCTATCATTTAGTATTCTATAATATTTTCCTCCACCTAAACTACTTGTTTGCTTTTTTATAACAAATGGTCTGACTGTAAAATGGTTGAATACACATTTGATAAATATAATTTATTTGGCAGTGCATCTGAAATAAAATTTCCCTATCTTTATACTTGAGCATCATTAGCATAAATTAGTTGGATTTTATAAACTGAAAGAGGGAATGTTTGCTTTGCAACTTTCACTGTTGACTCTGTAGTAATTGAACACTTCCTCTTGGTGTTTTTCTTTTAAGAAGTGGATATTTTCCTTACCTGAAAAGAGTAGGGTTTGTTTCACAGAGTTGTAAAAATATTTTTTATACTCAGAGGAAAAACAGTATTTGAAAAAGTGGCAAATTAGTGTTTTGCACCTGTTCCCTTTCACTTTGGTGTTTTGAAGTATTAATTCTTGTAATTGGTATACTTTCCTAAAATTACAATATTCTTATAATTTCTGTTCTATATTTCATGTCTTTACCTTATAAATTGTTAAGTAGTAATTAGTGATGAGTAATTATTCCATCAACTTCTTTCAAAGTTAATCAATTTTGATCACTTGGAAACTGACAAAGGTGTCTGAAATATTTTGGTTCACAGTGAGAAGTCCCTACTCATTGAGAATTGCTTAGAAATAAATTAAGATTAATTAAGTAAATGAAGACTATATAAAATAAGTCTCATGCACTTAAGAATAAAGAGCTGCGCTGAAGAAGGGGAAGGAGATGGAGTAAACACTTCTGATTTATACCCAATTTAAAATAGTAATGACTCAGAACTAATGCACAAATAGATGACCACAGCTGTGATAAACTTTTTGAGTTGATAGTAAATCATGTGGTTTACATTAGGTGGTTTGTGGAGCTGAGCTCCCTCGCTAGGTGGAGCTGTGAGCCAGTTTCCCTCTTGCGAGCTGGAATAGCAGGAATGTAGTCATTGCCTTGTGATCCCAAGCATTAGATTCTGTTTAAGGAAAATTAAGAGGTTTGTTTTAAAAACTGTATCTGTGAAATTAGAACAGGATACTAAACTGCTAGTGGTGGCACACAAGCAAAATGTTGGCAGTCGATATCCTTAAAAGGACGAATACTTTGGACACTTGACGACTTAAAATCTTAGCATGTACCTTTTAAGTTCATAAAGTTCCAAAACTTGCTATGGGAGCTAAAGAGAGCATTGAATAATTAATTGTGCTGCTTGAAAATTGTCATGAGTAAAGAATAACGCATGTTTTTCAAATCATTGTTTCTCAACCCCTTCTTATTTAATAACAAAAGGTGCCCTGTCATTTGGCATATATAAAACAATGAAGTTGTTTGTAGAAGGAAAGAAAAATAGGAAAATGCAAATAACACCTTTCTTTTTGTTTCTTTGTTTCCCCGTTCAGATTGTCCCACATGTGGTCAGTTTGGTTCACTCCTTCAAAAGGGATGGCTTGCCTTCCAGTAGAGCCTTTCTGATGCAGTTGTCTGAGTTGATACACTGTATGATGTATCATTATTCAGGATTTCCAGAACTCTATGAACCCATTCTGGAAGCTATTAAGGTACGTTAGGAATGTTGAGAGGGTGCAATGTTTTTGCTTTGTTTTTCCAAGTACAAAGCTATAATTTCACTTACCTAAATTCTTTAGCACTTCCACCTGGAGACAAGAGCTAACCATATAATCTCATGTCAATTCTTATTGTGCTTGTAATACGGTAGAAAAATTTGCCTGAGTGTCTGTGATAGGATTATAGCAGGCTTTAAAAAAAAGCCTGACATGAGATCCTTTATTGAAAGTACAAACTAATTTCTAAAGCCTTATGTAACAACTAATATACTTTTCTGAAGTTTATTCTAGGCGTTTCATTTCAACTCAAGCTAGAATCTGTAGCTTCAAATATAAGTTAAGAGCACTGATGTATTAAAAAGAAGTACTTGGGATGGTGGTGACCTTTTGCTAGCTCCCAAACACCATTGATATTGCAGTGGATATTGCAGGCCTATGTGGGTAAGGGATGCTGGCCTGTGCTGTTTCAAAAAAATTTAAAAAAAAGTCCAAACGCTCTAAACCCAACACTCCTAAACAAATAAAATTGAAAAGAAATAAAAAATAAAAACCACCAAAACCAAACCTAACAATCAAAAACCGCAAAGAACACTGGAGTATTACTGCCTTATTTTACATCACTGGTATTGCAGTTAAATGTTTTGACACTTAAAAACTCCTATCAGTTTAACTCCAAATACCCCTTATTCCTGCAATTTGAGAGTTGAATAAAGAAAGCTTGGAAGGAGAGGGCTTGGGGCAGGGAAGGGGGGTGGGTGTTGTATCTCTTAGGCTACCAGGGATAGCAAGGCCTTGAAGGAGAATGGGGGAGCAAGGGAAGATACAATACTGCTGAATGGCAGGAGCTATTATAAAATCAAATACAAAAACCTAAGAAGTGTGTTAAATGTTTCTCTTTAGGATATGCCCAAACCCAGTGAAGAGAAGATTAAGATGATTCTCAGTCAGAGTGCTTGGACTTCTCAATCCAGTTCTTTGCCATCTTGTTTATCTAGACTTTCTGGAAAATCTGAAACTGGGAAGACAGGTCTAATAAATTTAGGAAATACTTGCTACATGAACAGTGTTATTCAGGCACTTTTTATGGCTACAGAGTAAGTTGTTCTTAACAGCTCTACATTGCAAATTAAGTCTTGCAGTTATTGTATTCCTAATTTTCACAGCTGGGGTCTCTCAGCTTGCTAGAGCTGAGTGGGTTTCTTTGCACTCAGCTTTGTAAAAGTCCAGCTCTGTGAAACTGCAATTTTAGCCATTACAAGTCCTGATCCTTCTGTCCAGCGTCAAAAGACAAGTCCTTTTTTCCTCAGTGTCCTTGCTCACTTTGGTATTGTAAAAGTTTATGGTGATGCTTTTGTGATAATCTGGAAGATACTGAAAAAATGTTGTCTGTCTATAGTCCATTCTTACATATCTAAATGTTTAAAGGAACAGGTGTTCTGCAGTGTTAGTTCTTACTGCACAGTAGTTTTGCATCTGCACTAGAGCAGAGTCCAGGTATTAAAGGGAAGTATTATTATTTTGTGGTCTTTCAATTTAAAATAATCATCTGAGCTGGAATGATAACTGCATTGTTAGAAATCTAGCAAGGAAACTAATGCCTCTCTCTTTCATTTCAGTTTCAGAAGACATGTTTTATCTCTGAATCTAAATGGCTGTAATTCACTAATGAGAAAATTACAGCATCTTTTTGCATTTTTGGCCCATACACAGGTACATCAGTTTATTTCATCTACTGTTTTTAAGCCTCCATCTGTATACCAAAATGGTAACAAACATGATGCCATGGGAGTCCTCTTGAGTATATTAAATATAAATATTATAGGTTTCTATGGGAATAAGTCTGTCTCCAAATGTTCAGATGGTGTGGATAGACTTAGAGAGGTGTATTTCATAAGTGGCATTTTGTTGTTTTTATAAGTGGGCAGTAACACCTTTTCTTTGATAAGCCAAAATGAGAAAATCCAAATAAGACCTGACTTAATATACAAGCTGACTTTATGTAACTTTATAGGACAAACTGTGACTTCCTGCAGTGGTTTTTACACCAAATTTTATTGTAGTTAGAATTCCAAAGTGAACTTCATTAAATGCTCAGAACATTCTGTTAATACTAGAAAGACATAAGACGCTTCTGTTCACTTTGAATAATAGCAATGAACCTAAGAAGGGGGTGAGGCTGGATCAGTTTAAAAATAAATTAGTACTTATGAAATTCTGGTGTTCTAAAGAAAGAAAACAGGTTTTTTTAACTCATCAGCAAGAACAGTAGCTGCTATTATACATAATAATCTGGTTTACACTACTACACGTTTCATATTTGCCTACAGGATCAATTGTTTTTGTCTTTGTACTAGAGGTGATTCCTGCAAAATTAATGACTCTCCCTTTATATAATTAAGTTTCTTAAATGTTTGTGTATCATGTGTTTCATTCAGTTACTCTAGAATAGTGTAGTCCAAAGTTCAGTGGTCAGTATTAAAATAATACAACCAATTTTTCAAGTTCTTATCTGACCTTGCCTGTGCTTCTCTTACATGAACAGAGGGAGGCATATGCTCCTAGAATTTTCTTTGAAGCTTCCAGGCCACCATGGTTCACCCCTCGATCCCAGCAGGATTGCTCAGAATACCTCAGATTCCTGCTAGACAGGTATGGGTACTGTGCCATTAATGGGAATGAATGTACAGTCTTACCACACAGTATTGAACTCTTAGGAGCAGTTGTGTAACAGTTCCACTGCTTGAGTGGGGATCAGGAATTTGCAGCTTCATTCCTGTCTTTCTCTGGTTTTCTGTATGGTCCATGAACCGCTTTTCTTCATGGACTTAATCTGTGGTAAAGTCTGGATGCCATCTAGTATCCACATAATTGAAAACAGGTTATAGTGGTAACAATGTCCCACTTTTACAAATGTAAACATGGGTATTATGTTTAGAGTCGTGGTCCTGTTGTAAAATTTCTCTGGCTGCTGAAAGCAGTTTAATTGTACTCCCAGAATTTCATGTTGGTGGAAACAGCTCTATTTCATACAGGGTCCCAGAAGTCACAGAGATGTACATGCATTTATAACCAGTTAATAAGCAAGCAAATAACTTGTGGCAGAGATAAAACAAAAATACCTAAATTTATTAGTAGCCCTCTTTAATATTGACTTGCTGAGATGTGGCTTAAGCATTACTGCTTTATGACAGATTACACTTCTGAAGAAGTTTATCTCAATAGTGAAATAGTGTTCTTTTTATTTTTTTTCCCATTTTGGGTTTCATTTTTGGTTTGTTTTTTCTTGCTGTAGTTTCTTAACTTTCCTGGCTGCAGAATGTTGACCTTTTCTTTGGAAATAGTCTGGCAGAAGATGAATAGCTACTTATTCTCTTACAAAATCTGACATACAGAACCAGTCAACTGGAGAGCTGATTTATTAAGATAATGTAATGGTAAATAATAAAAACATTGTTAGGTTTTTTTAAGACTTGCCAGTTCTTTCAATATATCCATTGTATTCTGTTATATATAATAAGACCCACACTAAATGCATTTGTGCCTCTCATACTCTCAGATAGCACAGGCCTCTGTGGTTCAGCTTGCTTTTATAAAAAATAACTAACAGCTTTTTCATTATAAGACACTTCTAGCCACTTAACCATCTATAATTTTTAGCAAAACTGGGGAAAAAAGTCTGAAATAGTGGAACAATATTTGTTTGGAAAATAGCCCAGTTACTTAGATTTATTTTTCTTTGTGTTCAGACTGCATGAAGAAGAGAGAACTTTGAAAGCATTGTCTTCAGCAAAGAGTTCTGAAAGTATAATGAATGAAGAGTCCCAGGCACAAGAAACTGTCCACAAAACACAAGTATTTGCTGAAGCACCTTGTATGGGAAGTGAAGAAAGAACTCTGATAGAGAAGATGTTTGGAGGAAAATTGAAGACCACCATATGCTGTTTGAACTGCAAGAGTATGTCTCAAAAGGAAGAGGCTTTCACAGATCTCTCTCTGGCTTTCTGTCCTCCAACTTCCTTGGAGAATGGCCCAAAATGTATGGAACATTCTGAAGTGAAAGACGACTACGTGGTGCAAACTAATACTTTAGCAACTAGTCCTGCTGCAGAAACACCTCTCAATAATTTGGATGTAAATAGCAGATGTGACACGATAATGAATGAAGGAACCATAGAAGATTTTTCTACTGAGCCAAACTCTGAGAACACCACAATTTCTGAACTCAAACAAGTTCAGACTAATAGGGATATGTCTCAGACTCTTGTAGGTAAAAGCACCCTGTCGGTTACAGACTTACTCAATTATTTTCTGGCACCTGAGATCCTTAGTGGAGACAATAAGTATTATTGTGAAAAGTGTGCCTCTCTACAGAATGCTGAGAAAACTATGCAAATCATTGAGGAACCTGAATACCTCATTCTCACTCTTTTGAGATTTTCATATGATCCAAAGTGTCATATAAGGCGTAAAATCTTGGACAATGTGTCTCTACCACTTGTTTTGGAACTGCCAGTCAAAAGCATAACATCCCCTTTAGCAGTAGTTTCAGGAGGTTGGTCTGTTGGTGTGGAGATTTCTGATACTGGAGAAAATCTTGCTAAAAAACTGAAGCCCTCAGGTGCTGATGAAGTGACCTGCCCACAACTGGTGCCCTACGTGCTAAGTTCTGTGGTAGTGCACTCTGGTGTATCCTCTGAAAGTGGACATTACTATTCCTATGCTAGAAATGTTTCTGGGTCAGGGCCTTCAGGGCTCTGCCACCAGTCTACAGCTCTTTCTTTAGTTTCTCCTCAGGATAAGTTGTTGACAGAGGAGAGTCCTTGTACTGTCGTAGAAAATGAGCTGGACACTGAGATGCCAAGAGAATGGTTTCTGTTCAATGACAGCAGAGTGACATTTACCTCATTTCAGTCAGTCCAGAAAATCACCAGTAGATTTCCAAAGGACACTGCTTATGTTCTGTTTTACAAAAAGCAAAATAGCACCTGTGGCTTCAGCAGCAATCCGGCAAATGGACTCTGGGTAAATGGAGACCCTCCTCTACAAAAGGACCTCATGGATGCAATTACAAAAGATAACAAACTGTACTTGCAGGTAAGATGGAAATTTTGTGTGAGGGGTGGTCTTAAGCCTCACAACAGGCAGTCTAAAAGAATCAACAAGTTAGATTTTAAGTATTCTGGTATATTAACCTTATAAATCACCAGCCTGGCTTCCATCATGATGTTGCTGGACAGGTTCCATGGTAAGATAATCACTATTAGATGGAAGTGTCAAGGAAAATGGCATAAACTCATTTCAGTTTAAATTTTTAGTGGAGGTGCTCCTATAGGTCATTCATTCCATACAGGAGAGGCTTCAAACGGTTCAAACTTTCATTGCCTTTATACTTAAAAAACTTCTAAGTGGTGTTCTTAATAGTGCATTTTCATTTGTAGTGAAGTTTGCTTACACAACTGTGCCTACCCAAATTCTGGAACAACTGAATGAATGCTGGTGACTAGATTGCATTTTCCCTTTGCTGCCTATTCTGTATCTCTCTGTGGGACCAGCACTGCCAGCTGTCCATTGCCTGTGATCCCACAGCTTCCCCTAGCTGTAGTCTCCTTTTTGTTTGCTGGTATTTTGCAAATGTGAACAGGAGAACTAAGAGTTAAAATTTTAACTCTGCTGCCATTTGCAAACCGTGTGGTTAAAACATTTGTGCCCTGACTGTCTTTGCTTATGTGCCACATCTCTTCTTGACTTTCTCTTGGCCTCTGTAGCAGCAGTCTCCGATTGTGGAATCACAGCGTAGTTTGAATTGGAAGGGACCTTTAAAGATCATCTAGTCCAGCCCCCCTGCTAGGAGTAAAGATGGTCTTCAACTAGACCAGATTACTCAAAGCCCCATCCTGCCTGGCCTTGAATGTTTCCCAGGATGAGTCATCTACCAGCTCTCTGAACTACCTGTTGTAGTGCTTCACCACCCTCACTGTAAAGAATGTATTCCTCACATCTAGTCTAACTACCCTCTTTTAGTTTCAAACTATTACTCCTTATCCTATTTGTATTTTTTTCCTCTTTTAATTTTAATCTCAAAATGAGAAATGTTTTCCAAATATATTGTTTTGTTTGGGTTTTAGGGGCGTTCATCTGTTTTTAATTTATATTTCACCCACCTTCCAATTTTGTATTCTTCAGTATTGGCTTTCTTTGTAGTGTTTTAGTAATCTCATAGTCGCTGAGCTCCTGTCCCTTTCTCCTTTGAATTGAGGCTCATTAGAAGTGCTCAGTTACCTTTTTTCTCAAGTTAATGTGAATACTGTGATTCACTGAATTAGATTATGGTAATTCTGAAGCCTTACATTTTTCTTTTGGTTCAAAGTTCTAAACTAGTAATTTGCTACTAAGTTAAGAATCTACTTTTCTCTCCTTGAGAAAGCCTTTTTTTTTTTTTTTTGAAAAAAGTTAAAAAAATTTTCTACCTTACTGCTTTTGTTTTGCTGTTACATATGAGTTTACCACATGGTAAACTAAGATGTTTTCACTTTAAATAACTAAACATGTAATGTGGGTAGCCCCCACTCCATTTAAAACAAATTAAAAAACCCATTCTGGGAACAAGTGGAAAGTAAGGGGGGAATGTTCTTTTTTATTCTCAGTCCAGAGAACTGCATTGACTATCCAGTTTTATTTACCTGATTTAGTGTTTGTTGACATTAATATAATCATAATGAAAACATGCAACATTTGGGGTTTTTTTTTAGAAACAAGATTATTGTTTGTAAAAATTTCAGTGCTGTGTGCTATATTAGAACAATTTATTGTAGGTTAATATTAATTAAGTCAATATATGCCTCAAGAGATGAAAGAAAAATGCTCATTTATCACAAACTGCTGAGCAGGAATAATGCATGGAAGATCTCTAACTGCTAAATAATTCACTTTTAGCATTGAATACACAAATAGTGTGTGGTTTTTAAATACTAGTACTTGCCAAAAAACTTTAATAGTTTGATTTGATCACTGCTCCATGTTTCTCGTGTGTATGTGTGCATATAAAGAGATACCTTCCATCCATTATGGAAACCCTTTGTGCACTTAGCAATGAAGCTGAGATCGCAGCTGAGGTTTGTTCTATTCTCAGTGCACTATGGTTGCTTCTGAAGAGCATTTCTAAGTGGTTGGCACAAGCTGTGCTTGCAGCTCAGTTAGACTCTGTACCAAACGTGATGGGTATCTCCAGAGCTACGGGAGTCAACCTTTGCACATAAGTCAGTAACTGCATGAAAACCATAAAAATAAATTATGTTTCTGCCTAAACCTGGTCAAAAAAAAAAATCTTAGCTGTAATACTGTAGTGTTCTTTTTTCTGTAATTTTAAGATTTTTATTTAATATAACTGCAAACCTGTTGTTGATGCTTATGTTCTTTTATGGTTTGGTTTGTTAGGGAAAACTAAACTACTGGGGTTTAAGAGGCATAAAGTTGCCAGAAAATGGTTCTCTGGAGGGATGAAAGTAAAGGAGGCAGGATGGAAAACTGTATTTTTTTGTTTGGTGCTGCGCTGCATTAAAACTAACATTTTTCTGAAATATTTTACCAAAAATAAAAACCAACCCAGGTACAGTGTAGTGAGTTTCTCACTGTTTGCTTTTGAGAAGAAATTTTGTTCTAAGCTAAACAGCTTGGCATTAGGTTTTTTTTTCCAACTTAACAGACTATTTATACAAGGTCTACTATTTTAATCAAAATGTTTGGTTGATTTCTGATACTAGAAGTGAGTTCTTCATATTTCCTTGTTATTCCCTGTAAAATTACTTAGTTTTTGATATGTCATATAGTTAGCCAGATACCTACAAATCCACATATGGCTGGAGATAGCATAATACTGCCTTTAAGGAATATTACCAATGTAGACAGTATCCTCCAATATCTTACATAATTTTGGAAATGAGTATGCATTTCAGTCTGTAGTAGTGTCATATAGTTTCAAACTTAGGCTGTATTTTTTGAAGAGGGCAAAGTAATTTAAACCCACAAGGACTATTTTTAGCATCTGTACATCGGACAAGATGTAGGTTTAGTGCTTTCCTGGTGGGACAGTGCAGTCAATCTTCCAGGTTCTTGGCTCTGTTCCTTTCTTTCAGCAGGAGGTGGAGAAGATGAGGAACAATTCAAGGTGACCTGTATAATTACTAAAATCCTGTTTAAAGTTTGCTGCCATTGCCTTGGGGAGATGTGTAGTGATGAGGTGTCACGTGAAGGAAGATGTTGGTGTGAGCCTTAAGTGCCTGAATACTGTCTATTTGTTTCCTAAAGGAGTAAAACTTGTACAGGTCCACAGTCTTTTTCCTGTGAGTCTTTCAGAGCCCAACAGTTGCCTTCTCTCCTTCAATTTTTGAAACTGTTGGCCGATTTGAGAATGGGGTACTAAAGAGAAGAAATTACTGTGAGGTTTATTAAATTGGTTGGCCAGAGACAAAATAGGGTATGATATCTCTAATGAGGGAGAAACCTGTGCTTACCTACCCTTCTTAGATGTCTTAAGAAGCCTCAGGAGCATTTAGCTGGAAAAGCAGCTGGCAGGAGGCAGAGCTTTCTTGTTCCTTCCACTTATGCAGGTACATTTTCCAGTAGCTGACTGATTTTTATGAAGTGCTTGAGAGTTGCAAAGACCTACTAATGTTATAGCAGTTAGTGTAGCAATAATACTTGAAAGCTAAAAAGCTGCAACAAATAGAAAATAGATAGCTTGTCCATCTCCTTGCCTTTTGTCTGAATAGGTTGTTAGTCTATGAAGTTGATTGAGTGAATAAAAAAATGTCTTTTAATTAACATTGATTTAGTGGTTTTTATCTTCCAGTTTTGCAGCCAAGAACAAGGGCATTTTAAAATTGTGAGGATGAAAACTCAAGTGAAGTGTATCAAAAACTCATGTTTTGTTAGCTTCTGCAGTCAAATTTTTTACTAACATCCCATGTTGCTATAGAACAAGATTTTAGCATAAACTTAAATGGATTTAATTATGTTTCACTTACAATTACTGATGTTTAAGGAAATTGTTCATCTTGGATTGGCTGTGAAAGTTCAACTTGAAGTTCAGCAAAGCTGTTCACACTTAGGAGTCCTGGAATTAATGACATTGTTTTAAAAGCTGTTTCAAAATTTACTACAAATAAGCTGCTTCAAGGGCTTGATTGGTCGGGAGGGGGTTCTGTTTTTTGAATTGTCCTTATTCTTCCCTTTCAGGAGCAAGAGCTTAGTGCTCGAACACAAGCACTTCAAGCTGCTTCAGCCTCGTGCTCTTTCCGACCCAATGGATTTGATGACAACGACCCCCCTGGAAGTTGTGGACCCACAGGTGGAGGAGGAGGGGGTGGGTTCAGTACCGTTGGTAGATTAGTCTTTTGACTACGAAGACAACCTGGAATACACTGGTTCCAAAGCAGCCCAGTACTGCTGAGGGCAAATAAAATATTGAACTTTGTCAGATATTGTACCAATTTTTGAGACTTGATCCTCGTTGAAAAGCAGATGTTGGTGTTTTTTTTGGTTATGTTTTATTTGAAATAAATAAGCGCATAATGGAGAAAAACTACCTCTTAAAAATTCAGTTGCTTTCATAGTAAGATATGCTTGCCCAAAAGAGAGAAAATTAAGATTTTTTAAGTAGTTGCTAATGACATTGCATTAAACTGAACAAATGCACTTACATCAGTTTCTCTTGTCCTCATCCACTGAATGAAGAAAGTTCATTTTTTACTCTGATGGTATTGCTTTATGTGGAAACCCATTTTCACATGGGCTAAACTGCGTCATGTAGTCTCTCACCCCCAGCTTTGTGGATTTTCAGAGATGATGCAATTTATAATGAAGGCAATAACTTTAATGTGACATGATACAGTACTTTCCAGGTTAAAAATTATTCAGTCTATTTCCAGTGTAAATGAAAGTAAGATAAAATAATTTATACATATTTGCTAAGTTGTTATCCAAAAAAGTGCATGTTGTGTAGGAACAATGTTTTTAAATAGAAACTGTTGACTTTGTAGCATTTTTAATTGTTTTGAAGATTTTAAAATTATTTCAGGGAATATATCTGCTGTGTGTTGGAAAGGAAGAGATTCTGTATGTGCCTTGCAGTACTGTAACTTAAAACAAACTTTCTGAGGCTGCAGAAAATGAGAAAAGTGTGTTACTAGTCAATTATTTTTTGTCAGTATTAGAAATCAAGACATTTATAGAAAGCTTTTAAGTTTTCGGAAGTAAAAATCTGGTAGTTTGAAATGCATTAAGTGTTGCCCTTTATTTTTTGATTTAAAAAAAAAATTGCATACCTAGTGATCTCTAACTTTTATGGCCTGCACTACTAAGAAAAAACTGGTCATAAATACAAAGCAGTGTTTGTGAAGTTGCAGAAAGGCTGCCTGTATTGATCTTTGCTGAGGAGCTGTGCTTCTAAGAGTCCTTTGAAGTCTTGCCTTCAGGTTTTGCTTGTAGTGAGAAGTTTCTGGTGAGTTCAGGATTTTTTTTTTCCTATCTGCAGAAGCCCCAAAATGATTCTGCCTATGGAGCAGTGTTTGCTTGCTCATTAGACCAGCAGAGATGGAGGATCCACTTTTTTAAGTCTTGGCAGAAATAACAACTTTGTTTTTTATGTGCAATGAGGATAACAGAAGCAAAGGAGTTACACTGTCAAACCTGGTGATTAATTCTTAACTTGAATAATCTTAGAGTGAAGTGTAAATTTCTTTAAAGTATTTTTACAAAATTCTGCACTGTTTTGCTGTGTTTTTTATATTCTACTAGGTGAGAAGGTATGTCCTTAAAAAGCATGCAGACCTGGCAGGTTTTAGCTTAACTATATAAAAATAAATTTCTTAGGAAATGCTTTAAAAAGCATAAAGTAAGTTGGGAAACTGAAATCTTGTTCATATGATTCTAAAAATATGGAGTTTAGTCTGAAAGGTAACTTAGCTTGCAAGCTATTTTTATATTATCACTAAAACTATGCTATTTACTCTACTGTAGGTTCATATGTTACTGCTCAACAAAGCCAGAGCAGCTCACTTTGATTTTTTTAATACTTTCCAAGCTTTGTTGTGACGGTTTGTGATATCTTGGCTTTGACCTACGCTTTTCGTTGCTATCTCAGTTGTAGGTCTCTGAACCAGGGGTTCAACTGTGGAAATGTAGAATGTTTTGAGTCCAGCATGAGGAACGTTTTCATTTTGTTGTACTTGGACGAGGTTTTCTTGAAAGCTCACTTTGCCTTGAAATTCTTTCAGTCTGAGAGGGTTTTTTATTGCCTTTTAGGCTCCTCTGCCAGTTAACTCTGGTTCTAAAATGTTTTATATGACAGGTTAATTTGGCTTTCCTCTCCCAGATTGTGAGGACACACTAAAAAGTTGACTACTGTTTGCATTACAATGAGAGTATTTTGTCTCTCTTTCAATTTACTATTCATTTTAAAACACTATGAAGTAGAAGCAGGGGCAAGTGGTTTTACTCTATATGAAATCATGATTTTGTAAAGGTCAGTTTTGTTTTTATGTTCTCACAGTAAAAATATAAATTATGTAGCCTACCTAAAAATAACATGCAGAATGAGTTTGTATACCTGTTGTACTATATTTATTTCATGAGCTCTTAGAAGGCTTTCTACACCCTTGTTTGCCTGTCCTAAATTAGATGTTAAATATGGAAAATTTATATGAGAGTAATGTCAATCAGGTTGGATCTGTTTAGGTACAAAATGATGGGTGTCTCAAACTGAAAACAACTTCTTTCTTTCCCCTTGTTGACTTTTGTTGATGGAGTTACTTGGGGTTTTACAAGTAGATCCTAAAACTCAGAATATCTACTTCTAAGTCTGTTTGCTGACCTGACAGCCGTCGTACTGGCTGATTAGTCAGACCTAACTTGGAAGGTTTCAATAAACTTGGTGGAAGTGGAGAAGTATTTCATGCTCTGAAATGTACACCCTTTTTCATTGTTGACAGTAATGGTGTTGCATGCCTCTATCTTCTGGACATAATATGAGAGAACAATGTACATATGGTACTTCGATTTCTGTTGCCTGTGAATGAATGCTGGATGGTTTGTTTATTGACCTTTTTGGCCCCATTCCTAATTTGTTTTCTAAATTGAATCCATAGAAAGATATGAAATACATAAGACTGTTTCTGAAGCTTAGGGGTTTTTTTGTTGTTTCCTGTCATGAAAGGTACATGTTTGTACCAAACTCAAAGGTGGTATGTCTTTTAAAATCATATTTCCTTTTAACAAGACAAATTGTGATTTCGTCTTTGTTTTAATGGTCACTGGAGTTGTATTGACTTTCTTCTGTGCAGTTCACTTTGTACAGTTTTTTCATGTGGAGCGTTACAGTGGATTGCTGTGCATGTCACCTCTGCAGCCAGTGACGACAATAACTACAAGCCCATTTTTCCAGGATGAGGAGAGAAGGCTTCTTTGGATAGCTAAACAAATCACACCTTCTGACTAGCTTTTTTCCCTCCTGTGTTTTCTTCCCTTGTTCTCTTCTCTGAAAGTTAAATATTTTATCTTCTGCATGCCTGGAAGTTTAATTTCATGGGTAAGCCCCAATTTATTTTTTTTAATCTGTAGCAGTGTGGTTGTTTATGGGATCAGAGTACTACTTTTTTAGTGACAGGCAAAGGACAGAAGCTATGAGCTAGAAGAGTGTTAGAACAAAAGCAAGTAGCTATAAACTTTCTGTAAATAAGATTTAGATTAAAAACAAAATTCCTAATTACTAGAACTAATTCTGGAACAACCTTCTGGGCAGAGACCTGCTTTGAAGGAAGAGCCAAGTGTATCTATGAAAGAAATGAAATGCAAAGTGATGTCTGAGTAGAAGGCAACTAGACCTGATAAACCAGAGGTCCCTTCTAGTCCCTTCCTAGAGTTTTGCTCTTCTATTGTGCTTCCTGTCTTGACACATTGCCAGTTTTCTTTTTAAAGCTCAGAGATTAAAGTGTAAATGAAGGGAATACCAAACTGTGACATAACAACAACAAAGGTTGACTGCTCAGTTCTGGGTAGTGTTGGTGTCTGATTTACGGGAATGAGGCATAAAAGTTATCAAGTCACGGCAGGTGGAATCTAGGAATGTTTGTGATCCAAAGAAATGTGCTCAGTTTCTAACACAAGGCTGATTCCCTGGTTAACAATCTACAATGAGATGTAATGGGTTGTACCCCTTGGTATCTTCAGTAGGCTGTAATCAAATGTAAATTACTGGACTTTTTCCAAGGGTGAGCAAATGATCTGTGGTGTGAACGAGATCAAAATAGACAGCCTTCAAGGCTTTCATGTTCAAACCATCATAGGCCTACCTAAATCTGAATTCCTAGCTATGAGTAGTATGCTCTTAAATCACAGAGGTGTTGGGTCAGATTGAACAGCTGAGAACTGAAAATTGTGTGATGCTGTTTGCGTTGTGTCCAACACTGTTTGTTCTGTGTGGACTTGGGAGCAAGTGAGTATCCCTGTTTTACCAGGTGGGTTTTGGAGACTTGGCCTGGGAGTTGAGCTCCAGCTGTGATGTGTAGTGTGGCACTGGCTTACTACACACGCTTTTTATGTGTTTTAAGTGCACACGCATCCCCCCATTCACTGTGAGTCTTGCTTCTGCTTGAATGAAAGCATCCAGATCAAAGGGAGGGCAAACAAAACTAGCCAGAGTAAAGCAGAGATTAACATTTTTAAATATAATATGCTGCTTTCTTATTTAAAACAGAAGGATTTGGGGTTTTTTTTTATAAGTGTGCTGGATTCTAGACAGGAATGTGGATTCAGGATACACTTTTCTTGTTTCTTTTTTTGAAGGTAATATTTTTAGGAATCAGTTGTAAAAGTGCTGGAATATGTCAAAATGCACAACCTTCAATGTTAATAAAACGCCACCTTGGTGAACAGCATGCTACCACACACACTGAAATGCTGGGATACTTGCTGGCTGGCTTCCCCAGGCACCAACTGGGAAGAACAGCTGCTGCCTGTGAACCGTGCCCTGCTGGGTGGCCATGGGAGACCTGCACCATCATCTGCATCTGTGGGTGGCCGGAGGTGCTGGAGTGCTGCCTCAGCATCTGTGTGCAGCAAAGGCCTCGAGGGGAGCCCGAACAGCCACTGCTCGGGTGCCAGCTCAAGAGGGGCACAGTCCCCAAGCTCCTCAGTGGCACCTCCAGGCCCAGGGTGGGTGATGTGGGGACCCCAAGCAGTGCTGGCAGAGCAGCACCTCTGCCAGGCAGCCAGTGGTGGTGGGTGTGTGGGTGCTCACGGCGTCGGTGTGTGGGAAGGGGGTTTAGGGGTGAGGAGGAGCTGGCACTGAACTGAAATGTGACTACCAAACTGCACAAGTGACAGGGTGGCTCCAGTCTCATGTAGAAGCTGCATATGTTTTAATGGTAACTTCACTGCTGTACGATTGTAACTTCAGTGTGATTCCACCAAAGGATACTTTTTCGACAGTGCTTTGTGTTCTCCAAGCCTGATCTTTCCAAAATTTCCATTGCGTCCTTATAGCTGTGATATTTTGAAGGAAAAATATCTCAATAGGCATATTGAAAATATGGTCCTGAGGAGAGTATTTCAGATTGATATTAAAAAATTAATTCAGCAACAGGATATGTGATTGTGCAAGCAGCTGCAATATCAGCATCCTTGAGGCCAGTGGTCTCCAAAATTTTTCTGATTGCACACCCCTATCAATAAAAACTTCTAAGTGTGCAGCCAGTGTATGTATATTTATTCTTAATTTATGTGTGTACCACTGTTCTAATATATTATGTACATACCCAAGAGTAGAAATTGAAAAAGTATGAGAGGAAAATGAAATAAAGACTATTTTTAAATTATTTAACATTTTGTTTGTTAATTGTACAAAAAAAGCTTCTTACACCCAAATGGATTGTCTTGGGGTGCCTGCACCTGACTTTGGAGACCACTTCTCTAGGGTATAGCCTTGAAAAGAGTTTGAACTTGATGGGAACAGGTATCAAAACTGACCTGTTTATTATTATGGTTTCTTTTACTCCACGAATACAGACTGTTGTCATTAACTTTATGCTGCGTGATCATGTTTTGGATCCCTATTTATTCAGAGTTCTTACGAAATTAAGTGCTGTGAACTGTTTCCTACTGTGTGCATTAAATGACAAGAAAAGAGCTGTCAGTCTTAAGTGGTTTGCAGAGATGCAAAGCCATTCTAGTTCTGAAGGGGGGGGCATATCCCTTGCCAAACACAGGGATGTGTTAGTACTTGGCTTTAAAGGTTAGTACTGTTTTTCAACCAACTTGCCCTTTCTCAAATGTTCTCTAAAAAATTGCAATATTTAGTGCTCAGATTCCTAAAGTTATTCAATGTTCTTGCTGTATCTTTGGTGGTGTTTATTTTACTGAACTACAGTTGAAATAATTTTTGCAGTATGCCTGTTCTTAAATCTCACAAACTGGCTTAAATTTTTAATAGTATTTCATACTAGTTTTTAAAAATCAGTAGGGCAAATGAGAGTTTTACTGTACGTGTGTTGGGCTGCATAAAAAAGTCAAAATATATATTTTTAATTGCCTTGGAAGGTTTCTGAAAATACCTAAGTTTTCATGTGTTTGACTTGAGATGAAAGATGGATGTTTTAGTAAAATATAAGGGGGGTGGAAGCTTTTTGAAATTGTATATTTTATCTGTAAACCTCAGCTTGAAGGTTCTCACACAAAAACATGGAAAATGAGTCAGAGCTGAGAATTCTTAATGGACCAGTTAGATCTGGAGAATGAAGTTGCTGAATTTCCTGTGCATTTAAGTTGTAGTCACATGACAATGTTTCGTTTGAGTTGTCTTCTCAATTAGTGATACTTAAATCTTCAAAGAAGATGAAATGACCTCCAACTCATTGAAATAGTTAAGACCATCGCTGTTGGTTAAAATGCAGCCGCTCTCAGTGAACAGGGAAGTTATGGCACAGAAGGATTCAGGCTGCCTGTAAGTAAAGACAAGGTCCTCCAAGTCTCGTTTCAACTTCTCTGTATTTTTCCTCAAGTTTCCCCAGACTAGAAGTTGGAAGAAGGCTTTTGGGTTTGGTTGTTTTTCTTGACTACAAGAGTACCTAGGAAACTCAAACAATTAACAGGCCAGTTAATAATCTGTGAATTACTGCTGGGTGGTGAATTGTGTGAGAGGGAAGGGAAAGGTTTGGGTTGCCCTCAGAATATGTAGTTTGAAGTTGAGTCTCCTCTGGTTGGCTGCCCACACCTCCCTCTGGCATTAGAAACAGCTGCCTTTATGTGGTCTTGGGATTAAGTTTGGTACTGCCTGTGAGGATAAAAATCGTGGGAACCTCCCTTTCATCCAAGTCCTATCCAGGCTAATTGAAGAATTATTCTTGACCTGAACTTTCAGTTTTTCTTTGATTAAGTAACGTGAATCTGCTAACTGCCAAGGGAAAGGACAGATCAAGCTTTATTTAATGTTATAAAAGACCTAATCGTAATTATTTTTCTTTTAAAATAAATGCTTTGGTTCCAATAGAAGCTGCTAGTTTTGTGCTGTGCTTCAAAATTCCATGGCTGCAAGAGGTGTTTCCTACTGCTAAGACTACGAAAAAAGCAACTATGCAGAATTCCTTGGGGAAGGGGCTGCAGTATAAACGAGTAACTAGGTGGATGATTCCATCATTTGAATTTGTCTGCTGTGTTTTCCATTTGGGGATTGATGTGAATAAAGACATGTAGGAATAATAAGCAATATGAGCCTGAGGATATGGAATAGAAAGCAAACAGGCTTCAAGGACTTAATCTCTTTTTTTAAAAGCAGTTACAAAAGTTTCCACGGAAAAGGGATCAGTTCCTGGAATGGGATCCTGGGCAGTGTCAGTGTGATCTTGCACGGCAGCCTACAAGGCTCGTGCTGCTCCCACAGGGTATGTTCCAGTGGAAGGCGTGTATGGAAAAACTAAAATGCTGTCAGGTCTGAAGTGCACCCTCTGCTCCCAGACCACAGGCCAAAGTGTAGTCATAGATGAAGGCCATTTCCTTTCATTGTGGGTATGGAGGAACAGTATTTCTGCAACTTCTCATTTTCCTGGGAGCAAATCTGATACGGAGTTTTGTAGTCTGTGGTCCGTATTTCTCCAGCTGTGACTGTATAGTGTAAGCCACGAGTTAGGAGACACTTTTGAGTGAGCAAGGTTTGTAGCTGCTTACTTGACTTTTGACCTCAAGTCAGCTCATCTCCATCTCTCTTGGTCCCCTTTAGCGATCAGGATTTGCTGAGTGATAGAACCCAGGAAGAACTGTAGAGAGGGTAGCAGCTCACTCACATTCCACATTCTGGGAACAGGCACAAATGCTCGGATTTGGAGAGGATTTGATGAAAGGAAAATGACTGGAGGGTTTTGAAAAAGAGGGAGAAGCTGGAAAGAAATGTGAGCAAGAACTTCAGAGCATGTGGGTATGCAAAGCTGTGGATTTCCTACTCTTTTTGGGACCAAAGAGAAGATGTTTAAGCAAAATAATACCAACTTCATATGTCACGTATACATGAGGAAAAACTGTGTGGGAAAAAGTAT
Organism: Myiozetetes cayanensis; assembly: GCF_022539395.1. NCBI lineage: Eukaryota > Metazoa > Chordata > Aves > Passeriformes > Tyrannidae > Myiozetetes > Myiozetetes cayanensis. The sequence goes on along the minus strand of NW_026087654.1, from coordinate 206,656 downwards.
AGCAATCATTTGGTCAAGGTAATTGGGACCTATTTCTATTTTCATTATTATTTGAGCTAAACTAATGCCCAGCCTCCTATCTCTCTGCATTGTAATTAAGCAAATTTTTGGACCAAAGAAAATATTTTGAGGGTTGTCTTTTTAACTTAATCTCCTTTGGAAACAGCTATTTAATTTTCTCCAAATAATTTTCTGCCTTGTATATTCTCCCTATTTTTTTTAAAGGATCCTGCACAGTTTCTCATTTAAAGAGGTGTGAGTGTGTGTAACAACAATTAGTCTCATTTGATGTAATAGGTATCTTTAGGTTGTAGATAGCTCTGTCCCTGAAACCTCCTTCACCCCAGATTTTTTTAGGATGTTATCCTTCAGGATATCACTAGGACCCAGAAAAAATTATTCTCTTTACCTTCAAGTGCCTCACAGAAGACTAAGGGGATGCAGCCAGAGGCTCACTGGATAAGAGAAACTGCAGTATCACTAAGCAGGGAAAACTGTATTTTGAACAGTTTTCTCAGCAGCTCTGTCCTCAGTAGTGGTTTTCACCAGTTCTGCCCTGTCCATCTGGCAACTTCCTTTTTCTTATTCTCCCCTAAAGAAATCTGGTGCAAATCACGATACCTAAGAAATGTTTCCTTCTACGGCTTCAGCAGTGTTGTGGTATTTTCCCTTTTCACATCCACTCTCATTTATGTACTTTGTAGCACATGGCTGTACATAATACCGTTTCTCCCTTGGATTGCTTTTAAATGTTACTGTGATAAACATCATCCCTAAATGTATCAAACCTGGGATAATAGAAATGGAATTAAGAAACTTAAAATTTTGTTATGTCTACAAAACCTGAGGTGACTTCCTGTAAAGTCTCTGTTTTGCATTTAAAAATTCAGGCAAGTAGCTGTTACAGAAAAGAGTTACCTGTGCCTTCAACACTTTTAAGAACTGCTGCTAAGAAATCTGTGTGCCCACCGTTAGAAGGGAGGTAGTAGAGTGGTAAGGTTTGCTCCAGGTATTTTTAGGGAATTGCATTGTTAAGAGGTTCTCACAAAGGCCAATCACTGCTCATTTTTATGCAAAGGCTTGTGGTTGCAGGTGCTTGAACCATCAACGATTCAGTGCCAAATTAGCTATTTTATGTTTGGCTCTGAATAATGTTGAACTACAGGACAGCACAACTGTTCTGCTGGTGGTGGGGCTTGGCAGTTTGGTGTTGGCTGGAGGGAATGGCAAATTATGGCTCTGTTCCTTCAGATGGAGCCATGGACCACTGGTGATGGCGAGAGGTAACAGAAATGTTGACTTGGTTTTGTTCATCTGGAAGTCTGAACTAAGTGACACCACTTAGTGTCTGATTACCAAGTAGAAGCTTGCCCTGTATTAACAGGGTATGAAAAGTGATGAAGCAAATTGTTTTGTGACTTCCATTACTGCTTTTGAGGGCAGAGGAATTTCTGAAATTGAATTTCACAGTTGTCAGCTCTAAATTAATCTGTGCATGTAGATATAGGATGTAATGAATGGGAAGGAATATTTCTGATTAAGACTACGCTGACTCAAGTATTCTTGTACAGTCTTGCTTGTTTTTTTTCTCTTATTGACCTAATTCAGATATCAGAGTTGTAACTGTAGCTGTGTTTCGTTTTCAAGGACTTCTGTACATCTTCTGTTGCATCCTGATGTAAGGTTTTAACTTGCTTTGAGCAGCACAAAATTTTATAAATATATTCCATGTATTATAATTTAAAAGGAATGGTTTTACAACATTTAGTTACTGAGATCCCTGATGTGCTATATTAATTTTGGAGTAATTATGTCTTTATCCAGTAGAGAGCACTAATGACGCTGCTGTATTTTAATTGACATTGCCATTGAATTATTTGCGGTTGTCTTAAAGTTTTGTGCTGTGGAGGACTGGGCTGGGATCAGGACTATGGGTTTTTCTCTCAATCAGTGTGTGGCTGATGCTCTGCTGTAGATAGTTTGGGAGGAAGGAATGTAAAGCAGGAGTCTGCAGGAAACGCTAAACTAACATTTCCCTGCAGTTTGGAGTGGCAGCAGTGCTCTAGTCTCTCCTTTCCACTAAATGGCTATGGGCAGGCCTTTAATGTAGCATTTGATCACCATTCCTCTTGGAGCAGCTGGTGCCAGAGCTGTCAGGATAAATGGCTGACTGACTGCTGGTGCTACAAGTATCTTAAATGTCTCAGTGGTATGGTATAATCAAGGTAGTTCCAGCCGTTTTCTGTGTGGGCAGAATCTTACCAGCAGTGGCTAAGAAAGCATTTTTATGAATCATCTTTTAGGGTCTACCTTGGCTTCAGACAGCCAGGCTGGTCATGAGAGAGTTTACTGAAGCTGAAATTCTAGAGTCCTCGTGGATAGTGCAGAGAAGTGAGAAAGACTAAATTGTCTTCGAGATGTCAAATACAGTTTGTCGCCAGCAGGTTAAAAGTAAAAATCTCTCTACTCACTTTGTGACAAAATTAGAGGGAGCCAATAAGAAAACAGAAACACACCCAAAAAAATGTTTCAAAAGAAATGAGTATCTCAAATTGTGTCCTGGGTAAAATGTCTCTCACCATGCTCAGTCCAACTGAGTTTGTTCTTAATAGCCCAGTGAACTGTTAACATTACTTCTGGAGCATGAAGGTGCTGCCTATAGGAGAAAAAGGTGTTTTAATTCTCCCTTAGGATAATAGAAGAATTTTAATAATGTGACCAGTGCATATTAATCTTGCTAAATAGCAGGCAATCTGAAACAATCATGCTGAAAGAAGCGTGAGTTATAGTAATTCATCTCAGTCTTGGATGAATTTAAGAATAACTGTCTGGAGGCAATGTGTTTATTAAATTATTTGTAGGGACTCACAGGAGAAAAGCAACAGCCACACTATGGTGCTGAGCATGAACTTGTAGTACTACCTCTAGGCTTATTGTATTAGATGATGTTTGGTTTGAATTTAGGAGACCACAGTATTACCTCAGAAACAAATCCCAATTTTTATCCTTCCTACTCAAGTAGAACCTTTTCTGTGAGAATTAAGAAAAAAAAAAGGGTAAAAGGTCTAAGCATGGGTAAGATAGTGTATTTAAATAAGCTGTGGAACTTATTAAAAAATAGCATCTTTCTGTGTTTAAAAGTCAAATTGTTATGGAAAATGTGCTTGCTTGGGGTTTATTGGTTAGAAGAATTTCAGGTTTTTCTAAGTGAACATGGATACTTTTAAGAAGACAGTCACAGGAGTTGCTGGGAGATACATGAATTTTGTGTGTTGGTTTTTGATAATATGAATGCAGTTAATTAATGTAGCTGTCATAACAGTTAACTCTATTCTGCTTTTAATTGCAGTTGTCAGTTGGTCCTAAAATCTGCCATATGGTAACAATCTGCATTAAAACACTGGCCTGCCTGAAGTGAAATGGGAGTCTTGCCATGGACTTCAGCAAGTCCAGGATTTCGCTCTGCTCTTCATCTTGCATGACTATTGCTATTCAGGGTGTGGCAAATATACTATATTCTGCATCCTGATTTATGGGAGCATTTGCTGAGCAGATGTTAGGGAGCTAAACTTGTTCATTTCAATCCATCTCTCTTAGCAAGTGAAAGAGTGAGGCCAGATCGGTCTCAGGTGTGATTCTGTTCACTTGGGATGCTTGTAGCCATTACAGTTTCTGATGAGTCAGGGACATCATGCTGCATCTTTAAAATGCAGCTATAAACTAAATAAGGGGTTGGACTAGATGATCTCCAGAGGTCCCTTCCAACCCCAGTTATTCTGTGGTTTATTACTTCTGTGGTTGTGAGCAAGCTGACCAAGCCTGCGCTGCTGCAATGAGAGGAGTGGGGAGGGGAGGCAAAGCTAAAGCAGTGGGGGCCAGGTGGGTGTGCTGAGTGTCCAGGTCAGCTGCTGATGTGGTGTCTTCCTTCTCCAGATCATTGCCTCCCCCTGAACTGGGGCCACCAGCTAGCCACCTGTGGCGAGGGAGAGTGCCTTTATACACGTATAAAGCACTTGGTTTCCAATTTCCCAGGATAAACATTGGTCTTAAGGTACAAAATAAGGTTAGCCATTACTGTTTAGCTTAGAAGAACAGTAAGAAAAACCTCCCTTGCCCATATTTTTTTTTCCCCAAAATAACACTGTGCTTTATTAGTTCAGTAATGGGGGGAGGGTGTTTTTCAAAACCCCAGTTTACAATGAAGATAAAATAAGAACACATAACTGGAATATCTTAGCCAGAGCCCACTGTGGGAGTCACTCCCACAGTTATGTCTGGTGCTCGCCAACTCCTACTGAGCCTGGTATTTTCCCATTGCATTGTTTTTACTGATAGCTTCCATTCAATAATAACAGGAATCTTTGCAAGGGTGAAAGAGATTATCGCTCTTTATAATTGAGTGAAGAATTGTTAAGTACTTTCTACAGCCCCTGAAGAATGTGTGGCCTGAAGGGTAAAATAATCTCAGGATTTCATCTTTTTTCTTTACTTAAAACAGTTGGTGAGCATTTTGTCCCGTGTTCAGATGTAAAATAAGATCTTTCCTCTTTTGAATCTCTTTTGGGGAGGAGCTGTAAATGAGGGAGGAAGGCTGCCAGGGATAATTACTAAAAAGCCCAGGGTTCTCATCTATATATGTAGTCACAAGATGAAGCTGTACAGTGTTTTGTGTTGCAAAACACAGAGTACATTTTTGTGAGCAATAACAGTAAGAAGAAGTCAGAATAAGATAACACCCTTTCCCCCCATGTATTTCCAAGGAAGACTAATATCTGACAAAAATTGTTTAAATGTTATTGATGTTTAACTGAGAACTCCTGATACAACAGCAGAGGACAAAAGCTGAGCTTGATTTCAAGCCGAAAAAGAAGGATGTGCTTGAGATAACTTGCCTGCTCTGTAACATTCCCCCACTGCAGAGGGGTGTTGTCAGCCTCCGGCATTCAGACCCTTTAGACCCCTTCTACTCTGTGTGTACAGAAGAGCCACAATAATAAATGTTTCCATCTGCTTCTGGTTAGGAGTGTGCGTCTTATCCTATCCTCCACAGCAATCCCTGCACTTGAGGCAGCCAGGCGTGATTATTTCCATTAGTGAGAACCAAGATCACACCCTGAAAAACCCCATGTGATCCAAGCCTGCTGCAGATTGCCTGCTGAGCAGTGCAGGCCACTCTGAGATCATCACACTGATGTCCTCTATGCTGACAAGGTCCCGTATGTTGACTGTGTTGCTGTTCCAAGCCCCCTCTGGATGGTTGTCCTGTTGCACGTGTGGCTTTCTGCGGCAGGTGTGTTACACCGTGGCCACACACCCGTGCAGCAAGTGTGGAAGATTTGCATAGAGGAGCCAGAGTTCACGTGTGAGCTGGACCTTGGCTTTGGACGTGTGTCAGAAGAGGTGCAGGGATGACCACAGGCTCTGAATGTTTGGCAGGGAGCATTCAGCTCCTCTAGTGAGCTTTCCTTGGTTGCCCTGCTTCTGTTTCCCTCCCCTTCAGCTCAGTCACCCATGTCAGGTAATTTATGCCTACCTACTGGAAGGAGGGAAGGAAGAAGGAAGGAAAGAGAGGTGATTGATGGGGATGTTTTTAGTTCTTGCAAGGTGGTTAGAGGCTGTGATGGTGGCTGCCAAGTGAGAACTGAAGCCTATAAACACCTGCAAATCTTGGTCATACCTCAACCATTTGTGAATTCTCTGGGAAGATTAAACACATGGGAATAAAGCTTTATACTGCATCATCTCATTCCTGAGTCTACTTAATATTTGATTAATGCAGAGATAGGAAGCTGGTGAATGCTTAGTTTCATAAGTACTTTAAATTTGGGGGCCAAAATGTGCAGTTTTTTACATAAAGCCATTTGATTTCTGGGGGAGTGCCTTGTGAGCTCTTTGGTCCCTGCCGTGCAGAGTTCCATGTGTGTGGCAGTGTCTGGCCTATGCACCTCTATGTGTAGTTTTTAGATCTTAATTTTCTATCTATGAAATCACAATATTGGCAAAATTAGTACTAAATAAGAATTCACAGCCTCTAGAAATTAATTTAATTTTTTTTGGAAGCTACTCTGTTTTTTTTTTCAAAACAGGAAAAGCCCCTCAGACTAGCATGCCAGTACTTGTATTAAGATTTCTAAATTCCAGTGTATACTTTGGTATGTTCTTCCATCCCCCTTCTTCTTGAAGTTATCTCTAAGAATGTGTAGAAACTACTTCTCCTTAATCTTTATATGTTCTCTCTCTCTGTATCACATATCCTTAGAAATAAGCTGTAAGGAGTAGGGTTTGCACACTGACCAGAACGTGCTGCTGTTTCAGATGTTAGCTCATCAACACACTGTGAAAAAAAATTAATTCTTGTGTCATTTTAAAGATGTTTCACATTACAAGTAGAAGTTTAACATTTTTAAGATGCATAATAAGTACTAAATGTAATACAATGCCCAACCCTTTCTGCTGTTTAAGGATTGACCAGCACAGTGAAGATGGTGAGAATTACTTGGGTGTAGGAACTAATTAGACTAACTCAAAAATCAGACTAGATGGTAGTTTTAATGTTTCTTAAGCCCACAACTGTGTCCTACAGTCTTAAAGTTTCATAGGTGGATGAGCCCATTTAACAACTGGTAGCGGTCAGAAGGGAGAGATAGTATCCTCTCACCTTGAGATGGCTTTGGTGTTTGTGACTGCGTTTAAATCAATTTAAAGCACTCAAATGCCTTTCTGGTCTGCTGAATGTTCCCACAGATATTCTGGCTTGTTTTCAAAACTGTGTGACGTGGGGTGTTGGTTTCTCTTCTTGATTTTTTTTTTTTTTTGGGGGGGGCGGGGAAGGGTTTAAAGTTCTGCTGGGATAGTAAATTGCATCAACCTCCTTCCACACTTGAATGAGTGCTGGTGTCAGCACAAGGGAGGGGGTGACCTGCACAGCTGGGGAGCGAAGGGAAAGGGCTGAGAAGAAGGTATTACAGAAGGGAAGAGGGAAGCCTTCCATCTCTGGAAGGGCTGGCATGTTAATTCGACTCAGTTCTATCATAGTGCTATATACTTGTCCTTCAGATATTATAGATGTCCCCTTCGAGAAGCTGAAGGAGTGCAAGGAGGATAGTGGGGAGATGTCCTGCCTGTTAAATGAAGGATGCAAAACCCTGCTATCTAATTAATTCACTGAGGAAATACATGTATCTTTGTCTCCCACTAATGTGTGAAGAAGGTGTCAAAATTTGCTTTAGCAGACAGAAGGCACCATAATAGTAACACTAAGAATGGAGCTTACCTGCTCTTGATTTATTAATGGCTCTTGTGGAATTTGAGCTGATTTATCAAGATGACATCTATCATGCTTAGTACTTCTACACAAATAGCCCATCAGTCATTCATCAGTGACACTTCATTGAAAGTTATGTTTTGTTGGTTTTTTTTGCTCAAAGCCCTCTAGGCACAGAAAATTGTTTTGATCTGTGTTCACACAGCTCTTTCCCCCTCTTCCTCCTCTTACAGTAATTTGGGTTTGGGTGGGTTTTTGTGGGTTTTTTTAATAATAAGGGTATACCAGATTCATACTACCAGCTGTATTAGTTTGAAAGGACGTGGGTTTGTGATGCTTATACAGAAGTAAGATGCTGTACATGGGCAGTCTGAGGTGTTCTGGGAAAGCCTGGTGTCCCAGGTCACCTGGGTAGTACTATTCCTAAAGGGATTGGATTAAGTTTTTTCTGGATGTTTGCAGAGTGAGAGAATTCTGCAGTTTAAAGATGAAAACTTGTCTCTATGATGTCACTGTCATCTTGCTTTGCATTTGATGTCCCAGCAGGTACCTTTTCCCCAGCGCTGTGAGTTGCAGAGTCCTTTTCCCACTCACCACCACTGGAGCTGAGGGTTATTTTAGTTCAGCTGCTCACAGGTATCACACTCCTTCCATTGCAAAAAGTACTACATGGCCTCAAATAGTGTCCTTGGCCTCCCAGCTTTCCCCCACGAGTGTGCAGTAGCTGCTACAAGAGGGTCCCCACACCTAGTGCAGGATTTACCTCTGGAATAGGAGCACAAGGAGGTGTATTTTGTGATTGTTGATAGAGGGGTGGAAAATGTCCTCGTGGTCTGGTGGCTTGCAGGGCATGAGGAGGAGGAGGACAAACAGTGGCTTTGGATTGGGTTTTGTTGGGGCTTCTTTTCTGGGAAGAGGAAACAACATTTCTTCTCTGGATCGGGCCTCATGGAAACAACAAACAAAAGAGGAAGCGCCCAGTTAGAAATGATTGACATGGGGAAGGGAAATATTGTTTGCTCAACAGATACATTTTGGGTGGGGAGAAAAGTGAGTAGAAGAAATAGAATAGCCAGTTCTAAATGGGTGTAAGAAGAAAAACTGCAGATTTAGAACAAGCTATAGCCAAGGAACAAGATGTCTAAATGCTCTAATTAAAACCACAGCTCTCTTTGGGAAGTGATATAGGCCCTTACAGCAGACTAGAATTAGTACAAGTACAAGCTAACAATACCAGGAGGGAAAGATTGCCTGAAGGGCTTTCATATCGTAAGTTTTAATACCTCAAGGCAAGCCAGTGTGAAAGCTGTTCACATCAAGGATGGCTTGGCAGTGCTTTTCCCAAAATATTATTTTTGGGCTGCTCGTCTCTAGTGCCTGGTGATGTGGCTTCAGGGAGGGAGACTGCACGTTTGTGTAGCATGTGAGTTCCTGAAACCATGCTGAGCTCTGGGGGATTCTTTATATGGCAACCAAAGCCAAGCCACAGCTGCCAGTAAGGACGGTGTCCTCCAGGTAGTGCTTGTTATTCAGCAAAAATAGTTGGGCTTTTCAGTCTATTTAAGGTGCTTCCTCTCCTTGAACACTTCATTCTGCCTGCCTGCCTACTACCTGGGAATGTTTGGATTGCTTGCTCGTGATTGGATTGAAATGCTTTACTGCATTGTGCCCAGGAAAGCCATTTTGGTTTGGAACTCAGTCCCTTCCTGCGTTCTACTGGGAGGACTGGTACAGCCTTCAGTGTAATAGGCTTTTGTTCTGCATGTGTACCCTCACCATCCAAGCTCCTGCATTTTTAGAAATTGTGTGCTAGGTATGATATCCTTCTGAACTTGTAATTTCCTTTTTCTTGGACTACTGTGAGAGAAGGTGAGAATAAACATTCAGCATGACGTATTAAATGGATATGCATAAAATGCATACCGAGTATAACATCTAAGCAAGGCAACTGGAACTGTGAAAGGAGCAAAGCTGACAGTGATAGAGCCTTATATTGCAAACTTGGTGTGAGGATCAAGTTAACGTGGACTCCCAGGGAAAGGAGAAAGAGGTCTTGTCTTTCAGATCAGATGTGAGAAAGAAGGAATTAACTCTTGAAAAGGAAGATTGTTAGATACATGGACAAAACTCCTGGAACAGAATCCCAAGTCACCTTGCATAACACTTCGGGAAAGTTGCCCATGATAATTGTATACCCCTGAATATACATAAAGAAGTCAGGAAGAATTAAAAGAAAACCAATAAAACCATAATGTCTTAAGAAAATAAGGTAAATTTATAAAACTTACAAAATATGCTTATTTAAAACACTTTATAAAATAACTTGAGGGAACGGTTAATGCAGACTAAAATAACCTTTAGTCAACAGGATGTAACTGGTCCTGTTTCCTTCTATTTTGAGCATTTTATACCAACAGGTAGGATTTGTGCAGTAGTTTTAAATTACTGTAACCATAAAAGAGAAATTGGGAATGTGAAGGGAATCAAAGTACTCACTTTGCCTAGTTTAGACCTGGCAGAGGAGATCATATTCCCCAAACTTACTCTGCAGCTGGTGGGAGGAAGGCTGGGCTGGTGGCTTTCCACGAAGATCTAAAGTTCATGGAAATTTAAACAGCTACCATAAATTTCCAGGCTTGACCATAAAGAAGAATCTGGATGAACTATTTTTAGTACCTGTATCAATGTAATTGTATGCCAGCAAATAGTGCTGACCTAATGAGGAGATTAGAAAGTAAACTCTCTCCTTACCTGGTAGCAGTTGGGGTCAGTTGGTTTTGTGTGACTAGATTAGATGTTGTCAGAGAAAAATAGACTGCAAACATAGTTTGTGAAAACCTGAACATTGATCTTTAGAAGTTTGATGATCTTGTTATCATAATCTGTCTCTTACTTAATCTTATATCATAATCTGGTTTAGGTGAGTATATAACAAATGGGTGAAGGTTTTCTTAAGGTTTCCATAATAGTTTTCGTGTTCTTTTTTTAGTGAGAATGTTGATAGGAGAGTCTAGGGGGAGGAAAAAGTGCCAGATATACAAACCTAGTGGTGTCTTCCAGGAATCTCTTACCTTTCTGGATCAATCTGAACGCTAAAATGGGACACCCACGGCATTTAACTTGGCATCCCTTCAGGAGGTGGCTGGGACAGCACAGCCCCCTCCTTTGGCAGCAGCTCTGGAAGGAGACATGCTGCTCCAGGACACAGGAAAGGAGATTCCAGCAGAGTACAAACACAGCTCCAAAATGCTAACTTTGAAATTCAGACACTCAGGCAAACAAACATCCACACACTGTGTCTTACAGGGGACCTGGAAGGGACACATAAGCCAACGTGCAAGTTGAGCTGCAGAGTTTTTGCCAGTGGTTGTGCAGTTTCTGTACAAAAATCTCAGCTTTCTGGAGTCAGAGCACTGACAAAGACATGGCTAAACTCTCTGTGATCAATCTAAGCAAGGAATAGTTTCTTGGCAGGAGATGCTGAATTAGACCTTAAGTAGAACCTGGCGATGAAACAGGAGAGAAGTCATTACACACACCTCATATCCCTGGGAAACTGGGATGGAGGGACCTGGCCAAAATTGTGTTGCTGTTGGTTAATCTGGTAGTTGTACTCTCAGCATTATGTCAGCTGCCCTATGCTTCTCACAAAGGGAAAAGTGTAAATAACTTATTTACCACTTAGTAGACAATTAGTAATTTACAAAAGAATTGTAATAAAAAAGACCCTGGTGTGGGTGTAAAGGCAGGAGCTTTGAAGTCTGGCTATGATTATAAGTTATGCATATTTGTGGCTGAGGGAATCTTTCTATCTATCATGTTTCTAAAGTTCAATTTTTTACAAGACAGCTATATTAGTTTTAAAAGGAAGCTGTTCTGAATGCCTGAGCGCATATGTCATTCCTCGTTCAAAACTGGATATTAAAAAAAAAAAAGAATATTAATATAGGAGACTCAACTTGGACTGCTGGGCTTTTGGATCCAGACTTTATGTATTTTAAACAAGGGACCACATGGGAAAGCCAGCTAGAAATGTGGGATTCTAGCTGAGTTTCCGAGTGAGCCTGCTCCTTCTCTTCAGTCTGGAGAAAGGATTTACATTTGTTCCTCTATGAAATTTGAGTGCAGACAGATACACAGGCAGAATTTCAGATCTAACCAGGTAGAGGAATATACAGAAAATGAGATCATATTTTTTTAGAATCTAGACCTACAAGTGTTGTACAAAATTTTTCCATTGAAAGTCAACAGGTTTTTCCATCCCACTAGAAGATCATCTGTGGCCGGAATTTTTGTTGAAAGCTTGGGATTTTTGCGTACATTGAAAACTCTGGAGTTTCCTTTTTATTGCTTTCTTCCCTTTCCCAAGTTAATGAAAGCATAAGAAACCATTGATGATGAAAAGCTCTGGGCTGTTGTGTTCTTAGGAAATGTAGATGGCAAGTACTTGATCAGTGGAACACCAGGAAAGGGGAAAAGCCTCTGTATTTGTTGCTCGCGTGGACAGCAGAAGTAGCAGAATTTACAACTGCAGAAGAAAAACCACATAACTGTCTCAAAACCTTCATACTAGGTATGCTCTGTGTAACTCAGGCTGTACCTCCTTTTTTACCAGCTATAAAACAGCAAGGATATTTCATCTTAAAAGGTATTTCATCTTAGGGAGTTATGTAAATGTACAAATGACTGATACATTATAGATATGCAGAGATATCAGGGTGAAAAGTAAGGAAATGCATTAGCATAAATCAATACTTGTTGTACCTACTATGCTCGCAGAAATAAATTTGGCTAAAAATTATTGCCTCTGAAACGCAAATCTTCTCATTATTAAACCATTGTTCACCAGTTTACAATGTGACTGGTTGCATGTTCCTCCTTTGGAGGAAAGATCAAATATTTTGCAAAGGAGTGATACCTTGGTTTGTGTGCTGCTGTGTGCCCCCACTGAGGAGCCCTGGGGATGAGGAAGATCCCTTCTCTTGAGGTTAAGATAAGGTGGTCCTAAAAACATATGTGCAAGGTCTAGATGCACTTTAAAGTGTATTTCTCCTGTCTTCAGAATCCAGAAATAGAATGAAAATTCAAGAAATGAACATTTCTTACCAACAGCATTTGAAGACGGCATGTTCTCTTAAGTAAGCAACATGTTTTCAGTAAATTGTTTCAAGCTGTACAAATGTGTTTGCCAATCCTCAAAGCAATCATTTGCAGCCAGTTTTTTGGATGATAATAAGATTAATGATAAAATAACACTGAAAACAATTTTAAAATAACCTTGGGGATTTAATACAAATCCGTAAATACAAGGAAATTCTGAGTTAAGGCAGCCAGAGTGTATTTAACTTTAGTCTTGTTTTGCTCCCAACTAGCACACATAGAATCATTCATTAGGAGAAAAAGGTCTAAGCACACTTGATAAAAGTACAGGCCATATGTGCTCCTTGCCAGAGCTGTGAGCAGGGCAGCACTAAGAGGATGTTGTGTTTATCTTAATTACAAGCGGTTCCCCATGTCTGTTAGAATGGATCAACAGTTTTAAAGAAAATATTGTGCTTTATTTCCTCTGCCTGTTTTATAATACTGTGTGAATAACATTGTCATCAGCTTTTCCCAGTGCCCAAGTTCACAGTGTAATAGTGATTACTGCAGCTAGACTTCAGGCCTTCCAAAATAAAAGGTATTCATTGTTCTATAACTTATTGCAATGAAAGGTTTGATCTTATGAAATCATTATTATCTTTGTATCTATGTGACATCTTTGTCGTACAAATATTTGCCATAATTACTGGGTGGCGATTATACTTTTCCAAGGTAAAATATACTAATAATTTCATACTATTTTTGTTCATACAAGCAAACAAGAGAGAAAACCCCCAGAAAGACTAAGCTTGTATTGAAATAGGTCTGACCAAATACTTCTTGGGAAATGAATACGCCTGTTTACATCATAGAAAGTTTAATCTTGGTGGGTAAGTTTATAGAAATATGGAGTTAAAAGAGTATTGCTGTCAGTCAGTCCTTGGTCAGGAAGTCTCTTTCCCAACTTATCTGTACTCCTCCATGTAATGCAAGGTCAGATACGGGCTGTGGGAGACCTCTTTCTCTTCCATGTTTTTCACAGGTAGTCTTTATCTCATACGTTTCCTGTTCTTTGAATGCCTGACTCTGAGACCTGAAACAGGTTTGCTGAAGTCTGAGAATACACAGGTACAGCTGTGTCAAGCCATGTGCTTGGAAAAATAATTTTAAAAAAATAAAATAATAAAAAAACCTAAATTTTACTTCTTGGCTGAATACCCAAAAACCAGTGGATACACTTGGCTTTAAACTTCACGTATCTCATATGAGAATCTGTATAATGGGGATAATAATCCTCACTTTGCATGAGTTTTATACTGTTACTGAGTTTTTTTAAAGCATTGTTTTTATGCCAAATTTCTTAAGCTTATGAAAGATGCAAACAAGGAAAATTCAACTGTGTAATTGTACCAACAATGACAGGATTTAGCAGCAGCCTCGAGACTTTAACTCTGCTGCGTAGACCTACGGCTCAGCCTGAAGGAGCAACTATTACAGGTGTTGGTATATAAACCTTCTTGCCACAGAAAAACCTTGTGAAGTCCAGCATGCTCATTGCAGACAGCATCTCTGAAGTGTGACCTCACACAGTTCTGGCAAGTCTCTACTGAACATGTGCAAACTCCTGTTTTTCCAGACATTCTCTGCATCGCTAAACCGTGTTTGATTTTCAAATGACAATCCCTTAACTCCCCCCCCCCGCACCCTGAATTTCTAGTCCCTGCTACATGTGAGCCACAGTTCTTATATGGAAGATTTAGCAGGAAAATAGCATCTCTCTTTTCAGCTGCATTCTTGGAAATTAGCATGGGTTTTGGCAGAAAATTTTATTAAAAAGAAAAGATTGAAGAAGGCTCACAGGATGAAATTTTGGTTGAAGAGTTAAAACTGCCAAACTACACACAATGCAAAAAGGGGTTTTATAATGAGAATCCTGGGACAGCTAACATAATAATGATCCTACTATATTAGTCTGTAATTAGATCACTTCCTTCTGTGGTGGCCAAGAAATAAATCCCTATAAATACAAGCTTTTGTGACACCAGTGGTGAGATAATATGTCCCACTCAAATCTTTGCCTGAAATCCAAAGATGTAAATGTATAGAAATATGAACTGCCATCACAGGAATGAACAGCACTTTGTAACATCACTCACTGAAGCAGGCAGGCACAAGAGGCCAAGGGAGGTGACATAATTTACCCCCCATTGCTGCACCCATTGTGGTGCAGCCAAAACAGAATCTAGCAGAGCTATAGCCCAGGCCCTGGTCTGATTGCACGGTATGAGGTGGGACTTTCAGGCAAACATGTGATGGAAATGAAAGACCCATTCAGCCTTTTCACACGAAGAGTTGAGGACACAAAAATGTCCCCAAAACTGAGTTGCAACTTATTCCAGAAGTCAGTCCTTCCCTAGGTGACTCAGCTCAAGGGAAAATTCAGCAAGCGGGACAGCCACAGAGAGGAAAGAAGTAACATCATGAAAGCAGAAGGACGGAGGAGAAGGGATGGGGGTGGAGGAGAGGGAAAATGCTCCTTTTCAGTGCCTGTGAAACTTTGGTTCAGCTTAGCTTTTCTGGGATGTTGTGATCCCAGGTAAGACCTAAGGAACAGTGTTTAGTCAGCTCAGAGCTGTGTGAACGCACATCTTCTCAAGGGATGTAGGTAGAGAGATTTGGATTGGATAGCCTTGGCAGTTTTTTCATCACTTTAACATAGCGCATATGTTGTGGAAAGAATAATTCCTATCGTGAATCTTCTGTTATTAATTATAATTGTTCAATTCTATGTCAGTAGTGCATATCAGAATTCAGCCTCATTCTTGGGGGTGGCTTGTGACTGGGTCTTCAGACCAAAAAAAAAAAAAACTCAGGAAGTAACATCCAGAACTTGGAGCATTGGAGGGAATATATTTAGGAAGTGCTGAAATGCTTGAAAATGCAACTCTTGAGGTTGTTGTGAGTGTCTCTAATTTAATCCTCTTGTTTTGTGCACGTTACGATACCTTCTCCAGTGGCATGATTGTTATCCTTCCTGCAGCTTCCCTTCACCTGCAGAAATTAGAGATTCTGTGCAGGTTTCAGGTGGTGGGTAATAAGTAGGTCACTAGCTGAACTGTGAAGACTAAATATCTTACAGCTATCTAGCTCTTTGAACAGGCAATTCTGTAATTAAGACAGACTCAGCTGTAAAAGAATAATTTATATCCCTGAAAGTAATGAATTTATCACAAAGCTTGCATGGAAGATGGGCTGGACGGCAATTGTATAGGCAATCCAAGTTTTGGCAATACCTGGGTTTGAGAGCTTGATTTTTGCCATCCTCATTGTGTGGGTAGGCCCTGCACAATTGCTTGTGTGTCATTAATATTACAGAAATGAATAACCATTCAGAAGGTCTTTCCTATGCATGTTCTGTTCTTTGGTCCATGAAGATTAACTCCTTTCTAGACAAAGCTTCAAAAGGGAAAATTATGTACTATTAAAATAACTTATTTCAGAGCTTCATATTTTCACTTAGATCTTAATCAAGCTATTATTGTTATTAAAATATTCTGAAGTCAATTCAGATTTCATAAATATGGAATTTTTTTCTCTGAGCTGCTTTTGCATGCAGAGCAAGTTAGAAATGTACACAGAGCCTCTAAGGGGGCTTAGTGGTTCCCATAGTGTTTGCTTATAGTTTCTTCAGTGACTCAGCTGGAGACTCCAGTGATCTCTGAAGTCTTTGCCACATTTATTTCTCTGACATCTCATCAAGTCCCAGTTGCAAGAGAGTCTCTTGCTAACTCTTCTACGTGTAGTTTTCTCAAGATTGTCAGAAAGACACATTAAAAATCTGAGTTAAATTGAGAAATCAAAATGAAATAGCTTGGGATGAAGCTCCTATTGCATGCTGAAATACCCTTTTCTTGTGGCTGAGTATTATAACATTCTCCCAACAGGGATGCATTATGCCTTTTAGCATCTTTATTTTTTTGTTGTTGTGTTAGTTTAACACCATATTTTAGTGTTTACATAGTATATCTGGGATGTGTTCTTTGAGCTTTTTCATAACCATGTGCTCGTAAGCCCGGCAATTGTGTGCTCTGTGCTTGCTCTTGTTGCCTTTCAGTAGGTACGAGTGGAAAGCTGTGCTTACCCTGACACACAGCAACCTTTTAACTTAAGCTGAGAGGGAAACAACCGTCTCCCCCACTTCCACACACACTTAGGCCTTCTCTTCTCCTCAGCATTAATTTTGCCCTGACCTTTGGTTCCATTAAAGCACATCTGTGATGAATGAGCCTGTAATAGCCAATGTATTCAGGGCATTCTACACCAGGCAACAGGCCACAGGAGGAGGCTGGTGATCTCTAGGTTTCTCTCTTTGGGGTTTTCCAGTTGCCTGCAGCCGTCCAACAGTCTTCCACTGGTGCGTGTGATAGCTAAATATTCTCTCATGTTAATATTTATTTTTCCCCCTGTCTGTCCCAATCGCCTTTTCTCTGTTTTCCCTGGAGTGCCTTCTAATTTTCTTCTCTTTTTTTTTTTTTTAATCACTACTTCTTCTAGTTATCATTACAAGTAACAGAATCATAGAATGAGTCAGGTTGGAAGGGACCACAGTGGATCATCTGGACCAACCTCCCAGCTCAAGCAGGGCCATCCCAGAGCACATTGCACAGGATTGTGTCCAGATGGTTCATGAATATCTCCAGTGAGGGAGGCTCCACAGCTTCTCTGGGCAATCTATTGCTGTACTTGGTCACCTGAGTAGTGAAGATCTTCCTAAAAAGAGGTGTGCAATCCAGGTCTCTTCCCTCCAGGTGACTGTAAGCTATATATAATACCTTTAGGGAGCTGAAGGAGATGTGGCTTTGGGACATGTAGTAGCTGGTGGTTGCCTGCAACATGACAGCCTGGTACCAGTGCAAACCAGGGAAGCCTAAACCCAGTTTCAGTTCCCACTTACACCCTCTAAAGCTGAAATAACTGACTCCTGATTTATAGGGATGCAATTGAGAATGGAAATATGAGCCAGTAGTGAAGAGCTCCTCTTTCTGGAGCTGTTGCCTGTGATGCCAGTTGGTGATGGGATTTCTTTTGGCAAAGACTTTTACAACTACAGAGTTGCTGAATACAACTGATTCACTGAAAAATTAACCCTGCCTATCCACAGGAAGTGGTGAGTGAATTCCTTATTTATGCTTTACTTGCACGTGTGGCTTTTGCTTTATTTGTTAAATTGTCTTTACCCCAAACCACGGGTTTTCCCACTTTTGCCCTTTCCATTCCCCTCCCTGTCCTGCCCGGGGATGGTCTGTGGGGGGCTCAGCTGCCAACTGGGGTTAAGAAACAACAAAAGGTTAACAGAATTAAGCTCCTATCTGGGTGCAATTCTAAACCACTTCAGAGGCCCAGGAAGCAAAGCTCTTCAGATAATTGTTTAAAACTGGATGGGATGCGCTCCCAGGATCACAAGAACTGCTGAGGGTGGCAGTCACCTCTGGGGTCGTCTTCTCCAGCCAGGGCAGGGGTCCCAGGTCTGTGCCTCTGAGGTTTGGTATCTTCAAGGATGGAGACTTCACATCCTCCCTGGTTCATCTACAAATTTGTTTGGAAATAGCTCATAACAAGACTAAATAGAACACACTCGAATGTACTGCTTTTCGGGAATGTTAAGAAACGTTATTTTCTGTTTTTCTAAATGAATTTCCAACCTTAAACTTGCCTCAAATAGGTTAAACCTTTTAGACCAATTACAGCTGACTTTGAGAGGGTATATTACGTGCAAAATGGATGGTAATGCTGCTTTCTTATTCACTTGCTCCAATCAAGCTGCTCTTGAATAATTTTTTCTCCATTTTCTCTATTTGCTGTCTTCAGTGACTTTGAAAGTATAGAGGGCCAAACTGTATTCTGTCATACATGGGATCATTGCCACTAAAAATAGGTCTTTTTTCAGTGATCTTGACAGGGGCTTTGGACCAGTTTCCCAGCAGTGCTGCAAAAGTCGTGCACCTGCTCCCATCCCTGATGCATCACAAACTCACATGTAAGTGTTCCACAGAAAGCAAAAGTACAATTATTATTAGTTTTTTAATTAAAAAAAAAAAAAGCAGCATTTTCTCTCTGATAGAAAAATCCCTACCAGATTAAAACATAACTGAAAAAGCTTTGCTTGTAAAACCAGTAATATGATTATAGAATATTTTGCCTATGAGTAATGGTTTGGAATCCAGACTTATTGGCCAGAAAGTTGATTTTGCTAATTTACACCACTGTGGCACTTCCAAAACCCCCTTTATGGTGGGGGTCCTGTTATGCCATCACCAGAGGAAGATGCCTACCCTGCCCCTCCTAAATAATCCCTTGTGCTCTGTAAATGAAACGAGCACAGGGAGGTTCCTGAGGATACAAAATAAAGATTTGTAATAAGAAATATACCTTGCCGTGGCCCAATAGATTTGGATCCAGATTTTCCAAAATTCAAAATTCTTTCAGATCTGAGTGCTTACCCCACAGCCACTTTTAATTTGAAAATTAATCTCCTCGTTTGTTGTTTTTTTTCTCCCAAGGTTGTCTTAAATATCTTTAGCAATTTAAAACTAAGTGTTGCCAGCTCTACCAACAGCTTCGTCTTTACGGATATCCCACGAATAACTTCTGCTTAAAGGAATAATGTAAAAAAAATACAATAAATTAAACCTTTTTTTCTCCCACTGTGCAGTCCACTCCCTTGCACTGAGTTCAACTCTCAGTCCAGACCACCCACATCATGAATGAATGCTCTGATCTTGCCCTCCAACCACCTGGAACTGGATAACTGCCTCTTAAAATAGACTACACCCTCTTTTACTTCCTAAGGTCACAGGTATATTTTTCAGTACTTAAAGGCTTTGCAGACAAGAGTAATATTCACTCTACTGCTATAATTATTACTGCAATGTTTACCATTGGGAGAAAAGGAAAAATACAGGATAAAAGCTATCAGCACACAATATTTTCACTAAACTCAAATTACACCTCGTTATCCATTTCTGCACAACAAGAAAGTCGGGCTTTCGATAGGGAGCCCAAGGAATCAGGCTTGCACACCTCTAATTCCTGCTGTTCTGGAGCCTGCAGAAATTTGGGGGTACATAACCTCTTGGCTCAGACAACTTGGGTGTTACTGGTTGGTGCTTGAGAAGAAACTGGTTCCTTGAATCTGCACAATGTCCTGGTGATTTGGTCCTCACAAATCTGCAAATGGATGTTCTGGAGAACTGACATCTCTCAGGGGCTGTTGTCACTCACACCCTTCTTAGATATTGGACAAGAACCAGTCTTGTCATTCTTAGGACTTCTCCGCTGAGAGAGGTATTGATGATGGGAATATTCAAGTTTGACAAGGTTGGGATGAGAGACCTGGGGAGAAGCACCATGAACAGAAGGACAAGAGAAATGTCACTCTCACACATCTGTAAGGCACTTTAGCTTCCTAACTCCTTGGCATACCCACTGAGAGCAGAAAACAGGCTAGAATGATATAATTATCAGAAGATACCTAATGGTCCATTCCCATCTGCCTAACATCTTCAGAGGTGAACTCTGGGAGGAAAACTGCCATCTGTGCTCCAGGAAAGAAAGAACTTTAATTTCACATCTGTTGGGAGTGTGCCTGGCTGCAGACAGAGAGAAGGGTCCTGCTCAAGGAATCACAAATAGCAACAATTTGTGAAAAATAGCAACAATCCATGGAAATACCATTGCAAGTTTGTACCTAAGAGCCTCCATTCCTGGACACGGCCACAGCATCAGCCATCGGGATTGTCCGCTGTTTCTCTACTTTCAACCTTTGTCACATTCAGAGAAAACAGCAGAGTTTTTTAGAAGATGGTTTCTTCTGGTGATATGCGGTGCAGAAGGGAGAGGATTAAGGAAAGTATGAAACTGCTGATAAAGACATCAGAAGGGAAATACTGATCAACACCTAACTACATAAATAAGAGATCATTTACTGTAAATGATGAACTTTGATCTTTGAGTCAAATTCAACCACAGTGTAACCTCAATGATAGACCCAAAGGATTTGTTTGGCCTTTATTTTTTAAATGTTCTCATCTTGTTTCTGGAGAAAAGATGTGATAACAGATTTGCAATGTGCCTGACCTACATTCTTCAAGTTTACAATGGCCCAGCCCAGTCCACATTCACATTCCAGTATCTCCTCCTGGACAAACCAAAGCACCTTCCAGATGTGTTTGATGTACTGATTATAATTCTACACTGCAAACGTTTTACCAAGGTGTCTTAATCACGAGCATTAGTTTTTATTTAATTTAGGATTTTGCCTTCCAGTAAACTCCTCTTTTCAAAGCGACAAAGCCAGTTCTACAAGGTGCAAACTGGAAGCCCTTTGAGGTTGATTCCCTGCCAGCATGGGAGGAGTCAGTCCCTACTGCATCAGCATCAGCAGGAGGTACAGGCGGAGAGGATTGCAGACCACCATCAGCCAAAGGAAGGGAGGAGAGAGAAACACAAACAAACCTCAAATTTTCTAAATTAATTCTTCACTGTATCCTGGCTTGTCTGTTTTGTCTTTCATCTTATAAACTCCATGCGATACAGAAACGTCTACATTTTAGGATCTGTGTCACAGTATTGTCACAAGAATAATAATTCAGTACTGATGAAAGAATCCTAGCTATCATGACTGGAGACAAAAAGGAAAATATTTTGAAATGCATCAGTACCACTTCTAATGAGTTATAAAGAAAAATTCAGCTCCCCTTACAGTCAGGGATTTAGAAAATATGTTAGCTATTCATAAGCCTAATATTTTAAATTTGTTCCTGTCATTATTCATGCAGAAGGCTAAATAGTATTTAAAAATGGGTTAATTAATACAGTTTTTGCTAATAAGTCTAAAAACATAACCTGTTTTCCCAGATTAGATAGTTGCTTATTGCAACACTGCATTTTAAGCCGCATTCCACTGCTTGGAAGAGATGTACTTAGCGCTTTGGAAAAGATTGCTAAGAAGTGAGAAATTCAAAAATGCTGGCCTCATCAACTTTTACAGCCAGAACATTCCCCTTTACTTGATGTTTGCCAAGAACTTTTATCCACTAAGAATATACACACTTACATAGATCCATTTTGCTTATGCAGATCTCTACATTTTGAGATTGCCAGCAGTTACCCGGCTGCGGAAATGCTGCCGATCCCTCTGGTCCTACGAGACCATCCGTGTAAATGGAAGCTCACATATTGTCAAGCAAACTTTGATAGATTAAATGGATACTGAAGGGGGGACGGGGGCGGATATTTCTAAAGTTATAAAAATTAATTTAGCACACTTGATGTAAATTTGACAGTCCCTTGCTTCTCTGTATGTCGTGACCCTTGCTTATATGTCAACCTGAGTCTAGAGATAAAACACTGTGATAATATAATATCTTCCTTTTTAATAACTGGAAATTAATTGTATTCTCTGTTCACATTCAATTACATTTTCCATTAGGGATGTTTTTTTCCTTTTGTATCCCTCAGATTCTCTTTATGCCCTTTATGCCCTTTCTGTAGTACCCTGCTATGTCAGCTGCACAAAGATTTCTGATTATAACCATTATCAAATAAATTGTTTTCCATTCTCCACTAGTTGTCCCCTCCCATCTTGCTATGGTAAGCTTTTTGTAGTTATTTTCGTTGCCATATCTGATACAACCAAAGTATCTCTGTGGCTGCTAAGGTCTGGAAACAGTCTACCTTTTTCTAGCAGTGTTGCTAACATTAGCATTCCTTTTTTTTCTAACCAGAAGGCACACAAGGACATTTGCCAGCACCACATTTCAGATTATCCAATTCTCTTCCTTTCAACAACATTAACTTCTTGTAATTCACATTCACCCGGCCCTGTGGGAAAAGCAAGCCTTTTGTCAGGGATATTGAGATGTCATGTTTTTATTTTAACTCTAATTTTTATAAGGGAAACTAGCTAAAACATGTTGTTCCCTGTTTTTCCCCAGTTTCTTTGGAACATCTGCCTTGGCTGGCCATACATGATTCCAGGCTAGCTGAATCTGCTCTTCATAGGGACTTTTTGCTTGCCTTCTACTTTTATTTAAAATAAATCATTTGAATTTTGGTTTTAGTGCATTCAGAGATGGCTCCTCACTACCTGATTTTATTGCCTAAAGTATTTGTTGTGTTGTGCCAGCGAGTGACAAAAAGAACAGCGTGCCATTTTAATTTCATAATTTAATTTCATTTCTTGTCCCCTTGTCAGCTGCTGGTAGTGGAGTCTTGGGATGAGCTCAGGGAGACTCCTGGAGATTTTGTTTTCTGAGGACAGTGCTGAACACCATTTGCTTCAGACTCATGAGGGAAACTTGCCCTCAAAAGTGCTCCCTTCCCTTTCCAGTGATACATTTGTCATTCCATAGCAGGCGCTTGATCATACCCAGGGATGATAGTGTGGGTTCTGTTGCTTCACTTCTCTATATCCTGGGCACATTTCACTCTGCTGAACAGAAATTATTTGCATGCAGTATCAAGGAATCCGTAAAGTTGTTACAACTTCTCTGATTGAATCTCCTCAGGGAGAGCAGCTCCTCTCATCCAGCCTGTTCTCCAGTTCCCAGACACCGACATGGGCAGCTACACAGGACCAGGAGAGATCAATATTTTGTTTGCCAGTTGCTGTACACAACAAGCTTTCTGTTATATTCTCTCTGCCTGGTGCTTTCCCAGTCTCCTTTCACAGAAGAGAAGATCCTGTCAGTTTGGTGGCTCATGAGGCTGGGTCCAGCTGTGCTCCTGTTGGGAACGGGGCAGCCACAAGCTGTTCCTGTGATCCACAGTGTGCAGTTTCCATCAGGAAATGCTAACAGCAGGCTCATAGCCCTCATAACTTCCTTCCTCCTTCCAGAAACAGGTGTCTGCCCTTCAGACCCATACTTTCTCTTCTGACCTCCTATACTACAAATCTTGCTGCTAAGGTCAATGCCTGAAGTATCTCCAATAGGATTTTAACACCAACTGGGTTCTTAGCAGAAATATGCTGTGATTTCAAGTTGTGTGCAATAAAAGTAAGCTCTTTCCCCCTTTCTGTTGTTTTTGTGGTGGCCCTCTGCATATCTACTGATCGAGAAGAAGAAACTCTCACTCTTCCATACAACTCTTCTGTTCTACATCTGTACATCTATACATAGAACATCTATAAATACAAGCTTCCCTCACACAGAAACTTCATATTGCATATTATGACATTAATTATTTTCTTGCAGAAGTTCAGAACAGTCCATATTTCAGTGCAGATGTCACCAGATTTTCCTCCCCTACGTGTTTGGTTCAGCGCTGTTTCAACACAGCCTGTAGCCTGGCCATGTGCCTTCCGCAGTATCATTTGCCATGTGTTTGTCTTGCAGGGGGAAAGTTGTATCATCCAGTGGCACACATGGATTATTCTGTTCTTGGGAGTTTGCTATGGTTTATTTTGTCCCAGTGGGGAAAAAACAAAAAGCAGTTTGTGGATACCACTGTTTAAGACACCTTTCCTTCAGCAGAGTGTGCCCCATCAACAGAGAGAAGGGACGATTCATTTAGGTACTCTTCTGCTGGATGCTGCTGGATGAGGAAGCCTCATCCCCTCAAGGTGTTAGCCAGCTTATTTGACCACTCTCTATGGAAACTTTAACAGTAAAAACATACATTTCTCGGCTCATTTTTTATTTGGAAAACTGATTTTAAAATGGTGCGCTGCCACATATCCATGCAAAACATACGTGCCGGTTTCTAACAGCTTTATTGCATGTGCATTATGCTGAGGTTCACTGCTTAAACACAGACCTTAACTGGAGTAATGTATACTTTGAATCCTATGTGTTTGGAACGCTGGCTATTACTCGAAGTCATCAAAATCCTACCTCTTTGGCTAATTTCATGGGGTTTCTAGTAGAAGGTGCTGAGTGACCGCAGTTTAAGGTGTGCCAAGAAACATTCCTCTGTGTCTGTGGGCCCTATGTGTGTGTCTGCCTGCTCCAGCGGAGAAGCAGAGATGTGACCCTCCCTCGTGTCTCAGCCTGGGAAGCCGTCTTTGCTCTGATGCAAGGGCAGAGGTGCTAAATTGCCCATCTCCATCTCGGGCAGTGAGGGGCTGAGCCTCTTTCTCTTCCCCCAAAGCCAGCTTAGCCAAGAAACACTCACATTCTGTGAGGAACACAGACAGCAAGAGGTGGGATAGGACTAAGAAGAGGGTGGCCTAGGGTGTGGCCCTTCCTGTGGTGATAAAGCCAGCTGGTTCACTTCCCAGCTGCCCTTGCTTTCCCTCTTCCCAGAGCAGAGCAGGATTCACAACGCAGCACAATTAACCAGAATCAACAAAGAAATTGACTTAGCTTGGTTTTGATCTGAGAGTTTCCAACCAAATTTGGCATGCTGGTTGTCCTTTCTGGGGGGAGAAAAGCCCAACACCTGCAAAAAATAACCTTTCTTGGGAATAAACCATGCTTCCGGATGGCATACATATTCTTTTAATTATCTTTTTTGTATAGTGCAAATCCCAGAAGGAAAAAAATCAAAATATTTCCCACATCCTCTAGTGAGCCTGAAAGGAAAGATTTAGCTGAAACCTGCCAGTCAACAAAAGGAAGAAATCAGGTCTTGATCTGATTAGACCATGACTGTACATGTATTAGGCCAGTCCTTCTGGACAGATCTATTAAGCATAGAGGCAGAGAAGGGCTGATACCTGAGTTCCATTAGCCCTGGCTCTCACAATAAGCCAGGCTCCACCATTCTGGAGGGTTCTCTGCTCCCAGAAAGAGCAACCAGGGCCCCCTAAGCAGATGGCAGGAATGCTACGGGATGAAGAGGCAGGAAGTTTGGCACTGTATGCTCATGAGGGCAAACAGCAGAGAATGAAGAGGGAATCACACACATAATGGGGCACATGCATAAATGAGGACTTAATAAGTAGTTAAGAATCTGAAACTGGTGAGAGAAAAGAGGAAGTCAAAGGGAAGGGTTAAAAAAAGACTACACCAGAAAAAAAAATTATTGTATGGGGAGTAAAAAGTGAAAGTTAGAGTCCTGGACTTCTTTTCACAGTCCTAGCAGAATGAGAAGAGGCAATATGAACACAAGGACCAACTGAAAATCAAACAAGGGAAGATAATGATAGTCTGAGAAGATATTTTAGAGAATTTCTGAAGTCTTTGAAATGCTGACAATGACCAAAGACACATTCAGTGACAGCTGTTCTGCACACGCAGGCAAAAATCTTTCAGATAACCATCCTGCTCATTCCTTGAAAAATCCCAGAAAGCAGAAAGGCTTTCCATACAGTTCTTATATCTCACAGATAAGTATTAATCTAAGAGAATATTTTTGTGAAAAAGGTATTATTTCAAGTCAAGTTTTACTTTCTGAAGGGTCAGTTGTCTTTGAAATTGGTTAAAGAGATTGGGGTAACCAGAGCTCAACCTGAGTACCACACACTTACTCTTCAGCCCCAAATTGAGAGGAAAAATATGGGTATGGGTTTGTTTGGTTTATTTTGCTTTGCCTGTTCAGGGAACACTCCATAACATCCCCTGGTGAAATGTTGTCTCTGCCATTTCACTAAGGGAGGAGTACACAGCTGATCTTTCTTTTCTAGAGAAGGGAATTATATTGAGGTTAAGGGAGATAGCTACTGGAAAAGAACCCTATTTAATAAAGAAACAAGCAATTTGTTTGGCAGAGTGGACAAAAAAGGCCTGACAAAGGAACAATAATAGCGTTAACCTCAGGCTGTGTGTGGTCCACAGATGAAGTGTTTTGAAAGCCACAGTTTGCCTGTCCTCACTGAGCAGGGAGAGAGAGAGAAAAACAACAAACTTTGTGCCATTGCTGCCTGAGAATTTTTCGTCCTGTTACAGGAAAGGCAAAGGAAACCATGAGGCCAACTTATTCTCTGCTTGAAATTGAACATCCTATTCTTGTGGTCATGGCAAAAACTAAGCAGTGGTTTGGGCTCAATAGATCCCACCCCAAGCTCTAGATTTCACCAAGAATACTCCGAATTTAACTAATAATTTGTTCCTTTAATCATTGTTTTCCAAGGGAAATTTAATTTAAAAGATGTATTTATAACTGACTGAAATCCTAAGCTATGCAAACAAAACAATTATTGTTTGAAATAATTCCCGTCTTGTTGGGACTAGGTCCAGAAGTCATATTTTGTCAGAGCCAAGCTGCAATGGAGTGACCAGCATTCCCTTCCAAACCTAGTAATCCCCAGCTTCAAGGGCCAAATCCTGCCTTCAGCTCCACCACTGTACGTTCAAAGTTACTCCACTGACTTCACATTTGGCCCTATATGTGGAAAACAATATTTCACCTCCGTGTCATGTTTTGCTCAATTTCTTCTTGGATTTCTCTTTGTCCATTTTGCTCTCATATTTAAAAACAAGGCTTTGATCCAGCCAGTAGATTAACTCAAGGAATAAAGAGTACATGTAACATGGGCCAAAAAACCAGTAGAATCTGGAATGTGCTGGTGCCTGGAACTGAGGTCCAAAGGCTAAAAGTGTCTTTTGCTCTGGCTGACGGGAAGCTGCCTCCTATTATTTTTGTATTTTTGAGGGAGGGAGGGAAATCCAGTGCATGCTGTTGCATGAACTAAAATTTGTTTTAATTGATTTCAATCACCAGGGACTGTCAGCTTTATGGATTTCATTTCACTATGATTTTCAGTAAATTGTTACCATGATTGGTTCTGCTTTCAGAGCCAAAGCCTGGCCCTTATGTGTGTGAAGGCAGTGAGGAGGAAGGAGTCTACACTAGCAGCCTTTCCCCTCCCATGGCTCACACAGAAGTGAAATAAAATTTCAGTCTGTGCCTTCCCCCCTTTCCTCCTTTCTGCTGTATTATGAAGAAGGCAAAGAAATGTGTGGGAAAATAACTTTGCTAACTTGCAATATTCCAAAATCATAAGACTGATTGAGTCATAAATTGTAGATCCATAAGGGGCTTAGGATTCATCTTTCCAAACTTTTGTCTGCAACCAGGAAATCTCAGACCTTTTTGGAGAAGAGTGGAAGGGGGGGCGATCAGATGTCCCCATGCTGACAAGTCTCTGGAAGAACGGGTTGTTTAAGACCAAGAAGTATGAGATTAAGCAACAAACACTCTTTCAGCTGCAAACTCATTACTGGAATGGGACAGACTTGCATGTGCAGGGAAAGAAATAGAAAATAATCCTGTCCCAGAAAAGTAATTCCTTTTCCATGCGTGTGAATTCAGAAACCTATGACATGATTTATTGCTTCCTTAATGGAAATTAAAACTCAAATATGTTATTACAAACATTTCTTGAAGGCAATAACATTAGAGGTGCAGAAGCAACTGCAAAGGATGATCAGTGATCAGCATATTTACACTTGGGAACTACCTAAGCAAAATATGTTTTCTTATGAACACATTGCCTCAGGGTTCACACTCCAGCTTTGGTTTCTATTGAAAGTGCAGATATCTTTAAACAAAAATTTAGCAAGGCTGCCTTTCCATATCAGAAACATATTCCTCTCCATTAACTGCATTCCCATCTGCTTTTTATTCTGTCTTCAGTTTTTTCTGTCCTCTAAAGCTTTGGCTTGCTTTATATAATTTCACAGGGTTCTGTGTGAAGGAGTTTCTATTTATTGTTGGGTTTATTATTACTATTGTGGTTAGGTAAACTTTCGCAGGGATTGGGGATGCTGAGCAGAAGGAGGGGGGTGGGAAACAAATGGCAAAGTAGTCGGTTGCTTTGCAACCCTTCCTACAGCAGAACATGTCCTGCCTCTTCCCACCTCTAATCAAGAAATGGGAGTCAAAAAGTTTATCAGACCCTAAAGAAGTTGCCTCATGTGACACATGGTCACAAGTTACTGCTCTGTGTTTCGTCTAATGTACGAGTCACTGAACGTTACCTTCCTCCCTTGGCTTCTTGTAGCAAAGCATTCTTACATAAACAGCCGATGGGAGAAAAGGAAAAACCTTGGGAAAAGACAACTGCAGCTGACACAGTTTTGTAATCACTCTGCAAAATTTCGATTTGTTTAACTTTCAAAAACTATTATTATTACGATTATTGTATTTTCTGCTGAGATTTTCTTTGCAACAATAGTGCTTGTCACTGCCATCACTCGCTCTTGTGCACAGAACAGTCAAGGGCCCAATGGAGCCCATTTCTCCATGATCCCCTATGCTCTTTTTTTTGTCCAGGAGAGCACTGGGGAGTGCAGTGATGCACAGCAGTGATGCTGCTCTGCATAACATAAATGCAGCCAGGTTTCAAGTTCACTTAGAGGCAGGAGAAAGACTGATCTGCTCCTGTTCCCCAGGTTAAAAGGGGAGATGATCCATTGTGTTTCAGTAAATTTACATGGAGAGAATATACCTAAAAAGCTCACACAAATCTTACGCAATTTGTGAAGTGCAATTTTTAAAGTGAGAAGCGAGTAATGTTAGTTGCAGAGAAATGTCAGGTAGGGCTTTGGAAGGGATTGCTGCTTCTTCAATTGTGTGTTTTAAATACACATAGTTAATGTCATTCCTAAATGTATTGCTGCTAGTGAGGTCTCCAGTACAGATGGTCTCAAATGATCTTCCATCAGCAACATTTGCTAATTACTTTGCATGGTTGTTCTAAGTAGATTTTTTTTTTATTAGAAGGTCCTTAAAAATACTCTCCCCCTCACAGTATATAAACTCTTCCAAAGCATTCTCCAGATGGTAATAGGAGAAGAAAGGCACTGGAAAGCCCTGAGATCCTGGCTAGTGCATTTCAGAAAGAAACAAGACAGCATCATTTTTTCAGTTCCAATATTGGTCTAAAATAAAAATTCAAGATATAAAATTACACTCCAAACATTCAGTGATATAATATTCAAGCTAGGTTTTCAGTCAGTTCAAGTGCCATGCCAGAAATTGTTATAGTGATTGTCAAAAGAAACAGTCATGGTCATTTAGGCAAAATAATTGCCTTTGACCTTTCCTTTCCTAGTGAATAGTCTTCCTTCTGAAAAAAAGCAGACTTCCTAATGGTGGCAGTTCTCCAAAATGGTATAGAAGTTCTTATTCATTAATGATGTGAAATGATTATCATTGGAAAAATCCATATTATGTTGGATTTTTACTATTTTGAGTCAATTCCAAAAAGCCCAATCCTGATTTCTATCACCTAAAAGAACCAATGACTTGAACAAGGGAAAAAAATAGAGCAAATCTATCTCAGCAGGGAGCAATGCATCCACTTCATGGATACAGCACACAGTGCTTTATCCGTGTTCAAGGCAGGTGCACTACCAGGTACATCCCATCGCTCGGGTCTCCCAGCCAAGGGACCGGTTGCAGCGTGATGTGTCTCCTGAGCAGTGCTGGGGGCACAACACAGCCTTGTCCTCACACAGATCTGGGTTGAGATCAAGCTGTTCCACAGGCGCTGGATGATGGAAACTGCTGCATACACAGACAATGTGCATGTTGTTATCAAGCCAAATACAGTTATACAATATTGCTCTTAATTACTCCTGTCACTCTGTTTGTTACTGAGGCCTCACCGTGCACCCTGGAAAATCTTGGTCCCCGTATGTTTCTGATGTATTTTGTTCACTTCAAAGCTCAGAGCACAGATTTGCAGCTTCCTAGAGCTGCCTGATTCCTCAAAAAGGTGTTTCTCCCCTGGCATTTTTCCCAGATTTGAGCCTTTGCTTGTGAAACCCTCCACCACCAGGGGTTTGCAGTGTGTAAATGCATTGTCACTGTGCACACCAAAGTCTGTGCAACTGGGCATTAATTTTTAAGCCTTCTGTGGGTGAAAATGTGTCTGATACAGTGTTAATTTTTTTTATATCGAGACAATCATTGTATCACAGAACGGTTTGAGTTGGAAGGGACCTTAAGGGTCATCTGGTTCCAACCCCCCTGCCATGGGCAGGGATACCTTTGACTAGACCAGGTTGCTCAAAGCTTCATCCAACCAGGTCTTGAACACTCCCAGGGATGGGGCATCCACAGCTTCCTTGGGCAACCTGTGCCAGAGTCTGACATGGTACTAAATCAAAAGCTACTATGGTATCATTAAAGCTCATGGTACAACTAGGATGACATGGCATCACTGAGGTTTGAAGGCTGTGTGAAGGACTGTCTGCCTTTGCTTCCCATTCTCTTTGGATTTGGTGGATCCACACTGGGACACTTCACCTTACAGTGAAATCTGTGGCACAAAGCCGCCCTGGAGATCCTCCAGCTCTGCACAGTCTCTGCAGAAGACTCTTTTATGCCTCCTTTCACCAGTTTGCCCCTAGGTCCTATAAGCCACAGTAGACTTCACGGTGCAGGGAATTTGATGGGATGGAGGGAGGAGCCCTGGAATCTGGATTCAAAAGCAGCACAGCCTCTATTCCCCCTGTACAAGGAGAAAGGCTACATGGTTACCACTGCCTTACCTCTGTACGGAGGGGCCTGTAAATGAAAAAAGCAATGTACAGCAATGCACAGATCTACTACTGTTAGCACTGACAAGCTGCAATAGCACTGGCCCTTATTTGTTTTAGTAACATTTGGCATCGTGCACACTTACAATTTTGATTAACCTGTGATGCACTCCCCACCACCGAGGAAGTGTCATTACATGGCTATACACCTCCCCTCCCACAAGCTGCACTGCTCCATCATCAGTAGCAGGTCTCTGACAATACACCAGCAAAGGTTTTGAGAACCTTAATTAATTGTTTCAGTGTATGAAAAAAAAGCATAAATAAATAGTATTGAAGATTTCAGTCTTCTAAGCTCATTATATCTGTGGATACTGAAAATGCTTCTAAGCCCAGGAGATTATACAGGGCAAAGCTCCTCCTG
Source organism: Myiozetetes cayanensis (assembly GCF_022539395.1). Lineage (NCBI taxonomy): Eukaryota > Metazoa > Chordata > Aves > Passeriformes > Tyrannidae > Myiozetetes > Myiozetetes cayanensis. The sequence continues at coordinate 175,455 of NW_026087654.1, read as the reverse complement.
TAATGCTCCAGAAGATTACAGGAATATAGTTATAGATATACTCACACATGCACCTTGGTGGCATTCCACACAGTTGCAATGACTTGTAAATCAAAGTGATTCTCACTCCACTGGATCTCTTAGAAAGCTGCTGGTGTACCACACTGTGGTGTTTTGCCAAAGTTATGTTGCTGATTCCCATGACATATGGGCTTTCCTGATGTGGCAGATCTGTCTTGGTTGATGGTGGTTTGTGAAAACTAGCAGCGTGAGAAGTTGTGCTGTAATGATATTGTACATATGCAGAGCCCTGCCCTCTGCAGAAAGGCATCCCAAACTACTTTAGTGCTTGTTGGTTCCCTATCTACAGGCAAGATAAGGGAGCTGCTCTTTTTACCTTACCAAGCCCACGTTTCTGAAGGTCACAAATTCCAAAAAGCTTGATTGCAATGTGGTGCAAGCCTGTGTTTGTGTCTGTGGCCTCTTACCAATGGCATCTCCACCTCGAAGTGAAAAATGTTTTTGCCTCACATACAAATGGTACGTGCAGAAACAGCACATGTTTACTTACTGCTTCCCAGCTACTGCGCTTTCCACCTTTTCCATGCTGGTTACATCACAGCAAGTGAGAAAGGTCCCTCTCACAACTGTCATCTACGATGTTTATTATGGGCTGCAGCTGTTGACAGTTATGCAACTGGGATGAAATGCACCTCCATAAAAAGCGTGAGGTTGAGGCCTGTGCCACAACACAGAGTCTGTCTAAATCCTCGAAATAGACTCAGGTACAACATGCAGCAACTAGGAGTCTAAGTGGATGACTGTTATCCAAGGCATTTAGACCATATCCTATAATATTTTTAATGTGTGATCCACCTACTCCAAGCAGTTTCACTTCCCCATCTCTGGTGCTGCCTAGGCACTTTGACTAGAAAACAGCAAACGCAGCAACTTTCTTTCTCATTTTGCTGTTTTTCCCTCAGAGAAACTTAGGAAATTGTGGCTCTCAAATGATGAGTTACAGCTTGTTTAGACCAAATACTAACTTTGCTCACCAATATGGTCTCTTATTTAAATTTACACTTTCTTTTTATGCAGCTTTGAGGAACATGTCATGCACTTTCCTCCCTGAGTTTGGTATAGTGCAAAACTACTTCAGTTCCCACCAGCTTCAACAACTTGCAGGGCATTTCTCTTTTTTATGCTGAGATTTTACAGGGGCTTTGTGGAAACAGCAGTACAGATGTATGGTCATGTAAGAGTGGAATCATAGTTGCACACTAACTTTTTAGTGGTTTAAGTTCATTGTCATAAAGTCCCCTCACAACTAGGCTTTTCACAGTGTGTTAAGTAGAATAAATATGTATACTTGCAAGTGCATCTCTTCTGGCTGCTTACACAAATACAAAGCTGGTGTGAGTTAGCATCTGCCACTGGTACAACTGGGCCTGGGTGCTGCCAGTTTGTCACACACGTGTTCAGTGTCCCAGTCCCCTCCCCCAAAACAGCCCAGCTCATACCAGTCAAAGACAGCCCATCAAGAGAAGTGCAACAGAGCAACGTGTATCTGTGTGCTTTAATAAATCTTTCATTAAGTTTGGAAAGGTCACATAGAACACTCAACAACACTCTTCAATTCAACAAAGCTGACCCGTAGCACTAGGTCTTGTTTTTACACACTGGCTGAGGTTTTTCTCAAACGTTGCTATTGTGTATTTCAAAATCAGAGGCCACACTGTTATTGATTATTGTTTTCATGCTTGTAGCAACAAGGACCCACTCTCTGTTGAGCTGGACAAACACAGGCAGCTTGGGAGCAGGCAGGGGAAAACTTGGCAGTTGCTTATGCCACGAGGCTGAGTTGGATGCAGAACAGGGTTTATACAGTATTTCTACCACATCTCTGGAACACCATAATAAGCACCACTGTCATACTAAATTTCTGCTCCAACCCACCCTCCCCACCCCAAAAAAGTCTGAAGCAGAAGAGTTTCCAACATGGTCCCCCAGCCCTGTATCTGCCAAAAGATGTAGCGTGGATGAGGCCCTAGGACTCTGCCCCATGGCTCCCTATCCTAACACCTCTCTTGTTCCCCTAGGAGTAATGAAACTGGTTTTAATACTTGAAAAGTCCTGGAGTTAGATCTCAATGCAGAGTGGAAAGAAAAAAATCCCATGGGCAATACAGGCACTGCACTCTCCTTCAGCTTACAGCTTTATTTACTTTACCCCATCTTTACTTTTAATTTTATTATTTTTACCTTGTCTTTCTCTTTGCCTGACTAATAACAGCATCCACTTGTCCTATAGAAAATACATGTTCTTCACTTGCATGCAATGTGGCTTTGAGAATGCTATTGCAAGATTGTTAGAGAATAAAATTAAAGCAAAATCACTGTTGACCATTAATATCAATAGACTCTTAAATAATTTTCTTTCATGCTTTTGCACTCTGGTCTTATTAGATATGTAAGGCACTGTAAGATTCTTATTAAGATGATAGGATGTTGCAACTAATGAAAATAAACCATTGCAACAACTTTGACATTAGTAGTCAGGAACAGTTCACATTTCAAAACCTGTTTTATGGGAGGCTCTAATTATACATTAATAAGAAAATATGAAGTATATAGTTTGCAAGCTCTTTAATTTTCAGACAGAAAATTTCAGTGTAGAAGCTAGGTAATTTTCAGTAGGAAGAATGTGCTGTATTGGACCAGGATATGAAAGAGATTAACTGTTTACCCAGAACAGAACAACTTTTTCTTGCAAGCAAAACCACTGTTGAACAAAATGTGGGGGTGCAAATTTTGGTGTTTTGCGGTAAAGAGCCTGATTGCTCCATGGAGATGGAGATGTATAATCACTGTGATCGAGGTCATAAAATACAGCCGAGGTTATAATAATTCTCACCTTATCATGTAAAGTGATTTCAAGTCACTTTTAACCTTTGGTTAGGTTGTAAACAGGTCTTTATCAAGGTTGCACATGCGTGTAACAAATTAGACTTTAGCTTACCATCACTATTACTCTGACTGGCTTTGCTCAATCAGGTGTGTTGAGTGCTTCTCAAATGGGATTAAACACCCCATTTTTTACTGCCCTAAACACCCCAACAGCTGGGCCAGGAAGAGAGGAGAGGTACCACTAAGGCACCTCCATCCAACAGTGCACTGGGGAGTGACACTGCGAGTGTTGGGAAAGGAACCTCAAAGCTGCTACTTTCCTGGAAGAGGCTTGGTGGAACAAAAGTTGTGGGCTCACTGTCTCTTTGATCACAATACTTGGTTATTTCTAATCCGTTGCCTGTGGGAGGCCAAGGATTAGCACAGAATTTAGTGTTGCAAACTCAGATCTTCCTGCTACGTGACTGTGGTATTACACACATGTGATAGGACATTAGTAATACGTGGGATGTGTTATTCTCATGGAAAGGCTCACAACAGGTTAGAACCACGAGGGTCAAGACAGCTTTCAGAGAGTGAGCTGACTGTTCACATGCAGTTGCTTGGGACCACAGAAGGGTGACAGATGAGTCACTGCCCTCCCTGTTTGCATGCCTGGCTCCAAGCCCCCTATATGTCTGTTCCCCTCACCCTCCTGCTGTCCTCTCCACACCGAGTTTACAACGCTCCGCTCTTTCTTCCTCTCCAGGGAGAAACAAGAGGAGGTGCTGCACTCCTTTCACACTCCTGGCAAGGCATGGCCCTTTGACAGCACCACGAGCACTCTGCCATGCACCCTCTCCAACACTCCATTGGAAGCATTAAGAAAGAGGTTTGGAAATTAATACAGTAGAAATATTAAGAAATATAATAAGCATAACAGTGAGTTTTCCTCAGCAATGCACTTTCTGAAGGAAAAAAAAGTCAGACAGACACACCTTCAGTGATAACTTCACTCTGCCCCCTGGGTAGAGAGCAATGCTGGTCTTACATCTTTACATTCAGCAACATACTGCATGCGAGGTGGTGGGTGAGCCATTCTCCTTCACAGGTCAGCTTCTCCCTTTTGGGGAGCTATGTGTCGAAAAGATTTATTTCTTCCTCCTCTCCTTCTGCCTGAAGTGTTGAGCAGCAGCACATTGGAGGGAACATGATTAAACCAAAGAAATAATTCAGTAATGTTTGCCCACATTATCTACTTTTTCTTGCTGGCAGTGTCTGCTGGTGGTGTTGGAACCTGGCAGGGGGAGGCCTGACTTGCTGTGAGCCTGGATAAACACCGGCCACCCACCCCAGTCTGGAGCTGCTCGTTTGTACCATTTTGATCAGGACTCAGCAGCCCCCCAGTTCCCTCCCCCAGTCCTCCCATTCTCTGAGGAGGTGAGTTACCCACAGCTCACTGCATGTTTTTCTGCTCGCACCCTTCTCTCTGTTTTCCAGGAGGATTTTGTTTGCATCACTGATTTATAAAGGAAACACTGCCAACACATCCAGCTTCCAGAGGAACAGGAATACCCAGAGGAAGCTTTCAAGCAAACTGAAAACACTGGGAAGAAGCAAAAAAAAAAAATTAACAATAACATTTATACAGAATTCTAGTAGGTTTTTTAAACCTACTTTAAAAAAACCTGTTAATCACTACTTAGCAAAATTATTATTTGAATTGCTTTTTTCACATCCTACCTTTAAATGTTTTATTTTTTCCTCAGGAAAAAACAAAAAGCCAAAAAGCAAAAACACCAGAAGAACACTTTGTGAAATATTCGGTGCATGTGATGAAAGAGCTTAATGATACCTGAGGCCTACACCAATGGCCCTAGAATGAACCTCAGAAGACTGCCTTCTTCCTACAGTATTTGTGTAATAGATACTGAATGGTAGGAATGCCTGTGCCTGCCTGCCTGCCTGCCTGCAAAAGCTACTGTTCTGGAATAGATTTCAGCACATAGCAAATGAAGTGACCAATTCAAGCTACAGCTTTGCCATGAAAATCTATAAAAACAAATATCTTTTTCCCTGAAATACCAAATCCTTTACTAAAGGCTTACATCTCAAAAAACCACAAAGAGCTGTGTCTGTGAAAGCCTACAGTAAACATGGACAGCTTACAGAAGAATATGGAATTTATACTCTAAAAAAAATGGTGACAATAAATCCTTTAACATATGATATAATAGTCTCCAGTAGAGGAAGATAGGAATCAATAAGTGGAAAATATTTATTTGGGGGTCAAATGTAGCTCCTGATCATAAGTTTCCTAACAGTTAAGTTCATATTTTTTTTTGTAAACTTGCAATTTTACTACGACTTGTTCATGGTGACTGTTCACCTCTCAATACTGGAGCTGTGTGGAGGATAAAGTAAGTAGTATTCTTATTTCTTACCACCTTGGATGACTTTTTGCATAAGGTGATAGCCTGATCAGTGAAGTGGGATGTTACCCTCCAGGAGACAATGGCAGGTGGAGGGATAGAGATAGGAGGTGATTCCTATGAAACCTAAATTTTTGCTTCTAAATACAAATAGAACATTCTATCTATTCACCTGTAGTTCAGAAATATTTTTCCCCATTCTTTATTTTTTACATTAAAATACTTGTTTGTGCCTGGAAGAAGCAAGGGAGTGTGGCAATTCTGTTTCATGACTGAGGAGCTGCAGAAGAGACTCCTAACACTTCAACTCCACTGAAAAATGTCAAAGACGCATCATTTTGTGGCAAGAAGAAAAAGGAATAGTTATTGTCATAGTGACTTTTACTGAACTCTTCAGAGTTCATCTGAATTTTGCAGTAACAGCAAGAATGAGTCCATACCTGTCTCAAACTTTTGTCTTCCTCGCTCCTCAGATTCATCTCATTGTGTATTACCGCTAACTGACAGTCACCCAAAAGCAGTGGAAATAATGCAAGAGAAAATTAACAATGCTCCTAACTTGTGAATCTGATCATTAATTCTACTTGTAAAATTACTTATAATTGTCCCTTCCTACCTTTTTTTTTTTCTGGACTTGTTCTGAGACATCCTGAGGAAGCTGCTGTGGCTCCACTGTCCTCCTGCCACCCCACTTCTCTTGTTTGTGTTTACAGTGTCTCAGACACTGTGTGACCTCAGGGCCAGGAGTTTCTCCTTCCCTGACAGTGGCACTACACAGCTCCAGTATGATTTTTGCTTTGTGGTTTGAGGAGTACAGAAATGTTTGGAATATGTAATTGCAGCTCAGGCAATATGGTATGTTCCACTCACTTAGCTGAGGCAGTTTGCTTTGTTCCACCACAGTGCATTTCTGACAAGATAACAATTCTTGCTGGAAAGCTCACGGGTAGCCTGAAAGAGTTCAAATCTACAAAAAAAGATTTTTCTGATGGAGCCCAGTGTGAAAGCCCTTAAAATAAAATAAAATAATTAAAATCTTGCAGAGTAAAAAAATCCTCGTTCCCCTGTTTGGAAAGGCAGAAAAGAAGTACACCTTCCTGTTTCGTATTTTGGGGATTTAAAATGATACAGTGGTCTTTGATATTAGAGATTGATAAAATAATAATGATGGTAGAAACACATTCAAATCTCCTAGCTTCAGGCTCTGGAAATCTCAGGCCAAAATACTAGAGGTTTTATAAATAACTATAGAAAAACTGCATGCCTTCAGTGTGCTCTGCCTGGACAAGACTGTCCTGTCTTCAGGCAAAGTGTTTGACTCTGGTTCTCAGAGCTTTTAATCCAATCTGTTAATTGATTAGACCTCCTCTCCCTACTATTGATACAGGCTGAGGGTTTTCAAAATTCTCAGAAGTAAAATAAATAGAATAGATAATAAATAGGTAGAAATAAATAGATAGTCCCCCATTCAGGACTGAGATTATGTCACTTTTCTCCCTCACATGCTGTGGTTTCATCTTACCTAACTTTACATGTCACAGGCATGGTTGTTTACCTCTGAGCCAGGTGTCTAGACATTTTTATAGTCCATGGAGATAAACAAGCACTTCAAGGACACAATTCACCTAATCGATTTAGACATCTGCCTCTGGAAGAGATTGCCTGTATCTCGCCACTGACTATGAAGAAGGTGTAGGTGAGTCGTGCATATGCAAACCACCAGGCTGTAGGTGACTCCAGCCAGCCTAGATGGCTTGCACAGCTGGTTGGAATACCATAGTAGGGCTCCCTTTGGCTGAGGCTGCAGGCCAAGTGTCAGGACTCCCCCTGAAACTACCCTTACTCCAGCAGAAGGTATTAGAGGCTTGCATTTCTTACTCTTCCAGTAAGATAAAAGATAAGTAGATGTGGCTGTCTGAAAAGCAAGGGCTTAGAACAAAGGCAAAGCATTTCCAGTGGAGACACCCTCAAGTCTGCAGAGAAAGTAATTTGTAGTGGTGCTAATTTCTCTGCAAAGTACCAGGTCCCAAACAACACAAGTTTGGGCCTTAATGTGTCACTCCTTAGCCTGAGAACATGTTAGAAAGGCACCTGCTTGCCATATTCTCTGTCTTGTGATGGTAGGTCTTTTTTTTTTAATGTTCAGAGACATCTGTGTGATCGTTAGATGGGCCTCTCCTCAAAAGCATCTTTTATTTTTTACCTAAATTTCTTGGGTTTCACTATACATTTCCACCGGCTTTCAAAATATTCCAAGACATCTGACTGTCCTTTTTGGTTTAAATTATTTTAATAATTGAAATTTGGGAGCGCTGCAGCATGGTTCTTGGATTAATCTGCTAGGGGAAGAGGGGAGCTTCAGCTAAACACTTCTTAACTCTGACTGGCGTTCAGACATTTTTCCTTCTTTCTTTCGATACTTCTAGGAAATCCTTTGATTTCCCTACTTCATTTTCAAAATACCAGTTGTAAGGAACTGCTTAAGCACAGAAATTCCAACAAAGAAAGGTAAGAAAAAGCAGAATATCTAGTTGACTTGCACTGTAAGCTGAATTTGCTGAAACTGTTGTATAACCAAAATGGTCTTTGATATGAGCCTGCTTTTTGATGCTGTAACAGAAACCATCAGCCTGCAACGTCATCATATTTGCTGTCTCTTGGACTTAACTTGCCCAGTATTCTATGTTGCAATCAATTTTCCTTTTGAGAAGTGTTCAGTACAACTTTCACCTTGTGTTTTTGGAGGACAAACCACATTTAACACAACAGCATGGGTGATGCTTTCTGGATTCTGCAAATCTTTGGAATATTGGTCTCTTACATGACCATGCATTACTTTTTGTCCCAAAAACATGATCATCTCTACAGTAATTTTTATTTCTATTACAAGACCAAGCCTGAGGTGTCTGAATTATTAAGTTTCCATTGTGCTGAACTTGTAAAATGCAACCTATGATAGAAGAAGCCCACACATTTTCAGTACATGAGGGTAGGTGCAAAGGTATCGTCCTGATGGAGGGAAAAGCTTGTTGATTAATTTTTGAACAGCATAGACCTGAGGAAGGTTCTGCATGGCTGGCCAACCAGCCAGCCTGTTCCTTCTTTCTTGCCTAACCTAGAAAGAAAAGGGAAATTCCCTTGCATGAAGTAAGGTAGTCAACTGATCCCCTGACGAAAAAACAGAGGACAAACATTTACCAGTGAATTTCCACTCCAGAACTGGGAATGAGAGTTTTCTACAAAATATACAAAGGGAATCTCAGTGTATTACACCAATGCAGAACTGAAAACTGCTCCTTTTTTGTATGAGCTCTGGAGTATTGCATTGCCTTTATTTCTCTACATCAATAATAAAAGCAATCACAGAAAAGAGATGAGGTAGCTTAACAACCAGTAAACAACCCTAAAGTGTGTGGACATACAGTCATCTCATTTAATTATGTCTGGTTTGTATTACTTTCCTCAATCTCTTTGCCAAATAATCTAAATAACTATGGTCTGAAAGAAACAGTAGATAACGTCATCCACGAACTGACCAAAATAACTATGTAGATTAAATCTACGTGGGAATAATTTTGAAATCAAAAGGGAAATATTTGAGATGAAAACAAATGTGTAAATGCAGGTTTTTGCAATCTTAAAAGAATCTGTCTTTTTGCACTGGTTCATCATTACATAAACACCTAAAGGTGTTTTGGAATATAGATTGACATGCAACATTTTTTGTTAAATTAATTTTCATTAGGGTTTGAGGTTTTTTTATTAAGATGTTTAGTCTGTTTTGTCAAAGTACAAATTTTGTTTTCCAGTGTAAGCAAAGTGCCTAGAGGAGTTTAGGGATCACAATCAGGAGCCACAGCTGACTGTGACTGCAAGGTGAAACTAGAAAGAAATGCATAGGTTTTTATAGTAGAAGTATAATACAAAGTTGGGAGCTGTAGCAAGCACTATCTTATTATGCAAGTCTAGAATTTCTCAGCTATTTGCATGAGGAATTAGCATCATTCCTACTTTTAAAAACAAACCCATGTGTATTTAATCTCCTCTTCTATCAGCTCCTGTTTCCTTTGTCAAGGCGACTTGGCAAGCAAACCAGAGGCAAATAGGATTTTCACATGACCTACTTTATCTGGCGAGATATATAAATAGTCTACTCCAAAATTTTGGAGAACCATTTAAAACACTTTGGAACATACTTGCGGAAGAACAGAAAGCCAGTGGAGGAATCAAGGCATCTTGCACGTGCTTTGTGAGCTGGAAGGGTGGCACAAGCACGGTGACCGTGCGTGCAGTCGTCACAGACCAGGGCATGGCATCACCTTGCCAGCTGCAGTGTATTTTATTCAGCATGTTGTGTACTGCAGTATTGGTCACAGGTCACAGAGCAGGGACTGTTTTGGATGGCAGTGGCTATGTGGGATTCAGGAATGGCAATATGCCCCGTGGTGTGGGAGCTACAGCTGGATTTTGGCACTGTGGGCAGTGAGGATGGCTCCCTCCTGAGCTCTCTTCTCTAGGGACATCCTCTTCTTGGCCACCAGCAGCTGCCAATTGCAAGCTGCTTGTTAAAAACAGGGAAAATCCTCTTTCTTCCAAGAAAAAAAAAAAAATCCTCTTTGCTCCTCTCTTCTTCCTCAAAGGACTGGCCTTGTACAGAAATACCAAAGACCTCCGTAGTGCAATTAATTGAGCTTAAAGGACCTTTGTCCTTCAGGCTTCCTGAGGAACAGCACAGAAATAACCTGAGGGAACAAAGTGAGGGGAAAGGGTGGTTGTGTCCTGATGTAGGGTTTTATAGCAGTCCTGCAAGCAGTGGCTGTCCCCAAAGGGTATTTCCTACTTCCAAGCACAAACCATACTGCAGGAGAATTTAAAAATGGAGCACGTTGAATGTTGTTTAAACTTTCAACTTAGCAGGCAAACCAAGTCTAACAGTCATTCCTGATGGAGATCTTTGTGATTTTTATCCTAAATTCAGGAAATTATACCCTCGTCTAAGTTTAGCTAAGTGAAAGAATTTTTCTACATGGAGGAACTGTCTGGCATAATTGTTTCACTGTTCTCTTCATAGACAGTTTTACAGCTGTAAATATGGAGGTGTTAGAGAGTCAGACCTAAATGTTGTGCTGTTTATGCATTTCATTAGTCTTAATTGCTCCTGTTTACCCTAATACAGGGTATCTAAATTATGCACTGCAGAGCATTGGTTATGCACAGAAATCCACAGCATTAATAATCCCTGATTTGCTAGCTGTTCACTTACTTGGGAAGAGAGGGTTCCGTGCAGCCCTCTCCTGAGATGATTAGTGAAGGTGCCAGTGGGGTTGTGGATGGGTAACTCAAATGGTTGAGAGCAGGAAAGGAAATCACTGCCATGATAGGAAGGGAGCAGTCCATTGGACATCTTAACTAGGGATTTGGAAACCTTGCTTTGCTGCATTATGTTTTCTTCAATTCAACAATGCAATAAAGCAATTTTATACCTAGTGTTGGGGCTTGTGATTAGGCTCAACAACAAAGTATGGTATAAAAGGCAGTTTTTATTACTTTATTATTCTTCACAATGATATTAACTCTTTTTTCCCCAGTGTACATTTTATTGTTACACGGCAGGGATAAAACCCTCATACAACATTCGCCTCTGGATGGCTATTTCCAAGAAAATGAATTGACAAACAAATATATGAAAACTAATGCTGGAGTCCAGGCTAACACTGGTTTCAGCATGTCTTGAAATACAAATGTAATGTTTTGAAATTTGACCTCAGGGACAATCTTGTGTCTTTGGACCAGATAACTTGTTTGGTTGGTGCCTCCATAGTGTCTGCTTAAGCCAAAACAGGCTTTCTTTGATTGGCCCTCAAGACATGGGTTAATTAATGGGATTTAAATGAACCATTGGATCATATTGCAACGCCCTAAAGCCAATGGCATTTTTAGTTAGTTTACACTGATTCTATTTGTTCTTGATCTGACAATACTAAATTGTCTCTAGGGTTCTAAAGGAAACTGGAAAATTTTGTGGTCTTATTTGACACTTGGATAATCTCAAATGTTGAGATCTTAAACAACGGCATTAGTAGTTTAAACAAAAGAGCTGTACTGAAACCCAGCTTGAAATCTAAACCTAACAGCACAATTTGAGTTCATGTTTACCAACTGCACTCATCAAATCACTTTCTTACTCTTTCCACTGGCCCCTCTGGAGCAGCTGAAGTGATGATGTGCAGAAATGAATGTGAGGATGGTTTGGATGCCAGGATTTGTGCACCCTGAATATTGATAAAGGCCAACGTTCACCAGTTTTCTTATTTCAAAACCTTTTGGTAAAATATCTTCTTCTTCGATGATCTTTCTTTTAGTGCTTAATAGGGTTTCACCTGTCATAATTATCATGAAAAGAGTGACGTTGGAATTGCTTCATGGATTTTAACGCCTCTGGGCTGTCACCTTTATTTTTTTCTGTTATTTCTGGAAATGTCCCTAAACACCACAGCTTTGTAACTTTTTAATGCACTATGCCTGGATGAATGGCAGCACCGCCGGGCTCCCTGCAGCCCAGGCACACTAGGGGGACTATTTCTCTGCAGTGGAAAAGCACCGGGGCTATAACAGCACAGCAGCAGAAGTCTGCACTTAAGTAATCTGAAAAAAAAGAAAAAAAAAAGAAAAAAGAAAAAAGAGAAAAATTATAGCTATTTTAACTGTAAATGAAAATGTAAAATTTATTATTTATGCAATATTATTTGATTATATTGATTATATTTTATTTGCTATTATTACTTATTTGGAGGTCTTTCCTGGCAGAGTGAAAGAGAGAGGGCACACAGCAGAGATAGATGGTGAACAACGAGTTGTGTCTTACCTTTTTTTTTCTTTCTTTTTTTTTTTTTTTTCCCTGCGGCAGTTGCAGACTTACTACTTTGACCGAACTGTTTTTTAATGCAGTTTTAATAGAGATCTTTAAGTTGCTGTTTGTTTGTTTGTTTGTTTGTTTGGGGTTGGTTTGTTTGTTTGTTTTCCCAATCGCCAACGAACGATTTTGCATCAGATTCCCAAAGGATCACCATTTCAGCCGCGGTTTCAATATTTGTTATTTCAATCTCCACAAGCTTTGTGGACCCCTCCCTCGGAACCGCGCAGGAGCCACCGCACCCCGCCCTCAGCGCCGCCAGCCCGTCCTTCGCCCCCAGCCCCTCCGCGCCGTCGCAGTCCCCGCCGGCCGCTGACTACAGCTCCCAGGATCCCTCTGGGAAGCCCGTCCCTCCCTCCCTCTCTCTCTCTCCAAGCCCTTGTTGTTTGAAAAGGCTCCGGCGGAGTTTCGGGGGGAGCCGCCGCCGCGCTCGGGGCGGCGCTGGGGCGGGGGCAGGCGGGGCTGGCAGGGGAGGTGCAGCCGCTCGGCGCTGATGGGGAAAGGGGCTTAAGGGGCCGGGGGGGGGGACGCGGCGCGGTGAATTCCAGGGTAAACCCCTCCTTCGCTGGCCGGGAGGGAGCGGACCAAGCCCCCGGCCACGGCCCCAAGTCCGGGGCGAGACCACCGCCCCGCCACTCCCCGCGCAGGGCAAGGCGAGGGAGGGAAGGCAGGAGCGCTGGTCGATCCCCTCCTCCCGGGCGCAGGGGGAGGAGGAAGCAAGGGAAGGGGAAGGAGCGAGCCCGTGGAGCCGCGGCGGCCGGCGCTGAGCTCGGCGGGGCGAAGGGAGGAAGGGGAGCGGAGCCCCCCGCGGCCGTTCCCGGCGGGAGGGTCCCGGCGGGGCGCGGGGGCGGTGCCACCGGCGCGGGGCGGTGGCTGGATCCTGGATCCTGCCCTGGGACGCCGAAGTTGCGGCGGGGCGGCGGCCGCCCCTGTCGTCGCTCCCGATGTCCGTGTGACTCGGCGGCGGCGGCGAGGAGGAGGAAGAGGGGACCCTCCCGCCTCAGCCCCGCTCGCCGCTCCGCTCCGGCGGGTTGTTGTCCGAGAGAGACAGGCACACACACACCCCGCGCCCCGTCCCGCCCCTCGCCCCGCAGCCCCGGGAGGCCGGGGCGGGCACGGTGCTGCCGCCGCCGCGGATCGGGGTTCCCTCGGCCCGGGCGCCGGTGCCATCGCCGCTGCCTGAGAAGAAGGACAAGGAGAAGGAGGGAGCGCCCCGGCGGGCAGCGGCGCAGCCATGAGCGGCGGGGAGGTGGTCTGCTCGGGCTGGCTCCGAAAGTCCCCGCCAGAGAAGAAGTTGAAACGCTACGTGAGTGCCCTCTCCCACTCGCAGCCCGCGCTCTCCCTCTTCCTCTCCCTCCCTTCCCCGCTTGTCTCCCGCGGGGCTCCGCGCTCTCCTCCCTCTCCCGCCCGGCCCGGCCCGGCCCTGCCTCTGCGCGCGGTCCCTGCCGGCCGGGCCCGGACCAGCCGCCCTCCCTCCCGGCCGCCTCCCTGTTCCAACCGGGACTTCTGCCCGGCACGTCTCGTGCGGCTTCTCCAACATTTATTCCCCCCCCTCCTTTTTTTTTTTCTTTTTTTTTTTCCCTACTTTACCTTCCCCCCCCCTCCATTTTTTTTTTCCCTTAAAGAAAGGGGCGCCGAGCGGTCAGATGTTTCCAGCCCAGCTTTTTATCGCCTTTCCGAGAGAGTCGGGAGCAGGGAGGGGGGCGGAGTTTCCCCCTCTTCCCTCTGGATCCGGGGCTCAGTCTATATGTATTTTTAAATGTAAACACTTGCCGTGCCGGTGCTGGTGCCCGATCGCAGGGAGAGCGGGGTGCGCCCCGGCACTCGGGAGCCGCTCCCGGCGGGATCGCAGCCGGGGCTGACGGCCCGGAGACGACGGGAGCTGGGGATGCCCCGGGAGCGCTCCCGCCGGGGCCGAGGGGGGCTCTGCCCTTGCTCTCCGCACCGGGAAGAAGGCGGAGGGAGTTGTAAGAGAAGTGCCTGTCTGTTTTCCCGAAGTTGTTCCCGCTGTTGCTCGGCAGTGGCTGCGCTCGCAGGGGCTGCAGCGGAGCGGACACCGCGCTCCTGGCAGGAAAATGGAGCGTGTTTGCTGAGCGGGCAGATTCCGTGACAGGGCACAGCGGAGCTGCGGGGCCGCCGGGGAGGCTGTCAGGTCACGTAGGAGGGATGGGTGATGCCAGGAGTCATCGCTGCTGGCTGAGCCCTTTCCCATTGGCACCCGGCTCGCTTCGCGGCATCTGTGTAATTGGGACAAAATGTTGGGCCTTCTTTTTTTTTTTTTTTCTTTTTCCAGTGTTAGTTTGTGTTTGTTTGGTTTTTTTTTTTTTTTCCCCTCCTTTTAAGCAGCTAAAGTTTCGGATTCGTTTGAGAATCTGGGAATTACGGGTCTTAACGTGACCACGTTGTTTTCATCTGTTAGCGATTAGCAACCACTTCTCGACAAACTGTTACTCTTATGGACGTGTGGGTTTTTTTAAATGCCAGGAAATTGGTGAAATGAGACTCTGTTTAAATTAAAAAAAAATATTTGGGATAGCCCGCTCTCTGGTTCCCAATGGTCAGAGTCCTGTTTGTGCGAAGGACACAGGATCAGACTTGAGAAGGGAATGTCCTGATGGGAAATAGCAGGGTTCTGCTTCCCTGCTGATTTGGACATGGACTGTATTTTTGGCCAGCTCTCCATGTCTATTTGTATATTCACGGGATGCCTCTTTACCAATGTGTAGGAATTAGGCATTAATGTTTTTTAAAAGTTTGAAAAAATGTCCCACTCAAACTCTAAATCCTGTACAGTTGTGCTGTCTGTTAATGAACAGAGTTGTAAGCAAGAGTTTGCCCTCCTAAATCAATCCCATAAATCAGTCCCTGAATATGCCAGCTTTCTTTCCGTGTAGCTGTCCCTTCAATGTATTTATAGCTATGTCCATACTGGAATCACACCAGAACCTTTGAGGGCAAAACCCTCACTACAGCATTGGTCAAGTTGTTCCCTGTCCGAAAGAGGTAAATCCTTAATTTTCACTTGAAAGGGGGACCTGCTTTTTGAGGAGGCAGAGTGATAATGTGGCAAGCTTATAAGAGCATGACTTTATCATCTTCACGATGGTTTATCATCTTCATGCATTGTAGGCCATAAGGTCACGAGTTTAAATCTTGCACGTTGTTTTGGACTGCTTTCTTCTTCTATAAAAGAAAGGTGCGGTTTAGAGAAGGACTTTGAGTAAAATTCCTCCTACTTGTCTGTAGTGCCTGATCAGTTGTAGGCTGGAGGTTCACGCTCACTTCAAAGACCTAAAAGTGACCTTGACATTCTGGTCGCCGTCTTCGAGCAAACAAAAAGTTGACGTCCTTAAGACGATGAACTTTAGCTGAGTGCATTGACTGAAGGGTTGGCCTGTGCTCTCTGTAATTCTACGCTTAAGCGAACGCGCAGGAGAGAGAGAGAGAGAGAGAGCGCGAGCTGTGTTTTTTAAAGCCATATTTTATAGTGGTGATATTTCAAGGGGCTGCACCAGATGAAAAGATGGGAAAGTGATTTCAGTAGGAAACGGCTTTTCTGCAATGCATACTTTTCACATGTATATATGGAAAATTGTAGCTTCACGCTCTATTAGTTTTTGCATGCAAGTGTTGGGGCAGACCCAGGTTACCATCTGGGAAGGGAGATAAAAAGTCTGAAATCGCAGTTAAATATGGTTTCAGTTCTTAGGAAGGGCGTAAAGGAGCACTTTGAAGCTAGTACGTAGGCATATGTTTCACAGGGACTTCAATTTTTAGTTTGAAACAGTTGGACATGGTATTAAAGCTGGCTTACACACATTTTGAGGCTAAAAAAAGAAAAAATCTCCAGCCAACCTTGTTCTGCAGGTGGAAAAGTCAGATTTCCTTTAATGTATGCCTTAAATGCCAGTGTCTGTTTTCCTTCTTAAAGGGAGTTCTATTCTCATGCCTCTTTCATGTGCTTTTGGTATGAATTGACGTTCTGATAGCCATTGGCACCTGCTGTTGGTTCCCTTGAGCTGGTATTCAGAACAGTTTGATGGAATAGAGTGGCTGCTTCCCGCAGCAGATCTCTGAGGAAAGTACAGGTAACTTGTGGTGCCAGCTGGGGGTCCAAGATGGGCATGTGGATTTAGTAGAGGAGAAGGGGAAGGGACCTGGGGCTAAATCCTGCACAGGTCTCCACAGCCTATGCTGTGGTTGCATGAGTACCTGAAAGGACTTCCTTGTGCAGAGGGATGGAGGAGTGCTGGATTTCACAGCTTCTGCTACCCTCTTGTATGTTTTTCTTTCTTCCATTGTTCCATTGCCTTCAACTTTGCAAACTTTTATGTTCTTTACCTTAACCTGCTGTACTATTTCTGCTCTGGTCCCCTTTTTTTTTTAAGGAGGTAGTTGGAAAACCTGTTTCTACCCATCTGTCCTTTACAAAGTGATAGTAAGCCTTGGCTTCGTGGTTTTCTGCTACGTTGCAGTTCTGCTGTGCACGTGCCAGTTAAAATAGCTGATTCTTTGTGGTAGCAGCATAGAGGGTTTTTTACTGCCATTGTGCTATGAAACCACCAGATATTTAAACACAGCTGTCCTTGGTAAAGCAAGGGAGAAGAGCTTTAGGGAATGGGAATAAGTCTTAAATTCTCTCCTAGAACTACTATGCTTTTGTCTGGGGTAGGCTAGGGCTCTGTATGACAACTGGATGTGCTTAAAATCAGGGTCTTAGCATTGACGGTTGGTTTATGAAACCAGTTTGTAAAAAGTCTACTGATGTAATATAATAATTCTCAGTATTCTGAGGGGATCTCATTAATGCACATAAATATCTCGAAGGCAGGTGCCAAGGGGATGGTGCCAGACCCTTTTCAGGGCAAGGAGCAATGGCCAAAAACTAAAACACGAGAAGTTTCACCTCAACATGAGGAAGAACTTATTAACCTTGAGGGTGGTAGAGCACTGGAACGGGCTGCCCAGGGAGGTTGTGGAGTCTCCCTCTCTGGAGACATTCCAAACCCACCTGCTCCAAGTGACCCTGCTTTGGCAGGGGGGTTGTACTAGACTATCTCCCTTCCAACCCTAACAATTCAGTCATTCTGATGTGTCCTACTTAGAGTGAAATACATTTTATTTGATAAAAGGTAAAACTCCATCAAAAATATCCTGCATAGACTAAACACTTTTGGGGGTAAGTTGGTTCATATTTTTCTGTACCTAAAAGACTTCCCTACACTTCTTAGAGTTATTAAGAAGTTTTTGAAAGTAAATTAGGAATCAATTTTGATGTAATTGTTACTAAAAATCCTGTAGTTATTTGACCATTCCTATTGATTGTGCATTTAATTATTTAAAATCGAAAGAGTGTAAAAATGAGAAATAGGCCTGAGCTCCCCAGGACATAAGGAGCACTGATGTAATTCAGACGAGGCTACAAATAGTATCTCCTGACTTTCTAATCTCTTCAGTCATAGACACAGACTTGAAAAGTGCCAGACTATTAAGGTTAGTTATTGATGTTTGAAATAGAGGCTCAGACAGTACAGGTGCAGAAGTGGAATATTTTGCTGTGGTTTATTCGGCATTTGCTCTTTGGCACTAATCACATAGGTGCCTCTTCTGTCTTGAGTAATACTTAAATGTGCTAAGATATGTAATGGTGTTAAGAAATGTTTTATTCAGCAGAATAGTTGTAATTTGGTACAAGCTGCCGTGCCTGACAAAGGCTCCTTTTCTGGAAGACACCTGTTTGTGTTAAAGCTTTTTTTTCTGATCTTTCATCAGCAGAGTGAGCAAATTTAACAATCCGGTTGGTTTACAGGAGAAAGAAACAAGATGAGCTAGTTTGACATCATTCAGTGTTGTCCCTGTGGAGCTGGGTCAAGTTAAGTTAACTCAAGACAGATGTGTAATCAAGTACCATTATGTGACATCTTAATATTCTGAATGTGACTGTGCCTGTGCTACTCCAGGAGTTGCTGAAGACCTTGCAGGAATTGGTGTTCATGCAGAAAACTTCCCTTCTGGAAGGAAGTCTGTCCCTCCCCTTCTACTGTGCACTAGTCAGAAAACAGCAGTTTGACTTTTGATCTTTTCAAGCATGGGTTAGTAAACCCCAAAGCATGAAGTTCAAAACATGACTAAACACAATGTTTTTGTTGATTATAGAAGGAAGTTACACTGTTTTGTGTGCCAACTGAAGATGCTGAAGCAATCTCTGGTATACAGGGGTTATACCTACCCCCTAAGCTTACTCTTTGGCTGTCTCACATGAGGAGTGTGGAACTCACTGTACAAGTATTTGTGATCTTTGACAGCACATCAGCAGCTGGTGTTGACTCTGCTGCCAAAGCTACAGCACTGTTAGTGCTTGACCTGTACTCTGAATCAACTCCCTGGGAATGGTTTCAGTGGGTAAGAGCGGGCAACAGCTCATCAAACAGATTAAGAAGTCTAATATATGTGTAGCAAGATTACCTTCCACTAGTTATTTTAACATTTATGTAGTATACCACACTGATGGATACTGTTAATTTAAATGTTTCTCAGCTTGTATGGTCAGACAGTACCTGGACTACTTGGATGCTTTCTCTCCTTGGTGTAGATAGGAAAGTCGGAGGTGTAAGGAACAGAAATTGTCCTTTTCCTCTTGAAGTGCAGGTGAACTACTGGACATATGAAATATGCCAAATATTCTAAATATGGTAAATGATGTGAACACTTTTTCTTAGCAACTGCTAAATAATAACCCTTAATTTGGGACCAAGATAGCTGAGAAGTGAGAACTTCTGACTCTTTGTGATATTGAAGATGGTTCTCAGTTGGATGTATAGCAGCTTATGGATATCCTTTCACTATACTTTGTATTTTGATGGGTGTGTTAAGATTTGGTGCAGCTAATCACAGGGGATTACAGTTCAATGAGGAACTAACAGGGAGCAGGGAGAGGAAGTGGAAAAACAAATTGATGTCTCCCACTTTCTTGATGCTGCATACTGGCTGCTCCTCCATGAATGCACAAAGTCTTGCAGCATTGAATAATTCAGTATAAGCAACATTGTACTAAGCAGAGGAAATAATGAAATACCATGAATTTGACTTCAAATTATAAGCAGATGAGCTTGTTTTGCACCCCTCTTAGTCAGTCATAAGCCCCAAACAGATGTGTGAAATGTAAATTGGATGTATTGAAAAAATAATGTTTTATTGGACAGTTTAGCTTAAAAAAGTGTAGGCCTTGACTGCCAAAATGAGCACCAATTTTGGAAGCCTTTGATTGACCAGGTCACTCTTTCAGCTGAGAGATAATCCTTCCATTTTCATTGATCTTTTTTGGTATCCAACAATTCTTTATTTAGAGAGAAAAAAGTGACAAACATGGAACTCTTTCAACTGTCCTCTTCTCTCTCTTTAAATTTTAAAAATCTTGGAATGATGGTTTGATCACTTCTGAGGAATGGGGGTGGTTTTTTTGACATAACTTTTGGATCAGATGATTTGAATAAAATGTAATCTTCTACAGACATTTAGAAAACATTTATTTCCCATTAAATTTGGTTTACGGCTCCAACAGAAATCTTGACAAAAAATGAAGGAACATCAGTGATTCAAAATGTCGTAATTTTAAGGGAAAGAATAAGTTTGTATATTGTAGATGGCTCTGGCTTGGGTATTTTGTACTTCTTCAGTCTTGCTCTCACCTTTTTCTAGTCTAAAAATAGATATCACCAAAATATATTGGGGGAAATATTTTCTTAAATCAAGCAGGGGAGTACAGCTGATGAGGTGCAAGTTTTGTTTTGATGCAGAGCAAATAATTGTGAAGCAAAGATACACCTGCTCATTTTTTTCATCTCCACTTCTGTAGAGTTGCTGTGACAGACTTCTTGAGACCTTTTCAAAATGACCTTGAAATTTTCTATGCTTCAATGACTAATCATTTGATTGCCAATAGAAGCAATTTCACCTGTTGCAATTTCATTGCAGTATTTCATTAGGAGGGACAGACCTTATGTCATGCAAATGACTTGAGCAAGGCAGGCTGAAAGATCAGAGAGAAAGGGATAATCTTGTGAAGGCAGGTACTTGTTGTGTACAGGTGAATATTGTAGTCCAGTGTAATTTGCTGCTGTTTTAGGGACTGGGATGGGAATTCAGCTCCTCATATGTACAAACCACTAGTTCTAAAGCAGTACTGTAGGGTTTGTTCTGTTGGGGTTTTTTTGGGGGGTCAGGGAGGGAAGGGAGGATTCTGCCATCTCCCAACTGCAATAAAATATTGTTTATTCTCAACTCTCCCTTTATCAATTCTTGATTAGCTATTGCAGTGGTTCTTTTATGAATTCTGTGGCTTGTTTGCCTTAGGAAAAGTATTCATACTTGCAAAAATAATGTTAGCTTTGCAAATATTTTCCCTGCAATATGCTAGTTGTATTTTTTTTTCCTTTAAAAATCACCCCTGGCTTGCAATAAAAGGTTACATAGTATGTTTTTTGTACTTGTGTTTGCTTCCAGCTGTTGACAAAGGTTTTGTTTCTTCTGATGAATTTTTGAAGCTCTTTGAAACATGCCATGCTGCTTTCAGTTGTAAAAAGTAATCTGTTACATAGTATCTGCCTGTCTCTTTGGCAGAATCCAGCAGGGAAATGTTTATAAGGTAACTTTCTGTGAGATGAAAGAGACTGAATTAACTGTTGAACTCTCCAAGCATCTTTATCTTTGTATGTTTTTGGTTTTTTAACTGAGGAGAAGGAATATATTTAATTGCATTTTGTGCCCCAGAATTACAACTTTAGGATTTAACTCTCTGAGGTTACGGTGACACATTTTTCTTCCCATTTTTTTTCTGGTGAATAGCAGTTATTTGGGGTAAATGACAGCATGAGAGTTGTCTCTCTTGGAGCTGGTAGCATAATAATATGTAATTAAAAATGTCAGGCAGTTATGTCCATATGGCTTGCGTATCATTATAAATAATATTTGTACGTAATGCAAATAATTCTGTTTAAAAACATACCATGAAAAAGAGGCAATACTTTGGCTAGGAAGCTGTGCCAGGTTGCAATACCAGCTTGTCAGTTCTGGATAGCTGAGCTAAGCTGAGATAGCTTAGCTTTATGTGAAAAAGTGAATTAAATGTGCCCGGGTTTTTTTTGTTTGTTTGTGTGGGGTTTTTTTTGTTTTGTTTGTGGTGTGGTTTTTGTTTGTTTGGTTTATTTGTTTTTTTTTTGTTTTTTTGTTTGTTTTTTTGGTTTTGTTGTTTTTTTTTGTACAGCAATTTATTGGCAGAGTGGGTTTTAAAACAGCTATGGTTTTTCAGGAGATGTGCTTGCTCTTTTCTCAGAGAATTTCTAGGAAGCCAAGAGAAAGCTTTACCTTCTCTGCAATTTATAAAAGGAGGTAATTTTTGTCTTCTGCCACACACTGGCTAACTAGGATCAGGAATCTTGATGTGGGGTGATGTGCAGGCAAGGCTGGGGATGGCAGCTGGGGACTGGGATAAAACCTTGCCTAGCAGGAGAAAAGCAACCTTGTCCCTTTGCCTGTTTCCCACACAGGAGTTTTCCAACCAGCTCGCTTGTCACATGTGGGTTGCTCTGCTGCTTTATAAGTGAAAACAACGCCAGATAAACCCTTCATGGCACTGGAGATAGTGGCTGTCACAAAGTAAATCTGGTTCCCCACCCACTTCCCAGCACAGCCAGCCTTGGGGCAGGGTGATGGCAGATCTGCTGCCTGCCTTGCTCCGGGTGAGCCTGTCTCCACCCCGGGAGGAATGTGATGGGTTTCAGTAGTGCAGGCCAGCGGGCTCCCCGTGCTCCCCTCTCTGGGGCCGCAGCTGCCGCCAGGCTCTTCAGGATTTCTACCTCAAAGGGAAAAGGGGGGAAAAAAGAAGATCAACACGAAATTAGAGTTAGGGTTATTTTTATATGTTGTCTGGGGCTTGGGATTTAAAAACAAAATAGACTCTCTGTAGGTGTTTATTGCTGACAGTAGGAGTTCACAGGATTCGATATTGGGGTATGGAATAAGAATACAGGAAGCTATTCAAACACAGTTAATACCCTTGCCTTCAAATAGACCTTTGATGCAATCAATGCATAAGAATTACAGTCCATTTGGGAGAGTTATTAAAAGGGTAAATAAACACAAGATATCAGATGAAAAATGGATTTTAGGTTTCAAAATGGAATGATACTCAGTTTATAAAAAAAAAAAACCACAAACCTAAATAAAAAGAAGCAATTCCAAAAATTATGTGTCAGTTTGTCATTTTCCCTTTGTATGAAGAATAACTGCACTGAGTCACGTAATGTGCTAGACAAATGTTCCCATTCACACTTAATGCATGTTTCTGTTACAGTTTTCTGACGTTTGTGTTTCCATGTAGATTCTTAAGCGGGATCAGATGTAGTAGGGAAGCTGTGCCTGGCTTTGGGATTGTGCAGGGAGGATTGCTGCTTTGGAAGGACTGCTTTTGGAAACCAGTCAGTGTAGAGCATGTGAGCAGTCCCTTATCTCAATGAACTCCAAAGTCCATATACAGAATCTAGCAGACATTTATGAGTTTTTTTAAAAAAGGCATATGAATATCTGTGATCTTTAAAAAGATGGTAAAATACTGGGAGCAAGTCTGCTTCTTTTAACACTGAAAAGCAAGGACTGTATTAGGAAAGAGATGGTGAGGATAATTTATTTGGTGTTCCTAATGATTATTACAGGGATTGGTCTGTGAAACAAGAAAGAGGATGTCAAAGTATGGACTTGATCTGAACTGACAATTTGTCCTTGCATGGTTTAATTTAAAAAAAAAAAGAAAAGAAAAGAAAAAAATAAAAAGAGACAGGGAGAAGGGGGTGGGGGGAGGGTTTGCAGTGCAATTTGAAACAGAAGAGACTTATGTGTCCCAGGACAGATGAGGCAGTGAAACACTCTACCATGTGGTGTCCACGTTGGGAATGCAGGAGATTCCAGGGAGGCTTGGAGAGAATCCCCCAGCTGTAAACATGAATGCTTGGAGGTCTGGGGTGTGATAAGAGAAGACTCTAAAGTGTCAGTGTTGTAACCAGTTCCTGTGGTTCACTAATGTGATCCAGTCTCTTCCTAGTTCTGCCAATGTGAAGGAAGCTTCAGAGGTAGGCTATGGGTGTGATGCCATCTGGCAATTCTGCTTTCCTAGAAAGTAGTGATCTATGTGAACTTAATTTGGCGTTTAAGCCACAAACTGACAGAAATGTGCCCCTTTTGAATCTGTCACTTATTGTGTAATTCCATGATTTCTTGTGGTGCTCTTCATTAAAGAAATGTTTCTTCTTTCAATAATGTGTTACACTGGGTGATGTTCTCATGGTGGCATTAGATAAAGTTGTTGTTTACAAAATCCTTTCCTGTTACTAAGGGAGATAACTTCAGTAAGTGCAAAATATCAGTAACTGTATCTTCCTGAATCTTGCATGTCCTAATGCATCTCCATGCACTTGTCTGTATGCTGTTATTGCTGAAATGATTTGCATCATGCTATGTGAGTAAGTTTTGCAGTCTAATGACTTGTTACTCAGTGTGAAATAATGCTCTTAAAGCTCAAAGCTGATGTCATGTTACACTCTTAGTTATGACCTATCTAATACAGTTGTCAGTGTGCACAAATGAAGTTAAATTGCATAAGCTTGTCACCACTATGAGAAAGAACTTAAGTTACTCTTTACTACTGAAGATCTGTTGGCAGAGAAAACACACTTACATGCACTCAGGAGTCAGTCTTTACTAAGATAAAACCTGATTTTGATTTTTATGAAGTTTTGGAGAGGGGAAGGGAGAAATGAGGCAGGGGGGGAATCTGAAGTGAAGAGCAGCATTCAAATGACTCATTAGTGTAAATTGGGAAACATAACCCTGGTTTCATCACAGGGTAATTTTGTCCCAGGACAAGTAACTACAGAGTTTTCTGCTATGTGCTTCAGTGCTAAATTAATTCACAGTCCTTTTGCATTTTTCTTTGATTTGATGACTCTGTTTTTCTGTGAATCTCTGCAGCTCCATGAAAAAAAAAAGAAAAAAAAAAAGAAAAAAAAAGAGCAGGAATTTATTGTCTGATTTATAAAGAAAGTGGCAGGAAGATCTTTACTGATTGTATGAGGGAGGCACCACAATCATTACATAAATTTGATAGTGTTCTTTGATGGGGTTTTCTTACAGTA
This sequence comes from Myiozetetes cayanensis, assembly GCF_022539395.1. Classification (NCBI taxonomy): domain Eukaryota; kingdom Metazoa; phylum Chordata; class Aves; order Passeriformes; family Tyrannidae; genus Myiozetetes; species Myiozetetes cayanensis. The sequence continues at coordinate 151,061 of NW_026087654.1, read as the reverse complement.
CAGCCATAACTTACTGTGATTCAGATCTGCCTGTTTGCTGGTTTTAGCCTTGGAAATGGGCATGCTAATTATGCAGAACTGTTACTGCAGTTTAAGAAACTAAACTTTCGCTGGGATCTGGCAAACTGTGGATGGGAGGTGCAGAGTGGTAAGCAGCAGTACTGAGATGCTCGATTGCTTCCAACAGCTGCTGGGAAGGCAGTGCTGTTCCCATGGGAGTGCTTCTCCTGCTTTCTGCTTACGGGAAGAGGTTTTCCTATCAGTCTCTGCAACCAGCATCCAACAGAGCTGAAGTATGTTCCTGCCTCCCTTAGCTGGCTGGAAAATGAGCCTTCTTTTTGTCAGTCCTTTGCTTCTGGGAGCTGTTGTTTAAAGGGATGGAATTCTCTTCTCTGAAATCTTGCTCTGCTTAAACAAAATAGGGAATAAGGAAGACTGTGATCTGTCCTTTCCAGCTTGGAGACTGAGCTGGACAGATGTTTCTTACTCAGTGCTAAGGAGGAAAGTCCCTGGCTAGGGGCTCTAGAATGAGGGTTAAAAGGTGAAGAAATCCTACAGGGGCCTCCTGCTGCAATGAATGGCTTCAGCCTTGCACAAGTGAGACAGAAGATCCAAAACTTGTGTCTCTTCATCCTTTCCTTCTCCTTCTTCCTCTCATTGCAACTATTTTGTGTTTATTTTCCTACTTTTAAATTGCATAATTTAGTCCTTCCTGTCACTTCCTAATGTCTGAATCATAGGTAGCTCTTCCTGCCTGCAGTAAACAAACATTTTATTCTTGGCACCTTTCCAAATTGAAATTGTGTTTATGAATGTGGGGGGGGTCCCTCTGGCAGTGTGCTTGGGAAGCTAATTCACTTGTGTACAGGTTGGATAAGCTGCTTACTGCATGCTTCTGTGGCCAGCTGATTTCCTTGTCTCTCCTATCTTCTAAACTGATGGAGCTGCTTGGCTGATCAGGACCAGCAGGTGAATGGTAGCAGATGATAAAAGCAGAGTGTAAACAGTGGGATTATGAGCTTCTGAAGTTAATAACAGTAGCAGCTAGGTTGCCTCAAGTCTTGCTGCTGTTGGTATCGCCTCTTCTCTCTCTCTCATACCTTGTATATACATACAGTGCTGAGATACACAGTGTCTACCGTTTAACCAGTCACTTGTGAGAAACCCTGTCTGGTCTAACGCTTGGGCTTTGCTCATTTTTTGGATTCTTTCACTGCAAGGCAGGGAGATAACACAGGGTACTTTGGGACACGTGGTCTGCCTCCATCAGCCTGACAGACCTCTTAAGCCATATTTGTAAAAGCTGCAAAATAGGAGTGTGTCACCTTCACTTTTCATATTATTTTTCCTATTTCTAAGCTTTATATATTTTATTTTTGAATTTGCTGTGACTACAGAATGAAGCATGGAAGACATAGCTATAACACCCATGGGGACTCCCCACCTCTCCTGTTGCGTTCACATTCTCTCTTTGATGGTTTTTGTCTTTTATTGGGAAGATTCGTCTTGAGTCATGATAGACCAGCCTCACAGCGTGCTGAACACTACTGCAACTTTATGTGGAACTGTTAAATGGACTTTACTTGGTGAATGGAGACAACAGAGGAAAGATCCAGTCCTTGTTTTGGCAACTTTGCATTTCTACCTTCCTATCCATCTGTACCTCCTCACTTCCCTCTCTGATTCTTCGTCCTAAGACACCAAGAAGATGAGAATAAGTCAAATATATTAAGGACAGATTAGATGAGATAAGAACACCCTCAGTGTTATGCTGACTTGATCATGCTTTCTTGTGAAAAAGAAGAGAGAGCACCTTCTTTTTCCTCAGTTACAACTTACCTTGATTTTCTTGACGATGTTGTGTATAGCATGGAAAGCATAACGTCTATGCAGGTGATCTAAAAAAACTAGCAAAAACGTTTTGCAAGCTGTGCCAGGATGACAAAGCAACAGAATATTACTGTAGTCTAAAGTAAATTTCAGACAAGACAGTTGTAGCAAAAGAGCCCTGCTGTTACATGCCATAGGAATGCCTCACGTTCCGGTTTCTTCTGGCTGAGGTTGCACGTGCACAGGGATGTGGGCTTCTCCCTTGTGCCATTTGCTTATATCCAGTCAGCAAACGAAAGGATGAAGTTCCACCGAAAGATAAGTTAGAGGGATTTTGAACCTGGTTGCTCATCCTGGAAGTTGATTAAGTTGGATACCGTTTCTGTTATCATTGCCTACTTACACTGTTTGTTTGTGTGTGTACTAAAGAATTTATATTTCTTTCCCACAGTAGTGGGAGGAGTTACTGTTTCTTGTGGTTGGGGTTGAAATGAGTTTTCTGTATTTTCTTGGAGGTGTGATTTGGTAATGTACAATGCTAGGGAATTGGAAAGAAAAAAGTATGATAGAAGGCAGTATCCTGTTTATAATATATTCTAGTCTAAAATCATGGCAACCTGTTTCTTAATAACACTATACCATGTGGAAACTGAATGTGACAACAATTGCATGAAAATATTTTTATTTTATCTGTTAGTTACATGTGTTTTGGATTTCTTAGAATTTAAAAGTACATATTCAAATAAATGCCATGTTAAATAATGTAGAAAATACTTTTAAGTCCTTTATACGCTGTGTGGTGAAAGTTTTGCTGAATCAGAAGCAAAAATGTAAGGGTTGGGTCCTGTAATTATAGTATTACAGACCTGTCTACTATTGTCTTTTAATTAAAAGCTTGTAATATAAAGTGTCTTGGTTAGAATGAAGATAACACTGACCAAAGCATAACGAAACCAAATTTTTCAGTCATTTGCATTACCTTAAGTTGTCTTTTAGTGTTCCACAGTACTATTTTATTGGTTCTAGTCAATAAACATCACAGTGGTGCACAAACCTTTTCATTTGAACTTGAGGCTATTAAATTATGCTGTTGCATTGAGTTTCAGTGATTGCATTATTGTCGTTCTTCTGAGGCAATGACAATCTTGCCTCCTTGAAGGGTATTGGGTTTTTTTTTTCTTTAAGAAGACATGAGTAGTACCAAATGGAAATCTGGTGGAGTGTTGTATGATTTTTAGCAAATTGTTAAGCAGCACTTCTGAGTTGCTTGTGAAACTTCAGTAAAGTCTCAGTTGAAAGTGCAAATATTTCTCTAGGCAATCGAACTATGCAGCCTTGAGTTGCTACTAAACACCTTTATGGTGTTATGAAAAAAACCAGGCTAAGCTTTATACCAAAACTTGTGATTCTGTGAACAGGCATAAGCCAAGAAAGTTGTTGAGACTATAGTAGAAACATGCTTTCCCACGAAATAGAATCCAGGGATGTAGCCACTGTAATTGTGCAATAAATTATCATAAATGTGATGTCATAGTCTCTGCAACTTTCTGAAGGGGTAGTCTGATTTTGAAATCAACCAAGTAGTGAATAACAAGCCTCTGAATTGGCCCAGACAACAGCAGACATGTCTGCATCATTTGGGGAAAGCAGTCATCTCCTCAGAGAATTAAACTATTTCAAAATAGAAGTTGTTGACTCAATGTGTTAATCTTGGCTTTTCATGAAGAAGTGCAGCATCCAACACTGATTAATTGTTTTTTTAATAACAGATCCTTAAACTACAGGCTACACAGTTAAAAAGAGACAGATTGGAAGAAAGTTCATTGAGGTTATTAAATGCAACTCCTCTGAACTGCAGTTATTCCCTGGTAGCGTTCAAACGTAGAAAAAGGTCCCCAGATGCAGGGGTGGTTGCAGGATTGTAGCTTTTTATTTACAAGGGTAATTCCACAGGCTTGCCCAAAGATGTGTTGTGAAGATTAGGCAGAACCCAACAAATCTTTAAGATTGCAGTAGCATAATTCAGAAACTTTGTTTTGGATAATTATTGTATGTGATAGCAAGGACATATTGCTCTAACTGTGGTTCTCTTAGTCATTTACTACTGTAACTTAAAAAGAGAAAATGAGAGAGTCCTCTAAGTTTGTTATGGGACTGGATTAAAAATTAAAGTTGAGTGGGGTAAAACTTACCTCAGTGTCCAAATAAGTGCATATTCTAAATGCAGTAAAGCACTGTATATATTTTTCAGTGTTTACCATGAACTCTTGGTGTGTATCTAGTAATTAAAACAGTTCAAACAACTTGAAATTAGTGGCATGACAACAAAATATATATCTTTACCTTCCGAGTAGGAAGTAGGAGAATCTTCACAAAATCTCCATTCCTACGTCCTTCAGGTAAAAGCCTGGGTAAGTAAATAAGCCTTGCAGTGTGCCCAGAAGGTCGTCTGTGAGGGGTAGGTTGGAACACAACTCAGAGCCAAGAGCCTCCCTAGAAAAGTATCTACTGGTACATCTTCATGTTTGGGAAGCCTTGGGTTTGACCTGATTCAGTCTTTCCTCATGACCTTTGCAGATGCCTGCACAGGCCTTACAGGTGACCTTTTCCAAGCGGAGTCTTGTGTCAAAAGTTCATTCATCCTTTTTATTTTTTTCTCTTTTCATCTTCGTTCACTTCAGAAACAATCAAAAACTCCTTGCTTTAGCTCTTGTTTTTAGCCTTGTGACATTACACCCTACTTCTCTCATAACTTAATTCATGTCCTTACTAAAAGGTACTAGTGTTTCTTATTTTCTCTACCCCCCCCTTTTATTTTCCTTTTGTTCTCACTTTACCATGAGGATCTGCAGCTTCTGTGTTAGCTTCCATCTCTTCATCTTTGCTCTTCCTTCCCATCGATCTGTCTATGGATGACTTCTCATGCTCATGTTATGTAAACTTTGCATCAGTAACGCATGCTTCAGTCTCTGCTCCTAAACACTGCCTCCTCTCTGACTTGTCTTTTGTGTACTGCTACCATTAATGTTTTGCTACCAAAGTAAGCGTATTTTCTGTTTTCTTGGAATTTGTCTTTGCAGTTCACATTCTCTGTTCCTTTAACTGATGCCCAACATTTTCCTAACTTTCCTAACTTAAGTCCCTTGACCACTGGAGTTACCCGTTCCAGGAACATGTAGGTGTTGGCCTGCATTCACCATGTGTTGGATGTATGGGCTTTTTCCAGATGGATACAACTATAGCTGGTGTCATATTTTTTTTTTTTTAATCAGACTTGATAAAAATATTCATAGAATCATTAAGGTTGGAAAAGACCTCTTAAATCATGGAGCCCAACCATTAAGCCAGCACTGTTAAGTCCATCCCTAAACCATGTCTATGTGGTTTTTGGACACTTCCAGGGGTGGTGGTTCTGTCATTTCCCTGGACAGCCTTTTCCAGTGCTTGACAACCCTTTCAGCGAAGAAATTTTTCCGAATACGCAATCTAAACTTCCCCTGGGACACCTTAAGGCCATTGCCTCTTGTGCTGTTTCTTGCTAATTGGAAAAAAAGAATGCCCCCTACCTGGCTACAGGCTCCTTTCAGGTAGTTACAGAGAGCAATAATGTCTCCCCTGAGCCTCCTTTTCTCCAGGCTCAAGAGCTCCAGATCCCTCAGCTGCTCCTCATCAGACTTTTGCTCCAGACCCTTTCCCAGCTCTGTTGCCCTTCTCTGTACATGTTCCAGCACCTCACTACTTTTCTTCTAATGAGTGGTCCAGAACTGGACACGGGATTTGGGTTGTGGGCTCTCCAGTGCCAATTACAGGGGGTCAATCACTGCCCTCGTCCTGCTTGCCACATTATTGCTGATCCAGGCCAGGATGCCACTGGCTTTCTCAGCCACCTGGGCACATGCTGGCTCATGCTCAGCTGGCTGCTGACTAGCACACCATGGTCATTTTGTGCTGGGCCACTCTGCAGCTACTCTGTTCCCATTCTGTATTGCTGCATGGGGCTGTTGTGACCCAAGTGCAGGACCTGGCACTTGGCCTTGTTGAAGCTCATACCCTTGGCCTTGGCCCATTGATCCAGCCTGTCCAGAGCCCTTTGCAGAGCCTCCCTACCCTTCAGCAGATCAATATTCCCACCTGTTTTGGTGTCATCTGTGAACTGACTGAGGGTGCACTTGATCCTCTCATCCAGATTATCAGTAGAGATGTTAAACAGGACTGGTCTGTATATCTCTAAGTGCTACAGCTGTTTTTTTCATAAATTTATAAAATTCAGGCTCCTTGAAGGTTGTACTAAAAGCCATTTGTAACTGGACTCTATCTCTACATAGAGACTTGTATCTCAGTATTTTTCCTGCCTGCTCTAATAGATTTATCACTATTTTTGAACTCTACACTAAGTTTGGGATTAAGTGGTGGAACTATTTTCCAAACTATTAGAACTAGAGGGTGTCTTTTTCATTTAGTTCTCAATTAAGGCTACTTTATTCTGTTACGTGTACAAAGGGTTTGTGAGGCTGTTCTATTCACTTGTGTATTTTTGTGAAATGCTCTTATATCTATACTGAGGGAAGGAACTGTGTATGAATTTTTCAAGAGAGTTCATGGGGAAAAGCATCTCTGTCTCTACCTGGAAAGCATGTAGCAGGCTTTAAATGTGACTGCTCTTTTTTAATCTAATCTGGGTAGAGTGAGAGATTCCTCTGTGGCTTGGACTTTGCCCATATGGAGATCCATGAAGGCCAAAAATGGCCTGAATTTTGCATAGAAACAATTGACAGACTGGTGAGCACTGGAATTATCTGTGCTCTTTTGGGAGCACTGCCAAGATAAGCTGCTGTCTTCTGTATCAGCTGTAAAGTTTCTTTGTGGTCATCCTTCAGTAAAGCCCCAAATAGCGTGCATGATTCAAATTCCATTGAGATATAAAAGCAAACACAAATATGAAAACTGACCCCTGAAAGAATGCAATTTTAATTATAAAGCCAAATTTCTTTCATTTGATGATCTCACTACTCTAATAATGAAATATATATAAAAAATAAAAAAAACACCCCAAAAAACAGAACCTGAAGCCAGTAGAATTCACTACATGCATTCCCTCATCTGAACAGGGTAGAAAGCTTTGAAGTCTTTGAGTGCTTCCTGTGGCATCAGTGTTGTCTTCCCTGGGCTGTGCCTCTGTCATGTACTTTTTTCCTAACCTGTGTCAGGCAAGTCTCAAGTGAGTTGGAGATGGGAGGTACCTTTACAGTGGTGATAGGGCCACTGGGGCTACTACTGTCTGTTTTCACGGGTCTTTAAAAGTTCTCTAAAAACAAAGTGTGACAAAACAGAATTAATTACTCTGCACACAGGAGAGACTCTCAATCCTAAGCAATCCAAACCTGTTGCTCTCCCAGCGCAAATAGCTGTGTGAGCCCCCTCACCAGGATCCTGCACGTACTGACAGGGATCGAGGTACCGAAGGCTGGTGCTGATCGAGTTAAAACTGATCAGGCTCCATGTTTGAGTTTTGCAATGACCGTGCTTAGGGGGAAAAGATAGACCTGTCTGCATATAGATGGGGGGGTAAATTGGAAGTGGTCCAGAGCTGTTTGTGCACTCTCTGATTTTTCTGCTGCATCAATCTGTGCAAAGGATTCCTGGAAGTGGGGAGTGGGGAGGTGGAGAAGGTGATGACTTGTTATTTTCTGATCTTGCTAACTTGCAGTGTTCTTAATGGGAATAACTGGAAATGAAGAGGCTACTCAGGTGTAATGAGGTTTAACTAATGTAACCAATGTTTCAACTTGTTCTACTGCATGTTTGCTCTAAGGCTTGTTTACGTATTGTATAAGCCAAACTCGCCTGTCTTGTTAGGTGAGTGTGGTTAAACTCTGCAGAGCTACGTGAATGCACTATAATATCTTACATAGCATTAACAAAGTATGCCCCTGTGGTATGACACATTAATGGCACATGAAGTCTATATGCTTTTGAGACACACCTTGTAATGATGGTATCAATTTTTTGCAGATTGGGGGAAATCAGACACACTCAAAAAATATCATAAACATCCTTTAGGTATTTAAAAAATAAATCAAGGTGGGGGACAGGGACCTGGGTTCCTAAGGAAGGTAAATGGAAGTGACAGATTTTCTTATTGATGGTCTTTAGACTTGTTCTGAAATACGGTGGAAATGTTTATGTAGTTGGACAGTTTATATTAAATGAGGTGACTTTTTGTCTCTTTTTTTTTTTTTTTTTTTTTTTTTTTTTTAAGTCCCCTTCCCCAAGCTCATCACCTTCTTGGTCTTTTGGTGAGCTTTTGGAGTTCATCATAGGAATATTTTTGGTATTTCATGTAATATGGCTACTATGAATAACTTCTTTCACTGAGAACATCTAGTGTGAAAAGAATGTAATAGTCATTCAGCAAAATACTTCCAATGCTAAGGAAAATTGTGCCAGTTACATTTTTTTTTTCTTTTCCTCTTGGACTCAACTTCATGAGTTAATACTAAACAAAATTTAGTAAAGAATTTTTCAAGTGAGACAGTTAATCAGAGGTACTGTAAGTTGATCACTATTCTGCTAGACAGGAAAACATGAAATAAGTCTGGGTTTGAACTAAGTTCTGCAGTTAATATATTGTTTTCCAGTTTTGTTCATGAGAACAGCTTCAGCTATAGAATCTGGTCTGTTGTAAAAGTTTGGGGGTTTTATGCTTAGATTTGCTTTTTATTGTTCCTTTTGAGTGTTAATATGTAATATCTGGTGGTCTCTAAGAACCTGAAATTACTCAAACAAGAAAGTTAAAGTTCCCCTCAAGTTGAAGACTCCCCAGAGTCATATCGGAATTGCTATCTAGATGAATAGAAATATTTAATTATAATCTGTTGTTTTAATGACCTGTGTAGAAAAATGTTTTGATAAAATAGAAATACTTAACTGTTATGTCTTTCACAGTAAAAAACAAAATATTTTAATTGTACAAGGAAAATTGTAATAAAATGTCATCAGAAGACTCAAAATACAGCTCCACTGAAACAAAACATTTTGAGATTTTTTTTTTTCTTCTGCTCTCCCCACTCTTCCAAAAGGTTGGAAGGAAATACATCTTTGTAATCTTGGGGGTTCCAGACTCTCCCTGTTTTGGTAGCCTTCCTAACGTGCATGTCATAGTTTGCTGGATCTGGATTGTTCAGGGTATTTGAGGGTAAGTTAAAGTAACTTACAGTTTACCATGTGGCTTGTATCTCAGTATTGCTGAGTAGTTATCTGCCCTCCGTAATCTCTCTTACAGGAAGAAGGTTTGTGCAAAACACTGGCTTTATAACAGCAGAGGCCGTGACCCGTAGTGATTTTTATCTGGAAATAGTTGCTGGAAGGGAAGATGTTCCCTTGTTTGAAACTTCTCAGTAGTTTGGGGGTTTTGGTGGCTTTTTGTTGTTTACTCTTGTTGATTTTTTGTTTGTTTGTTTGTTTTTACTATTTCAGTTTTCAGTCAAATTATTTTATGTGTCATGTAGGACATGGCCATTTTCCCACTATACTGATGTTAGCCCAGTGTGTGGGTATCGTAGTGATGAAAATCTGGCTTTCCCTGGGATCCAGAGGTGATGGTGGAGCCAACAAGGCGCATGCAGCACTGTGAAGATTCTAGACTTTACAGTTCTATATTACACTGTCTGACATTTCTGTGTGTGGAGAAAACTACAGGCAGAAGCTCTGCCTTGAAGTAAAGGAGATTGTGACTGGTCAACTTTCCTCTGGAGTAGAATAGATTTGTGTGTCTGGCAAACTGGAGGGAGTAGAGGAATTCCTTGCTGCTGTTTTTGCTTTAAATTGAGAGGATACAGTGAAGAATTGAATAATGTGGGCTGCATGCACTGTGGGTGATGGGATGGCCTTGTATATTTACATTTGACTTATTATAGTATAGTCATTTTTCTTCGTCTTCTAAAATTAGCAAAGCACAGCACAATTATAATACTTTCATGCTTCGGGATAAGCTTTGCATTGCATTAGTTCATTGGTTCTTATTTATGCTATGTCAGTTCAGGAAGAAAAATGTTAAACTGGAATAACTTGTTTTGAAAGTTCAGTACAAGTGTGTGCTTTCTTCATCTCTAATTCTGAATCTCCCACCTCTTCTCTTAATGTGCAAGTCTGTTTGCCTGTCCTCTGCGCTGAGTTGTAGGACTTCACCACGGAGCAGCATCAAAGAGGTTTATTTGCTTTCAAATACATGTGTGTATTTGATGAGAAGGTTTTAGTTGACACCCCACTAAATCCTCTTTTTTTTTTTTTTTCCCCTCCTCCCCCACATAAATATTTTTAGGACAAGATTTACTGGTAAAAATAGTAACAAGTTAGAGGCATCTTGCTTTATCTTAGTTAGGCTCCTCGTTAGAGACTGGTGTTTGTGCCTCTCTGCATGGAGGCCTCTGTCACCTGAAGGGCTGGTGCCAGGCCAGCAGCACCGAATGGCTGCTTCTTTGTCATAAACTGTGGCCTTCAGCAACAGTGGTTTCTAACTGTTTTGGGAGCAAATTTGGTCGGTAATTTGAGGGCAGGTTTTCTTCTCCCCCTAGAAACCCTGTTGGGTGTAGGGTTGGAGGCCTCTCCTTGCTCCTCCCTTCCAGGCTGAGATTGTTGAGGGGCTCTGTCTTACTCCGTGAAGAGCCTTCCGAGGAGACCACCAAGCGCAGCTGGCTGTCCAGAGGGGACCTCCAGATGTTCCTGCCCTGGTCTGGCACCACTGCTTTGCTCATGCACCTTGCGGTGTCTCTCCCACCCAGGCTGGACGTGCGCGTTTCTGGTGGGAACGGCAGGCATGGGAGATGCTGGTGTTCCTATGGGAAGCCAGGCCGTGGTGTTTATCTTCCTTGAGCGCCACTTCAAAGTTAGCTGGCGGGGAGTGCACACTCTTTAAAGATCACAGCCTTGTAGTATTTTTACAGATACTTTGAAAGGCAAAAAAGAGTGTTCAACTGGGTTAGCGGGCAGATAAATGTATGTGGCCCTGGGGCCTCGCGCGCTGTTGGAGCGCTGTGCTGACGAACCTTTCAGACAAAACCAGAAGGATGAGGTAGTTGGGAGTCACATTTCTCGTCCTTCCGTGACTTGTTACAGCGGCTGGAGTGAAAGATGAAACACTCGCACTCAGACCACTCTACAGAGTGCAGACATGTACTCCATCTCAGTGTCTTTCCTGGCAGTTGATGTTAATGGAAGTAGCCTTTTTTGCCACACATTTTTCTTGTTTCACAGACTTCTCCGTGACCTTGCAGTGAAGTCATAAAAGCTTGAATCTTTGCTATCGCAATCCTTGCCATAGCAACATGCGTCATAGCCGTATAATTATTTATTTAATGGGTTTAATTATGAAAACTGGGAAAGGCACTTACGAAAACTGGATCAGGTAGGGGGAAGAAAAAAAGCACTAGTTTTAAAGTAAAAACAAAAACCAGCAACACTTTCATGATAACCTAAGACAGGAATAAGTTAAGTACTGGAGCTGTTGTTTTAACTACTTTATTTTCTTCTCTGTCTTCATTTTCCTCCTTTTTTAATATTTTTTTTTTTGTCCACTGTGCAAGAACCATGCAGCTGCTTCAGTGATTTTCCCCCTGCCTCCCCCCAGGTTGCAAATCTATAAATACACTTACTTTGTCATGTTGTTTCCTAAGAGCTTTGCTTCCAGATAGCTTTACTATTTAAAGTTTTTCATCTTTGAATTTCATATTATCATGTTAAAAATAATTAGAAATCCTAAAATCAAATACTCTTTATTAGTCTTTAAATTTCAGATTGTGTATGGCTTTCTCTCCTCTTGTTCAGAATTTAATTTTGTTATTGACCAGCCTTCTCAGAAAGAACTATCTACAGCAGTAAAATTTAAAGTATTTAAAAACATATAGGCACTAGCACATTCTCAGAGTAGAGAAACTATATATTTTTTATAACTGCAAGTGCTATGCTCTGGAGAATTTCCTCATTTATTATTATCAGTGTATACATCAAAAGTTATATGATCTGCAGCAACTTCTGAGTAGTAGTTGTTCCTTTCCTTAATTCATGAGGAAAGAATGAAATGAGACAAATAACTTTATTTATTCTACTTCAGACTTACTGATACGTTTTGAATCTTTCCATTTAAATTGATAAATACCTCAGTAGCTGTAGCAGGAAAATACCTGGACTCCTGGCAGAGGTGCTCTTTCCAGGTCTCTGCCTTCAAGCTACACTGGAGTCTTGAATGAGAGTGGGAGCAAGTGGAGTGGGAGCATCAGAGCAGGTCTTGGCAGTTTAGGATTTTATAGATGGTTCTTGCTACAAATGCATTGAAAGCTGGTTGCAAAATATGACTTGGTGACAGAGCAATGAATTGTTAATCCGGGATGGGGCTAGAATTTCAAATTTGTGAACTTTTGGCAAGGAGAGAAGGGTGGGGTTTTGAAAGGAATTTCATTTGTTGGATCGTGATATAAAATGCAAAGACTTTTAAATGAATAGCTCAAAAACTAACTTGGATCAACTTTTCTGTTGAAGTTATTACTTAAGTCAGAAGCTACATTAGTGAATATTCCTACTCAGGCCTGATGTATGGAAGCAGAATTTCCTTTTTTGTTGTGTGGGTATGTTTTTGGTGTTTGGTTTTTTTTTTTCTTTCAGTCATGAAAAATGAAACCTTTCCTGTTGGCACACTGGCTGACTTAACTGCTTCTTTGGTAGACTCTTTCTTGCTGTGTAGGAAGAAGAGACATCCACTCCTCTGCTGTCTGTGGAGAGCTTTGTGGGACATAATTTTTTTTTCCTTGGAAAATTACTTTTTTTCATTTTATTCCACCGATCTGATGCAAGACTGTGTACAGGTCTCAAAGGTTAAAAAAGTATGTTGGAAGAAAAGTCTTGCATTAATACTTACATCTGGTTCATTCCTGCTGTATCTTCTTGGCTGCCTGCGAAAGTCTGCATTTTGAAATTGCAGTGCTTATGAGAGAGTGCCTTGGACTTGGGAGCTGCCTCGTGGCATCACTGTTCCTAAGAGGAATCAGCAAAACCATTTTGGGTTAAAAACAGGAAAGATAAAAAAAAAAAAAAAAAAAAAAAAGGCTGTTCTAAAATAGACTGGGGGGTGGTAAGCACTTGCTGGCCCAGATGCCTTGTGAGTGACAGACGTATTGAACATGTGGATGGAAACCACCAGAGGGCAAATAAATGTATGTGGCCCCTGGGCTACGACAGCAGAGCCTCAGAAGTACGGTTCTGGAGCTCTGTGGCCTTCACAGGTAGACTCGGTGGTAGTCCAACAGAGCATACTTTTATATTCCTAATTGATCTTTACCCTGCATTGAAATCCAAGCATGAATTTAGTATTCACAATATTACTCTAGGTGACTTTCTCCAGACCTGCAAAGACAAAGCCGTACTACCTTAAAAGTACTAATGCAGAGGCATGCAGACGTGTGTACAAACTTGTAATATATCTCTCTTTCTCTTTTCTGCAGCTGTTTTGTCTTAAACTGTCTCCCTTAGTCAAGCATCAAAAAACTCGAGAAAATTTGAAGGGGAAAAGTTTTCAATTAAAAATAGTAGGAGAGTTCCCCTTTAAAATCACTGCACTGTAGTGTCAATTTGGATAAGCAAAAGCTATCTAAGGTCTTCCACAGCATGCTGTGAGTATTGATACTCTTTGCTGAGGAATTTGGGTTATCTTGCTGGTGTCTGGGTAGTATCTGCAGCAGATGCTTCTCGGTTAGGTTGAACTTACCAGGGATCAAAAATCTGTTCTTTGGATGTATTTCAGCCTTTGCATTTGGAAAGACAGGTGAAGTTCTGACAGTGTCCTTTCCTCATAAGCTACTCCTCCCTTTTCTGGAACAAAGGGGTCCTTTTAGAGGTCTTTCACTACCCAGAGTTTGTAGTTGTTTTGGGGGAATGTACCAGTGACAGGACTCAAGGAAACGGCATAAAGCTGAGTTAGGGGAGGTTTTGGTTGGATATCAGGAGGATGTTTCTCATCCAGAGGGTGGAAGAGGCACTGGAACAGGCTCCTCAGGGAAGGCTGACAGAGTTCAAGAAGCATTTGGACAGTGCCCTCAAGCGCCTGGTGAGACTTTTGGGGGTGTCCTTGCCAGGTCAGCAGCTGGACTCAGTGATCCCGATGGGTCACTACCAATTCAGCATACTCTATGATTTTGTCTGCAGCAGAAATGTTAGCACAACCACAGTGGAGCTCCTCCCGTCTCCTTGAGTGACTGTCCTGGTTTAACCCCGTTTGGCAACTATGTAACAATTACTTGGAGAGACAAAATGCCATCACTCCAAATACCCCCCTTCCTTCTTCTTCCTCTACCTTTATGTTCTGATCATGATGTTGTATGGTCTGGAATATCAGTTTGGTCATTTGGGGTCAGCTGTCCTGGCTGTGTCCACTCCCAGCTCCTTGTGCCCCAGCCCATTCGCTGAAAGGCAGAAAAGGCCTTGGGTCTGTGTAAGCACTGCTCAGCAATATCAAAAACATCCCTGTGTTATCAACACTGTTTCCAGGACAGATCCAAACATAGCCCATACCAGCTACTATGAAGAAAATGAACTCTACCCCAGCCAAAACCAGCACGTTGACACTTGAAGAAAAAATGGTGTTATAGAAGAAGACATGCTTCATGGACTTCTTTCTCTGCTGTTGCTTATCTTTACTGGATTCCTCTTCTCTTGACTTGATGAATGTTTCTGCTTCAGATAGAAACTAGGGTTTTATCTTGGGCTCTGAGTATAGAAACCTGGAGAGTAGCTGGCCTGCAACAGCCAAGCTTTGCTTGAGAGGGGAGGTGGTTTACTGGGAGCTTTAGAAGTGAGCCTACACCTGGTGAGAAGGGAGTGGCGGGAGTAACTTGCACCTAAGAAAGCAAACAAAAAAAGCCAAAAGGAATAGAACTTTGTAATATTACAGTCTCTTCCATCTGCCTAAGGCAAGGTCAGGAAATTCACTCTTTGCTTCCATAAATCTTGGTGTAGGAAGCCTTAGCTTTTTAATCCAGAAACTGCTGAAAAACCCTTGTTTCTTCCACTGCAGCTTTTATCTTTTTTTTTTTCCTGTCAGTATCTTGACAGTGAAACTGTATTTTTTCAGAAGAAGATCAGATGTTCTTTTAACATTGCAGCAAAACTGTGCCACTTAACCATGTTTTGATGCATAATGTAATCAGCTTGATTGCTTTTTAATATGTCATTCAGACCTACAGTTGCTGTCAGCTGGGCTGAATCTGTTCTCTTGGGGAATTTCAGCATTACTTTCTGATGGATCATAGCACCTGGTGGTAACAGGGGTTTTTTTCAGGGCTAAATCTGTGTCCCCAGAGAAAATGGTGACCTTACAGGGGAAAGCTGAAGCAAGGTGTGAAAAAGGTGATGGGTTTTTGGTTTCCCTCTGCTTCTGCAGAGGGCAGAGAAGGGCTAGACATAGTTTAGACTCTCTGCACATGTGCCAGGCAGCACAGCTGCGCTGGTGTATGACAGGCCTAAGTGATGCTGGGTACATACCTCGCAGGTTTTCTCAGGTGGAGAAGCTGAGGGGGATAAAGTAGCAGCCTGGAAACTTTTCTACTGAGAAGTCTTCCTTCTTGGATATTAGCTGTGCATGGCTTATTATGATTTGATCACTGCAAAATCAGTGCTAAGCTGTAACAGCTTTGAATGTGTTCTGTTTACTTTGCAAATTAAAGTGCCAGGTTCCATTAAGGGACAGGGTTTTTCTTTTTGTGTGTTTTACTTTTGAAAAGTTTTATTGACAGTATGAGGTGTGAAAATAAGGCATGCGTGGGGCAGTGCTTTTTTTTTCTTCCCCATCTGAGTGTGTGGTAACATACGATCTTTAATATGAATATGATCTCACTAAAATACCAGCTGGTTGAATGAGGGAGCTTTTAATGTTATGCATTCTTAATTAATTGGGAACTAGACAGGTTTGAGTAATTAAGATTTTTAAGTTTTCTTATTGGGATGTGCTGGTCCTAGAAAATACAGGTGCTTCTATTTCTCTTTCATTAAAAGGAAGTATTAAAAAAACCCAAGCCAAACCCGTGTGGACTCATTAGAAATCTACAAGTGACATAGGTAAGAAATTACATTTGGCATTTTCATGTATTTGCTTGCTTAAGCATACTTTTATAACTTAAGTGTTCAGAGACCTTTCTCTTAACAGCACTATGCCTAGTTGACAGTTTCTGTGGCAAGATTCTTGGCTGCAGGTTGAATGAGTTAAAAATGGCAAGTGCCTGTTTTATATATACTGGGCACAAAAAATAAATTTGACATCATGAAGTACTTGGGAAGTGTCCTTAAGGAAAAGAAATCTTCTCTGTGTGGGAGTGTGAGAAAGGATTAAAACTGAGACAGTCGTTAATCCCCCTCCCCTCTTTTTAAAGAAAGAAGGCTTTCCAAGGAACACTGGAGAAAAGAATACACTAATTAGAAATATTAAAGATAAGAGAAGCAATATTGATTAAAACAAGACTAATAACTCTCCCCTTCAGACTGATTCAGCACTGCATGTGACTTTTTCTTGCATAAAATACAGATACTGGTTTCTTACTTTCATGTCTGCTTCTTTAGCCTTTCCTCGTTCTTTCTTTTTCTCTGTAGAAAACTTTTTGGCGAGGCTATTGATGCAAATTTGACCTTTAAGTTTTTTGACTGAACAGCTCGTGCATCAGGAAATAGCTCAGAATGTGCAAGATAATTTATTGCAGGAATTTAGAGCATTTTGTTGCTCTCTGAAACTTCCAAGACCTTCTCAAAATCCGTCTCTTTAATCTTACCCTTTACTGAGAAGAGGTTCTGCTTGTCAGGTGCCCGTGTGAGGCGCTCAATGGCGTGTGGCTGGTACACCTTGGTATGTGAACAGTGGCAGCCACCCAGCGGGGAGGGGGATCTCTGTCTGTCTGTCTGTGGTGTTTTTTTGTTTTTGTTTTAAAGCAAACTGTGGCCTGTGCTAGGTGGTGGCACAGCAGGTGCAGGCATGGGTGACGCTCTGGTGAGTGAGCAGGTTTCCTGCTCATCTGGCTACGGAAGGGGGGTTGCTGAGCAAAGGGTGCAACCCCCTCCGTTTTCTCCGGCTGTCCCCTGCCTGTTGCTTCCGTGGCCATATTAATATGGAGCAGTTGAAGTCACCCAGCTGGCTGTGGGCCAGCCTGTGCTGTGCATGCCACTTGTGTGAAGACCCACTGTGAGGCACAGACCGGTGCTGTGAGACAGGGAGAGGGGCAGCGCTGAGGGCAAAGGTACGTCCTATCTTTCTGTCCAGCCATCTTCAACGGGTCCAAATCATGCTCATGCGCTTCACATTCCTTTTATTCTCCTTCCTAGACTCCTTCTCTGTCCCACTGGGTTAATTTCACTTTCTCTCTGGTTAGACTGAACGATGCTATTTTGTGAGCTAATGGTCTGCCTCCATTAAGCCACTGCATTTCATTGATGAAAGTCTCCTTCAACAGGGTTGATGTTTAAGGTCAGTACACTATCTCTGTGTAACAAAAGGGCAGGTGTGCAGCTATAAGCATATCATGCAAACCAAATTTTTTAAAATCGTAGCTGGAGTTCTTTGCACATGATAACTCCAGGTACAATAAATAAAAGTAGCCACTCAGATTATTACTATCTTGAAAGTTTCTGTATTTACTTTTTCTTTTGGAAAAAGTCAAGCATTTTGCCTGAAATCATGTAGAGGTTACTAAACTGTGGTGAAAAAAGTGATGTGAAATCTGAAGTCATCTTGAAAAGGATTTCATATCGTAATTTGATAAACCTGTTTCACAAGCCTAGAACTTGGTATTTCCCTTTGCTTTCAATCTCAGTGACTTTTTACTTGGATTTACAGAGACTTTAAATGTGTGGTGAAACATTAACTGGGTTTACTACAGTGTTTAATATGTTTTTTCTTGAAACAATGTTGGTCAACTTTTAGAGAAAGCAGTTCCTCATAATCTTTTTATGAGTTCTCCTCAAGAAGTGTAATAATAAATAAAAGGGAGGATTGTTTGAAAACATACCACAGAAAGCTAGCAAAAAAAACCAACACAAAACCAAAGGGTTTTGCTTCCTCAGAATATAATGCTTGCAGGAGGAAAAAAAAATCCTAGTGGTGGTTTGCTAACTGTCTAGGTTCTCAAAATGGTCTGAAAAAGCTTAAGAAACAATTGAAATACATTCTCTGCTGTTGCAGTAACTTTTTAAACTTCTGTGTTATTGCAGTGATTTGTGTTTATGTTTAAAACTGTGACTACCAGTTTACCAAAGCTATTTCAAAACATTTTGTTTCTTCTTAGTGCTTTAGGTAGATGGATCTGGCTAGTGACTCACTCCCTGCTTTTAAGAAAAAGCCTGTGAAAGACAAAGAGAAAAGAGGAAAGAAAGTGTGTTTTTCAGATGTTCTACACACTTTGTCTCTCCCTGTGAGGAACAGACTTTTTTTCCCCATCATGCAGCACCTGTGTAAAACAATGTGTTACCTGGTGTTTGCTCAGAAAGTGAGAAAATGTAAAACTAACCTTGGCTGCTGTCACCTTCCAAGTAAATGGTATTCTCATACTGAATATAAACTTAACTCTTGCACTGTTTCTGCTTTTAGGAGTCTGCTTTTAGTACTGACTTTGCTTTAAAGGAAGAATAGGAGTTTGTGCTTTGTCTTCAGGAGCCAATTCTTTCTCCTCATATTGTCTCCTTTCAGTTGTTTACTCAACAGACTTGGTTTTATTCCACATTAACAGCATTACAGTGACAAGTTGTGTCTTCCTGATGTATCCCTAGTAAATAAGATAGATGTGTATTTCCTAGTGATTGAAGTGAGTTATTTGGGTAATATCATGAGAGCTGAGAGGGATCTATCCAAATGCTAGAGTTGTTACAGTTTGGGCTCTGTGCCTTGGCTTTTGTTGTCACTGTTGATATTCTGACCATGTAACCCAGAGCTGATATGACAGCTGGAGTTTTGTCTGGTGACTTTTTAAATTTTTTCTTCTTTTTGCCTTCTGAAAAGTTGAGACTTAGTTTGTTACTGCAGCTACTGCTGTTTGTCCTGGGCTGCTGAATGTCTAAAGATGGAACAAGTTTGTGTTGGAAACAGTAACCTGTAACCAAAATTATGGAATTCACAGGTGTGGGCAAGAACTCTTTGAAATTGCCATGCTACTCTTGGACCTGCAGGTGATAGCAAGAATAGTCTTGCATTCAGATGGTATTTCAGAAGAACTCCTTGCATGTGATGCAAAAGGGAATGAACAATGTGTGAAACAGTTGCTTGAATGCTTTTGCATACATGTTGACCAGTGAAGAGCCATATACACTTTATTAAATGTACGAAATTTGTTCAAATTAGTAAAGCTTCTTTTTTGATAACTCATTTGTGGAGCTGCTGGTCGTGCTGCACGGAAGAGGAGAGGTGTTCTAAAAGCTTAAATGGCTAAAGAGTCTTTTTTCTTGTTCTTCTTATTTACACAATTAATCCAACCAATTTTTATCATAATGAGAAATGTTTTCCATGCTCACTAAAAAGGATCCTTAACTTTGTATGTGGCTTGATTTTTAACTCCTTGACTTACTCTTGGTTTTATCAAGACCAAGATTGTAATTGGAAAAAAGGAATATGATGCTCTACTGTCACTTGTACACCCTGTAGTAAGCCTCAGCAGCATAGAGTCATTCAGTGTAATTCTGATTGTTTTGGTCAATTCTTCACCACTTTTAGAGGGCCTCCCCCCGCTCCCTGAGACTGTTTCCTTCATTTAAATTCTTTGTCTGCTGTCATTTAGTCTGAGGAAAACAGTCATCCTTATTAACATGAAACTGAGGTCATTTTGATGTCATTCTCCAGAAGGAATTTAAATTTCTTTCTAACAGGACACTACTGTGAAAACTGACTCTTCAAAACGAACTGCTTTATTTGCACTGTAGTTTCAGCTGGGCCTTTAATCGAAGGCAATTCACTTAAGTCTCTGCATCAGCTTTAGTTTGTGAAACTTATTGTAATTTTTTTTCTGAATAGTTGTCAGTGTGATCAATTTCTCTATGACTTAGTATTCTAATAATAATGGTAGTAATGAGGGGATGATGAATTGAGGCAGCCTCCAAAAGTAGCAATCAGTTTCTTCTGTAAATGACAGTCACAGTACTTAAGTACACCAAGAGCAGTCATAGAGCAAAAGACACACATCACTAACAGATTAAAATCACAGCACCACATCTTGATGGCATCTTTTGTTTTCTTAATGGAATAAGTGTCATCAGCATCTTATTAGACCAGTCCTATTCACCCGTTTTTACAAATTGGTAGCAGGAGACTTCTAAGATTCCTTTGTTGGCTCTTAGACTTAGGACAGAGCTAATTAGCAAGCTCCTTCATTTGAAGCTTCTTCATTAGAGATAATGCCTAATCATGGTTAATGACAGTATTTTTTATAATAGTGGATAGTCTGAAGCTGCATCAAATAGTGATTTGTTACTCAATGGTGCTGAATAATTAGCTTGTTCCAGTAATCACTCTGACCATGGTTATTTTCTTGCAAGAACATCTTGTATTGGAATACTTCTGTCTGGCTGTCATAGGTGCACTTGATATATAACTATATATATGACTTGATCCTTTCTTGGACATGTGAGATTCATAGATGGTAGAAACTGTCACCCCCTTTCCCAGCTCCTCCTCAAAACAATTCAATTATTTAATGTTTTCTGAACCATGCCAGGAAATAGGACAGTTCTTAGAGTTCAGTTGTTCTGTCTTGCAGGATGCGTAAAGCTGAGGCAACATTTTCTTCTTTATTTTCCTTTACAGACAATGCAGGTTAACTCCAAGCAGGACTTGTGCGACTCTGTAATGGCAAAACTTTACTGTGCAGAATTTTTGCCGTACACGCCCAGTCATTACTAGTGTTTTGTGTAGTTTACACAATTATCTTGTGTAGATAAAATGAATTACTTTTTATAAGTATAATTTAATAAGCATTTACACAATATGGTTTGGCTTAGATGACCCTTAATCACTTGTGATTCAACTTCTTGGATGAGCAAATTCGACAGTACTTATTTTATGGAAAACACAGAAATGAAACTTTAAAATTAGAGTGTGTGTTAGCACAACTGCCTCATTCAGACAACTGTGTGTCATATTGAGCAATGCTGGGAGGACAGTTGATTGCAGGAAGTCTAAAAATACTTGGTATAAGTTCATTGCCTCATGCACACTTGAAGTGGCTGGAAGCTCAAATGTATGCTTGTTAATGTCCTACAGCTTGCAATTCCAGGGTTTGGAACAGAGAGCCTCTATAGAAAAAGTAGTGAAACATTGAAATTGTGTTTAGGATAATGTGCTTAGGCAGTCAACTGTCTCATCCTGCACAGAGTTAGTGCAGTTTCTCTTTCCCCTTGTAAACATCTGGGATTGTGATAATCCTCTAGATCACCTCAGAAAAACAACAGGACGTTACACTTGCAGGAAATCAATCGTTGTTCTCCCTGTCCTCTCAAAACACGTCTGCAACTGTGTGTGCACCCATGCACAGCTCTTGGGACATTCTTGAAGGATGAGCAAGAGTTGTTTTCTTTATCATCCTAAGAGGTACCTCTGATCATGTATAAACAAATACAACAAGCTTTCCCTTTCAAGTTGGAATCCTGAAGACAAAGTATCAAAGATACAGCCATATCCAGTCTGTACAGCCATCCTTCCTCGGAAAACTGTGGCTGTGGAAGTATGTTCAGTGGGTGGTAAGGTGTTTGTTGCCCCACGTCTCCCTCCAGAGCAGGACAGGGCACAGAGCTGGCCCTGTGTTGGCAGAGCTTTGCACAAAAACTGCTAGATAATGCTGCTTCAATTCATCAGGTCTTGGGGCCGAGTAATCAGTTTTCCCTCTTTTTGCAGGTCTTTTTCTTCCATTATACTTTGCACCTGGAAGAGCTTACCCAATCCATGTGTCTTGTCTCTGGTTTCATGCGTGCACTTCAGTGCTTCCCCCTCTTCCACAAAACCCGCTGCACTTTGTGAAAGACTTCAAGCCTGCTTTTAATCAAGTAAAATTAATGAGACTGTTCTGTTTTGCTTTTTGACCATAAATTTGTACCATAAAATCTTATGTAGTTTCAATTCATATGTTAACGAATGACTACTTGGTAGTCTTGGAACAATGGTTGAAATCACTGTCTTACCAAATTATGGTAATTTATAATTGTAAAATCATGTTGTTTCTGGTGTATGCATACCATATCTCTGTATGTAATAATGTAGAACAGAAATTAGGGGCAGCAGGCAGAGTCCAAAAAAAGATGTTATCCTTTTTTTTCAGACCTGAATCTGCACTACAGAGATTAGAAGATATCGCAGGTTGGTTGTTAGCAACGTCTTAGGTCTAGAGCTCATTCTGCTCGAGCTCTGCTGCCTCTGAAGACTTGTCTAGGCCAGCTTTTTATTTTGACTATTAGTAAGACAACGCCCCGGAGCTTGTTACTCCTGAGATGGTCTGTCCCCTGGTAATGGTTGTTCACTGCTCAGCTGTCTGAGAGCGCTGATAGGGGGATAATATCAGTAGAAGTGATCGGGCTTCCCTGCTCTGAGCTGTTGGGATACAGTGTGTTTATCAGCCCCTGTATATATGTACGTGTGTATCTCGTCTGGTGCTGCTCAGGTAGGTTTTTCAGTGTACTAGACAGGAACTGCAAGGGCAGGCTGAGATATGCCTGTCTACAGACGTGGTCTTGGCGGTGCCGTGGAGCGTATATGTTGAGGTTTGTGGTTCTGAGCTGCATCCATTGTAAATCCTGTAGGTGAGGTTTGAAAGCATGCTGGCCTAAGGAGCACCTGCACTTTCCCAGGACAGACTCTTTTAAATATGCAAAATTACAAAAACACCCAAACAACCCCAATCCCATACGTAATGTGGTCAAATGTCCACCTCCAGAAGCATTTTCTCATCTTTAAAGTTTTCTGTGGGTGTAAGTTCCAGCACAGCTTCACACTCTGCTTCATCATAGTGGAGTCAGAAAGAAATTACTGTCAGGTGGGAAGATATTTCTTAAAACCTGCTTTCAACATTTGTGCCTATTGCAATGCCCTGGTTAGAAGTGTGGAGCAATCTGTACATTCTGACCAACAAGAAATGTGTCAGAAATAGCATGTTTTTATGACCCAAAATGCCTTGTCAGGCATCAAGCATTATTGTGGTCTCGCATACCAAGCTTGAGATAATAATTTCCTAATATATGGCAGTAATTGGAAAATTCTTTTTAATTATTTTTATAACTGCAGTTTGCAAATCTCCATTTCCCACTTGTCCTGCGCTATAAATCAGTTTCTTCCTGTATTTCACTCTTTTTCATTCACTGTTTTCTTGCATGTTTGTGCAATTTTAATACGCCTGTCTTGCACTAGAAGTATTTCAGGACCTAGGAGGTCAGTGAAAATATGCAAATTCAGGAATTGCATGAATCTGTTACTTCAAAAAGAAGACTATTTCTTAATTTAGTCTCAGTCTTTTCTGAATGACAGGTCACCTGCATGAGTGAATTCTTACCTACTGATCTTCCCCATCCCTCCTCCCCATTCAACATCCTCCAGAAAAATGTGCAGAAAGGTGAATAGCGACTTGAAAGGTTCAATAAACTTCTGGGTTTTTTCTAGGGCAACATATTTTTCTTCTTCTTTTATCCTCTGAGCAGTCCTGGTGATTCACCGGTGTTTCATCAATATGAGCAAGTAGCTGGGTATCTCTGTGATGCTCAGACTGGGTCTAGTCAGCAATACAGTGTGTTTACTGCTGTACCTTTCTGCTGTGAATAACAAAAATGGTTGTGGGAGAATAATGGTACCACTGATAAATGAGTGACAGAAAGCCAATAAAGTCTGAGCTCTGCTATTAGAAATTCTCTGATCCTAATGCAGCTTCCCTGGGCTTTATGTGACTCTCCCACCTGGGCTTAGAGTTACTTTAATCTAAATGATAATTTTACAGAACATCAAACAGAGGCATTAAACAAACTTCATATAATGTTGATCTCCTTTTGGTATTTTTTCCACAGAGAGTGCAACTCACATGTTTTTTGACTTTTCATTTAATTAACATTTTGGATCCCTATGGAAACTAACGTAATAACATCAGGAATCTTATTATGGATAGACCAACCAATGAATTTCAAAGTTTTAGGTTGCCTAACATCTCCCATTATAGTATTGTCTTAGTTAAATCATGTTTTAACTGGTTGTGCTAATGACTTTTTGTTCTGGATATCTGTCATAAGCTGACTGTGTGTGAGAAAAGCAGTGAAATTGAGATAATTATTGGTTTGTTTAGGGAAGATGTCCTTCCTTGTCCTCTACCTCTGTTAAACAGTTTCAGTAGCAAGGCTGAAAGACCCTGGAAAGCATTTTGGTACTTTTCAACAGGAACTTTTCGTGGGGAGTGGGAAGGAAAATCTTGGTCTCACAAGGCTGTTAGCAGACTTTGGGAAGATCATTCAAATTTAGAAACAGTAGGAAGTTCCTGGATGGGACAGAATTAAGTATTTAAGTCTGTTAACAGCACAGTAGTTTAAAGACAGATGCTTTTGCATTGCAAATATTCCATGCTTACAGAGACTAACTAAGGATTGCTCTTTTTAGGTATATTTCAGTTTTATGCCAGTGGCAGAATAATAATGCTGCATTTAATGTCAATATGTGATACTTGAGATGAAGTAAAACATTATTAGAGGTCTATTTTTTTTCCTACTTGTTTCTTTTTGTGGCCAAGTCAAATACATTCTCCCTCCGCTCCTTTGCCTTCTCTCCTTTTTATCAGCTCAGTTATTTTGATGGAATAGTGGAAGATGCATTACTGATTTGTATCTTAAGTTTTGATTTTGTGCATTTTTAAAAATATATTAACAATTTAACCTCTAAATAGGGAGAGATCAGGTTGTGTAGCAGCTTGTCTACCTGTCATGCTGTTTTAGTTGTGTTCCTGGTTTGGGGTGTCTCACAGACCATTCAAAATGGCTTTGTAAACAGTAAGGGATTTTATTGTGATGGTGTTCCAAATGGGAAAGAATTTGAAGGTCTTTGCTTATGCAGACTGTCCTTTGGCTTGTGAAATTGTGGTAAAAATAAAACTTCAGAACAGTCAACAAATAAAATACTTGACAGTTTCTTGAATATTGATATAGTCACAGAATCACTGAGAGCAGAAGGGACCTCTGGAGATGGACTCCTACTCCCTTGCTCAGAGCAATGCCAAGTTGCTCAGGACCATGTCCAGATGGGTTTTGAGCACCTCCGAGGATGGAAACCTGTCTGGACAACCTGCTCCTGTGTTCAGTCAACCTCACAGTAAAAAAGCTTTCCTTAAGTTTAAATGGAATTTCTTGCGTTTCAATTTGTGCCCATTGTGTCTTGTCCTCTTACTGGGCACAACTGAGAAGAGTCAGACTCCACTGTCTTTACTTCCACCCTCCAGGTATTTATATACATGGATCAGATCCTTTTTATTCTCTAGGCTAAACAGTCTAGCTCTCTCAGCCTCTCATATTAAAGATGCTTCAGTCCCTTAATTATGTCTCCAGCCTTTCCCTGGACTTTCTCCAGCACTTGCAAGGCTCACATGAGCCCAGAACTAGATGCAGAGCTCCAGATGTGTCTTACCAGACTAAGCAGAACAGAAGGTTTGACTCTGACACGCTGGCAAAGCCCATATTTCACTGGGATTGTCTACGAGGATGTCATGGGAGACAGTGCTGAAAGCCTTCCTGAAGTCAAGATAATTAAAATTAACTGCTCCTAAGCTAGTCATTTCATCAGGTTGGCCAGGCATAATTTCACTTGGATGAATCCGTGCTGACTATTCTTGGTCATAGTCTTGTCCTTCATTTGTTTGGAAGTTTGAGAAATCAAAAAATGTTAATTCAGTATAAAAGTAATCAAGTCTGGGTGAAAGAACCATGCATGACCCAGTGTTATACTCTGTATTCTGAATGGCAATTAATTTGGGATAACAAGGGCAAAAGCCTTTTTTTTTCTCTGAGATTGCTGTGCTGGTTTTCCTGTTTTGCATTTCTATTTTAAGTGAATATTCTGGCAGTGGATTGAGATGCTTTCAGAAGAGTTTGGGAAACTTGGCCCAGCCAAATGGGCTGCTACTCAGCAGCAGGGTTGTAAGGGCCTAAAGCTGCTTCATGTTAATTGTGTGTGTGTTGGCTTTTCACTTTTCTTTTTTTTTTTTTTTTTTTTTTTTTTTGTGGGGGGGTGGTTTTTTTTTTTTGGTGATTCTTTCTTTTTACAGGTTGTGTCAAGTTTTAAACAGTTCTGTATATTTTCAGCCTAAATGTGACAAGATTATAGTCTTATGGCACTCATCTGGTCTCCTTTATTTAATTTCCCCTCCCTTTCTTTCACATTATTGAAAGGAATGGTAAAAAGATACAGTAGAGAAGATTAGGGAAACCTGTTCTTTAGTCCCCAGTCAAATCTAGATACATGTAGCCATTTAAAAAAATAAAAAAAGTATTGTTTACTGTGTCTTAATTTCTTTCATTGAATGAAGATATGTTGAAATTCAGGCAGCACTATTTTCAAGTGCTTTGGGAAAAGTTTAGGAGGTAAAGCCAGTGTGATGAGGTAGTGCTAATGAATAGGGATGTCTTAGATTTTTGCCCATGATTCTTGCATTTCTTTGGGCAAGCTGCTTAATCTTTCTTGTATAAAAAGCTGGTACTAGAAGGGCTTGTTCTGCTTGGTTTTTGAGCTGTGAAGTGTGCCTGGCTTTTATATGTGTATACAACAGCTGGATCCCGGTCTTACCTTGGGATACATCAGAACTCAGGGTTGCTTTCCCCTTGCAACCAAAGAATGCAGTGTAAGCTAAGCTTAGTTTTAATATTTAGGTTTTTCTCATTGTCCTTGTGTGTCAAATAGAACAAATTTTATTGTTTTGTGTTACTTTGAGGTGGGATGCTCCGGGCTTTGGTAAATGAATGGTATTAATTACTATACCATTTTTATATTGGTAACAGTAAAATGGGCAGCGCTTCATGAACTCTGTTTGGTGGTAACTGGGGAAGCTTGTGTTTCAGAAGAGGCAGCTACTGGTGTTCTGTGAAGCTTTATGATTTTTCCAAAGTGAAATTTATTAACTGTAAACATGTAAATTGTTATATGTGAACTTCACATTCTCCATAGGAGAACTATTGTACTTCACTATGATTTAGCACAGAACACATGCAAAATTTAAAAATGGAATGTTCCTTTATAACCTGCTGGATAGAAGAGACACTGATTTCAGGATTGGAGCTGGCTGTGCTTTCTGTTCACAATGCCTTTTTATCCCGTGAGGTAGAAACTCTCACTGGCTTTGGTTTGTGTGCGTGGCAGTGCCCCGGCTGCAGGAGTGATAGCAGAGTAAGGCGATTAGCGTGATTGATACCGCGTGTCAGGGGACTGCCTTAATGGGCTGCCGTTGAGACTGCACTGGGAAACCACACACGGATGAGGTAATCTCATTAGATGATTAAAACCTTCACTGAGTCTCCCAAATTGCAGAGCTTTCAGTTGTATTGCTGCTGAGGACTGATGCTAAGTAAGTGTAGTGCTGTCCTCGGAGTGATGCTGAAATGGAGAGCTTGCTGGGTTATTCTCCCGGATAACAGTCGCAGCAGCTGGAGGCTGATGAAGGATGTTCCATCTTTCCGTGTTTTAAAGTAAGATTCTGCATGATGATGCCATTTTGTCTTGGAGTCAGTGTCAGGCTTGTGCTAGCTTAGTTTTATCATGCGTTGCTGTTCTCTGTGAAACTGCAGTATTAGTGTTGAGAGGACATACTTCTGCTTTGTGGAACTTCCTATGGAATATCATGATGTACATGTCACAGCTCTGTTTTTTATAAAGTATCTGTGTTTCTTCTGCAGGTGAGCTTTGTCTTGACCTGTGATGAGCTGAAGTGTGTCACTCCTTATCCTCTTACCTGACCTGTTTACAAGTAGTGTGGCAGGCAGCACATGCTCATACCAGATCTGGTGGTGCACAGAAATCCTATCTGACTTCTTCACACCTACTTGTTTTAAAGGAGGTCATTGAAAACACTGAATTTCAAATGAAAAGTGGTATGCTTGACTAGTCCTATACTTGAGCTTTGCTTTTGCTGGCAAGCTACAAATATTTCTAAATCTGGGTCTCCAACATTACAGTATGTATAAAGCAAGGGTGACTAGAAAAGAATTTTGGAAGGTCAAGACTACTATTCTGAGACTGCTAGTGGCTACTGTTGCTGTATTGTCAGATTTTTCTGTATTAAAAAACAGCCTAGTTAATCTGTTAGAAGGTTAGGGACCAAGAGAAGAAACATTTGTAACTTCCATTGTCTGTTTTTAGCAGTTTGTCATTTCTTTTGCTTAGAGAAAGTACTGAATGACATTAATAAGCACATCCACTGAGATGAAAGCTCAAATACTCTTTTGTTTTGGCAGGGGAACCCCAACAATATCTTCTGAATTCTGTTGTCAAATGTGATTCTATTTGTTTAGCAGTTCTGCAAGGAAGTGAACTTTGTCTAAGAGCTATTTTGGATCTGGTGTCAGGGGAAAAAAAAAAAAAAAGCCAACCCAAAATCCCACAACAACAACAACCTGTTCCAGTATGTGAGGAAGTGGGGAAATATGCACACTGTGAGGAGAGTGTTCTTTCATGTGTATTTGACAAAAAAATAAAATCTCAAACTTGTACGAGTTACTAACAGGTTCTAAACACCAGCATCGAGTGAAATGTGATCCACAGAGCAAATACACACCAAGTTTTTAAGTTCAGTTTTATCAGGTTAATAAAAATGGAATAGCTTGATGATAGGAGAGGTCATCTCATATGATTGATTTTAATATCTAGGGTTATACTGGATATCTGTGATCTCCAAATAAGAGGCAGACCAATAATTTATATGCAAAATCAAGTAAATTTTCATCAAATACTAAATGCTTAAGAAAATAAATGAACTGACAAG
Organism: Myiozetetes cayanensis; assembly: GCF_022539395.1. Classification (NCBI taxonomy): domain Eukaryota; kingdom Metazoa; phylum Chordata; class Aves; order Passeriformes; family Tyrannidae; genus Myiozetetes; species Myiozetetes cayanensis. The sequence goes on along the minus strand of NW_026087654.1, from coordinate 122,241 downwards.
CTTTATTGCATTTTTTTAGATATTAAACTGTTCACGAAGTGTTGTTTTTTGTAGTTATCTTTCTGTATCATAGACTGAATATTACAATATCTGGTTTGTATAGTTATGAAAATATTTTCCATTGGCTGAGTTGAATTACCTCAAGATCTCCTTTTCGGAGACCTTGCTCAAGTCCTGATGCTTCCTGGGATGCTTGAGGGTACTCAGTTAATGGCACTACTACTCAGTTACCTTTTACTTTAAGGGCAAAGCCAGGCCTTGTTCTGCAGCTGTATTTTACCAGTGAAGGACCTGTTCCCCTGAGTAGAATATAAAATCATGGAGTATTTCCAGTGAAACAAGGCAAGTGTTTTGATTATGAGAATAGAAACCTCCTTTGTTGGTATGACTGCAACCCAGCTTACTCTTTCCAGAGTGTCTGCCATGAACAAAGGAGAGCAAATCATAAATGAGAGATCTTACAAGGCCCTTTTCAAAGGGGATGAGTTACTGACTTGACTTCTTCGTGCAGCTTTCTTCTTTCTGCATGCTGGGTCTGCCTAGAAAGTGAACTCTCAGGGATGATATCCCACCTTATTGGCTCTTGGAACAGATAAGTGACTTCAGGTTCATCAGGAAAAAATGTAAGCTAAGGGAGATTAATCCACAATCGTATTTGTTACTCTGCCTTTCTTATTTAAAAAGTTGCAACTCTTTTTCTGCTTACATTGGCTGGTTGTGATAGCTGAAAAATCCATAATCTCTCTTGGTCCAGGTATACTTATTTCAACTCTGCATCTACAAACTGAGTGCCCTGGCAAACAGCTGTAAATAACCTGTCTTCAAACACCTCTTCTGATTGGAACGAGGAAAAAAATATTTTAATGTCATTTTTTGGAGAAATGGAGAATTGAAGTCAAATTCCTGAGCTGTTACAGAAGACAGGGGGGTAAGGCTGAGCCCTCCTCATGAGAGATGAAGTGGAGGTTACCCAGAAAGTGCATTATTGTGTCCTTATTCTTTGTTCTTAAAGATAACAAATAAGAGGTTGTTTTGCTACTAACTAAAATTTTGCTGGTCCTTTGTGCTTTGAGCACCAATTTTCCTTTCACTGTAAGAAATCCATATCCAGTGTTTCTTTGTTTCTTTTGCCTTGCGTTAAGCAACCTGATGGAAACTGCTCGATGTGTCTGGCTGTATGAAATGTTCAGGAGTTATTTTGCTGAGTATGAAGCAACTCTTGAGCCTTTTCTTTTTTTTTTTTTTTTTTTTAAGAAACTTTCCACACTTCTTAAAATAGCGTGTTCACAACATATTTTGCTCCACTGTTCTGTGCTGTTTTCTTCCTTCCCACCCCCTGCTCCCTCTCCATAACAGCCTGGTGGGTGAACCGAGCTGCTGTTCTACCTCTTCCCTGTTTCTTTTGTAATATGTTTGCTGAGCTGGCTGGCCTCCAAAAGTGCATAAGTGTGTTTATACATCCAGCCTAACAATAGTATCATAACACCAATTTGTTTAACCTGGGCTGGAAATAACAATCTAAATATTGTGAATCAAAGAGAAAGCAGTCATTTGTATATGCTTCTCTACTCTGTCAGCTCACTTCTGCTCTGTGGGATAAAATCACTGAAACTTCTCCTTACGTTCTGTCTGAATTTTGTCAGTTCTGTTGGTATGATGTGGTACCACTTTCAAATGCTAAGGGAAGTTCAGCTGGAGCTTCTCCCCCAAGCTGCATCCCATGCTGTCATTGTCTTGCTCAGACAGGTGGTGTTTACTTTGTGTGCCTCGTTCAAGACACACACACAGCAGTGCAGAGAATCATCCATCCCCGCCGCTGTGGGGAGGGCATTCATAATAGAGCAAACCATTAAACTGTCAACCATTAAACTGTGCTTTTATTACAGTATTTGAGCAGAGTTATGAGAGGCACGAAGCACACAATAAATACTGGTTATGCTTATTTAGTAGTCACAAAGTGACTGGCAAATTGATGGATCAGCATATTTTGGTTAAGGTGCCAAGACGTTAATATACGTGCTTTTTGGATTTATTGTTACTTTGATCACCAAAGCAGCTTTCCTCTGGATTGGAATGATTTGGACTGTGTCCCTCAGTAGCTGATGTGAGCAGTCCTAGCAGTGTTTATACTCCAGTCATGCAGTAGCTTCAGTGGAGTGGCACCTGCCTGGCCGGGAGCTGGAGCTACCTCCAGCAGCACCAGTGACGTGATGTTAGGGATGTCCTGCCCATTCAGTTGATGACAGTGAAGATACAGTGGTTTCCCAAAATGATGGTTTGACATTGTTAGTGCTGGTTTTAGTTCTTCTCTCGTGATTCAAGTTGGGAGTAAGCAGCTTCAGCTTTGTGGATTTGTGGAAGGAAGAGGCTTGCAGCAGAGGCAAAACCAACGTATTCAAATGTGAAGGTCAGCTGAGTATTGCTTAGAATAACTATTTAATTTCTTTTTCTCAGTATTTTTGTTAGCCTTTCAGGACTGGGAGGGAGGGACGATGGGTGGTTGGCTGTGGAAGTAGGGTAGCCTACTTTTCCACTTGGAGACCTCAATGTGTGCCTTACATCTGTTTAGCACTGAGGGTAAACAACAGTGTAGGCAAACTGTGTGAGGCCTGATGTTGGGTGTAAAAGTGCACTCCTCTGCCAGATCTCACCTGTTTGATACAGAACGCTGTGCCCTCTCATACCAGGACTGCTGGGTTGAGCAGGAGGGAGTCATGCTCAGAGAACCTGGAGAGTGGCCTGGCAAACAGCTGACCTGACAGCAGCATCCCTCTCACCTTACTCAGACAAGTGGATCTTTGTCACACAGCCTAATACAGGTGGCACCAGAATTCCCTAGGGGAGGAAAGACTTTGGATGCCACTGTAATTGGAGGGGAAAATGACAAACTTCTTTTTTTTTGTTTGACATTTGATACATTGTTACAACAACTTCTTTTAATATATTAAAAAATAAAACACACAATGTTATGAGTTTTACTGGGTTCATAAAAATGTGTTATGTATTTTTAAGAGGGGGAAAACTTTGTACAAAATATTGTACAAAATTGTCTTGTTTCTGATCTTGTGCCTCTTGTGGTTGTCCCAAAGCTCTTTCCATTTTGAAGCTTAAAAAATGGTAATCTTTAGAAATGGAATACACTTTTTCAGTGTCCTGATACAGGTATTGAAAAATAACTATTGTTTATAGCAACTCCGGCAGAGATGATTACTTATAAACGGCTCCAGAATGAAAAGGGTTAAGTTACGAGTTAAGATAAAAATACCTGCTGAATTAGGTTGTTTTGTCCATTTGAGGTTACCCGCTATTAAAAATATTTTCAAACTTCTGCATGTGTACCTTATAATTCTCTTAGATGACAAACAAAATGTAGAAAAACATGTTTTCCCCTTTCCACAGTTACATTGTTCCTGAAGTGCTGGCAGTGGTAAGAGCTTCCAGCCAGTAAACAAAGTAGATGCCATTTAGAGGTATAGAGAGCCAATAAATAAAGTAACAAGGCATCTAGTTTTACAGTTTCTTTGCTTCCTGTAAGTTAAAAATTAAACAATTTTATAGTAAGTGAAGCTCGTTATGAAACTCGCTCAAAAAAAAGGTTGGATAAGGCAGTGCTTGCTTTTTATGTCAAAGAGCAAATCCTAAAAATGTGAAGTACTTTGCAAACCAAATAAAGAAAAGGGCCTGTACCACTTGAATGTGCTCAAAACTACAAAAGAAATAATAAAAATCTGATGGGCTTTAAGTTCTTATAGCAGTGTTGGTGGTTTAAGGATAGATTTTTTTATTTAATCTATTTTGAATGTTTGCCTCTGTTCCCTGATCTGATCTGATACAAATGAAGAAATGAACAATCTCACTGTACTGAGCAAACAGCAGGCTAATTGTTCGCTTTTTATCTAGTGCACAGAGGAGGAGGGGAATAGTTTGTGGTGAGATCAGAAATTCTAGGCAATTTTTGTTTTCCATGAATCTCTTAGTTACTCATCAGAAGGATGCTGTTATTAAAAAGGACAAAAACGACGACCACCACCTCCACAAGGATAAATGCTTAAAAGAAGAAATCCTTCTTGGCAGTAAAAGGTGGAGATGAATGGTGATACATAAAATGTCTTGAGTTTGTGGGCATTTCCTAGATTACAAAGATGAGGGCCTTTTGCCTCATCTTGTTCTTTATCCAAAATAATGCCTGGCATGAGAATGCATTTTCAGTGCATTTAATGTTGAAATGATGCCATTTAAATTATTTATTCTTAGATTTTACCAAAGATGTTTGTATTCATTATCTGTCCAGATGCACAAAGCATGACTTTTCTTATCATGCTTAGATGAAGCCTTAGATGTGGGATGCTTTTAACTGAGCTAAATGTGAAACACTGACCATTTGGTAAACTAAATGCCCTTTGTCTGTTAGGTGGTGAGATGGAGGGAGCTGTTCAGCTGGGAGCTGCAGCACAGCTGTGGTAGCTGGCCTTGGGAATGAGGGCTAAAAAACAAGTTCCTTCTTTCATGATACAGCTACATAAAGATATTTTTATTTTTCTGTGTTTGCTTACTGTTTGTCATATGATACTTTCAGCAAAAGAGTATCAGTCAAAATTACAAGAGCTGAGTTGAAGTAAGATTTCTCCCAGCAATTGCTGAAGGAAATGCTTCATTTTTAGGGAAAAAGACATAAAGCTTCCTATCTTTCCACTTACTTAAACTTAGCATACAAACTGAATTCAAGGTGAGTCTGGGAAGAAACATAATTGTATCTGTCACCTTCTATTTCTCTTGTTTTTGCTTCCCCCCTCAAATAGGCTAACTCCTTTTTTTTTTTTTTTTTAATTACTATTATTTTTAATGAAGATTTCATGGACCCAGGGGGTTGGCCATTAATTTTAGGCCATTGTGTGAATGCTAACTACTTAAAAATAGTCATGGAGCCAACCTTGCTTCCTCTCAGGGTTTATCAGTTGGAAGCATCTTCTTTTTATCCCATGTGTAAGTAAAGACCTCTCTGGATTGATGATTTGATCTGTATAATGGAAAATCTAGGCAGGATATCCTTTCTCTGTTATTCCTTGGTGTGATGGCATCAGGTCATGTCTTAAAATGGGGGAAGGGAAAAGGAGGATCCTATTAGCAGACAGGGAAGTTTCAAGGGACTATTAAACTGCAGGCTTGCTGAGGACCTCGTATTTATTTTCCCTGTTGAACCATTTGTGCTTCAAGCTACTATGACAACATGCCAGTGGTGGCTTCTGCTGCTGTGCTCAAAAGCTTGCTCGTGTGCTCTAGGAATGTTTTGTATTTGGAAGCTGTTGTTGGATACCAAGGGGTGTGAGGGGCTTCTCCGGAGTTATTTTGAGCCCTAACAGGCCTTACTGAAATACTGCATTGACAAGGTAGATCCAGTCTTAGCCTGCAGAAATGCAGTGCCTGAGCTTCCCCCTGCCAAGAAAAGAATATTTTGAGTTAAATTCCATTGTTAAAATGCCTCTAAAATGAAGTGGTGCCTAACATGCAGTAGAGATGCAGCCAATGCCTGATGAAGTGTGGGGGGTAGCAAATTCTTTGGGAATTATTTTGGAACATTATTATGATCTTGCATTTCAGCATGCTTGCAACTATTCCACTCTAACACTCTTGGCTTGAAATTTTACTCGGTGTTTGCAAGCAAGGCAGAGGAGGTTACCAGCTCCTGTGGTGGTGGAAGAACCTTTTAGTCATCTTGTGTTCAGGACAAGGAGTCTGTGTAAAAATGACACTGACTCTTTATCCCCACCCTTCTGCCCCTTCCCTTCTCCAGAGAACACAGTATAGCTCTTCAGAGAGTCCCTCTCTGAATTGGTGCTTTCTGCTCTTGTCACTGTGACCTGGATGTGTTGTGGGGTAACTGCAGAGGAGGAACCTGAGGGCTTTGGGGAGGGATGGAGGGGACGGGATATGATTGTGGGTTTGGCAGGTACTTGGAGTGCAAGACAAAAACGTTAAAACTAATAAAAAGAAATGCTGTAATTGCCTGTTTGGACTTTGGAATCTGTAACCCCCAAGTGTTCCTGTCAAGATATTAGTATAGTTTAAAGCACACGAATATTTTACTGTTAATGAAGATATTTATGGGATCATTGCTTGGGCTTTTATGTGAGGAGGAGAAGATAAAGATCTTCCCTTCTATGCCACAAAGTGTATCTCAGCTACTTAGAATTAGCAAAGGTCCTTTTAGTATTAGCAAACTGATCTGTGGCTTCCCATCACCTGATTTTTTTATAGCTTTAACTGCAGTGTTTAAATGGACACTTACATTTCTCACGAGAATGTCCTACTATTCTATGGGACATATACCTCTTACTGATCTAAAAGCTCAGATAAATAAAAATTTAATTTTTTGTTTTAAGAAGAGAGAACATAAACTTCTACTGCTGTTGTTTACACTGTTGGAAAACTAAGTTTGTTTTATATAATAGCCTAATGACCACGGCTTAAACACAGAATCTCAACATGTGCAAGAATTTGGACCTCTGTGCTCTGAAAAGTGTGTTTCACAGTTTTTAGCCTCGTTCAACCCAGGATTTTAAACAAATGTTCCAAGTCTGTGTAGATAACATGTTTTAAGCCACTGTTGAAAAACCAAAGCAAGGGAAGTTTTTCAGATCTTAAGCCCACCCCTCATATATTAAATCATTCGAAATCTTACAATTGCTGTTATTTTCAGTCCATTGTGTCTGCTTCCTGTTGGTCAAAGGTTATGAGGATAGGGTGGTGTAGAGTGAGGTGGGAAGCCGGCAGGAAAAAGAAAGCTTTTTTGCTTATTTTGGGGTAGACACAACTACAGAAATGGCAAGGACATTGCTTAAATTTTCTGAAGACTTGAAGAGGTAAACTAGACAAAAAAGTGTTCTTGATGTTGTTTACTTTTCTGCTTTGTAACTCAGGCATATGGCGAATGAATTGGAGTAGGTAAACAAAGGCTTCCGTAGAGAATGTTATCTTTGCGCTTGAAAAATGTTTTTTGTTGTTGTTCAAAAAGAGGTGTAGCTTTCGTTTTGATTTACAAGTTGACTCTGTAAATTCTGTTTCTGAAGCACAAGCCTAAACCTTGTTTGTTCACTTGTGTCACTAACTCTGAGGGAAAAAAAAAAAAAAAGAAGACAGGTTTTATTTGTATTGTTATTCAAGAAGTGTCTGCAGTTTCTTGGCTGTTACCACTGGTGCAAGTCCTTCAGTTCTGTCCCGGGGAGGCTCACAGGGAGCTGCCGGGAGCAGCCAGACGTGGCTGCCCAGGGCTTGGTCCCAGAGTGCAGGTTCCTCCGGCGGGACAGCGCTGCATTTTGTGGGGAGCAGTTGTGGCCACACCGTTCAAGGTATCTGGTTTGAGAACAAATCTGGGTTCAGAACATTGCTCTGGGGTGGGCAGAAAAAATGATCAGTGAATTGGTTGTGCTGGTAAAGTTCTACAAAGCTGTTGATCCTGATAATATATGGCACGAGGATACTGTTACAGTCTAGGAAACAAACAGTAGAAAACTTTTTTTATGTGAACTGATGAGAGCTAGTTTTGTAAGCTAATCCAAGTAATTATACTGAAGTATCTTAATTTTCAAATATGTTGGTATGTAGTTAATTTGCTATTGGTACGTGGTGTTTCTGAATTTCTTAACCATTTTGTTACTACCAGTGAGTTATTTGAATCTAAAAGTATATTGTTTGCCATGTTGGAAAAACAATATTTTTGTTACAATTGTAACTCATGTTAAGGAGCATAGTGAAAGGAATTTATAGAATGTAATGTCTTGCAAAGAATTTTGACTTTGTGCTTGTTTGTTTTGAAATTAATTTTTTTCTGGAGTTCTTTAGGTCAATTCTGCTCAGAAAACAAACTCTGCTGGAGCCTAGTTGGTAAATATTTTCAGCTATGTAAAGGGAGAGTGTATCTATCAGACACAATGCTGACTTTTACTTTATCTTAGCTTTTACTTTCCTTAGCGACTCTTCCTGCCATTACTTCACACTTGGTTCATGCACATTTCAGATCTGATGATTTGTAATAGGAAAGTTAATAGTTTTAGTCTTAAAAAGTACACACTGCGATTGCCCTTCCTAATTCTTCCCCTTCCTTAGAGCAAGGAGTTTTTTGCAATGCCTCACAGCATTTAAAAAAGTCCTGTGTTGATTCTTTCTGTAAAACTGGCAGAACAATAGGCTTCCTTTGGCTTTCCCTTTACTGAGTAAATGGCTTGGGTAAGTACCAGTCCTTTTATTGCTGTAATAGTGGCCAACTGGTTTATAAAAGAGGCTCCTGCTTTGATCTGCAGATACCTGATTAGCAAAGATGTCAGAGAATGTACAACCCTGCTCTCACAAGGAAGGGATAAGGAGGAACTGTCAACATATCCTAAATTTAATTTGGAGGGATTATTGAAATCACAGTCTGAATTTCCATTGGAGACTTTTCCATCTGTGTTAATGGATGTGTAGAAGGTTCTTTACTACAAGTAGTAGGTTAAACCAGGCTAGTTAGTTAGAAGGCAACTTGTAGAAATTATGGGGTACCTTTGTACTGTCCTCCTTAATTCATTGCTAAATCCACCTGAATTCATCATCCCCTACTGGAGTTGGAGAGAGACTGCTGCTTCTGTAGCTCAATTGCCTTTTCTTTTAGAGGGAGTGCAAAGCACAGGGTTTAAGCCTTATAAGTATTTTGTTGAAGAGATGATGTGCAGAATGCTTGGCCTCTGTCATCTATAGAAACCTCTCACTTTGGTTGCAAAATGGGCATGCTTGAGTGATCCAAACACGAAGCAGTGAAGCTTGTCTTGTGTGTTTGTTGCAACTGCAGTGTCCTTTGGAGGATCCAAAACTGTGTTAGGAATTGCGTGTTTTCACAAGATCCTAGTGTCTTGTCTTGCTTTTCCTTGTGTGTAAGTGTTTGACAGATGATGAAGATAGATATCTACACGGGTGAGTAAGAAAGAAAGAAAGAGAAAACTCTCAATTTGTACAAAATATTGCAAGAAGCACTTGGGCTTGTGATCTGGAAGAATGGAGATTTTTCACACCTTGTTACAAACACCACTTCAAAATTACTGTGCTCCCAGGAAATGAGAAATGCCCAGGCAAAAATATATGGTGAAATAGCTCATCCCTGGCTATTAGTGGGAAAGCAGCTATTGATGTCAATGATGTGTATGTAGGCTTGACATTTCAGCTTTGGATTTACCATGTCTTTAAAAATGCTGATTTTTTAAATTTTTCTGTATGTTGTTTTCATGCAACTTGTCAAGGGGGTCTTGTCAACACAGTAGTAATCCTTGTGATAAGTACTGTACAGAAAAAAAAGGGTAGAACCTACCCCAAATGTTTTGCTTTCTTAGATTAAGACTTGTGGGGGGAAGCGGCTTCTAATTAAAAGCTGTTGAAAAGACTGAAGCAACATTAAAAAAAATAAACCAACCAACAAACAAACCTTTGTCTGATGAATACACAAAAACAACTTTTCTTATATAAATCCATGTGATGCAAAGCCAGATTGTAATTTGGTTGTGTGATCGTAAAGTCACGTTAAAGAGGCTGATCCTTAGGAGGAATCTGAAGGAAGGGGATGCCGTGCCCTTGCTTATTGGTTTGGGAAGCCCTTAAAAGTTGAAGATGAGAAATGCAGGAGAGGAGGAAAAATGAGCCAAATCTGGTATTGGTGGTAGAGCAAAAAGCAATAGGAGGTGAATTGCAAGTGGCAGAGGGTCAAGAAAGATGGATTTTTCTAAGAAGAAAAAGCCTAAAAATAGGAAAAGAGGCCCCAAACTACAATAAAGCAAGTCAATAAATCGAGGACTTTAAAATAGAAGATGATGTGATCAGAATGAGAGAAAGGACATTCTCCTGGCAATATTATTTTTAATAGGATGGATATGGGAAAGAGTAGGGAGGGAGATGGTCAGAACACGCTTGTGATCAGAGAACAAAACGCAGGATTTCTGAAATGTTCTGAGAAACAGGGCAGCAAAGCAAAGACCATGTAGGTATGTGAGCAAGGGACCTGCAGCGGATACGTTTCTTATGCTGTGACAAACCTCATGCCATGTCAGGTTGCTGACATGCCATGTCTTCATTGCTGACAAGGCAGTGGGATGGAGCAGTGAGAGGAGATGGTGAAGCTACTGTCAGTGATAGGGAATGTGTTCCTGGCAACACCGTTTGAGAATTATGTCTTAGCCACACAGGATGGGTGGTGAAGAACAACAACTAGAAGTGAAAAGGCAGGTTTGCAAGTGATCAGAAGCAGCAGAACTTTTACAGGCATTAGAACTGGATCGGAGGATGTAGGAATACATAGAGATATGGTCACTGGTCACTGGTCCTAGCTTGGAGACAGTGAAATGAGGGCTGGGGTCCCAGCACTGCTGCAGATCTGTTTTATTGCTCTGTATAGGCTCTCCTTTGGTGAAGAGAGGATGGTAGTTCTCTGGTGTGCAGGAGGAAATTTGTGCTTGCCATTAGAAAATTTCTGGCATATAGCAGAAAAGTAAGTATTTATTGAAGTGCCTGATACCACCAGTCATAAGGATCAGTTTAATGGGAATTAGATGATACAGACCTGGTCGTATAATTGCACTGGGAATAGGGATAAGGCTGTAGGGAAACAAAAACAAAAACCAGACAAAAGGCCAGAAAGAATCAAGAATCCCCATGCAAAATGGAAAGGATGGTGAAGATACTCAGTTTTAGATTCACAAATAAAGTAGCAGGTTATTGTTACATTGTAATTTGCACCTCTTTTGGCGCTTTAATTAGAGGTGTAACCCTAACTAATTCACGTGCTGAAACCTCAGTTATGAAACAGCTCACAGCAAATGTGTGTGGAAGTATTGTTCTGCTGTATTTTCAGTATTTTCTTTTGTTTATTTAACAAGCTAAAGTTAGAATCGACAGCACAAGACTAAAAAACGGTGACAATAGTTTGAAAACAGGAAATTTTGGCCTTGTGTGTATTCGGAACAGATGATCAGGATGATGGCCAGGAGAGTGGAAACTTCCATTGAGACTGTTTTTTCCTTATTTTGCTCAGTGAGAAAAGATGGTGCTTCCTGGAAAACAAGTCTTAGGTATTTAAAGAAAGTTGTAATGTATTCTGTATTTTCCTCATCTCACATTTGTTTATTTTACAGCAATCTGTTTACACTTGTTAGTATTTAATACTACTAAAAGTTGAAAGTTTGGAGTTTTTTGTCAGATCCTGGAAATGCAATTTCTGCTGTATAGAATTAAGATACTAAGACGTGCTTTTTTATTGTGCTCAGTTTAGTTGTTCTGTCTTAAGTTTCAAAAAACAAAGGGCATTATTTTAAGGGAAGAGTATAAGAGGATGATGATTGATGGTATTATGATACTGGCTTCAGAACTAACTAATAATTACATATTTCTCAGTTCCTAGTGCTCATGATATATTCTTTAAAAAAGAAACAAAAAACCCCAAAACCAACCAACCAAAAAACCAAAACAAACCCACAAAAAACAAAACAACAAAGAACCCCAAACAATCAAACAGGTTTTAAAATATTTCCAAAATTTGCTTTCTGTAAAACACCCCTTAAATTGCTTTCCATGTAGAAATCTTAAAGTGTTAATTTCTCAGGGAAGACACCAGCCAAAATCTGGAAATTTCACCATGTTGGGAGTTAGTTCTGCAAGCAGGAAGAGCAGCAAATGGAAAAAGTAAAGCTCTGTACTTGAAGTAGTGTTGCCTAATGTGACCTCTTCTTGCTACTTCCCAGCAGTCCTCCCAAGTACGTGCCTTGTGGGATGAAGCTCCTCAGTGATAGTTGTCACTGGTTGGTGCTGACCACAAATAGGATTTAAAAAGAAGCACAGTGTGAGGGACACTTATTTTTGTTTCATTTGAGCTTCTAATGGGATTGCAGAGCACAGGTCTAACGTGTGAGTCAGGTATGTTTGTCTCCTGCAATGAATGGAACACCCAGACACTAGAAATGTGGAGGCAAAAAGGACAAGTAGTACTCAGCTTCTGTTTGTGATCCCTCTTCTGCTTGTTTGTCTAAGACATCTACCAGTTTCACTGTTGTTTAACCTTTGCACTGAAAAATAAGTAAAATGAGAGGGATAAACTAAATAGATGGCAGCAAAAAGTATAAAGAAAATTAAGCCTTGATCCCAGCAGAAAAGTGAAAAAACCTCAACAGTACCTTCAATCCTTAAACAAATGTCCAGGAGAGTATGATGAAGTCACCTCAGGCTGTGCCTTTTGCTGTTCCTGCTTCTCACTGGTTCATGCTCTCCATGTCTTCTGTTTACTTCATAATTTCTTTTGGAGCAAGGAAACGTTCTGTTGTGCATTTATGAAACACCAGGGTTTATTTGAGGATCCCTCCTTGTGCCCCTGGATAAGTCACTTCTTAGTGGACTTGCCTGAGAAAGGGGGATGTCAAATACTGCCCTTTTAAAGTATTTTGTGGAATCAGAGATGCAAACCTAAGCACAAATGTCTGCACACTTGAGAGATGAGAAGGAAGGCCTCAGATTTGTAATTTTAGTCTTGGGTTTACTGATCATACATGGGGAAAGATTTATGAGCAGTATAAGTGGAGTGGAAAGTAAGTGATACCCTCTTCAGCTAAGCCAGTGCTCAACAGTTTGGAAAGGTTTTTTTGACTGGATGCTTCCCAGAAAAAAAAAGATGGTAAATGTGCCAGAAGAAGAAAATCAGCTTTAAATGACAGAATGATGGGTTACTTAGGAAAATATAGGAGCACAATTGACCAGTTTATCAGTAAGCACAGTTACTTGGCCCCATGAGAGCAAATTCTGTAAAAATGGACCAGAAAAAGTTGTCTTTGATTTAACATTTCTAGGCTTTTATTTAAACATGTCAATGTAATCATTTTGGCCTCTTGAGCAACAGCTTGAGGGGATCCAAATGGAAGATTAAATCTTTTTAAAAATATAAATTATCTGCTCTTTCCTACCCCTTCCTCCTTCCTTTCCCTCTCCATTTACACATACATCCCCTATTTCCTACATCTTTGAACTATAGCCAGCAGCTGAATGAGGTACATCTCAAGTGTACGTGATGGGAGGGGAGGGGGAAATCCATAAATGGAAAGATTAAGGGAGGTATAGCTACAACTTTTTCAACAGGTACACCTCTTGTAAGGAGAATATGTTGTAAAATCGGTGTACTGGATACAGGATTAGCTACAGTATTTAAAAAAAAACAACCAAAACAAACAGAAAGCAACTAAACCCTAACAATGCTACATGGTGCTTTCTGCCAATTTCTTAGCTGATTCATTCATTTTTAGATCAGCAGTTTGCATATATCTTAGTAAAAAAAAAAAAAACCACAATCTTAGGATTTTCTTGTTTTTATTTTGTAACCTACTCAAAACGCTGTGTGAAAAATACAGAATTCCACTGTTCCTTTGATCATTTGATGCTCTGTGGGTGAGCAGCTTGTCACATTTCAGCCTGCCTCAAAAACAAGAAAACAAGCTCGTTTCTATAGTTATGATGGTCTCATGATACGATGGTCTCATGATAGAAACAGGACAATGTTTGGCAGGCATGGCGGTGTGCTATGTTAGGCCAGCTGATATGCTTTGCAGCTCAAAGGAGAAAACAAGCTGAGTGGCACACAAAGCCTTTCTTAGTCTGAAACAAAAGCAGCAAACCTTGTTAAACCATGTTTTGTAATAATCTACAAAGCCTACACAGGCTTTTGGTGAGCTTGATTCCCATGATGTTTGCCTTACTACACTTACAAAAGGGACCATTTTACTTCTGAGTTATTTGCTCTGCAAGTGGTGTTTAGTGACTGTTACTATATTTATAAAATATATTTTGAAATCCTATTTATATTAATAACATATTTTTAATATATTTGATTAATTCTTTCCTTCAAAAAAAAAAATCTTTATTTGCTCAATTTTTTTCCCGGAATTAAATAGTATTTGTACAAAATGTTTAAATCCTGTCACAGCTGTTTCTTCAACTTCTCTGACTTAAAGCACGGACTTAAAGCTTGACTTTTAGCACAGAAAACCAGTGTTTGATAATGTATGGCTGATAACATCAGTTATGTGATGGATAAATAATTACTACCTGTAATTTTCCCGTGACGTAAACCAGTTGCATCTTTTTTTGGTGATTATAAGAAATAGACTGTAATGTGCTCTGTAAAACAAATTGCAATATTTTTAAACAAAAAAATGCCCAAAGGGCGTTAAAAAAAAAAAAAAAAAAAGGAAAATACAGATATTTACACACGTACACATGCTCTCTTTTGGAGATTTCTCTTTGGAAAGCTGTTACTGAAGAAGCTCTTCCTCACACATACAGCACACTGATCTGTACTTCAGTGAGGCAGTGTACAGCTTTCTTTACAGCGACAAATACTGCAATGCTAAAAATAGATCAAGCTTTAAGAATCCCAGATATTTTCAAATAACAAAGAGTGATTTATGTGAGCTCATTTTGCACTTTGACAAAATATAGAGACGCTTTTGTACTACGATTAGCAAGGGTGCTGATGTCAGTTCGCTTGTCTAGCTTTACGCTTTATTCGGCTGCTAAATTGTGCTTTGTACTGTAATCCAGAGAACCTTTGTATCTGCCTTATTAGTGTGTAGTTTATGGAATTGCTTTTGTTTTTGAATATAATCTGTGCCAGTTTCAGTGAGTGTGACTCATTATAGGACTGAAATAAACGTTCACATATGCACTATGTGAAAACTCTGCAAAAATAGTAGCAGGTGCTGGTAGGCTAAATTCAGTGTTTTAAGTACTTTATAGTTGCTGTTTTGTAGCCTGGAGGGCTGAAAGGAAATTCCTTTAGCTGGTTGTTTTTTCTCAGTTTTAGAGGATCCTATTTACTCGTTAATGCTCAACAGAGATTATCAGAATTGCTAAGAACCTTTCACTCCTTAACATAGTACTAGAAATAAACTCCTAGCAGAAGCACCTTATTGGTACAGAGTTGATGGGGTTTTTTGCGTGGTGGTTTGTTGTTGCACAAATTATGAGACAACACACATTGTGCTTCTCAACTGCTCTTGTCCCTCTCCTATCTCTAATCTCTTTCCTCCTGATTTCAGCTTTCAAAGTTTCATCTGAGTGACTGAAGACTGAGGTTAAAGATAAAGCCAGTTTTTGAAGCAGGAGAGTTTCACAGTTTGGTTTATAACAGTTATCTGTGACCAACCTTGCCTGGAGAGAGAGCCTCCGATACTGACGTTTCCTGTTATCCCAGCATTTAAGTTGTCACTTGATTTGGAAACAGGAAACAAAACAAACTTTGCTAGTGTTTTTGGGTCGCTGTAAAACAGTGCTTATCCAGCTGTGCTACTAGATTTTATCCACATTTGAAATCTAAATTTGAAGGGATTTCATCTGTTATATTTTCTATTTCTGTGTTTGAGTGTTCACCCAGTTAAACTTATTGCTACCATGGAAATAGTTCCTGGAGACTTTGACTTGATTCACACAGTTCAGCATTTAAAGGCGGATGCTGTATTCATAATAATATAATATAATATACAATAAATATACTATACATGTATATTGTACAACTACAATAAATATACTTGTTTTGTGAAGTGTAGACGTTATCTTAAAATCAAATAACTTTTTGAGTGTTGGTAGTTGGAGAATGGATCATAAGCCTTAATTAAGCTGTCTGGCATTTTTCCCTTCCTCCTGTTTTCTGTATTATCTTTTCATAATAGCTTTCTAAGCTTGATACCCCAAAAAGGCATTCCCACTTCACAATGAGGGTTTTGTGAGTCTTCAGGGCCAAGCTGACGATGCTAGTTCAGAGCTGGGAGATGGCAGTGCAGTTCTTCCTCTTTGTCCTCCTTCCACTAGTTTGTTTGAAGGTAACAGCTATATAAAAATGAAATGGAAGCACTCTTGTGTCTCTGAATCTTGTCCTAACACATAGTAAGAAACACTTGTTTCAAAACCTACTCCCAGTGTGTAAGGATGTCGCACATCTCGACTTCTTCTGTGACCATCCTTGCTGATTTCATTCCTTTCCTTGGTTAGCCTGCAACCAAAGCTGACCAAAAGGAAAATGCACTCACCTGTCTTATTTATGCATTTCTTGTGTTGGTTTTTATGATCCTCCAAAGGACTTGCTGACAACCTTGTTTGAATATCCCAAAGAAGCTTTAAATGGGGTGCCTTGGGGCACGGTGTGAGCCTGTGGTGTAACACGCAGGGACTTGGCTACTGCATTGATTTTTCTTGGTCTCCAACTTAGCTGGAAAGTGTAAGAACAAATGGATGGCACAGTGATCGCTCCCCACTGTACCTGGGCTCTGCTTTCAGATTTCTGACTCTGCAGGCAGTGCAACTCTTCTAGTGGGCAGTGGCAGCACATCTGGTTTCTTCTGCTGTGTCCATCATCATGGACTTTGGGCATATAAAGAAGCTTGCAGTATAGAATGTTGTATTGCTGATAGAGCTGAGGAACAAGTGGGGCAATAAAGTTGCTGTTGGCAACAACAGGACAGCTGTATGCAAACCTTGTTTTCTTAGTTTGAGTTAACTAACCTTTGATGAGAACTATGACAGGGGATGGAGGCCCATGGGAATGAAAGGCCGCTGAGGATTAGTTAGAAGATGAGGCAGTTTAGTTGTGCTTTTCTTTCAGACCAGCTTCTTTGTCTCAGCAGCATCAGGAGGGCTGGTGTAATAAGCACAGTGTCAGACTATCAAATATATTTCTTCTGTGGATGTACCTTCCCCAAAGACTGGCTTTATGTGGTAAAATTATAACATATGATCATTCTCTCCATCCTCGTCTCTCTAACGGTTTCAAGAAGAAAAATGTAGCTCTTTTTCTGTGAGAAGTACTACTGTAGAAATATTATGAGGTTCTGAGTGCAGAGGTCCCCTGGCATCGAGGCAAGTGTACAATGTGAGCATTGTCTGTTCTTTAAATGCAGGTCACTATTGTTGAGTGTCAGAGAAAAATTCAGTTAAAACGCGTCAACCTGAAGCAACAGATATTGGAAACAAAATGCTATGGAGCACTTAAAAAATGTATTTTATTTTCTTTTCCCCATGCCTACAAGAGCTTCCTTCAGAGGCCTTTGTGTGGAGGTTCCCCCCCGCTCCCTTTCCTGGTCTCCTTCCCCCTTTTTTTCTTTACTGGATTCATTCTTTCTCATTTTGTAAACAGTGATTTTATTTATATATCCCCTTGTTATAAGCAAAGCTAAGAAATAAACTTTAAAATACAAATTCACTAAACCTCAAGTCCACTGCTGTAACAATACCTAAGTCGTTGTATTAAATGTAGGTATCTGGTGTGTAATCTCCTAAAATAATAATTGAACTATTTATTAGTACTTGGTTCAACCCAGGTTGATGCCATACACAAAAGGTAACAGTCTTAAAGTTTGATTTCTTCTAATTTTTCTCCCTTTTTTCTCTCTCCAATTTTCAGGCATGGAAGAGAAGATGGTTTGTTCTTCGGAGCGGCCGCTTAACGGGGGATCCGGACGTGTTGGAATACTACAAAAATGACCATGCCAAGAAGCCTATCCGTATTATTGACTTAAATTTGTGTCAACAAGTGGATGCTGGATTAACGTTCAACAAAAAAGAGTTTGAAAACAGCTATATTTTTGATATCAACACTATAGACCGAGTTTTCTATTTGGTAGCAGACAGCGAGGAGGAGATGAATAAGTGGGTCCGATGTATCTGTGATATCTGTGGGTTCAACCCTACAGACGAGGGTAAGTTCCGTTGTTTTTTCTGAGAAGATGCAGTGCCTACATGCAAAGAATGTTTCAAAGATCAGATGGCTATCTTTAACTGCATATGTTTTAAAACTTGTATACATTGGCTATGAAACTTCCTTGTTGCTCTGAAAAAAGTAAGCAGAACAGAGGGGGATATTAAGAATTTGTTACAAATTGAGTGTGCCGTAGAACTTGGATGATGCTCTGCTGTTTTGCATGGCATTAGGTCTCGAGAACACAGGAAAAATCTTTAAGTAAAATCATGTGCAGCAGTAGATCATCATAATCATCAAAGGAATCCCATTTGGTATAAAAACATATGGTTATGCAAGCAGGAATGAGTGCAAAATGTCAGGTTTCTAATATTACCATTTCTCCGTCTGCTTTGCAACTTGGGGGGAAAAAAATTCCACCCTCCACCAGCTGAAACAAACAAAAAATAACTTGTAGTTCTGCACTATCCAGCTCTAATCCTACCAAAATAGACATTTTGTGAAGGCAGCTTATAGGAAACAGGATGGTGTGTTTAATTCCTTACAAATACCTTGTGGCCATTGCTTGTCCTGAATCCATTCTTATTTATTTACTTATTATTCCTGCATTCCTTGTGGAGATTAGTGGGTTGCATGACTTGCTGTAGCTCTGTGCACAGTCCCAAGAAAAGATTAAATAGGTGGTAAGAGGGTTATGAATAAGGCATGCCTGACTGAAGGGGCTAGAATTAAACCCTGCTTTTTGCAGGATTGTGGACTGAGGGAGGTGAAGGGGAAAAGGGCTTGCATCACTTCTGCTGTAACCAAAAGTGACTGGAAAATATTGTGCTCTGAAGAGGGGCCCTTTTCTTTCTCGTTGCTGCAGTTTTGAACTAAAACTTTGTCACAGAAACCTGATCTGTGAATTACCACTCAAATAGCAAATTCAGTGAAGGGTGCTTGTTTTGACAGTTCCAGCATATTTTCATGGCATCCTGAACATACCCGAGACCACCCACAGCACGTTTCTAAGAGCGATTACCGGGTGATTCAGTGTTCAGTCTGCCAGGCATCCCTTGCCTTTGGGAGAGGGGTGGGCAGGTGGTTGCCTTTCACTGGTGCACACAAGTGCACCAGTGCAGCTGTAGGCTGGAGGTGCACAGAAGTCGTAGGTTCTGGGGACAAACTAGGAATCTGGGAAACGTGTTTGACTGGCAGCTCTTTGGCAGAGCACGAAGGAGCTTGTGTCTGTTGTGTGGAAGGGAGAGGTAGAGTCCCCTCAAAACTATGAGGCCTTTCCTCTGAGGGCTGGTTTATTGCTAATCTTTAATTTTCTGTTGATGGTTACAACACCTGTTGTTGAACTGAAGGTGAAACACACTATGGATGTGGAGAGGTCTAACAGTGCCATCATAGGCCATTTGGACCAAAACTGGTTTTTGCTCCAGTCAATTGTATTGGTAAATTATCCCCATTGTACTTTCACTGCATTTTAGCTTTGGCTGGAATATTCCAACACCTTTACTTCACACAACTGACAGTTGACAGTACTGTCTGTTTTATGGGTTTAGTAATGTCTTGCAATGAGAATGAATTGCAATGAGGAAGAATTTAAAAGAGGAAAGTGGGAAAATCAGTTGCTGAGTGTTTATTGCCAAGTTCTTATTTTTCGAAGATGAATCTTCCTACTAGTGGAAGAGCAAGTCATAAATACACTTTCTAAAATCTGTATTAACCTCCAGTTTATTTTGAGAAGTTAAAGAATAGGAGAGGTTCAGGCAGTAAAAAAGCACTATTAATATGCTCGTGTGAGACCCCGCTCGGAGTATGCATACGGTTCTGGTGTCCCCGACATAAGAAGGATGTGGAACTACTGGAGCAAGTCCAGAGGAGGGCCATGAAGTTGATAAGAGGACTGGAGCACCTACCCTATGAAAACAGGCTGAGAAAGTTGGGGCTGTTCAGCCTGGAGAAGAGAAGATTGTGTGGAAACATCACAGAAACCTTTCAGTATCTGAAGTGACCTACAGGGAAGCTGGAGAGGGACTCTTCATCGGGATCTGTAGTGATGGGACAAGGAGTAATAGATACTAGTTGAAAGAGGAGAAATTTAGGCTGGATGTATGGAAGAAATTCTTTACTGTGAGAGTGGTGAGGCACTGAAAGAGGTTACCCAGGGAGGTTGCTGTTCCTCCAATCCTGGCAGTGTTCAAAGCCAGGTTGGATAAGGCTTTGAGTAATCTGCTCTAGTGAGACATATCCCTGCCTGTGGCAGAGGTGGGACTAGATGATCTTAAAGGTCCATTCCAACCCGTTAATGTTCTGTGATTCTATGATTTTAGTCTTGAACTAAACAAAATGAGTGTATGGGGCATAACCAATCTCCCCTTTAGCCTGTGGAAGCAGAGGATAATTTTCTTTGAAGCTGGACAAAATGTCTCTTGCCAGACTGGTTAAGGGCTGTGTTTTGCGAGAATTGTCACCGGCATCCCTTGCTCCATCAAGGACTAGGGGCACCACTGGCCGATTGCTCCTGCTGGTGTTTGTTTGAAAGCCCAGGCCTGTTGTCTCCTTGGATTTACAAAGGAAGAAGTTACAAGTTGTGGTGGCTAATGCTATTAGAAAACGAATATGGAGTTGTTATTTTGGTGTTGGGAGGAATGAGGGACAAAGAGTTGTCATAAATGTAGGCAGATCAAAAAAATAAAGATTACTTCAGAGTAGCTGTGAGCTGCTCTTTTCATAGTTAGTGAAGGCTCAGAGATTCCTATGATGCTAAGTTTGTGTTTATTGTGTAGAAATTGAGTACTCATTTTTACCTAATACTTTGCTGTGACCTTCCAACTAGAAACTGATCTATGCCTGTGAAATCTCTTTGTTGTGGAGATCTGCAGTGTTACATTTGTATTTGGACACGGATAACTTTATGTTCTTCAGTCATTATTACAAGCCATTGAGTCTCCAGGTTTCTGATTGCATCATAGTATAGTGTAACCTGTAATGATTGCATTACAATTACAATATACGCATTACATGGCTTTTTATAGGGAGTTTCTTTTAAGAAAGTATTCACAGTGGTTTAGGTATTTTAAACTTACAGCAAGACAGAAACATGAAGGAATTTTTTCTCCTTTTAAATAAGGTAAATAATTCTTTCACTTTCAAAAATTAATTTCTGGGTACTTGTTATGTTTTCTTCAGCCAATGCTTCATTTTTCATTTGTTTTCAAATGTAAATTTTGTTTCTGTAGCATCTTTCCTTTTAAAATGTACATGCAAAGGTGGGGGAAGCGACACATGAACATGGGGTTTAGTTTTACCTCAGAGCTTCATACTGCATTTTTAACATTCATATTCTGTCTCTAAGGTCATAATATTATAAGTCATCTGGAAGTTAAAATGGAACTATAAACAAAAATGTGTCATCAGTGTTTTGTGTGCTTTGATGTCCAGTGAGAGATGTTATGGGATGAGGAGACCCATAAATGAACCTAGGAAATGTCTGTTCTCTGCTGAAATATTGTGGCCTGAACTTTCAGAAGGATGGAGAGAAAAGTTTAAAGAAAGATAGAAATATAGGAAATGGATTTTTTTAAAGTGATTGATGAGAAGAAAGGTTGAAGGATTTTCTTTTTTTTCCATGGGAAGAAAATACTGAGGGAAGAACTGACTTTCAAAAAAAAGCTGTGATAAGCAGGACATGGATTAGTTGTTATCTGAAGAGAGAAGTTGTTTTTTTCTCAGTGAGTGATGTAACAATAAAGAAAACCCTTCTAAGGATATTTAAGCACAGGCTGTGAAAGCGCTTCCCTAGAATTCAGTAGGCATCTGTGATGAATGTTCTATACATGATCCAGCTCCATGTTTCTGTAATTTAGTGAATTGCATGCTTGACAGAGCAGGGGAAGGAGGAAATAATCTTACTATATGCAAACATGTTACTTGCATGTATTTATTTGAATAAAGATAGCAATAGCAAAGTAAACCAGAAGAAATAACAAGGCAAAGCAGAAGAAAAAAAAAAGGAAAGAACAAGACATTGAAATCTACTATTACATTTACACAAATAATTACGTGTGGTAAAGAAAGTTTGTCATGAGAAGGACCGTACTTTGAAGGAGCTGCAGCTTTTTTCACACACGGCACTTTCAAAGTGTGCAGTGTTTGTGTTCAGGCAGCTGCTATCTGCTGTGTGCCTCTCGTGCCTTCTGCCTTTGGGACAATTCTTTTTGGAGAACCATGCTTTTTTTCATCGTGTTCTGATAATCCCTGCACTGCAGGTTGATCACAGCTGGGCTGCAGTATCAGTGACAGGATGAACATAACTTCACCTTGCCATCCTGGCTCCTTGTATTCTCTCCAGTTGATCTCCATCTCCCATCAGGATATCCCTGTGCTGCCTGTAACACGTGCATGGAACAGAAAACAGGCTCTGCCACAAAGAGCTTACTGTCTGCAGTAAGAGACATCAGCACAGGAGCAGGGGCTTGGGAAGACGTGAAAACAAACAAGGTGGCTTTGACCATTGTGGCAGTATTAGTGCCTCAGGTGTTGGACTGTTGTTGAGCTCTGGGCTTTTTTCAGAAGAAATTTTCAGGAGGTCTTTGATAAGTAGTGGACACTGGAGGTGAAGGGTCTTCCTGTAAGAAATAAAAGATGTTGTTCTTTGACAGCTTTAACAAGTGGATGATGGAGGCTGGAACACTTGACAAATCAAAATCACCAGCCCCATGGCATAGGGAGAATAGTAGAGACCTTGGTCATGAAAGGACTCAAAAGTAAGTACAGATAGATGAAGGAAGGGAGGCTCTGGAGGAGCATAAAGAGAAGTGCAGTAACAGAGAAATAAGCTTAAAAAAAAATTTGCAGGAAGTTAGCACCATGGGGATGATGTACCTAGGGATGAGTTGAGGGGTTTTTGTATCTCTTAGACATGATTTACTAGGAACAATGTTGGCTCAAAGGTGACATGCCAGAGGGATGAGTGACTGGTGACCTGAAGTGCAGTAAAGAATACCATAAAAGGACTGAGTTAAATGTTAGGAGAGAGACCCTCCAGAGAAGGACTGTGAGTCTATTCTCTTAAAAGTGAGGCAGTAGGTTTAGAGGGAATAGTGGCACTGGGGCATCTCTTTTCTGGAGGCTTTTTTGGTTGTTTCTTTGAGTGAGTAAAGTTTCAGGGATAATGGCCACTGACACATATAAACATGATTTTTTATTTTGTTTAAAGGATGGAATTTCTGAGAAGCGAGGATAGACTGTGATGATATTAGAATTATGTGGCAAAATTGCATAGGAATAATCAAATTTTTGATAGAGGTGGTAGCTGGTGGCTCAAGAGCTGAGTAAAAGGAGGCAAAGATGAGATGATCATTGCCTGTTATCTAAAGGAGAAAGAGAAGACAGCAGAGAGGACTAAAATGTCTTCAGCTTCAGATGATGTGTTAAAAGAATAGATGGTTAAGTGAGATGATGGTGAATAGAGCACAAACTCTGCAACTGTAGGTCTTCTCTTACAAGATGTGAGGAAAAAATACATCTATTTAAAAGATAATGTACTATCAGAGGTACAGTCAGAGTCTTAATCTTGAGTGTTTGGGGTTATTATCTTAAGCTGCCAGCTGCATGTAACAGGAGTTCACATGGAAGGTGATTCTGCGCTTCCTTGAGGAAAAATGAACTGAATCTATTATGCCTAGATAATTAACTTCATTTTCCCTGGTTCCTGCTGGACACCTTTTGTGCTGCTAACACCACCTGATGAGTCCCTGGGAGAAGGGGGCTGCAGGGGGGTGGGGTGGAAAACTGTTCTGCAGATTGCTCACTCTCGCAGCTTGAGAGGCTGAGAGGCAGGCACAGGGATGCCCACGGTCCCAGGCACTGTGCTGGAGCCCCAGCTGGGAAAACTCACCAGGTGGTCAGAGAACCATGGCTCTGCTGAGGAGAGCTCTGGGCCTTGTCAGAGAAGAAAAAAAAAAAAAAAAATCCCCAGTGTTTTAATGTGGTGGGCTGCACTGTTTCTCTTCACAAGCACCTACAGAAGTTAGCCTGTAACAGGGCTCCTTGATTATTTTTCCTGCGTCACCCAGCCCGTGAGCCATCTGAGGACGGAGAGAACAGGCTACAGATGTTTCTTTCTTTTTTCTCCTTTTGAATGACCAGTCTTCAAAAGAAAATTGCAGGTGGAGAGAGGGAATAACTTCTGAGTGGAAATGCTTCTGGTATTTTCAAATCTTAAATGGGTAACCAGAAGTGTAGCTTAAAATTACATATAAACTGCAGATAAGTACTAAGTACTAAATTTTAGATGTTAGCTTTGAAAGCTGAAAACTCCAGCATGTGATAGGAACCTGGTCATGTTTCTTGTTCAGATGCAGGAGGCAGAGTTGTCCAAAGCATAATGTACAATGAGCAACTGCTCATTAGTGTGCTTTGGGGCATCACGTTTGTCTTCAGAAGATGAGAGATACTGTGAGATTACAACTAAGGAAACAAACTCATGAAATGCACAGGAACTTTTAAATGAAGTATTTTAAAAGATCATCTCTGGGTATAGCAGGAAGGTTCCTAATTGAGGTTTGCTGCATAGATTTCATATGGGCTGCAAGCCGATCGCTTATGCCGAAAACCAGACCTAGGCTCTTGTGTCTGTGCACCCTCTGGGCTCGGTCTGGCTCACACCTATTGAGTCAGTGTGTGAGCAGAGCAAGTGCCTGTCTGTCTGTGCCCCTCAGCGTACATGTGCTTGTGCTCTGGGCAGGCACATCGGACATGTGGCCCTTTGATTCCAGGATCTTTCACTTGAGACCACAGAGAGGCTGACGCTAGAGGAAGCTCCAGCAGTGTGTTTCAGGATCTATCAGGTTAAGCAGCAGAGATAACGACTCGACAGACCTAATTTAAAACAAACAAAAAAGAAACACACACTCTCCAACAAAAACCCCTAAGAAAACAGCAAAAAGTTCTTTTAAGGTTTAAACTGAAGCTATGAAGTTTTTGTAATTTTATAAAGGCTCCTACTGTTGTATCTGTAAATTTTTGCTCGAAGTTATTACTTTGACATTTTGTTGGCCATTAATTATTTTAATAACATCTACATCATAGCAAATGGATTGAATGAAGCATCTGAGAAGAATAGAAGAATCATGCCACTGCATATCTGTTGCTGATTCACTGTTCCAGTGGGAAAATCCCATTTCTGTTTTCATGTTTCTACCTACGAGCTGCAAAGAATGCATTTTCTTACTTTGATTGTGATTTTGACATTTAAAGAAATGCTTGCTGTAATGAGGCCTCTGTGTTTTGTTCACTATGAGAACATTCCAAGTATTTACATAATTAGAATTTTAAGAGACTATATATCATAGTCTAGAAAACAATTTAAATTTTGCTTTCATTAAAAAAAAAACAAAACACAAAAAAAACCAAACCAAAACACAAACCTAATCCTAAATGGAAACTCCCACACTCAAATGTTCTAGGTTGTCCACAAAGCACAGATATAGGAACTTGTGCAATAAAGAAGCTTTATATAGTTAAGAAGGAAGAAAGGGAAGCCTTTTATTATTCTTATTCAGAAAATGCTCTTTTTACCTCATTTATTTTATGAAATGCAAAAATGATTATGAAGGAAAAAGTATAAATTCTAGCAAAGATGATGCCTGTAACTGCTCTTAACAAACCAACTGAGAACAGATAAAACTCTTGCCCTGTTTTGAGAAAGCTGCTTGTTCTAGCTTTACTGAATGTAGGAATTATAAAAACAAAATAGGATTCTTGTTAGACTCATTTGCATGTTAAATATTCTGGCTGTTTTTCCAGCTCCCAGTTATTTCAAAGCAGTCCGAGTGTCTGAACTCTGGGAACAAACCAAATGACTTACAACGCTCTTTGGTGTGCAGATGACCCCTTCCCTAAAAATCTGCTAGTCCAAAGTGGAGCAAGTTGTTGATTGTACTCTTTGAAATCATAATAGGCTGCTGGGAGAGAAACTTTCCTTCATATCAGCTTCAGAAGTACGTGGCTAAAGAGAACATTTGAGAGGGTACAGATAGGCAAACAACATTCATTTGCTCAGTGATGAAAGCTTTAACATGCCTGTTTTCTTCGTAGTCAAATTTGAAATCCCATCAATACATAAAGCAAATATGAAGTAGCCCAGCATGAAGTGCTTTAGACTAAATTCACTTGCTCTTTAAATCAGGCATGAGCCCACACTATTTAACACATACAAAATGCCTGTATGAGGATGAATTTCAGATCAGAAATTTGGTATTTTAATAGTTTAATGTTCTGTCCACTGGGAAAAAAAAAAAAAAATCAACCAAACCACACCCAAACCCCACAACACAGCTGTAGGAGGATCAGGGATTTTATCAAGTGGTATCTGTGTCAAAAGAAATGAGGCAGCTCATCAGAAGGAAGATGTCCCTAACGATCCATTAACATTTATGGGCTCGAAATCCTTGCTCAGAGAACAGACCATGAAATTTCTAGACAGGTGAACAGCATCACCTCTAATATTCAGTAACAATCGAAAGGCAAAGGTTGGCATAGGAATAGAATGAATTATTGTTATGTCTTTGTAAATCAGTAAGAGTGTCCCAGACCTTTCTCTGTGCTTTTGATGCAAGAGTTAGTTTCCTTTCTCAGGAAAAAAAATAATAGAGCTAGGAAAGGTGAGGGTGAATGGAAACCAGATCTGCAATGAAATGGCTTCTGTACCAGGAAAATTAAGCAGCACCAACTCAGTAAAACTGTGACAAAGATGTGTAAAGTTGGGAATGGGGATTGTGAATAGGAGGCAATTGTTCACTGTTTCTCTGAAGATGGGAGCTGAAGGATATCAAGTGAAGCTATCAGGCAGCAGATTTAAAATAAAGTGGTTTTCATGACACTAGTAATAATGTGCAGACCTCACTGCCACAGAAGGGTAGTAGAGACCAAAAATAAAAAAGCATTCAAAAAAACCAGGAGAAATTCAGAAAACAGTGTGTCAGGGGCTGGCCAGCATTGGTTGTGGTGCAGCCTCTGCATTGGGGTGCCCCAGAAGTTGGGGGTCATACATCAGGCTTGATGTCTGCAACAGGCCACCATCAGACATGGCATCGTGGGCCTCAGAGAACACAGCTCTGTGCCAGGATGTTTAGCCTAATGTTTGGTCTGCACCACCGTGCCTCATTTCACCAATCACAGCTTATAACCAGCCTGTAACTTCTTTTTCTTTCTCTCTCACGCACACTTTTTTCTCAATGTAGTTTTTTCTTTCTCCAAATTTGTTGAATACATTGGTCCTCTTTAAAAGATTTTGAAATTATTTTTCCCTGGAAAGTTACCCTTGAGTCTTGCTGCTCTTCCTGGGAATGCCAGTGCACGGCCTGTTTAATTGCATTGGTGTCACGTAGGCATGCATTTTGCTGTATACCTGTTGGACTCTCCTGACTACGCGAGGTCTGATTGACACACCCATCTTCCCTGGAAGCCCCATGGACGTCCTGTTTGATGTCTTTTTTTCTTCTTGTGTGAACTTGGCACCACGCAGATTTAATGACGTGAAAGCTGTGTGTAGTCGGGGACAAGGAGCAGGGGTGGGGACCATGGTACATCGAAGCGCTTGAGGATCTTGTCTGTAAGTGTGGTCAAAGAATGAGACTGTATTTGGCAGAAAACCTTTCCTCTCCATTCTCAGTCCTGCATTCCTCAGTTCTGGAGGGGACAGGACAGAGATAGGTGTCCTTTCTCTCCACTATCTCTTTTCCAGGAGCAAGAAGTACACACATGGTAGGTCCATTCAGGCACCTCTCCATTCCTGCTGTTTAACCCCAGCATTAGGAGAGTCAAGAAATATCAGTAGATGCCTCAAATAGGCTCTTTTGAGCTCTTGAATTTCCTAAATAATAGAAAATTGTTCAAGTCCCTGGATACAGTCTGGTTCTGCTTTTCTCCTGCTAACTAGCTTGATGGTTAGGTCACGCATAACCTTTAATAAAAGCTTTTTTTTTTAGGTTATCCTACCTTTTCAGGTAGGTTGAGTTGAAGAATTTTCATACACCTAGACTTCTTCCACCCACATGGGTGTGGTGGGATTTAATTTCTGAGCCTGTGTAAGTGCCATGGGAGTTCAAAGCAAGTGCTGCTATTTTTATTTCCACGTCTAAATCACTTGTACCTAGTGTACACAGAACTGGAAGCAGGAGGGCTATTTTCTGGGCTGCTCATCTGGTTCTTCCCAGAATAGTGCTGGAGTTACTTTGTAGTGCATACCTGGCCTGTAAGCCTAATAGGAGCAGGAGCAGTCTGCATATGTTCATTTAAACAATGCTAATAAAAAGCATCCATTCTTAGGATGTGCAAATTGGAATGTACAATGAGTTGCAAGTACAGGGGAGCCTTGATAATTGAGGAATAATTTGCTTAATTATGTTGTTCTTAATCAATGTGTCATTAAAACAATGAAAAAGTTAAATGATTGTTTAATGTCTGTCAATATTTTCTAGTCTCCCAGATAATTAAATAGTCAGGATAAATGTATTTGGGAGGAAAAAGAGATATTACTTTAGAATATACATGGATAGGAAGTGCATAAGAATTATAAAGATAAGGTTATTTAAAAAAAACCACAATCCAACACCTCCTTTACTCCTGCAAGAGAAACCCAAACCAAGCCAAAACAAAACAAGGGAAAAAACCCCAATCCAATCACAACTGCTTCATTTATTGCATTACAGTAAAAAGTTTGGCTTGGTCGAGCATGGTACCTGTTGTACCTCTGCATTATTTTTATACTTCTAAGGAATCTTCCTTTGCAAAAGCAGCGTTTTTCCTGTTGCTTTTCAGATACTGAGAGTGGCCAGTTCTTGCCTGGTGACTAATCTCAAATGTTGAAGTCACCTTGATCAAAAAGGGAGGAATACTTTGCAAGTGCTGACTCAGGTTGCGATATAACTTATAATAACTTATAGGCCTTTGTCTGCTCTTGATTAAAACAACAGATTGGTGTTTTTAGCTGTACTACCACACCTGTCAGCATCTTTGTTCTTTCTGTGACCAGAAAGCAGGTAAAATAAGTCACTAAATAAGGCATACTTAAGAAGTTGATTGCAGTTTGAAAATCTAATGATTTATATATAAATTTAATTACTTTGAAATGAGTCTTAATATCCAGATGTTCTCATGACCACCCATTTTGACAGGTTTGAATTAAAGCCCAAGAATTTTCTCATCCTCTGTTAATAATTTTCTTTTTGTAGTACTGAAAGACTATTTATTCACTGTATAAGGAATGCTTTGCTCCTGTGTTTTGCAGATGCTGTGAAGCCACCAGTCAGTTCTTTACAACCATCTGCTGAGTTACCCTTGCCCATCAACACTTCACCACCTTCCATGCAAGCAGAATCTTCCCTACCTTCTCCTTACCGGCTTATTAACATCCCCCCACTGGAGTCTTCCTCCGGTCAAGAAGATCCTCAAGACTACTTACTGCTAATAAACTGTCAAAGTAAAAAACCTGAACCCATGAGGTAAGTGACTTTTATTTCTTAATAACATTTATTTGTATTACAAGCCAACATGTTTGTGCTAAAAGCACTTTTTTATTGCCAAAATATTGAGCATTCGGATGCACATAATCTATCCAAGGAAGCTGCCTGTAACTTCTGCTTCTTTTCTTTCTGTTCTTGAACTTTTTGCAGAAATAGTAAATTGTTTGATCAGTGCTAGACCCATGGTGTGTTCTTCAAAAGGGTGGGCAGCAATTGCTTGAATGAAGTGTAGGAATAATGCAATGATCCAAGCATTTCATTGTAGCTTGGAGTGGTGCATGGCACAGAGCTGAGAAGTACCCTTTCTTTAGCCACAATCTGGTGTGCTTAATCCAGTTTAAGACCAGAAAAACCTGGAAGAATTTAGCCTTTCTCCCTTCTGGTATTTAGTGCCCCAGTTTTGCCAGTAAAAGCTTTCATGGAAGGGATTTAGAAAACATGCTGATATTTGTTATCACCTGCCAGGTTACCACCTCACTGAATGCAGCAATCTTCAAGTGGTATTTGTTTACCATTGCTAGCATGGGTCAGACTCTCAAGCAGGAGTAAAAGGCAATTATTTTGTGATAATTAAGAATGCAGGAGGCTGAAACCACACTATTTTCGTGTTCTGAATTTTAACTTTTTCCAAATAACAGATTTTTAAAAGCAAGCTCAAATAACCTTTATTTTCTGCTGAATAAAGAGTACCTACATAGTCAGCTCTCCAGAGAAGTGTGCAATAGGAAATTTTAAGGAAATAATTTAGAACTTCTACTGAATTAAATGTCTATTTATTTCTTCAACTGCTACTTCTAGCTTAAATAAATGCAAGCACCTCCTGCATAGAAGATGTTCATGGTAGCTACCTGGGAAGTATCACTATGTTTTGCTAGAATGGATCACCATGGCCATTCCTGGAGTAGCTGCCCAGGGACATAGTGGAATTTGTGTTCTCTTTAAAAAAACGTCAAAAAACCCAAAAAACACCAACCGAAAAAAAAAAAACAACCAAACAAAAGAACCACAATTGAACTTGACTGGACAAGCTCCTGAGGAGCCTCACCTGATTTTGAAGGGTGTTGCTTAGAGGTATTGGAAGAGCTGGAGCAGATAATCTCCAAAGGTACCTTCTAACCTTGAGTATTCTGTGGCAGAGCCCTATAAATCCCTCTGGCAAACTTCTTTTCTGCAGTAATTTCAAATAAAATCTGCTGGAGTATTTCCAGAAAAATAAACAAAACGTCATACTATTTTTGTGATTGCAGACAAGTACATGGAAGCTGAGAAAAACTTCCTTTCAAAGTGTTTTCATGAGTATTTCACATATTTCCTTAGGGCCATACCTTTTAGTGGTGGTGCCTTCTTCATCAAAACCTTGATGCTCTGCCAGTTTTCCCTCTGCCATGTGCTCTGTGCTCCCTTGGCATTTTTATCTTGCTCTGTTGTGCCTGAGGAGTTTCCTGCTCCACTTACTGACTATTACATGGTGGAAAAGTATCCGCCCTTCACAATCTTCCCTATACAAACAGGCAGTGAGCCCACAGTTCCCCCAGAGTATGGAATGTGCAGGTTACAGGCAGCATGGTGTGCCCTAAAAACTCCTGCAGGAGAAGGGGAAACCCAGTGTCTGCTTTCTCACTGTTTAAAGGTTTTGGTGTTTAGTGATGTTTAGAAGCTGATAGTGCCCAAGAGGTATGTCACTGTTTCTGCCAAAAGCTTTTAAGAGTTTGGTATTGGTTCCAGAACATCTTGGCGGAGGAATCATGACTTTCATTTCAGAATGGCCCATCAGAAATGTGTCTGAGTGCCCGTTTGCTTCTGTGAGGGATGGGCAGCAGAGCAGAAGTTTTACACCACCACAGGAAGTCTGTTTTTAGGAATTATGAAGGCTGAGATGTGTAATTTACTTTCTGACCTGATTTCCGCAGTTATGTGATAAGTGGGTTAAGTAGGGGCTGAGGAGACCATGAAAGGGGACACAAAATGTGGCAAAGTAGAATGTCCATACATAACCTACAAAATTTCTCAGTGACGACACTGGTGACACAGGGGAGAAGGTGTTGGCGCAGGCAGAAAGTCCAGTGGAGGTAAAATGCCCTGTGAACTGAGAAAGAACTGATCAAAATCTTTGGGAGTGTAGAGGTTGTTTAAATGAATGATGGTTTTATAGGAACATTTGAAGACAATGAAACATTGGCAATGTGATCACTTGGATATAATATGGGCTTAGTGTATTATATGTAACTAAATTCACTAAGTAGCTATGTCCTTTCATTATAAAGGCTGTAATAATGAAAATTCAGAATAATATTTGTGCTGGAATTTCAGTTCCACCTAAAAGGATAATTTATGTTTTATGTCTGGTAAAGTAGGTATTCTGCTGGATTTGGGCCAGAGTGTAGAGCATATAGACCTTTTCCAATGGAATTAGACCTTTGTTTATGTGTGTATCATGTTACTAAGATGATCAGTAAGAGTGCACTCTGTGCACTACCCCAGTCCATATCCTTAAAAGCAAAGAAAAAAATGAAATGGCTGCATCATTTTCCTAATAATTTCCAGGCTTGGAGCAATATATCTGTGTATTTCATAAAGACTTAGTGCAAAGTGCAGAGCTAAATAGCTGTAATTAAACAGGCAGGTACTGTTAATTAAATGATTTTATTTCTGTGATGTTTTCCCTTTAGACTTAAAAGTTGCCAATATGCAGAGGGAATGTTTTCTATTCTAATTCTGCATTTTACTTTATAGGTGATCTGGGAACCACTGAATTTTATTTCAAGGCTTTGAGGTTCTTTTCTGGGTGAGATGGGTAACTGTGAAATATAGAGGAAGTATCCAAGCTGCCTCTTTGGAATTTTTTGAGCATTGTGGTGTTTCAGAACTAGTAAATAGTTTTGAAATGCTTCATTACAGTGTCATGCAGTGCAGCGCATACTGTTGTGAGAACATCTTGGATGCAGCAGTTGCAGCTGTAACAATCATTCTGTATTTTGTCTAAAATAGTTTTATGCTCTGATCACCCTTGACTTGAGAAAGAGCATTGTTTGACTGTAACATTTAGTGAGATTTTAAGGTTTGCATTTGGATCCTAGAAAGGAAAATGCAGCCAAAGACTGTTTCCAACGCCGTTATTGTTCTGGCTCATTCGAGGGGTATACTGAAATACTAAACACTGTCTTCCTCGTCTTTCCTACGTTTATGAACCAGCCAAGGATCACCCTTTCTCTCAGAAGAAGAGCAGGAATACCTGCTATTAGAAGACTTTGAAAGTAAAAAGATTCCACTGCAGTGAGTGAACAGTAGCCATTCTTGGCACACGTGTGAGAAATTAATCACAGAGCCATTAACTTGCCTGAAAATATTGTTTGTTTGAGATGCGTCTTGCATGGTGTTCTGTGAGTTTTAACAGAAGAACCTTGTAACTTTGGCTTGCATTTTCTGGAAAGAAAGCTGGGTTATTATTTATTTATATATCTCCCACATTTTTTTTCTGTGCTTGCTCATTTGTCCCAGATTGCTGGCACATAAGAGCAGTTTTGCTGCCATTTCGTTCGTAATATTCTGTTTAATCGGTCATATTGATTCCTGCAGATGGGAAAAGAATCAGCTGAAAAGGATGAGTGGTCAAGCCAACCTGAATACAGTATTTTTAAAAATGGGATGATTGCCCTCCAGATTAAAACATTTCTTAAACGTTTTTTTACTGGGTCTCTGTCAACATGTAGTCTTTAGCACATGGATGCTTTTCACTGGATTCCCCTTGCACCTCCTCTCTGTGCACCTTAATGCCTAGTCCTTCTAGTCCAGCAGGCTGTACAATATTCTTTTCTTGATATGTGGAAAGAGATGTCCAGTAAGGTAATACTGGGTAAGGGGTAGTTTGGCCACTTAGCATAATTTGGAGATGTGTGATGCCCACATGTGATAACACTGAATTCATCTCATAGCCATCCTCTGCTTGTAAAGTGAGGAGTTATCATTGTGTTATATCCAGCCTTGCCATTATTTTAAACTGAGGAACTAAAAAAATTAATGCTTATCTTAATAACAAATTGGAATATTTAAGGCAATTGTTGGGTTTTTTTACTGAGCTATACTAAAGTGCTTGGTAAAAATTAAAATTCCCAAAGTAGAGAAGGCATCCTGTCAAAAAAAAAACCAAAACAAACAACCAACCAAAAAAACCCCCATGAGTAAAGTTTGTTCCTGTTAACTATGCATTGTGCATTTTCAGAATTGTACATGGTGTTCTTATCGTGATCAGTCGTTAATGCTGATTTTTGAAAACTAGTTAATGTTCAGAGGCTGAATTCCCTGTCTCTGTTTGGATTTAAACTGCTTTCTTTGTTTCAGACTCTCTTCAAACTTTTAGTCTTCCAAAATCTGGTTGGTTACAACCCATTCATATTTTGAAAACTGTTTCAGTAGACTGAGAAGTTGATTCCAAAAGTTTACTTTAAAAATTGTGAAGTAAATCAGAAATACCCTCTTACAATGAGAAATGTAAGTTGTTGCCATGAGCTAAGCAAATTACAGACCTGGCTGTCCTATGTGTCATGGTTTTTGAAAGTCTTCTAAGTGCTTGTGGTCGAGGAGAAGCACCATCCACTTAGAGCCAGAAAAACTCCTATATTCGAAATAACATTTGTTGCTCGCATAGGATGGGTAATCCTTAAGCACTGGCATTGTACATGTGCTGTCGTAGCATTTTGAGCTATGGTTATAT
This sequence comes from Myiozetetes cayanensis, assembly GCF_022539395.1. Lineage (NCBI taxonomy): Eukaryota > Metazoa > Chordata > Aves > Passeriformes > Tyrannidae > Myiozetetes > Myiozetetes cayanensis. The sequence goes on along the minus strand of NW_026087654.1, from coordinate 88,271 downwards.
AGTCCTGCATGTTTTCACAAGATAAATGTAGTGTTTATGTTTTATTTCCGTAGTTTTAGAACTTTTTTCATTTTAAAGTATATCCTAGTGAAGTGGAACTAATAATTTTGGTTCTGCAATTGATTGTCAGTGTCCAGCTTCTCTAGACTGCCCACTTTATTTTTATAGCGTAAAAAACAAGAGATCCCGATCCTTGCCACACTTGCTCATGTGAAAAACAGTTGACTTTTGCTGGGATTTCAGTCTGAATGAATATCATAGAACTGGAAGAGTACATCTGGAAAGCGAGGAACTCCTGAATCAATTCTTTGAGTAAAGAGGAAGGGCTGCAGGGGGGGCTGAGCTCAGTATTACTGGTCACACTTTTGACGATTTATTACGCAGTCTGTAACCTTGTGTAATTCCTTCAGTCCTATATGCTCTATTTTTTCAAGGGTTTTAAACCTCCAGTGGTTCATTCATGAATTTTTGAAGCTCTGAGGCAAAGGGAGTAAACTGTTAACAAACAAGAGATACATTTTTTCATGGTCAGCCTCCGAGGGAATATAGAAAGTTTCACTCCCCTGGTTGTGCCAAGGATAAAGAATGAGAAAATTCTCATATTTTTGGGGGGAGTCTACTAAACTAATGCAGATTAATGTTCTGAGTTGCCTAGAAACCAGTTCTGACCAGTAAGACAGAACTGAAAACTATGTTTAAAATAATAACCAGAGCATTTTTCTACTGGAAAAAAGTGTCAAACTCCCTAAGAATAAGGAGAAGGTGATATAACTGCAGTGAGCGAACTCTCATAAGCTGCTCATCCTGATGGAAGATTGTATCTCTGCTGTTAAACAAAACAAAACAGTTCTGTTGGTTGGATGAATGACATTTTTCTTGACTGCAGATGTCCATTCCAAGCTAACCATGTTGGTTCCCTTGATAGCTGTTAGAGAGGCACTTTGGGAGGGATTCCTCTGGTTTAGATGGATATTTGAGAAGAAAAGACTGTGTTTCACAGAGTCTCCATTTCTCCGATGACTGCAGAGGAAACCTAAATGAAAAGCTAAACTGGATTCCTTTCTCCTCAGGTTGCTAGAACCCTGGGAGATAAACTCAATTGTCCTTTGAGAAAGTTAGTTTTGTGCAAACTTATTGACAGATGAAATTTGTATAAAATATTGGTTGTGATTCCTCTGAGGTAGAGAGGAATCTAAGGGGGGAAATGCTTCTTGTGGTAGTCTATGTATTTTATTCCTCAGAAGTTACGGAACTGTGGGGTCCAGTTGCTTAATTGAGCTTAGTGAAATAGCAGGTGTTCACTGATACACATGCATGATGAAATACTTACATATGTATGTGTATATTAACACAATGTATTGTGCTAATGAAAATAGGAAATACCATGGTATGATTGATAAAAAAGTGTATGGACTGCCTTAACTCCACCAGTGTTAGTATTTGCTGCTGTCTTGACTTTCATTTAAACAAGGAGTCCAATACAGAACTGAGACCAGTAACAACAGAAGTTCTCTGCCTGGAGCACAGTAACTGGGGAGGTTTACAAAGAAAATAAAATCATTGCAATCTGGTTACTTTCCACGTAAGCTTACTGGTAGTAAACTTAGTAAACATTAGTACTGGTTAGTACCAGTACTAGTGAGTGCTATTCTCATAAAAGAATTTCCTAAGAAATCAAAGGTAAACAGCTGTGCAGCTTTATCTAACACCACTGCTTTAATTTGCATTCAAGACAAAAGCACTCTGTTGCACATGCAACGTATGGATTTTTTTTCCCTCAAAGAGCATACTGTTTTCCTCCTATTTATCTTCTTATCTCTTACTTCTCTTTCCTTTACGTATTTCAAATGAGTTTTATATGGTCAGTACAACTTCAGGCATGCATTTAAGAGCATTACAAGCAGTCATGTTTTTTTCCTCTTAACATCTTTTTCATACTGATTAGAACTAGCAAGTACTGCAAACCCAAGAATGGAGTGTCTTACTTTTACCTTTAATAGTGCCATTAAAAAGCTGCTAGTTTCCAGCATGGGTTAAAAAATAATAATAAAAAAAAATCCCCTCAGCCCCCCCCAAAAAATAAAAAAATCCCCCAGCTACCCGAAAAACTGCTCCAAATTGGCATCTTGGAAATCACTTGCTTTATGAAACATCAACCTGTTGTGGAGCTGTTTGTAAAGCTCCATAGTTGTGTTACATGTTTCACATGCATGGATTTGTATGTATGTAGTCACTTAGGATCCTTAAGCACTACTGTTTGTTTGATAATTGAGTTCCTGCATCTCATTAAAAAAAAAACAACAAACAAAACAAAGCAAATTGGAAGACACTGACAGACTTTTTAGTTGTTTATATTCCAAATGTTGTGTCTACTGTTTGTAATGTTTGTTTTTTCTTTGTATTGTTCACCAACACTTTAATCTCACATATAGATCTCACGCTGACTCGGCAAAATCCAGCTCTTCTGAAACAGACTGCAATGATAACTTGCCCTCCCACAAAAACCCCGCTCCCTCAGCGAGCAAGCACGCTGTGAACGGCTTCTTTCCGCAGCAAGGGGTCTACGACTCCCCTCCTTCTCGGACCGGACTGACGCTGGCAGACTGCAGCCTCTATAACCTGCCCAGGAGTTACTCCCAGGATGTTTTACCCAAGGCAGCGTCTCCGTCCGGGACCGACGCAGAAGGAGAGCAACACGTTTTCAACGCGCCGTCGGCAACATCTTCGTTGGACGCGCAGATGAGACACGTCTCCATTAGCTACGACATTCCCCCCACACCTGGAGGTACTTATCAGATTCCACGAACTTTTCCAGAGGGAACATTGTCTCAGACTTCAAAACTGGAGACTATTCCAGATATTCCTCCACCTCGGCCACCAAAACCTCACCACGCTGCAGATCGTTCTCCTGTGGAAACATGTAGCATTAGTCGCACTGCTTCCGACACGGATAGCAGTTACTGCATCCCCACAGCAGGAGTGCCGCCCTCCCGCAGTAATACCATTTCAACTGTAGATCTGAATGTCTTTCGGAAAGGTCAGTAGTCCGTGCTTTATCCCGCAGAATTTCTGTGTTAAGCGGTGTGGTCTTGTGAGGAATGATGGGATATGAATGATATGAGGGGCGTTTCTAGCCCTTCGAAGCAAGTGTGTAGCCCTTCACAAGGCCTGTGGTCAAAGTATGTAAGAAAGAGGAAAAAGAGATTATTAAAGGGAACCATCAAAACAGCAAAGCACAGAACGTCAATAAGGGATGAACGTTGCACCGTGACATTTGGTCTTGGCTAAAAATATTTGAAGATCTAGACATATTTATGGTGTTACTCATCTTTAGAAAACAGCAGTGAAGAACTAATCTTTTTTTTTTTCTGATACCTAATAAGTTTGTATCACTGAATTCAATACTGCCATTATCAGTCTTTCAGAATGTCCAAAGTGAGGTTGGTAAATTGTGGTCTAATCTGCAGAAACTGAAAGAGTTTCATGAAAGTCAGTGGGACTTGGTGTATACCCAGAGCTTTGAAATCAACCCTTATTTGGTGATCATTGCCACCAATGTTTATTTCTCTTCTTGTGATTGATACACTTAGTGCAGTTTTTAAGTAAAACTGAAGTTGTACCTTGTGGCCACCTAAATGTTGGTATTCCAGATGTGCTGTCTTGTGTATTGTCTTGTTAACCACATTTGTGCTGAGTTTCATCATTTTTTTAGGTTCCTGAAGCAGATGGGTATTACAGTGTTATTTTTAGAGTGAAATTCTAAGCTGGTAATGGTGGATGCTAGTGTTAAAGGTCTTTTTAAAGAGAATTGTTTGAGTTGTGCTAGGTATGGGATGGGAGGCTGAAATGAGGGGATGGGGACAGGGCTTTTAGAGGAGGCAAAATACAGAGTAGATGTGACATACAGGTGCTCAGATAGTATTGTCCTGCTTGTCATTCATTTTGTAGGCTGAGTGTAATAATATTGGTAGTTGATAGCATTTTAAAACTACAAAGTTACACCCTGAAAGACCCTTGTTTGCTCTGTTTCCCTTCTTTCATTTTTCCAAGTTTATGGGTGAGTATTCCTACACTAAAGCTGAGATTCTCTGCCTCAGGAAAAGTAGCTTTTCTGAAAATATTATTTTAATTTGATGCTCAACAGCAGAGGTGTTTATTTTTCCTCTGAGGTGGAAATCTCAAAAAAATCTTCAGAGTTTTTTCACAGGGCAAGGTGGGGCTAAAACCCATAGTTTTCCCAGTTTCTATATTGGCACCAGGAGGAGGGGCATGCCTGTTGCAGGATAAGGCAGCCTGCCACCTGCATGGATGAGCAGCACCTGGGATCCAGATGCCTCACAAACACCCCTGTGCACCAAAGAACCAGACACAAAGCTCAGGATCTTCTTAATGGGGACTGCCAGGAGCCCCAGTTCCAAAAATGGAGGGATCTCTGCTTCTGCAGCAGTTTGTTCCAGTTGAAAGCCCCTGGAGACCACACTGGGGAGCTGAGAGAAGGGATTCACCTGTTCCTGCAACAGATGGAATCCTGTTGAATCAGCACTTTCAAAGGGAAGGGTGTTGGTCAGGAAACCTTTCTTCAAACCCTGAACTACATCTGCCATTTGTTTATTTTAGAATTGCTTTCTTATGGGGGCCCAGATTCTGACTCTTACCCTGAGTTCATACAGGTGCTCGTTCGAAAGAAAGACTTTGCTGCTTCTTTAAAAGCAAAAATTCCTTTTCCTTTTCTTGTCGTGGAAAACTGCCACCATAAGAGCTTCACGTTGTGACTGATGGGCTCCAAAGTAGTTTGTGAACACAGCCCTCCCAAGTACAGATAAAATCTATGGGCCACAGCTTCAGGAGGCTGTTTGTATGCTCTCAGAAGCAGACAGTAAATAACAGTAGACTCTGGATGCCTGGTGCCAAGTGACAGGAAAAAGGATGATAAATAGCCACTTTCTCTTCTTGTTTCTTTAGAAATTAGTTCTCAAGACTGTTATGATATTCCACGAACGTTTCCGAATGACAGATCTAATTCATTGGAGGGCTTCCATAACCACTTTGTAAGTATGACTTGATCTGATGTGAGGCGACAGTGACAGTGCTTGAATGCTCTTGGTTCCTGTGTAAAAAAAGCAAGCTGTACAGTGTTTGTGATTTTTCAGTTTCATTATTAATCTGAGTAGATTAGGTTAAAAAACTCATATGATTCACAGCTGATTGCATAACTTATTTTGTTAAAGGAAATATATGTTAATTCTAGAAAAACAGAAGCATGTTGACAGTGGGAAGTGTTTCAAGTGAAGAACTAGATGAAAATTATGTCCCAATGAATCCCAACTCTCCTCCACGACAGCATTCCAGCAGCTTCACTGAACCCATCCAGGAAACAAACTATGTACCAATGATACCAGGCACGTTTGATTTTCCATTATTTGGAAAGCAAGTCCCTCCTCCTGCTCACATGGGTTTCAGGTCCAGTCCAAAGACCCCTCCCAGACGGTCGGTACCTGCTGCAGAATGTGAGCCACCGCCAGTGGATCGGAACCTCAAACCAGACAGAAAAGGTGAGGAAAATGTCCAATAGAAGCTAATTTTTATCATCTAAGAAAATAGCATAGCTCTCCCAGCTTCCAATTAGTGGAATATTACCATATTTTTAGAAATTATTTTAGAAATAATTTTTATCCTATGAGATAATTGTAATACAAAGGGATCTTAGGATTATTTTTAACTATGTTAAAACATCACAATAGCAATATCAAATACAAGCCTAGGTTTATACTATAGCCCTATAGTTACTTTAGAAAAAATGACACAGAATTGCTGACATTTAGAGGTGTGGGTCCTTATACATAGGAGACACTCATGATGCAGAGAGAACCCACAAGGAATTGGATAAAATAGAGGTTTAAAGCCATAACAATGCTTGGTACAGGAGCATTTTCACTTTAGAAGGCCCTTCCAAATCTATCCTAAAAGATTAATCTCTTAAATCTGGTGCATACTATGTTTACTTTTCCTTTAAATAAGGGTTATTTGGGTGACTGGTGTTCTTAAGGAACAAAGAAGATAGGGTTTCAATATGTCTATAAGAGATACTTGTATAGAGAATCACTAATAGATAACTTGGACTTTCCAGTTCAGCTGAAATTTTTTATCAGCCGTCTTGTCAGAAATACAGACAAATGCTTAAGGAATTCATTTCCCCTACTATGCAGTTTTTCAGACAAGATAACTAACTTTCTTGTAGAAGTGGCAACTAAAGAACGTTAGGTCAAATATCTGTGCTATTTTGCATATGAGTAAGTCCTATTTTTAATCTTATGCACTTGAAAAAATTAGTATTTACATTGAGAATACCTGACTTCATTGCAGGAAAGCTTGATGGCAAATATTCAGATGGTTCAAAATATTCACTAGCTGAACACTAATTTAAGTGTTTTTACCACTAAGTGAAAACAGCCTGTAATTAAGGGAAGGAGATAGTATCATTTATGGTATAGATGAGCTCAGTGTGAAATTGAATGTCTCATTCTGCCTGCCCATCTTCAGAAAGTGAGGCATGGCCTTTTTCAAGACCTTGGCTCTATGCATGTGTCTAATTGTTTCTGTGTTACCAGGCAGTAGTTTTGCGTAGTTCTTAAGAAATACTGGACAGTAACAGATTGAAGAAAGCTGATAATGGAAAATATTCTCAAAATAAGCACTGAACTGATTTAAAATATTTTCCCTGACTGGCCAGTTTGTGTATTTTACTGATAAAATGTTTGACCTTCAAAAGTAGTAAACTTCTTTGTTGAAAAGCATCTCACTTTTGCTGTTGGGCAGTGCAAAGCCGCCACACAGATGTCTGCTGGTGCAGCATCCTTGCTCTTGCATCTCTCTTTTTGAAGCTGAATCAGTGGTTCACATTCTGAAAGTGGCATGTAAGGCTCCTGCTTTGCTCCCATCCTCAAATGCTTTACAGCTAGAAAGACCTAGCTAACATCAGGGAAAAGATTTTTAGATGTGCTAACATACCTCTTTATAAGTATAGAGTGACTGGCTGAAATTTTTGCCTGTAGACTTTTAGAACTTCTTGTCACTGAAAAATAATAGGATTATTTAATGTAATTTATAAGATAAAATAATTTTAAAGTAAAACTGTCCCTAAAAGTAAATATTGTATAGTAAATGCTTAGGGTCTACAAAAAAATCCATGAAAATCTTGAGCTACCAAGAATGGTAATGATTCTAATTTATCACTGAGGGTTTTATCTCAGTAACACACACACACACACACACTGCCTCACTCAAATTTTATCAAGTGCATTACTGTGAGTTTTCCACTGTTGTGAAGAGCAGATATGATGACACATCAGAATGGTAATATATTTCCATTTTAGTAGTTGAGTTCTTCATGCAAATAACTCCTTCCAGATATACCTTTGGGAAAATAAAACTGCAATTTCTTTTGAACTAAAGTAGGATAAAACTCTTGTTTAAGTGCACCCTTACCTAACTAAAACAAGCGTGTGCTTTATATTCTTCTGTGTTGCTTTTTCAGCTTTCAAGTTCTTGTAGCAGCTTCTATTATCAGGTCGTTTCTGCTTATGTAAATGTACTGCAATGCTCTTCTGCTGCAAATGAGTGCACAGAAAGTATCGAGTTGGCCAGTAGGTTCAATAAATCTTTGGCAGACACAGAAAGGGAGGAAATGGAACATAAAATATTTACCTTCTGGGTATTGCTCCATTAAATATTGGGGTTTTTTTAATATACCATTGGTTCAAGAATTTGTATTGAAGACTACTGGTGCTTCTCTAAGAGACGGTGTTACCACAGAGATCAGGTGTGTTGGGGCAAGGTATTGTGAGGGCACATCTCACGTTCTGTTGGCAGAAGGTGCTGTATCTCTTTTTATTGGTTACAGATTGCTGGGAAAGTAGTGTTTGCACTACCTCCATTTAACAATTGCTCTTTGGTAGCTATGAGAACTATCACCTTCGCCTTTCAGATGAGCATTAGCTTTAGCTCAGTCGTGTTGGTGTGGGCCAGGGAATTTTGTTCAGTGCTAAAAATGCATTTGACAAAGAAATAATGCAGTGAAACTAGCAGATAAAGAAAGAATATACTGCTTTTTGTTGTCAAATATATGTGCTTAGCATCTCTTCTACTTTCCTTTGGTTTAAGGGCTTACAGCTCACAGGCAGTACAGTTTGACAAGAGTAGAAAATGGAGGGTTTGGTGATGGCAGGGCCCTTTCTCTGGCATACAGCCTGCTCTCCCCTTTGCTGTTCTGTTTTGTACACCTGACATGAAACAGATACTCACTTGCTTCTGGTTCTGCTGTCTTTGAAGAATAATGTGTCAGGCAGCAAGGACCTGGCTGTCTGTCCATCAGCAGTGACTGTAGGTGTGATGTCTTCACAGCTCTCATACAGCAGCTGACATTCAGGGCAATTTATCAAATCATTAATACTCTCCAAATTTCTACACTTATGTAGAAGTAGTGACTGACAGGGGACTGAGTTATGAAAAATCATTAACCCAGGTAAACTGAATGTAGGTAATAGGTCTAAAATTTGCTGAAGTACGTGCACATTTTTTTGAGGGGGGTACTAGTGCAGCCCAGCTGTGAGAGGTGTAGGTCCTTTGGTCTTCCCAGCTGGAGGAGTAGGCAGGGCCAGGAGCCATGGTGAGCCATCACATACACCGTGTCTTTTCCCACTGGATTTTAGAAGAGCTTTGCTTTAGAAAATAGATTAAAAATAGTAACAAAAAAGAAATGTATATATAAATAGCCTTGAGATTACACTACAGGTTCACATAGTTTCATTTTCTAGCTCACAGCTGCTTCTGTAAATAGAGGGAGCTTCCAGTACTTTCTGAAAAATAAAACTGCAGTTTTGAACCATGTTCAAAACATGGTGTTGGCTCCCTGCCCCAATAACTTGAATCAAAGCACTTTACTTTTTCTTTAGAGAAGCATACCAAAAGGTAAGTGAAGTACTACTTGGAACAAAATGGAGAGTGTTTGGCAGGTACTTTTCTGCATTCACCTGTAATTGAATGACCAAAAAAAAAAAAATCTTTTTAATTTAATTTTTTTTTCAGGGTGCTGTTTCTTTAGTCAAACAGAACCCTTGTCTGTATTGATTTTTGTATTTCTGCTTTTTGGCCGCTTTAGCTTGCCACGGTTGCATGTAGTCGTGATGTTAATTTGGAAGCGTGTTTGCTAGCAAAAGGCTTCGAGCAGAAGAAATATTGCATCCATCCATGCAGTTGAATCTTACTCACTGAATTGCTCAAAGACTGTGAAGGGTTCTGCCACAGAGCAATTGTGGCATTTGTTGTGAGAGTGACGTGTTCCTTCCTCAAAACACTATTTATCCAAAAAGGAGTAGTGGAAATTAAAGGTGCCCAAACATGGTGGGCAGCCAAGGCAGCAAAACCCACCAGATTCTCTTTTGTTCAGCCTATTTTAAGGAAAAGGTGCCTGGTCAAGAACTAAAGGAAAAAGGTGTGAATTCTTTTTTATAGCAAGAAGCCTTTGAGTGATGCAGTATTTGAGATAGGGGTGTCTGTGAACCTCTGGGCATGCTAGTGACCCCCTCCTGCCCCAGGGTTTATTTCCAGGACTAGGGGGATGGAGTATGTCATCTTAAAACAAGACTTCAAGACCAAACATCTACAAAATAAGATTTTTTTAAAAAAAAAATTAACTGTTTAGGAGTCCTTATAGCTATGTGGCATCATCTCATCTGTCAAGTTGAAATCTGCGCTTGTCATCTTGATTGATAAAATGTAGTTTTTCAATATCTGAATCAAACTGTTAAGTCAGTGATGGAGTTGGGGATGGTGGAATTTACTTATTCAAAATTTCTGTTTGATGCCTAACTTATATTAACTTGGTAAATTCTTTTTTCTGAGGCCACTTCTACCAAAGTGGGTTTTTTAAGGTTCTGAAAAGAACTGTATGAACCACGGGCATATGGCTGAATTAACAATTCATAACCATGATGAAATGAAGTTAAAAAATTAATTTCATTCAACTGAATATAATATTGGAATGTAATGCATGAATGAATATAAATGTAATTTTAGTCATGTTTTTGATCCATAGTACTTAAAAAGACCTTATGAGAGAGTTCCATTTAGCACAGGTCCTAGTTCAGAGTCACGGGGAGCTGAGATAGAATGATAGCAGATTGCTGACAGTGGCAATACAAAATCTGGGAATCCCAGTTTACAGCATGGGTTTTGGGTAGGATTGCATAGATTATTTTGCTGAAATAACCATAGCCAGTGTAGTGCATTTTCACTTTTTTTTTTAAAGGCTCATATTTCAACAAAAATATATCAGCATTTAATCTGAGATGCTTCCTACAACTTAAGTCCATATGATTGCCTTTAAAAGAGGCTGCTGCTTGGCCCTGGCAATTTTCAGCCCAGCATGTGGTGAACTTGGATTTAGAGACAGTGAGTGATGCCCACATTTCTTTTCATGCCAAGAAAATACCCAGTTGCAGCTTGAAAACAAGAAAACAAACAAACAAAAGAAACCTAGGGAAAGGAAGAAAATTCTCATGGAGCTGGGAATTGTGATTGTTTTTAAAAACGTTAAAAATTTTATCTGGTTGTTTTTCTCATAGTTTTTTCTCATTTAAGATGTTAAAAGACAATTTCTGTGGTTAAACCACAAATATGTGGATTGCTTCTAAAAATGTGGCTGTACCTTGGCCATGACTCCTCATGAGCATCTCCCAAATGCATTAACTTCATAGAAAATTCCAGTTTTCTTTATGTAAGAGTATAGACCCACTTTGAAAAGGTATTTGTGTCCAGAGCTTTCCCGTGGCAGGAAGCACCTGCCACATTCTGGTCCCCAGAGGAGCCGCTGTGATGCTTCTGGGTGACCAGCATAATCACCCATTGTTTTAGTGCAGTAATGGTGCTGTAAAAATCCCAAGTAAAGTAGGTAGTTGTTAAGGAAATTAAGAATCCTCATTAATCATGGAGGCAGTTATAAATAGCCTAATAAACAGTTTCCTTGTTAGACACTCAGACATGTAAATATTTGAGTTGGACAGTGTGAACGTGTTACACGTCCTGATACAGGAGGAGCATCACACCAGCCTGAAATAAAACTTCAGAGAAACAGTTAAAGTATTTGTGAATGCTGACAATTCTTTTAAAATAATAAATAATAATAAAAAGTAGAAGCTGGCAATACTGCAGTGTTCTACACTATCTTAATTGTCTTGCATGTTCTTTAATAGAGGTTCACTTATGTTCTCAGTCTTTAGGACAAGTAGATATTGAAAAAATGTGCATGGTGGTTTTAATCAGCAGCAAGAACTGAACTAAAGATCTGTTAAAAATAAACTGTAATTTTTATGATGACTTTTTTGAAGAGAAGTGTTGTTCATTTTGCTTTTAAGAAATCCAGGCATTTAACCTTCATTTCTCTCTTGGAAACTCCTGTTCATTCTTTGTAGAAATTCTAAAAAATTCAGTTTTGGAGGGATGTTTTGGTGCTTCCTCAGAATTCCTAAACAAGTTGAATACAAATTTATTGAATTATGTTTTTCTTCTTTGATCCCCCCACAAGCTCCAAAAGCTTCCATTTAGCTGAAAATTAAACTTCCTCTGTGCCTTTACAAATTATTTCTACAAGTCTAGTTTTTACTTCATAGCTTGAAATGAAGTTTACATAACTCCTAGCTGCAATACTCCAGTCCTTAACTTGCAGCTGTGATTTGTCTTACAAACCTTTGAAACAACAAATAATTTCAGCAAAGATTTCATTTGGATGGCTGCATCGCAGCTGCAAAGGAAGCTCCGCTTTGCTGGACACAATGGCTTTAAGAAAATCAAACACACGAGCATTCTAAAGACAAACTGCAATACTTGCTCTGGTACTACCAGTAGAGATGGTAGTTTTTAACACCAAAGATACTAGGGAGAGCAGGAACAAGTGAGTAAGTGTAATAATGTCCTGTTTTTTTTCCTCCTCCATGGAGTTTTTCTTGTCTTCCTTGTTTGCTTATTGTTTTCTTTTAGGAAAACATAGATTTGATGCACATATTGTCATGCTGTTCCATTGGCTTTTTTATTCAGACAATGTTAGGCCTTACTTCTCCAGTGAATAGGTTAAATTCCATTACTTTTTTCATGTTTTGTTTTTGAAATCCCTTGTACTTAATGAATCTTAGTGCAGCTTTGAACTACCAATCAATAAACACTCCAGAACACTGTACTTTGTTATTGAATGCTTTTAGTTCATCATGCTTTGGGGGCTTTTAAAACATAGACATGTAGAGTTACTCACAAATTAGAGCAGTCAAATAGTATTTTGATGATTAATAGCTTTGGTATTCTCTGAATAGTTTCATGGCATTTGGCAAATATTTTAGGAATGCCAGTGAACCTTAGCTGTCACCTCCAGTTTGATTTCTTCATAATCATATTTTTTTTCCAATTCATTCTTAATTTCTGGAGCATTCAAAGTACCAGTTCTCTGAGAAAAGTTATTTTGAGAAGGTAAAGATGTCTAAGAAAACTGGAAAGCCTCTCTTTAGGTGACTGCTTTTTATATTTCACAATATTGAAGAATAAGTTTGGTTTTGCTATCCTAAAGAAACTGTAGTTATCACCATTCACATCACATCACTGACCAGAACAAAGCACGTGACTGATGGTGGATATTACTATGGAAATCTGTTTGAATGTTGTATAACTAAATACATGTTTCTAATTAGAAGTACCTTGGCAGGAAATAGTCTTATAAAAACAGAGATAAAAAAGCAAATTCAGGATATTTGTAGAGCTCTGTGCTGAAGACCATGTACTTGGGAATCAGAGTTCACTGGGGTGAGGAAGAGGAAGAGAAGGAAAGCGGGAGTTTATTCTGCAGAATTGAAAACCAAATAATAAATCCTGTGGGAGTCAGACAGTGAGTTTCAGCCTTGTTTTCCAAGGAAAAATCCACAGTGATTCTGAGTACGGGGATTATTTGACCTCAGTGCAGATTTCAGTTTCTTCTAATTACAAAGAAAAGGGGGAAAGATGTGTACTTTTTAATGGAAACAAGAAACTGCTGTTAGTTATTTCTCTCTGAAAGTACTTTTGTGGATGCAGGACACTAATGTGGCTGGTTTTTCCTTTTGCTCTCCCCCTGGTATTCCAAGTACAGCACTGCTCTAACATTCCTACGTCTGATCTCCTTGTCTCATGAGAATTACTCCCATTGGCCAGGAAACAGCATTAACAGATCATGCATTTTTTAAATTTTATGTCACTTTAGTGTATTTACCTTCAAACTTTAAGCCCTAAATAGCTGGTGTTTAAATCAAGATTTGGCCTGTTTTGTGAGGATGTTTGCAATTTCCTGATGTAAAATCCCTTGCCAGCAAGCCATGGAGTGAGCAGCCAGTTGGGAAAGAAGTGTCCTTAACAGAAGTCATATTCAGTACTGCTGCTTCAAGGCAATAGCCTGAAAACAAATGAGGCTCTTCAGTGTTACGTCCACAAAAATGTTGGGACCCACCTACACCGATGCAGGAATTTTGTTGCAGTGGGACACGTCTTTTCCCCTCAACACTGTATATATTCCAAGTGTTTCATGGAAAACAACAAGATAATGCATTAGCTGATGCAAAACCCAAAAGGTTTTTCAGTTGCAACCGTTATTTGAAACAAAATCAAACATGTAAAATGGACTCTTCTCCTGATGACTTCTCAGACAAAGACAGCATTGACATGCACTGAAATGCCAGGAGCAGAATTCATGCGTCTGAGTGCGCTCCAATGCTGGAGCCACCATCGCCTGCTCTGCCTGGCAGTTTGTACAAGAAGCCATTTGTTAGAAAAATAGACTTCATTAGTGATTTTTCAGCTCAGAGTGCCCTTGCACAGTGTTCGTCTGATAGAACGTGCAGAAGCTGAGCTTCTCTCTCCTCTGGCTGTAGCATTTTGCATTTCACAGGTGGTGACTTGACTGAACAGTGAAAACATCTAATTTTCACTTCTTGTTTGGTTGGTTTCACTTGACATAATTTATTTAGGGTTGTTTTTTTTTTCCCCTTGTAGGTTTGCATCCAGTGGTGTCGCAACATAATTTATTTCCTTTTCGGTTAAAAAAAATAAAATTACATAAATAAAAGCGTTTTGTTTTGTTTTTACCCTGGATTTATCTTTCCCAGAATAGGTGTGTAAGTTAAAAGTGTTGTTTTTTGTGGGTGCCTGAACATGAGGTGAAGTAAATCTGGGCCTGTGGGAACCACAGGAAATGCGTTCCTCAGTATTGCTGGCGTTGGAATGCTGTACAGAGCCAGGCTTTCCATAGAGCCCTACCGTCCTTCCACCTTCACTGTGCTGATTTGAAGAACAGCCCTGTGACACTTACCTTTAGTGATTATTTGGGGATAGATGAGGGAGATCAGTGTGCTGGATGAGGCACTTTCTCCTCCGCATTATATTCAGCTTGTTGCTTCTCAGAGGTACTCGGAGGTGCTCTTGGGGAAAATTCTGTCTTTTGAAGGCAGTAGAGGATATTATTAAAGGCTTTCAGTGCCCTAGCTTGTGTCACTTGATCTCCTTAAATGGGCAAAAATGGGGTATAGGAATGCTGCACTTAGACAAATACATAATCTCAGTTTTGTGATTTTGATCTCCCCCCCACTTTCTCTCCCCTTTTGCTTTGCCTCATATCAGGTCTTTCCTGTTACACAGTATAAGCTCCTCAATAGAGATTAGGCCTTTTGGGTTTTTGTTTTTAGGGAGGAAAAAGAAAACACTCTGCCCCAAAATTTTAATTCTCTGTGACATACTAAGCTCGAGGAATTGCATTATCCTGGCTGGTTGGTAGCAGCAAGCTGTTTTGCCATGACGTTTATTGAGGTTGAACAGTCTTCTAGCAGCAAGAGATGAAAGCTCAGTGAGTTTTGTATGTTTTTGTCTGTTGTGGAAGAGAAGTTTTATAGTGACCTGTACTTAATTATATAGCTCTTCTGAAAATCTTGCAGTGGTTTGTAAGTGCCAAATTAAGTGTGAAGCGGGCAGTTACATAATATCCATGTTTTACAAATAGGGCTAATCATAGTTCAGGAAGATTGGCTGCACGAGACCACGTAGCATCATTAACAGAAGTAGAAATAATGACTCATAGCCATTAATTCCTTGAGCTTATCTCTGTATTACGAGTTTCAGGCACTTCAGTCTGTTTGGTTATGAGAGCAGAGGTTATAAAGTACACACTGCTTAAATAATTTCATTAACTCTCTTACCTCTGCTGGTTTTCTCACTGTACTTACGATCTGTGCTCATATGTCAATTGATTGGCATTTTAAGTTGGGTTGTATTGGGCCAGATTTCTTTTAAATCAGATTTTAAAACTGTGGAACACAAAATTAATGTGATCAGATAATGATATTCACCATCAAATTGCTCTTAAAAGAGGTGTTTTAATTTGAACTCCTACATTTGTTCAATCGATTTTAAGATCCTGCTCTTTTTACAGAGGCCAGTTTTTTTATCAGAGAGTTGTAGGCAAGGTACTTAAGAGTATTGGTTCAGCTCAGAATTAAGTACACCAACATGTTGGGTCGTGCTTTTGACTCGGCTCCAGTCAACTGTACAGGAATACTTTGTGTTCCACTTTGCAATCCATGTCTTTGGTCAGCATTGCCCAACTGCTCACCCTTTCCATTGGCACATCAAGCCATTTAAGGGAGCATCTGATTTTGAAATTGGGAAAGAACTGTCTGTGTCAAAATAATTCCATGTTCTTTTCTTTTTAAGGAAGTTGCTATGCAGCACTCCTAGTAAATAAATAAATTTTATCTTACCTGCAGGGTCTCTCAGAAGCACTGTGTAGAAGTTAGGATACAGTATAAAACCTTTGTGTTTATACAACCTTTCTTGTTGTTACTTGATTATTCCCAATACTTCAGTGATAACACTAATAGAGCACTTCATATGCAAAACCCTTGGGGTAGAGATTTGCAAACTTCTTGTGTTTGTTGCCAAGTTTATTTTTTTACAAAGCATTCTCACTGATTGCTGGGAGTACCAGCCCACATCTGAGTCCGTACCAGTCCTTTTCCATTTTGTGCTTTAGGGCAATTTTCTAACATAATCAGACCTAAACTTTTCATTTGGTTTATTGTAAAGATTTACCTTTCAAACGGCTTCTTGGTGGACCACTTGAAGGCACTCATCTTTTTTAACAGTAACACCTTCTCAGATTTTAATGGAAGCTTAGGGCTATTACACATTGTTGATCGTGTTTGTTTAAAATGTGACCTGAAACACCTGCAGGGTTTGGCTAAAAAACATCCTTGGGAGGGGAGTTCCACTGCTGTCTGTAGGGAGCTTATTGGTATTTTCATGACAGGGGTCATTTGTGGTAGAGGTTGGGGTGTGCTGTGGGGGCAGGGGACAGTATGCAGGCTGGAACCTTGGAAAGAAAATCCCACTGTGTCTGCAGGGCCAGAGAGGTGTTCTTTGGTACAGACAGATGGAGATCTCTAGGGAACAAGTTTAACAAATGCATTGCTGAAAAAGATTCTTGGGGCATCTTAAGTGGGAGATGCCCAGTGCATAGGAGGCCTCCCAAGAGTATCATGATTTCCAAAGCAATATTGTGACGAAGGAGGATTTAATTTCCCTGAGGGTACCTCAGCTTGCATCTGAAACATGACTGTTCCCCTTTCATGCTCGATACTCCTCAAATACAGATTACTTTTTTTATGAAACCATTTAATAGTACTGATTATTTGCAGTATTTGTTGATGCACTTTTTAGCCTTTTTGTACACCTTTTACGCTTGCCTCCAACATATTACTTGCATGCGGTGTTTTCTTTGTTTCTGGTTTGCTGCTTAAGCCCTTAGTGTGAGCCCCTGCTAGACTGTAAAACTCTCCTTGAGCAGCTTGCTTATGCTTGTGGCATTAACCTTTCTGCAGGGGGTTGTGCTGTTTGTTTACAAAATTCCAATTTTCCACTTAAAAATAGAATATTATTAAGAAGAGTCTTCTTTTTACCAATTAGGTCAAAGTCCTAAAATTTTAAGACCTAAACCACATGGTTTAGAGCGAACTGATTCACAAACCATAGGTGACTTTACTACAAGAAGAAAGGGTATGTACTTTAGCACTGTATGTATATGGAGCTTTATAAAAATAAGTGAAGCAAAAATTTAAAAAAACTGTTATTCTAGAATAACTCTTGTATAGTCTTTTTACTTCTGTTATAGTCTAAGATCATGGATGCATTTTCCATGCCAAGCAACAGATTTCCTTGATAAGTGCATGGAAACATTGCCTTGATATTGACATGGGTGTTCTGATCTCTTAAGTTGTAGCTTTTCATATTTTGGATTTACTTTTGTCTGTTTGTGTAGAAGCAAGTATATATAACTTGTAACTTATATATAGTAACTTGTAACTTACTTGAAATAACTTTTATTAGGCAATAACCTGTCCCCTGCTTTTGGCTAAACACTGAAATGAAGCAAAACATTGATCCTCTGACCCTATGCTAGTAGAGAGATCTGTTTATGCATCTTAATGAGGTTTGCAATTAATGTGATGAGCTCATCACACTAATTGTTGAAGGTGCCTTATACAGTCACAAGAAGTAGAGGAGATTATGAATAATGTTAAAAATTTTACAGCAAAATCATTGATCCTTACCTTTGGTTGTTAAAGCCCATTGCAAGTGGATGAAATCTTTCTGCTGTTCTCATGGGCTTTGGACAAAGTCCTGGCTCTGTTTCTGTTGGAGCAGTACCTTGCCCATTGTTTGTACCTGCCAGGTAGTCTCAGGCCTTTACAGAGGACTCGAGCCAAGCTCAAGATCAAGCAGAAAGATCAGTTTGTGTCACTCGTGCTTTAGTATCATCTTGCCTATGTCACATTCAGTTCTGCCACTCTTATCTCATTTGATACCTTATATCTCTGGATGGATGAGTTGTAGTTCCTTTTCAGAGTCTGCGGTGGCAGCTTTTTATAAGCAAGTGAGTGAAAGTGGCAGAATTCTGGTGTAGGCTTGATATGCTTGGAGTGTGTAATTTTCACTTAACAGGGAATAGGAGAAAAGTGTTGGGATACCAAAGACTGATAGTCATCCAGAAAATTTGAATTTGGAGTTCTTAAGTGCAGTATATGATAGCTGACCTTTTAATAAACTCAGTCTGAGGAGTGAGTGTATACACGAAAGTATAATGAGTACAGTTCTGCTTTTCCCATGTGATACAAACACACTGATCTGGCAACTGGTTTCTCTCAGTTCCTCATGTGGTCACTTAGGGCAGCTCTTATCCCACATGAACTAGTGCTAGATGCCTGACATTTGATCTTAGTGAATCTGCTAACAGTGAATCAGCAAACTCATGGAGTGGGGGGCAAGGAGAGGAAAGGGTGATATTATAATGACATTGCATTTCATTTTCTAGAAACAGTTTTGGGGAGGATGAAGTTGAGATTCAAACTGCGACAGCAGTTTGCCTCTGTGATTTTTGTTTCTTTTTTTCAATTTTTTTTTCTAATGTTTAGAAGGGGTGAGATATACAAGCTAGAGGGAGGGATAATGGGTTTCTCACTAGTAGTCTATTCATGGTTCTGTTCTGAAAATGGAATTTGTAAAATGGCACTTTTTTTGAGAACGATATTAGCTGTTATGCATGGCAGAGGCACACCACCACTCTGCTCATTTCTTGATAAGCAGTGCAGTGAGCCAAACTCCTCTTGGTGTTGGCTCATCTCTCACTTTTTCAGACTTAGTCTTAGCTGCAGGTTCTGCCCACAATTTGAGCTGTGAAACCTCATCAGTAAGGGCAGCGAGGGCACAGTTTGCGTAATTATAACTGACCGTGAGCCAAGAAAAGAGTTGGCTGCGTTTGTCAGTTCAACAAGTCATTGTGGCAGGGTAAAGAACCTGATGCTGCCACTTTATGAATCTCTTTTCAAAACAGAATTCCTATGTGCAAGTATATGCTGGAAAATTCTTGAATTGTGGTGGATTTTTAAAAATTTACATTTTAATTGTTTTTTCATTGTTGTTGCTTTTCGTTACCTGGAAAGATTAAAACTATAAGTTAATACAACATGCATTTCTGAGAACTGAACAGTGTCTCCTTTTCCTAAATAGTGTTTACAATTTAAAGTTTACTATGTAAAAGTTTACTATATAAAAGTTTTTTTCTGGAATGTTCTGTGCTTTAAGATTGTCTGTTCCTTACTTAGCAAAACCAGCTCCACTAGAAATAAAACCTCTGCCTGAATGGGAAGAATTACAAGCCCCTGTTCGATCTCCTATCACCAGAAGCTTTGCACGAGAGTAAGTTTCTCAGATTTTCCTCATTAGGATTAATTGGTTTTGTTGGCTAGAAAGTTAAGGAATGTGTGTGCATCTGTATGATATTTTTAGCCTGTGTAATACAAATTGCAGTTTCCTTTGGAAGTGTGTTATATGTGTGTGTGTGTGTGTCTATATATTGAAACAAAGTGTGTCCATGTGAATTTTTATTTTGTAATATTGAATATAAGGGACTGTGTATAACCAAAAAATGTGGCACTCTAGTAAACTTGAATGAAAATTTCCTCTCTAATATGCTTATTTTTGTTGTTTACCAGGAGGTTTAAGATATTCGAGATGTATTGTTTGTAAAATAATTCCTGGTAATTAGCTCCTCCAGGTTTCCCGTGTCTCCCAGACCGGATTCAGTTCATAGCACAACTTCCAGCAGTGACTCGCACGACAGTGAAGAGAATTATGTATCCATGAATCCAAATCAGTCCACTGAAGACCCAGTATGTAAAATCTACATCTTAACTACTCTCTTCCTGTGCAGTCCTTACTTTTAAATCATGCAAACGCAGATCCTTCACTCAACCTCACTCCCTTGATACTTCTAGATCAAAATAATAATAAAAAGAATTCCATAGAAAACCTGTAATTTTGGTAAGATTTCACTGAAGAAGAGCATAATCACATATAAAGAGAGTGGTTGATACACACATCTATTATACAAAGCAGTTCAAGGCATGACTTTTTTTCTACCTCTTCCCTAGAAACTGTCTCCTCTTTGTAATGGCTTGCCCTTGGGCTATGCACCAGTTCAGTATTATGACATCAAGGGAAAGAAACTGTCTTAGGACCTCTGAGACATGCTTAAAAAACCTGTATTAAAAAGACATCTTCCAAGAAATGTGGAAGGAACAGGGGGGAAAAAAGGATTGATATTTGTTGTTTGCATTCTATGGGAACTGAGCCGTGTGTACTTTTATTAGGCTTCTTTCAAGGAACAGGATAGAAGGAGTCTTTGTCTATTGAGTATCTGTATTTTTTCCCCTTTGGGGGAGAACTTTCTCAGATAATAAAGTTTCACATACAGTGCAGTAAGTGAAGACCTAGTTGGGAGAAGTTAGTGATGCACACTGTGGTTTTAATTTGGGGGGAAAGGAGAGAGAGAAAAAGAAGGCAAAATAGCAGTAGTTTAAAGGAAGAGAATAGCAGTAGACCTAGGCCTAAACTGAAATGTAGTCTAGAATACCCATAAAACACTGGAGGAAAACCTGAATCTTGAGCTCAGCTTTTTGTTCAATATAAAATTATAGAATAGTTTGGATTGGAAGGGACCTGAAAAATCATCCAGTTCCAGCCTCCCATGCCATGGGCAGGGACTGGGTTGTTCAAAGCCCCATCCAGCCTGGTTCAGTGCCTTCACTGTGTTTTCCAGCTTGGACTCTTGCTAGGTAATACAGCAGCATTTTTCACTTTTAAAGCACTTACGAAAGACCTTCTTTGAGGAGGGCCTGTCTAGCACCGTTTTTTTGTCCTCTTTGTCCGTCTGCCTCCTTATATGTCATGTGCTGGCCCATTTCCCTACGCCCTGGACCCCTCCTCTCGCAGTGCTGTTTGCTTCCCAGTCCCCTGCTGCTCAGGATACCCTCCCGGTCTCCTCCAGCCTCCCTCCCCTGGGCTCGCCACTGCTGCCCGTGGATGCTGCGCCTTAGGTGTCCCCCCCTGAGCGAGCCCCTCCCGCTGCCTCCCCCGGGGCAGCTCGGGCGGCTCAGGAGCCTGCGGAGCATCCCGGGCTGTGCTTTGTGCCGTGTCTGACCTGCGGGCAGCGCGGGTGTGCTTCCCGGGAGAAACGTGCCCCAGCAGTGGGGAGCTGGTGATGTTAGAGCCGGGCCCCTCTCTTGCAAGGGCCCTTGGTAAGTAACTGGTGACGTTCCCCTTTCGCAGGCTCAGGGAGCATCCCATTTTACACAGAGGATTAGTGTCACCCGCGGTTCTCCCTGCACAGAATCACAGTTCAAACTGGGGATTTCTGTGGATCCTTAAGGCTGATTCAGGGATCTAACGTCAATGCCAGGATGGTGTAATTAATGCCATGGCTCAGGTGCCTGTCATTAATATCTTCTGTTTGCTTGCACTGTTCCTTCTTTAAGGTTGTTCTGCAGATTTCCTTTCAGTTTCGTTAGTATATATTTAAAGTTTGTTTTCTAATGCACATGTTCTGCCTGCCTAGTTTGTTCGAAATAACAGATTCTTTTTTTGTTTTTAATTTATGCTGGAAACATTAATACAGAATCTGACTTTTGTATGTTAAATATGCAGAAATTCGTTGAGAGAATTTGGGCAACAAAAATGAACTTTGTATCAATTGTTTGTGTTTGTTGTCCTTTGTTACCACTTAATACTACATGAGTTGAATGACAAAAATTTAAATTCAATTTAAAAAGCCCAGCCCACTGAGCTTTAACCATAAAATATTTTATTTCCTAGAGAACCAGAATGTTTCCAGATACCTCACAGCATTTGTTTTAAAATCTGCCTATCAAACAGATTTTTTGAGAATTTTTATTCGTTCCAACTCTGTCTGAGCAAGGAGTCCATACTTCTTCATCTTTCTCTGTCATCAGCTTCCAAGCATCTTGTTTGGACATGTCATACTTCTGTTTTATTTAATAAAATCAGCAATATTCTGCTTTTTCTTTCAAGTTGCTGTCAGCCTTACCCTTCTGTCTTTCCTTCTGCCTTCCTCTTCATTTTTTGCTGACTGCTGCCCTCTGTCTTCCTGTTTTTTCTTTATCTTTTAGAGAAGAGTCCTTCTATTGTACTGTTCCTATAACACCTGTTAAGAGGGAGGGATCAGGCTGGGAGAGGACAGAGGAGGTGAGGTTGTAAAAGTCTGAGATAATTGAAATGTAGGTATATACAATGCAAATTCAGTTCAGGCAGCCCTACACATATTTTCCAAAGTTTTAATATTTTGATCTTATCAATTGAATAATACTTTTTGATTTTCAGCTTAATCATGATGCCTTTTGAATAAAATGTAAAAGTTTCACTTGAAGTTTTGCCACTACTGTAAAGCTGAAATTATTGTAGGTATTAAATGGCAATTTAAGGAATAAAAAAGTTGGCAATTAAATAATGCTAAATTTGAGATATAACAACTACAGTTAAAAAGAACGAAGCACACTCCATTCTTATCTCATGATATGAAGGGGGCATTAGGTGGAAGGCACAGATGGGTTTGGTGGCAACCTTAAATTTGGGGGGTTGGTTTTTTGGGTTTTTCCCTTCCATTGGCTATTGACTCTGTCCCAGTTTTGACATAGCATATATCCCCTTGTTTTACAAGGTCAGTGAAATTTGCATGATTTAACTCATTACAGGAGCTCTTAGTCATTTTTTTAACCTTTAAGCTTTTGGCAGTTTTGTAATAAGCATATTTGATAATGTGGACCACTAGCACATCCATTTGTAGCTGAGGTTATTTATTTTATAATTTCAGAATTTGTTTGGAAGCAATAGTCTTGATGGAGGAAGCAGCCCTATGGTAAAACCTAAAGGAGACAAACAAGTAGAGTATTTAGATCTGGACCTAGATTCTGGGAAATCTACCCCACCTCGTAAGGTAAGTGGGTCTTCACCTCTTGCAGTCCTGCCATCAAGAGTTTGAAATTGCTTCACAAGTAGTTGCTGAGAAAGAGGAAGCCTCCAGCAAGATCACAGAATCATAAAATCATAGAATCAGCAGGGTTGGAAAGGACCGCTGAGATCATCAAGTCCAACCCTTGATCCAACACCACCATGGTTACCAGACCATGGCACTCAGTGCCACATCGAGTCTCATCTTAAAAATGTCCAGGGACAGAGAATCCACCAGCAGCCCATTCCAATGCTTGATTACCCTCTCTGTAAAGAGTTTCTTCCTAACATCTAACCTAAACCTCCCCTGGCAGAGCTTGAGACCATGCCCTCTTGTCTTACTGATAGCTGCTTGGGAAAAGAGACCGACCCCCACCTGGCTACAACCTCCTTTCAGGGAGTTGTAGAGAGTGCTGAGGTCTCCCCTAAGCCTCCTCTTCTCCAGGCTAAACAACCCCAGCTCCCTCAGCCTCTCCTCATAGGGCTTGTGTTCGAATCCCTTCACCAGCCTGGTTGCTCTTCTCTGGACCTGCTCCAGCACCTCAATATCCTTCCTGAACTGAGGGGCCCAGAACTGAACACAATACTCAAGGTGTGGCCTCACCAGCACTGAGTACAGGAGAAGAATCACTTCCCTGGTCCTGCTGGCCACACTGTTCCTGATCCAGGCCAGGATGCCATCGGCCTTCTTGGCCACCTGGGCACACTGCTGGCTCATGTTCAGCTTCCTGTCGATCCAAACTCCCAGGTCCCTTTCTGCCTGGCTGCTCTCCAGCCACTCTGTCCCCAGCTTGTAGCGCTGCAGGGGTTGTTGTGGCCAAAGTGCAGGACCCGGCACTTGGCCTTGTTGAACCTCATCCCATTGGAATCAGCCCAACTCTCCAGCCTGTCCAGGTCCCTCTGCAGAGGGTTCCTCCTGCCTTCCAGCTGATCAACACTCTCCCCCAGCTTGGTGTCATCTGCAAATTTGCTAATGATGGACTCAATCCCCTCATCTAAATCATCAGTAAAGATGTTAAACAGGACTGGGCCCAGCACTGATCCCTGGGGGACACCACTGGTGACCGGCCGCCAGCTGGATGCAGCCCCGTTCACCAGCACTCTTTGGGCCCGGCCCTCCAACCAGTTCTTAACCCAGCACAAAGTGCCCCTGTCCAAGCCGTGGGCTGCCAGCTTTTCCAGGAGAATGCTGTGGGAGACAGTGTCAAACGCTTAACTACTTTCTCAAATGGTCAATCCAAAAGACAGTGTCGGACCTTTCAGGGAAACCTGTGCTTGTTCTATATCTGTGTGGGACATCGACTTACTTTTTGCTGTTAATTTATTTTAACATGTTTTTCACTCTTCCTTGCCTTCCCCAGAAGAAGAGCAGTGGCTCGGGCAGCAGTGTGGCGGATGAGAGAGTTGATTACGTGGTGGTTGACCAGCAGAAAACGTTAGCACTGAAGAGCACACGAGAGGCCTGGACTGATGGGAGACAGTCTACAGAGTCTGAAACACCTACGAAAAGTGTGAAGTGAAAATACTGCTCTGTCTTCAAAGAACAGGAAGAAGTGAATTCTGAAGAATTACAGAACCACAATGGCAGTGTTGTTCGACTGTACAGCACCTGATTCACTGGTGTGTGAGCAGGTTCTTGACCGAATAGGATGGAAGCCAAGGGACACTTTGAATATATCAAAGGAACTTTTAAGATCATAAATCGGCTCTGTGGTGTCTGGAAAAATCGCAGCCTGTAAATAACATGTAAAATAATATCACTTAGCTTTCAGAAAACCTTTTGTTCTGTAGTTAACACATTTGTAGTATTACCATGTTTATGCACTTTTTCAGTTACAATGTTGGTTCAGGTATTCCCAGTTAGTGTACCTTAATGCCTAATTCATCTGGAGAATTCTTTTTTCCTTACACTACTATTCCTTACAACTTTAGGTTAATTAAGCTACATGTAGATATGGAAATTAATATTTGAACTTCATTTTAACAACTCAAAATTGATTTTGCAGAAATACTTTCACAATTGAATAATCTACTTGAAATGCCAAGAGATGACCGTTAGTTACATACTTGTTTATATTTAATACACACAAGATTATTTGGAAGTCTACAGGTTACCTTCCTAACAAAAATTGCTGTGAGTTAATAATAATGAACTGTACTGGGTTTAGACCTACAATCCTGGCTTATATGTTAGTTGTTAGTGGTGGAACTTCTATTGTATTTTATTAATGACAGTGTTCTGTGTTCAATGGGTGAAGATTCTGCAGGGTGGGATCTTACACTTTCAAAGACTGAATAATTAAATATCAAGTAAGCCTGCAAACCACTGATGGCATGCAGTAATGTTGTGATCTCACACTTATTAACAGGAAATAACCTTTATATTATTTACAGAAGGTAGAGTATATAAATCAGGTACGTACCAAGCACTGTTGTGCTAATACACTGATCAGGTTTAGACAATGAGCTTTAGTTTTGTACTATTTAGAAGTTCTAATGTCAGTTTTCGGTTTGAGATTAATGGGACAGTTTGACATTCACTTTTTGTAGTACTAGCAAAATACTGTGATTTTGAATTAGACATTAATTCAAATGGAAATACTATGTTTTGACACCATAGTGCCCTTCTTATGAGCTCTATTTTACTTTAATCTCCTGCTTGGCCTTATATTTAAATCCCTATGCAACTGATATTTTATATCTCTGTTTTTAAAAATTAGATAATATACCTAAATGATCCCCTTGTAAACCACTTGTTGCTCTTTCCTGGTACAGGATTTTAAGCTCTGTATACTGTGATCCTTTATTTTACTATGCCAGTTCCAAATAATAATCTGCCTTGGTTTTAGAAACATTTTTTTGTTATTTGGAAGAAGATAGAGATTTTTTAAATACATGAATGAGTTAGGTCTAGATAGAAAACTTACTAACACTCTCATTTTACACAAACACCCTCAAGTAAGTAGTTGGTATCATTTTCCCACCCAGTTGTTTTATTTTGTCCAGATCATTTAAAAGTTGAACATAGAGCTGCATTGTTTTCTGGCATGTTGGCCTTAGTACTGTGCCTAATCTACCACCCATTGTTTCTCTCCCCTCACAGCCACAATCTACAGTATGTAAATTATCTTATTCTTAACAAAGGTTCTTTTTAAATTAGTAATATTTTGATGCTTTGAATGTTCATTTTAAAAAAGAAACTAAACACAATGCATTTTGAGGTGAATTTTAAATAAATCAAGTTGTTCAGTTTTGATGTGTAAACTCTGTCCTGTGAAACAGTAAACCGGGGTCAGTGTGTCTGTGAGGGTGCCTGGATACCAACCACCCTTGGTCAAAATTGTAGACTGCCTCCTAGTACCTCTCAAAAAACAAATGTACTGCTAAAACAATTCTCAAAAAGAATCTCTAATTTAAAACCCTGCACCAAGAAGGTAAATGATGTGATTCCCACTCCCCTGGGAGCCCGAAGCACTGATGTGAGTCAGGGAAAACTTGATGGCTCCATCAAAATTATCTCAGATCTGTAAAGATTCTGGAGCTGTAGCTCAGCTCTGCTTTGATGGTCTTGCTATCCCGTAACAAACTCTCCTTCACTGATGCCACAGCTGAAGCAGCCACAGGCATGGTGAGTACTTGGTAACCAATGTAATGATATTTTGCTTGAGGACATTGGCTTGAAGCATTTTACCAGTGCAGTGACAGCTGTGCATCTTGACCAGTGAGATGCCCATAATTCTTCACAAATGTGGTTGAAGTATCACTTTGGTTTATCCTACACAACTGTTTTGGTTTTTGCCACTTGGGAGAAGAACCCATGCTGAGGACTCCTACACTCATGCCTGCACCTGAGGAGCGAGATGATCTTGGAATATTTCCAACTTGTGTTTCTTTGGTCTCTCAATAGAATTTGAGGAAAAAGGTTTGGAATCGTTTACCTAATCCTAACCTGTCTGTCCTTGAAACACTGACCAACTACACAACTGTGTTTTACTTTAAAACTCTTTAGGTTTTTATGATACTGATATTTAAATATCAATGTTATGTTTTCAGATGTGAGCATCTCTGATAGTGAGGTATAAAAGCCTGAAAGAATCAGTTTCCTAGGCTGGTCTCTCTTGCTGAGCTAGTGATAGAAGGTGGGTTTGCTTTAAGTTTGCTGATATCAGTCCTTGGTTTACAGATTACACCTACTCTTTTTTCATTTAATATTTGGCAGCATTCACAACGTTGATGTTATTATGATTGAGAATCCACTCTTAATTTCTAGGCTTTTTCCCTTTCTTCTGCTGAGGAAAGCAGGAGTTTTCACACTGTACAGACAGTATCATGCTTTTTGAATAACAATCCAAAATTTCCCTTTAATCAGATTTCTTAGCAGTTGTCTCCCCTTATTCCAGTAATACATTTTCCATACTTACATGTCTTCCAGAGTTCAGAATCAGAGGCGTGATACTAACTTTTGATGATATGTCTCATTTTCACCTATAAAGCTAGAGGGGCTTCATGCTGCAGATCTGTCTGAGCTCTTTGATGGTCTAAGGATATGAATATTAAATTGAAAATGTGAATCCTAAAACTGTAGGCGTTAGAAAGTGAGCTGGACTGATATTAGCCTTGTGCCACTTTCTGTTACTAGCTTTGTGAGGACACTCTAGTTGGAGGGATGCCGGTGGAAACTCCAGTAGATACTGGTGCAGAAGTAGTTTGTGAGTGTTGTTTGTCAAGTGTTCTATTTCCAGACAGGTAAGTTCTTTCTTGTTTCACTAAAACAACCTGTTACTGGTTGTAGATATAGTTTTCATTGTTGTATAACCTTCATAAACCAGGTTCATTATAAACTGCAGATACATGTATGTAACAGGTCTTGCTCACAGAAATCAATGGAAAAACTTAGTGCCTTGTGCACTCAGATTGACTCTAGAGGTGATTTGGTGTCGCTCCATGGTATGATCTGAACATTGTGTTATCTGGTAAGTACCAACAGCCACACTTTTACACACTGTGACATAATCACTATTACCTCATGAAGTGCAGTGCAAACACAGCTGCTCTGTTCTGCTAAACATTTGTAATGTGGCCATGAAAAAGATACAAATATGATTATTAGTCTTTTTTTGCTTTTCTGAGACTTGTATTTATGTTAAAAAATTATTAACAATCCACTCATGTATGACAGTTGTGACATAGTGTTGATCAGATGTAGATGAACCAAATACCAAGCAGGGAGGTTTTTGGCTTTTTGCCCTAACTGAACAAGCAGTTTGAGGTTCAGTTCACAACCTGACAAGGCATAAAGTGGGACAAAAAGAAAAGGTGCTTGAGATGGTTATGAATAATGTCTTTGACATGGTAAGTTTCCCATTATATGTTTATGGTTTGGCATCCTTGGTGTTAAGTTTCAGTACCAGGAGTGAAAGGATAGTAGGTATTGGGTGCATGACCAGGTGAAAGGCTTGTGCCATCTCGTCGTTGGATAAACAGAGCTAGACTGTTCTGATGCCAGTGGTTTTCTTTCTAGATGGTCTTTAAAGGAAAATTTCCATGCTTTATTTAAAAGGGACCATCTCTGTTTGCTTCAACTTTTTTAAAAGAGGTTTCTTGAAGTGTATAGTTGTATAATCTGCTGTGCACACACATAATGTTTTAGTTTACTATAGTTAAATGGAATAGAAAAAAAATCCTGTACAGTTCAGAACATAAAACACAGGGTTGTTAACATTGAGACTCTTGAAATTTTCTTGTAGTTATAAAATCAGCCTGTGTAGTAATCACAGGGATTTGCTCTTGAAAAGTCTCACAGGATCTGTCATCATTGCCAAGCCTTTTCTAGTAAGGTGTATCTGCAGTGAAATAATAAAAAAATGTGTGTCACATCAAATTTGAGAAAGGGCAATCCTAATAAGGTTTTATTAAATGCTGTGTGAGGTCCTGGGTTTAGTGAGTGTCTGTGGGGCTTGCACAGGGTACCCATATGGTTTCATTGCACTTCAGGAGAGGATGTGGAAATCCAGTCTTCTGAAAATATTTAAAAGGTATAACACAAAGTAGAACCAGGCTTAATACTACTTTTAAAATCAACCAAAGGTATTTTAAGTATGAAATAAAATGCTTTTGATTTGGGGAAAGAAAAAAACCTCATAGTAGGGCATCTCAATGCTTTATTGAATTTAGTTGTAGATATTGCAAGGGAGTTGAGTTGTTCTTGGACTAGCTGTAACTAGCTAGTAACTAGCTATATAAAATGCTAGGGGATTTCTTTTTAGTGACACTAAAATTCCAAGGACCAACACAGGTGAAGAATAGGTTTCTGTTTGAAACCCCTGTTTACAGAAAATCTGTTGGTATCTGGAAAGGTGCTCATTGATGCTGAATGTGAGCAAATACAATTGGGCATATCAAAGTTGTCTGTACTACTTTTTCTTAATTAGAAGGCCAGAACAGGAGCGAAGTATAGTTATGTCTTATTTTTCCTGAATTCATACCAGACTTTAAAATACATAAGCTTTCATATTTTTATGCTCTTTTCAGGGAATAAATTTTAGAGGGAGGAATCACTACTTGTTTCTCTGCAGTTGCACTGTGGATTTACACACTTGTAAACTAGGAAGATTTAACTGAAATGTTTAGGGTTTTTTTTTTCTTGTTGCCTGTTAGGGCTGAAGGATGTAGGCCTAGGAGTTTTGGAGATGCCTCAGACTGGCCTGCTAGAGTACTTCAATTTGAGTCTGGAGTTAATTGCATCAAAATGGTGATTCAACCCTCTGCTGAGTTGTCTTTATATTAATATCTATAAATCATGGTGTGCATATTTAATTACATTTTAAAAGTTAATTGTAGTTGAGACTAAAATGTTGGAAACAAATAGTGTTTAGATTTAGGCTCCCTAGACTCCAGTTAGGCATAGAGCAGCATTTTAAAAAGGCCTCAAGTGTAACAGGGTTCAAATTCCCCAGGCACACAAATCCGCTGCATGGTCTTTTGAGGAGCAGAATTTAACATTCAAGGCACCGGTGAACCTTCTTTAAGTAAGTGAAGGTTCAAAGAACTTTTTCAAAATAATTTAATTTCTATTCAGGTATGTAGATATAAGTTTAGGAATGAAACTTTAAAAATACTCTGTGTTTTAATTATTTTTCTTCTCCTTCATAAATGAAAGAAGTGATGATCCTGAAGACATTTTTACCATTAGCTCTACCATTCATAGCACAATATGAGGGACCATGGAAGAGACTTGCCCCTTGAACTCTTTTAAAAACAAGAAGAAAATTAAAAGAGCCAACCAGGACCAGGATTTAGCCTCTGATCTGCCTTGCAGTGAGCCCCCTTTCCCTCATACACCATGGAGTGGAGCTACCCCCAGTTCCAGTGCTTGGCTTAGAAAGGGACAGAAATCCTGTGGCCAGTTTCAGAAAAGCACCGACAAGCTCTGAAGAAGTGGTGTGCTTAAAAACCAGATCGAGTTGTAGCAAAAATTTAGTTTTGGAGAGGGTTGGTGGATGGTGGATTTGTTTCCCCTGTGTAAAAGGAACATGATGAAATTTGGGATTGGGATGCAAGTACACTTGGTACTACCATTTATGGGCTGTGCTGCATCTTGTTGTGAATTTTATTGTTCATCCTCATTTTTTTGTAATGGTATCTGTGGTCTATATTTTTTGTAGAGTATCCTTGCTTTTGGTGTACCAGGAGGAAGGCCACCTTTTAAAGCATGGATCAAGGATCAGAAAATGTTGGCTCCCACCCTTTCTCTAGCCAGCCATCCAAGCTGCCTGGAATACAGTCCCCTCAGACTTTGGCAAGAAGCTGAATGGGTGCAGGTTTATGGTCAGGTCTGATCTTGAACTCTGGGATGGTTTTATGCAAGCTTATTCCAGACTTAGTTCTTGTGATAATGCACTTTTTGGTCACTGGACACGTAGATTCATCAGTAGTTTCAACCTTTTTTTTTGTCAGGGTGTACTTGCATAAAAGTTTGAGGATAAATTTCCAGTGCATAGTTCCGAGATCTTGAGGTTTTCTTTTAGTGGGTGCATTGTATAGAAGGGTGGAAACTTCAAATTAAACAAGCAGTAACTGTTCTGTAAATGGGATGATATTCTGCTCTGAAAACAAGCAAACCAACAACAACAACAACAAAGTAAACACTCGGAGAGCCCCAATATATTTGTAGGTCTGACCATCTTCAGGTAAACCACAGCTGCACAGATCTTCTCTGTTTCCTTCAGCAAGCATCCCTCTGGAACACCGTCAGTTCAGCTGGCTGAGCTTGTAGTTTTTATCTCTCCTGCATCATAATGATCTGAATATATGCGGTTATATTTTTCCCAAGACACTTAGTTTTTTGGTGAAGTCTTACTTTGATTTCCTGTGTCTTTCTGATGTGATACCCTCTTCCCCCCCCCCCTCCAAATACTCTTCTTAATTAAAGCAGGTTTGAGAAAAAATAATTTTATAATAGCTGTTCTGTTTTTCGTGAGTGAGCAGAAGTGGTTTTTTTAACATAGGAAATCTGTTATTATTCAGAATAATCACTAATGCAGAAAGGAATTCAGACGATGTATACAAACTGGTAACTCAAAAGCAGTGGCTGGAGGCTGATACAAAAAGCTATTCATGCCTAATGCCAAGGGCTCAGGGAAATGCATGTGGCACAAAGCAAGCATAGTCTACAGCACACATAAAAAGCCCACCATTTCTGCAATAAAAACTCTGTTGGAAGCCCCAGTATGTCCTATTTATTCTGATAATAGAGTTTCAGGAAAGTAGATGTTTGTCAATGTGAGTTAAGTGTCAAAGTGTTCTTCAAAATCTTTCCATGAGTATTTAAATATCCAAACACTATTGGGAGGATTGGCCCAGGTCGCAACTGAGAAGAAAACAAGCAGCATGAGAAAGGCAAGAAAAACCTGAAAATCAGATTAAGACACTACTGCAGAGTCCTCGATGTATAGAATTTGGGTGTAGAGGCAGATTGATAATGTGGAATCCCACTAGAACTCCTAATTTAAGTGACAGAATTGCAGATACACTTAAAATGGAAAAGTTAAAGTATTAGTCTTGCTTAAGGAAACTCTTTTACAGATTCATCCCTATCCCTTAGTGAAGTTCAGGTTTATATCCAACTGCTTAAAATCCTTTTCTGCTCTAAGAATGACAGGAGCAGGAGGAATTCCGGTGGCTTAACTGCAGTGCCAATAGATAGAGGAAGGGACTTTTCCAAGGAAATCTTTCCTTGCACTGCCTCCCTCTGGTTGCCATGCTGTAATGTGTGGTGTGAACTTCATGGGTGAAAGGAAACACAGCCAGGGCAGAACCAGGTCACTGAGAGGGAGGAGAACCTGGAGTTTTGAAAAGGGAAGGACTTTTGTTTGTAATAAAGTGTTTGTTCATTATTTTTTATATAAACACATATTTTACCTATTAAAAAATGTATTTTTGCCTTTTGTTTGAACCTTTTTGATCATAGCAGCATGCAAATAAAACCTAAAAGCATTTTTTTTTTCATTCTGGTTTTATTTTTTTCTGTGAGAGTCGTGCTTGTTACAGAATCTTCATTCTTTGAGGTTTTCTGTAATGGGTATTAGCAGTTGACTGTATATGGGGTCATTTTTTTGCATGAGTAAATTGTATTCAAAGGCCTTATTTTAAACTGGACCCAAGCACAGTCTGACACGCTGTGACAGTCTGTGCGTGCCATGTTGCTGTTACCAAATTTTCACTGCTTATTTTGTAATTCATCTGACTAGGATGCTTACCTCGTAATTTGAACAGCCTCAATGTCATCTTCACAGTACTCAAAATTTAAAGAGCATGTGGATGAAATGTTTGCCACTTTCATGTATGTTTACCACTTACATGTGGTAAACTCACTTTCCTTACATGTGGTAAACTCTAAAACGCTGTTTCCATTGCATTAAGAAGTCTACTGAAATTAGAATATCGTTTGTATGCGTTGATTTTTTTTTATTTTATTTTTTTTTTGTGGAGGCCTTTATGTTTTAACAGTGAAAAATCAATGTGTTGTCAGTTCTGATAAAGCTGATGACAGTGACCTTTGCTGATGGGCAGAGGATTTTGGTGGTTGTTTTTAGCAGACATAAGATGATTCTGATGCTGCTTTGACTGCTGACTCCGAGTGTGTGATGTGTACATCACCTGTTGCCTGCAGCACCATTAATCTGATGCCGGAAGAAA
Source organism: Myiozetetes cayanensis (assembly GCF_022539395.1). Lineage (NCBI taxonomy): Eukaryota > Metazoa > Chordata > Aves > Passeriformes > Tyrannidae > Myiozetetes > Myiozetetes cayanensis. The sequence continues at coordinate 55,157 of NW_026087654.1, read as the reverse complement.
AATGATGGTGACAGAGAAGTGATGGCTTTGAAAAATAGGCCTAATTGTATTTACTCTTGATGGGATGGTCCAGCTCAGCATCAGCCTTGTGAGGGGCCAGAAAAACTGGCAGGATCAAATCTCACTTGTGTAGTATTTTGCTTTTGCATTTCAAACTAAACTGTAAGAAAAACAACAACAAATCCCCCTAAGATCTGAACACAAACCAGGCTCTCACCCCTCTCCTGCCTTCCCGCATCCAAGTGCCTGCCGTATATCTGACGCTGCGACCACAAACAGCGTCTATTTAATTCATTTCCCAAACTTTGGGAAGATTTACCGTGTTGATGCATGTGCAGCAATGCCTATTAGCATAATTGCTGCACAGCTAATAGCATCACTCAGAGTTGCTCTTACTTGTGGTGTTTCAATTTCTTGTTTAACAAGGAGCCATCCAAAGAATATTAATTAAAGTTATGATTGCACAACTGAGCAACAAAATTGAAAGACATGTCACCCAAGAGATTTGACAAAAATCTGTAATTAAGCCGTTCTTTACTAACTTCATAAGCATGTTAATAATTAGTTGTCTCTACAGTTTGGTACTGGCTGAGGGAGGGTTTTTTGCTTTATTGTGTATTTGACCATATGTTGGTGTTTAGCACATTAGTAACCCCCGTCATGAGCTTCTTTATGCCACTGGGTGCTTTCAGTTTAAGGTCTTGTCTTCATATTCAGGCTCTGCATGTACTGTTATGATTTTGTGTGTTCATGAACATCTTCTTGTTAACTTGGAAAGTTCTCTTTCCCACGTTGGTTAGGGGGTTTGGGGTGGGTTTTTTTGTTGATTTTGTTGGGATTTGGGGGGTTTTGGCTTTTGGTGGTTTTTTTGCATAGTCTTCTGCTCTGCTTTCAGGACTTCAGAAAATTTAGAAAGAAATTTAGACCCTTTTGTCTTTTTACTTTTGGAGAAAGGGTTGGTGTTTTTTTCTTTTTTTTCTTTTTTTTTTTTTAATTATTATGCCTGATGAAGTAGAGATGAATTATACCACGTTAGTCTTTTCTGACACCAGGCATACAAATATATCAACACCCCACCCCTGACAAGGTGCTGTTTTATTTTGCTGGATGGCCAAGGATCACTAAGATTTGGATGAAGGTTGTGCTTTTTTCCCTTCTCCATCAAACCTTCTCCATCAAAACATCTTACCTGTTAACTTCAGTCTGATTGGAAGATATGGTGTAGAAGGTGCTGAAACACCTTCACCTCTCTTCCCAAATACCTGATTTCTTCCCAGGGACCTTTCTACCCTGTTTTCCTTCACCAGTGATTCCTCCACGTGTGGTTTTGTTTGTGTGCTTTGCAGTGGAGACAAAAGAATGCGGAATGGGGAGGGGAAAGTGTAGATCACCTCCCACTCTAACCTACACTCCTGACCACAAGCAGACCACTGCATCATCTGAAGCAGCTCCAGGACAGGGGGCAGGAGCTGAGGCAGAGCAGATGGATGATCTGCTGGAAGATCATAGGTGGATGGATTAATACAATTAAGTATCATTTTCTGCTGCATATATTCAAAGGTTAAAGCTTTCTCCCTGAATGGAGAGAAAAGCCTCTAGCAAAGCTCAGGGACTGGGTTTTCATCTGTGATAAGAGATGACAACAAGGAGTGGGAAAATATGTCAGTAAATTTGCTATTACTTGAGAAATCCTATTCTAGGAAAATTGAGATTTTTTTTTCCTGGGAATTTATTCTTCTGAGTAGTTTTGGCAGAAATGAAGTGACACAATCTTTTGGAAATGTCAAAGCTAATAATTTTAACTTCAGAAAATGTTAAAGAATGTCTGTAATAAAAAACAATGGAATGAAGGTTGTCATAATCATCACGGAGATGGTCTCCATCTAGCTGCTGCCTTCAAGGTTACAGTAGTTTCCCGGGATGTGGGAGATGCAGCTTCACAAACCTGCAGAGTGCACTCACGGCCAGGCCTCGCTGGGGCCACTCTCAAACCCAAGGTTTGGGTTGGAAAGGACCTTAAAGACATCTGGTTCCAACCCCCCTGCCATGGGTAGGGACAGCTTCCACTAGATCAGGTTGCTGGAAGCCCCATCCCCTGTGGCCTCGAACACTTCCAGGGACATCCACAACTTCTCTGGGGAGCCTCACCACCCTCACAGTCAAGAATGTCTTCCCAATATTCCTCTAGTAGTGTAAAGCCATTCACCCTTATCTCATCACTCCATGCCCTTGTCCAAAGTTCCTCTCCAGCTTTCCTGTAGGTTCCCTTCAGGTACTGAAAGGTCTCAATAAGGTCACACCAGAGCCTCCTCTTCTTGTCTCCTATTAGTCTTTGTTGTGGAACTGGACTACATCATATATTGGAACCACAGTATAAGAAAGATATGAAGCTCTTAGAGACCATCCAAAGGAGGACAATAAAGAAGGGAAAGCCATGTGAGGAGCAGCTGAGGGCACGTGGTCCATTCATCCTGGAGGAGACTGAGAGGAGACCTCACTGCAATTACAGCTTCCTCTTGAGGGGAAGAGGAGGGGCAGGCACTGATCTCTGCTCTGTGGGGACCAGGGACAGGACCCGAGGGAATGGGCTGAAGTTGTGTCAGGAGAGGTTTAGGTTGGATATTAGAAAAAGGTTCTACCCCCAGAGGGTGTTTGGGCACTGGAACAGGCTCCCCAGGGAAGTGGTCACAGCTCCAAGCCTGACAGAGTTCAAGAAGCATTTGGACAACGCTCTCAGATACATGGTGTGAATCTTGGGGATGGGCCTGTGCAGGACCAGGAGTTGGACTCGATGATCCTTGAGGTCCCTTCCAACTCAGAATATACTCTGCGATTCTGTGAATCTTAAGCAGGGTACGAAACCCGATTCCCATCTAGACTCGAACTATGCAGGTGACTTGTCCCCTCTGTGCAGCCCTAAGCCACAGGGAGGGCAGGATCACTTTCGTTCCCTCCCTCCAGCTTCCGAAGGCCCTGGCAGCCCCTCTGGGACGCGGGCAGACCCGCCGGGAGCCCCCTCCGGGGCCATCCCGCCGCTGCCGCGGGCGGTGCGGGGCCGGGCCGGGCCGGGCCGCTCCCTCGGGCTCCCCCAGCGGCGGCGGCGGGCGCTGCTCTCCCCGCGGCACGCGGCGGAGGACGGGGGGGAAGTCTCGCGAGCGCGGGCTCGCGGCGCGGCTCGCGCGCTGGTTGGCGGCTCCCGCCGGGACGGGCCGGGAAGGGCCTCGCTCCCTGCGCCGGCCGCGCTCCGGGAACCGGGATCCGCAGGCCGCCTCCGCCTCCTGCTCTTCCTACTCCTCCTCCTCCTCGTCCGCCGGGATCCCCGCTGCCCGCCCGCCCTGAGCCGCGGCGGAGCGCCGTGTCCTCGCGGTGGATCATGTCCGCCGGGCAGCCGCCGCCGCCGGACGAGCCGCCCGCGCCTCCCCGCCGCCGCCGCCCGGCGCCAGCCCCGGCGAGGCCGCGGGCACCGGGCCCCCCTGCACCGCCGGGCTGGCCGGCGGCGACATCAAGATGGAAGTGAGTCGCCTTCCCACCTCAACCCCCTCCCCGGCCGGGACCCCCCCGCTCCGCCGGCGGCAGGTGCGGCACTGCCCGGGCCGCGTGGGGCCGCGGGAGACAATGGAGGGGAGGCCGTGGGGCCGCGCCGGGCCAAGCTCCGGGCCCGCCGCCCGCCCTCCTGCCCGCCGGGAGCGCGGCCGGCATGGGTGGGTGGGTGTGCTTGAGGGGCTCCCGACCCTCCGCTCCCCGTCCCCGTCCCCGCCGCGCAGGGGTCCCGGGAGCCCTGTGCTTCCCGGGAGCCGCGTTCTTCCAGCCGCGGGGACATCGGGGAGGAGGCGCCGCGCCGGGGTCACTCCCGTTGTTTTCCAAAAGGGCCGTCGGGATCCCCACCACCGCCTCCCCCCGCGCGCACCGCCGGCCTCCCTGCAACCCTCCCCATCCTTAGCGCTTCCTGCTCCAGCGGCCAGCCAGCCCGGGTTCCAAAAAACACCGTCCTTGTCTGCTGAAGTGCTTCAAAACTTTTTTTCTTTTTTTCTTTTTTTTTTTTTGGGGGGGGGGCGGGGGTGGGAACGTGGGGTTGTCGGAGGGGGTTGTTTTGGCAACAGGTGCGCGTGTTCCAGAAATTTCAAGGGGTTTTTAAGTGATTGCCCGGAGATGCTAATTCTATCGCAGCATTGTTTCCTTAATGATAAGAGGAAACTGGTCGGTCCTGCTTTCAGCGCTGGGTGTTTTTGTACTCTCTGAGTCACGCTGGGCTGTCCAACCTACTTGATCTAAATAAATTTGCAAATGCCATGTTTTTCGGATGAACAAGTAGCCAGAGCACTGTGGGAAATAAATCCTGCTCGAACCTGCAGAAATAGGGCAATTCCGGGCTGGAGTTAAGCGTGTGGAGGATGCGAAATGCGTGCTCTGGAGGCGCCCGTGTGCGAGGGCTCTCCCTGTGCTGGCCAGGTCGGTTCCTCTTTACGTTAGGAAGGGATTTCCTTTCATTAAGTGAAGTTAAAATGAAATGCCTTATTGAGAGTCACGAACATCTGAAAGACTGCTTTTCTTGGTCTCCGGCTGAATGGCAAGTTCTCGTCATCTGTGTTGCAGATGATGAGCTCGGATGCCGTGGTGCTCCGTGATTTTCAGGTTAGGCATTTTGGGAGAAATGGGAATTTTGAACAGCAGTTCAAGGGGTCCTGTACTTGTGCTCACTGGGTGTTGGCTGAATCCAGTGAGAGATGAGTAAGAGAATTTGGTTATGACTTCAGAAGAGGTTTAGCCATAACTTCTTATGCTCGATTCTTTATATTTTGACTAGTGAATGAAACAATTGGGTTAGGAGTTTTCTGTTTCCACGTGCCTTACCTGCCAGAGGTTTGCAAGGAAATACCCGCCCACAAACATCCAGTGTTTTGTCAGCCTTTGTTTCGTATGTTTCTTACTTTTCCTGTTCCTTTGTTCTACACTGGCTACTAAAGACTGACTTGAGCTCCATTCTGACTTGGCTTAATTAAACAGATGGTTAGTAATCGTTTTGAAGGCATCCTGTTTGTTTCCTTTTCTCGCCCTTTCAGGAATTATTTTGTAAGGTGTTGTCTTAGCTTTGTTTGTTGGGGGGAAGGATCATCTCACTGCTTTTAGTTTTAACAGCAGAAGATGAAAATACATATGGGAGATGGTGTGGAAAGAGTTAACCTAATAACAGGAGAGACAAGGATAAAGCAGCCCTGATCTGAAAGAGTAATTGAAGACAGTATGTTAAGGATTTGGCAGGAAGGAGATGAAGGAGGACTGCCCCCTCCCAACCAGCTTGATTTTCTATTGTTAATGGTACCATTGGTGATAACAGTTATTTGATTTAATAAATTACATAAGGAAAAAACACAGTTTGTCTAAATTCCTACTCAGCTTTCAGGAGAAAACTGCAGTCTGTATTCTTGTAGATTTGTTCCCTTGGTACAGAATGATGAGGGATTGGGAGAATCTGGAAAAAAGGAAAAAAAAACCTTGAAATTACTCTTGCTTCAGGCCTGGAGCTGGTGCTTTCACAGTACTTTGCAGAGCCAGCTTCAGGAGGGGTTTGGCTCAGCACCCTAGAAGGGGCATGCTGAGCTCTTGGACCACAGCTGTCTCTCTCATTCATGTTGATGTGATGCTTTAATGATGGAGCTAAATCGGATTACAGAGACCCAGCTCTGTCCCTCACCCAGTGGCAGGGATCTTTGATCCATCTCCAGGTAATTTTACAGTAAATAATAGAAAGCTGATTACTATATATCCACATCAGATGGCACAGCCATCTTTTGCTGCTTTGATGTAATTTGAAACTTATTCTCCTTTACATGGGTATTTTCTCTTTTTCAGAGATCTTTTTTTTCTCTAATTCTTTTTCATCTCAGGAGTCTTTTGATGATGCAACCCTGGCAAAACAAAAAGAACTCCAGGAAACAGATCCTACATATGAAGAGAAAATGGTATGTAATATTTGGGAGTGTGTACTGCTATTCAGTACCTGTGCACTTGAGTTTTCTGTTTGTTTGAAATCTCTTAACTGGATTTATAAAATTTTGTATAATTATTAAAAAATACATAGCTTGAAACCAAAAAATATCTAGAAAAAGTTCCTTTGACCCTTCTCATTTTCAGCATACTGAAGTTATCTGTAGATCTGTCCATCCTGTAGGCAAGGGGAGGGTATAAAGAGTTGAGTATTCACTTTCTCAGTCAGACATATAAAGTTTCTCTAGGAATCTCTTTTATGAAGCTCTAGTTAAAGTCCTCAGGTTTTTGAAGATGGGTGATTCTGTGCTTTGTGGGTTAGAAAAGAGAAAATTTGCTATTTTCCTTTTTTTTTTTTAAATCATACAGTCTTGTTTAGTTTTTATAATGTAAGAGATGGAGCCATCCATTCCTCACCATCTCATCGCATTGTCTTCCTCTGTTTCTCCCTGTTTGCCTTTCTTCCTGTTTGTAATTCCAGTGTCTGTTACTTCATCTGGAATTTCTTCATAGGAAAGTGAAACTGATTCTCATGATTTGCTGCTTCCTGTGTTGTTTCTTCTTCTTGGCACTGAAAATAACCCAGTCATCTTTTGCTCATTTCTTTGTGCTACTTTCTGGCAAACTGCAGAAAGTGAACTTAGAGTCATCTCCTCTAAGTCTTGAGACAGACACAATTTCAAGAGGAATTGTATTTTACTGTCTCAACAGTCAGAAGATGCACCAGAAAAGAAAACAGGAAAAGTGTCTCTGTTGGTAGAAGGACAGATCAGGTTTGCAGAGTATAGCCCGTTCTTGTCTGTGTCCTGCCTAAAAAATGCAGATAATGTTTGTTAGTCTCTTAAAGGAACATCCTTAAGTGCAGTGAAAGCAAGTGTGAGGATGTGTGTACAGGGCCAAAACTTCTGGAAGATTCCTCACTGAAGTTTTAGAACAAGGAACTTTCTGCAGTGCAGCCTGAGCTCTTTGTTTTGGTACAGTCAGTGAAAAAAGTACTTTAAAATAAGAGTTAGCAACCTGGATAATAGTAAGATCTTATGTAGTTTAAACTGTTGCAAAGTAAACAAAAAACAAGGAAAACCTAGGAGGAATATATAGGAAAACTTAAATTTAGTGGATGTGGATTGTAGCTGTATCAGTCACACTCTAACTAAACTTATCAGTATCACTCTAACTAAAGTTAGAGTGAGTTTGAGTCCTCTGTGGTACAGACAGTTCTCTTTCCTGGTCTGTTTATTCTCTAACACTTTGTCTTCCTGTCTCTTACATAGTGCAGGGTCTGCTTGCTTTAAAGAGGAGAACACTCACAGAGCTGGCATTGCAGAAGTCTGGAACATATGTTCCTTTTTACTAAGAAAACTGACTTCCTCTAACTGCTGCAAGTTGCTAAATACCAGGTTATGTTGTGGCAGCTGGCAGAATGTCAGAGTGGTTCTGTTAACCTTGGAGCTGTTTTCCATCTTGTTTATTTGTTCAAAGTTACGATGTGGCTTTGGGAAGGTGTGTTGATTCCAAATGGAACCTGTCTCAAAGAAACTGAGCCTTTTGGATACTAATATTTTCTACTGTAATCTCTTTTGCACAGCAGACACAGCAACTCATATCAAAGGGGGCAGCCTGACAAGTTATACCTCTGCTGCTGAAACAGATGTTCTGGCTTTTAGCTCAGCTGCTGTGCTCCCACTGCCCCCTTTCATGCCAGCTCTGCTGCTTATCTGACACCCCAGTGAGGTGTGGTTTATCTTGCTGAGCAGGCAGGACACTAATGCAGTAGAAAGTAGTTATTGCCAGGTTGGTGAGATAGTGAGTTCATTGAAGAATCCTGTGCATGATAGGTGGGGGTAAATTTCTGGGAGTTGGACTATCACTTTTGATAGGATAAAGTTGTTAAGGGAACTCTGGCCTTATCTAGTGAGACTGGTGCAATCTTGGTACCAAAGTCAGATTTCATTCTTGGTGAAGGTCTGTCCTTTGATCTTGCTGGGTAGCAAAGGCAAGCCTTGACCCAAAAAAAGAATATAGAATCTGTCAGCAGCAGTTATGTTGATGTTAACCATCTTTTCTTTGGTGTTGTTGCTATGTATATAAAGAAATGTGAATCTGGATTGTTTAAAAAGTATTTGTTAGGTTTTTCTTTTGAATAAATACATACTGTCATGTCTCACAGTTGTTCCATTTAATTTTCCCTTGTCAACAGCAAACAGACAGAGCAAACAGATTTGAGTATCTGTTGAAGCAGACTGAGCTCTTTGCTCATTTCATTCAGCCTGCTGCTCAGAAAACTCCAACTTCACCTTTAAAAATGAAACCTGGACGTCCACGAATAAAGAAGGACGAGAAACAGAATTTACTGTCAGCTGGCGAGTGAGTGATGGCACACAGGCCAACTTGTACTGTAATTCAGATCTTATTGCACTTTAGAAGTGTAAGTTTAAATTGCTCAGCTTCAATCCTATTTTAGCATGTGTGGTTTTTTTTTTTTTAAACTGCCCACTTGTAAGTTGAGGGTTGTTTGAGAATTCTGGGAGTTACAAGAGTTTTGTATTGATGCTAAAGCATGAAGAAAAGCCAGAAACTTACTACTTTCTTGGACTTTTCCAGCTACCGGCATCGTAGGACGGAGCAGGAAGAAGACGAGGAGCTGTTAACGGAAAGCTCCAAGACAACCAATGTCTGCACTCGATTTGAAGAATCTCCATCATGTGTGTTTCCTGTTTTTTTGGGTTTGGGGTTTTTTTGCCACTCTTCTTTTTCTTCAAAATGTTGTTTAAAATGAACTTTGTTTTCATCCTCCCTAAGGATAATGAAATAATCTGGGGGACAGGAGGAGAAGAAGGAGGGACAAAAAATGTATTAGTGAGGGACTGTTTATTTTCAGTCAGTCTAGAAAGATGGTCTAGCGAGTCTTGTCCTTAAGAAATCCAGTTCCTATACTTCAGTTACTAGGAAAGAGTTTTTAAGTCTGTCATCTTCCCCTTTTTACGTGTGTAACCTATATTCTGATATAATTTAAAGTACCTAACAGCTTCCAGTTCATTTAATGGAATTCAGTATTAGTGTTTTAATGTTTGACTGTGTTCAGATTTGGAGGGTGGTGATAGAGTTAGAATTTCTGTGTGCTGTGGTTCTTGCAAAACACAAAGCTGTTGGAGCATCTTGCAGAAACAAAATTACCATGTTGCTGTATCCAGTTTGCAGTGCCCTTGGAATTTATTATGTGAATTTGCTACTTGTTTTTGTTCTGTAGCTTTGATAATCACTGTCAAGGAGCAGCCAACGGATGGTGACATTCTTTCATAAGTTTTTGTAGATCTTTCAGTCTATTCTTTTGTGTCTTTTAGATGTGAAATGGGGAAAGCTGCGGGATTACCAGATCCGAGGACTGAACTGGCTCATTTCTCTGTATGAAAATGGCATCAATGGCATCCTGGCAGATGAAATGGTATGGACATAGCCTGTGTTTCTAAGGACTTTAGAACACATGCAATACATGTCCATTGTTGTATGCCCAGGCCCATTTTAGTCCCTATATGGGATTTTTAATAACACAAAATGCAATATATAATTTGCCAACTCTTATTTTTCTAGTGTGTTTTAAGTCACTAATGTTAAAAGTGTCACAGGTGTCTTAATTTAAATAAACTGTGCATGCAGGTTTTGAAATGGGCATATGAAAAGGGAATCTATCAAACTTTAGAAACATGAACTTGATGGAAGGAAGTTGTTCCATAGAGTGACATACTTTTACTCTAAATTGCAGGTATTTTGTTATGGTATTTTCAGGCTGCCCTTGTGAGGAGAGAGTCATATATGAAAAGAGCAACAAATGAGAAAACACCTCCTGTTGTTAGGGCAAAACGTAGATACCATGATATGAGTGTCCTAAGTGGACTGATCTCCACAGCAAGAGCTACGGCAGTGGGAAGTTTCCTGGGAAAAATGATGCAAAGATAGATGTAGCTAGAGACCTGTGTTAAAATTTCTTATACAGCATGATCATGGACATTTCGTTCAGAACTGGCCATAGTAGCCTTTGCTTCTTATTTTTATTTTATTTTATTCCTCCCCCCTTAAAGACAAGGGGTGAATGCAGAAGAACTTGTAGTAGTTTCACAGGTAGATATGTTTTTGTCCTCTTATAAGGAGCAGAAAAAACAGAAAATCTGATTAATTTCGGTATATTGTGTTTCCCATATCTTGTAATTTCTGTGTAATAAAACATCTTCTAGATAAGTTAGACACAAATGAGTTTAAATTATTGTTTAGTAATGTGCTTCATTCTGAAATGTATCAAGGATTTTCCTCAACGTACATGCTTATGAATAGAGGAGTTGGTTGTGGTGGGTCTTTTTGTCTGAATACAGTTCTAAGTGGAGCAGGCTTGTTTTAACAAAAATAACTGGGAAGCTATTTAAGTCCTTGGATGTGTGGTATTCCAAAATCCATCTTGTGTTGAGGAGTTACAGTATTTATTATTAAATTGTTTTTTTATTCATTCTTAGGTATTAGTCCTTTTGAAGTTATTAATGCTTTTCACACAGCTTGTAAACACTTTTCCACATCTTGCACCAGGCTGTGGTTGTTTTGAAGACATACTTGAATTTTAGAACCAGAAATAACTTTTACTGATGGTTTTCAGGGTTTTTTTACATCCCATGCATTTGAGTCACAATATTTTTGAATTATTTTGCATTACAGGAGTGGTCTGGTTTTTTGAAGGTCTTCTTCAGTTTTGTTTTAGTTAAAATTATATGCTGAAGGTACAAGATTTTTGCTGAATAAAGAACCGAACACTTTAAGTACTTGTTTTGTTTGACATGTGCAGTTTTTTGTACTTGTTTGGCTTTCTTCTCACAGAAACTGATGTCATTTTTGACCTGTGAAAGCTTGCTTTTGAAAATTAATTAAGAACTTAATCACTACTATAAAATATTAATTTAATATTATAATGTAAAATATTAATAAAGTGAATTATAAATAATTAAGTATAAATAATAATGAATAATTCAATAAATTAAGAAGTCTAAGAGTTCTTAATTTATTCACTTTATTTCAAGTTTAAGAGAATACACATGTCCAATTTGAAAACTTTGACCTCTAAATAATCTAAATAACACATCAGTCTACAAAACAAAATTTTATAAAATAATGTTTTCTTACACTTCTAACTTTCTTTGAAAGATAAGGCAAAATTCTAACTTCATAATCCAAGGTTTGAAAATGTTACTGTTTTTTTTAAGTTAAACATGGGAAACCACTTTCCTAAGCAAGACTGGATGCCCTTTGTGAGTTGCACTGTCTCAAATACATCTCACTCTGTTGTTCAGGCTGCTGTGTCTTCCTGTGCTGCACTCAGAGCTCGCTCCTGGCTTTTCTTAAAGGTGTTTTCTTAGAGTTTTGTTTTTTTTTTTCTTAACACATGAATGTATTTTTCCAGGGCCTTGGGAAGACACTGCAAACAATATCTCTTCTTGGCTATATGAAACACTACAGAAATATTCCTGGACCTCACATGGTGTTAGTCCCTAAGTCCACTCTGCAGAACTGGATGAATGAATTCAAGAGATGGGTTCCAACACTTCGAGCAGTTTGCTTGATCGGGGACAAAGACCAGCGAGTAAGTTTTGATGTGGTGGTTTTTCCCATGTCATCCTATGGGAATGCAGCATGTGATCTTGCTGTCCTTTACCTTTCCTTCACAGGGAAGGGTATTACTTGGATTTGTAGTGGTTAAACAGTAAGACCTACTTACAGTCTGACCATTACAATGTTAGTAATACAAGCTTAGATTTCGCACGTGTGTTGCCCAGCTATTGCTTCACCACTTTATGTTTGTAATTCCTTGTCCAAAGATTTGCTCTCTCCTGTTGTGAAGGCAGTACACCCTGTAGACCAGCAAAACCCGATGAATCTATTCCTTTAAAATAGGAAAATTGTAACAGTGCTACTGTGTTCTTTTTTGTTTATATTTGACAAAGCCTCAGTAATTAACTGTCACCTTGTTATCTAGGCTGCCTTTGTCAGAGATGTGTTGTTGCCAGGCGAATGGGATGTGTGTGTAACATCATATGAAATGCTTATCAAAGAGAAGTCAGTATTCAAAAAATTCAACTGGAGATATCTCGTTATAGATGAAGCCCACAGGATTAAAAATGAAAAATCAAAGGTAATTTATATTTGCACTGAGAGAGAGATTTATGTGGATCATTAGGTGGTAGTGTGGTGACTAGTAATGTTTTTATATTGGCTTATGTCTCAATGTCCCTCAGTTATCAGAAATTGTGAGGGAATTCAAGACTACAAACCGGCTGCTATTAACTGGAACTCCACTTCAGAACAACTTACATGAACTCTGGGCACTTCTCAACTTCCTTTTGCCAGATGTCTTCAACTCAGCTGAAGTAAGTCTTCATTTCTGCTAATCAAAGAATGTAAGAGAATCGCTTGCGTTGTATTTTTTCACCATTGTGATGACGCTGCACCTTGTAAGGAAGACTGTTACAAACTGATGATTTTGTTGATGCAGGACTTTGATTCATGGTTTGATACAAACAATTGTCTCGGGGATCAAAAACTGGTGGAGCGCCTTCATATGGTGAGTCTTTCTGCTTTTTGTACAAGAGTTACAGTAACCCTCCTTAGATTCTAAACAATTCTCCTAATGCTTATTGGGATAGAATATTAGGATAAGATAGATTATTCCAGAAACTATGACAGACTTTAAGCATGGGTTGGCAAAGCTCAGGAGATTTTTTTCCTTAAGAAGGAAATTGTTTTGGGAAGGAGAGAAGGGTCACTGGTTCTGACTCTTGGGGTTCTGAAATGCTTACATAAAAAATACTGGCTATTGAAGAGACTATAAATGTTTCAGTGAAGGAAAATTAAATCAAGGGGAATAGAACCATCTGAAAGATGATTTTGGCCTAATCTCTAAGTCTTCCAAGGAAAGGACATGTATAGTCCCGTGTATAGCAAATAATCTGTCCATATTGGTTGCTTTTTCAGATTGTCTGACAGTAAGTCTGATATTTGAGCTTCTGTAGTGGAGAGTATCTGCACTGTGTTTTGTCTCTTGACCTGATCAGTGTTTCAGTTTCCAAAATACATTTAAGGATGCAACCTCTTTCAGGTGCTACGACCATTCCTCCTACGTCGCATTAAGGCTGATGTAGAGAAGAGCTTGCCTCCGAAGAAGGAAGTTAAAATTTATGTGGGCCTCAGCAAAATGCAACGAGAATGGTAATTGATACACATGCCTGACCGGGCTGTGGTTAAGGCTCAAGAAGGAATGTGCTGTTCGTGACTTGACGATTGTGTGGAACTTGGTTTAATGCTTCCTGGTGTACTCCCAACTTGTGTTTCCTTGTGACACTTCTGTGATGACAAAACCATGCATATCAGGGAGAGTGACCTGGTGAAATGAGGGGGAGGATGGCCTTTTGACTACTATTTAAAGAAAGACCAACTTTAGAGTTACAGAAGATTTTCCTCCCTTTGACATAGGTATACACGGATCTTGATGAAGGATATAGATATCCTGAACTCGGCTGGGAAGCTGGACAAAATGAGACTGCTGAACATCCTCATGCAGCTGCGAAAATGTTGCAATCACCCTTACCTCTTTGATGGGGCAGAACCTGGCCCACCCTACACAACAGACATGCATTTGGTCACCAACAGTGGCAAAATGGTGGTTTTGGACAAACTGCTGCCTAAGTTGAAAGAACAAGGTATGCATCCCGCTTCTGTTTTTTTGGTTTAGTGATAAAAATGACAGTCAGTGCTGCTTAGTGTTTCCATGTATCCTGAGCAAAAACCAGCACACCTTAGCCAGGATTTTTGTTAGTTGCTAATATGAATACCAGTTTATCAAGCACTGTATCTTATAGTTAATACAAAACCAGATTGTGACGTGCCTTCAGAAATAACTGGATCAGTAATAGTCCATTATGGCTTTTTGTGCTGAAGTGTTTTGATTCCCTGCTTTTTTTTTTTTTTTTGGTCTTTTTTCATCCCAGCTACATTGAGGCCACAGAAACGTCAGTTGTTCTGGGCTTTAGGTTTTCTTTCTTAACATTGTTATCTATTTGAAACATCATTGTGTGGTATTTTAACCACTCCTTTGATTTGCCATGAAGCACCATTTCAGATTCAGCGCCTTCATGTCAGGTTATAGTCAAATCCTTTTTGAAACATGGGTCTTTCTTGCTGGGTATGATTTTGAGCAGCACCTGAGGTTTTTCACTGTATTCTGTAAGGCACTCAGACGGGGGTACTCTGAGTTGTTTTACAGTTATTTGGTAGTAGGCAAAGCTCAGAAATGCATTACTGTAAAACTCACTTGCCACAGAGTTTCTGACTCAAAAATAAATTTTTAACTCTTTATTTTATTAGTATGCTTAGTGAAGTAACTTGGCTAAAGGAGTGGAGGTAAGTTTGTCAGTGGGGACACTTTGTAGAAAAATCACATCCAAACCCCAGCGTTCAGTAATATAAAGGTAACCTGTGTCTGTGTATCATCCAGGCAGCTATGGTGATATAACTGATTGTAAGACTAAAAAAAAGAGCAATTCAGTGGTTAATGTGCTTTTTTGGATCTTGGTTTCTTGCTGCTGTGAGGCTAACTGTTGACATGTTGCAGTTAATACCGTCCTGGTCTCAAATCAAATGGTCATCTTAAACAAGAGAGTTCATTATCAGCCCTTGAGTCCAAAGGACAAAAAACCAAAATCACATGAAATGAATACAGGGGGAAGTGGAAGTTTTGTAATAATCAGTGGTTTTATTTAAATCTCCCCAGTAGACTGGAAATGGATTTGTGTGTATGCATAAATTACTATACATTTATAGTAATACAGTACGTAAAGTACAACTTTTTTTTTGAAGTTGTTCTTGGCAGTTAAGTAAACTGACAAGTCTTTAAGAACAACTTAATTTATTTTTAGGGATCTCAAATCCCAAACAAACAAATAGTTCAAAATTTCATTTTTATACTTGATGTTTTTATATTTGTGCTATCATCTTACTCTGCTGTGTCTGGGAACATTTTGTTAAGGAGTGGGAAAAGGCAGCCACTAACTAGACAATGACATATCAGAGTGAGGCAGACACATCCAATGGCAAGCACAGGACCCTGCTATGACAGCTGCAGCTCTGCATTGTAGTTCAGGGTCCGAAATTGTACCTCCTTTTCTTCTTGGCACATGGAATTGCCCTCCTTCCTTTTCTGCAGAGCTGCAGAGTTTGATAAGTCTTATGTTCTGCTGAAAGCATAAGAAACCTTTTTACTCAAACAGGCTCAAGAGTTCTGATCTTCAGTCAGATGACGAGAGTCCTGGATATCTTGGAAGATTACTGTATGTGGCGAAATTATGAGTACTGCAGACTGGATGGACAAACTCCTCACAACGAACGACAGGTATTTAAAACTTCACATATTGTATTTAAGTGAAAACACTACTTGTAAAACATTGGGTTCAACTGATGTGTTCTTATCATTTATTTAGGCGTCCATTAATGCTTTCAACGATCCCGACAGCTCAAAATTTGTGTTCATGTTGAGTACGCGGGCAGGAGGTCTTGGAATCAATCTGGCTACTGCTGATGTCGTAATTCTCTATGATTCAGACTGGAATCCACAAGTAGACCTTCAAGCTATGGTAAAAATCCAGATGGGGATTTTGTTCTTGTTGTCTTTCTCATGGAACTTTCCTAGAAATGTGTATTTCCAAGATAAGTGAGTATTTTGCTATTTTAGCACAGGGAGTACTAAGACTGATTTTCACTTCCAGTGCAGCTTCCACTGTGTAAAACCCTTAGTCACATTTTGGCTGTACAATGTTTTATGCAGTAGGAAATGCTGGGGATATGCTACTCTAATTATTCCTGTTAAGCTGTAGATTCTCAAGTATTCTAGCAAAAACAGGTTCGAAAGAATGATGGAACTGGTGTCTATAAACTCAAGTGAGAGGATTCCAGCTACAGGTGTATGTTCAGAATACTGATTCTCACAGTGGTTCATGTTTTGCCAGTCAGAGGCAGTGCATCATATTTTTCTTGAAATATTCAAGGCACAGCTGAAGGATCTTGAAAAATGTAGCCTTTGGTCTGTACAGAGATGATTTCTTCAATACTTTGATTTTACAGAACGTTGCATGAGGTCAGGAGCACCCAGTCTTCTCCCCTGTGTGATTTAACAAAAAACCCCAAACACCTATTTTTTAGGTATGACACCTGGAGACAAACTCATTGTCGATGTTATTGAAAAAAACTTGCAATGTCAATAAGAATGTAATGACTTGGGTCATCATGGATGGCTGTAAAGATTTAACTAACCTGTGCTATTCTGTTTAGTAAATTAGTATGTTGCTGGAAAACAAATCCTGAATTTTTTGTTACTTTTTTTTTGCCCAGGATCGAGCGCACAGAATTGGCCAGACCAAGACTGTTCGAGTGTTCAGGTTTATTACAGACAATACAGTGGAGGAAAGAATAGTGGAACGTGCAGAGATGAAACTCCGGCTGGATTCCATAGTCATTCAGCAAGGCAAGTGTAGGAAGACTGTTTGGATCTGTGATGGGATTCTCTTTTTTTTTTTTTTTTTTCTCATTGCAAAGTATGGTGGAATCAGCTAGGAAGAGTCAGTCAGAATGTCGCTTCTGCCTCAGCTGAGCTCTGAAGAGAGAGTGCAAAGGGCTCATCCATTTGAAAATTTATTTTACTGTAGGAGTAGGTATTTCCTCACTAACTTTTTGATTACCTCTCTGATGATATATGTGTACAAGAGGATATAGTCTGATTTTTCCTTTTTTAAGTGCTCAGCTTCTCCTTTGAATTGGAGAAATGAATGCTTTTTCTTCTAACAGATGGGTTGGCTTGATTAGAATCAGGAACTTGTATTTCTGAAAAGAAAATCAGTTGACGTTTAGTCTGGAAACTGTGAAAATATGCACCATAGCAAAACTTATATCACAGAATCATTAAGGTTGGAAAAGGCCTTCCAAGGTCATCGAGTCCAACCTTTGGCCAGTCACCACTGTGCCAACTAAACCATAGCACCAAGTGCCTCATCCAGTCATTTCTTGAACACTTCCAAGGATGGTGACTCCACCACCGCTTTCAAGTTAAGCCTGTTCCAATGGTTAACCACTCTTTCTGTGAAGAAATTCTCCCTGATTTTTCCCAACCTGAACCTCCCCTGGTGCAGCTTGAGGCTGTTTCCTTTTGTCCTGTTGAAAGACCTAGTATCCAAAACTATGTATGCTGAACACAGTTAATGTATAATATAGCAAATATCTTTGAAACCTGGCTAGATTTTACTTGCTTTTTATTTTGTACCCTTTTTTAAAAATTTCTTTATTTGGAATTTCCTTTACTGAAAGAAAAGGATATAACCTGAATGCAGAAATGTAAGGGGGAGAAAAAACATGTATTGCTCCTTCCATAACAAACTTTTTAGTTAGTTGCTATCCTTGAGTGTTTTTATCTTTAGGAAGATTGGTAGATCAAAACCTGAATAAACTTGGAAAGGATGAAATGCTGCAAATGATTAGACATGGAGCGACACATGTGTTTGCCTCAAAGGACAGTGAGATTACAGATGAAGATATTGATCACATTTTGGAAAGAGGTGCAAAGAAGGTGAGAAAGTTTGAAAAGGGGAAGGCCACCTGTAGATTTAAATGTGATGGGAAGATAGCGTATCCCTGGATGATCACTTGGTTCTAAGCTGGAGAGAAAAGGGGTTTTGCTATGGAGGGTTTTCATGCTGGTCAGTCATGTTTGTTTTCTCTGATGTTGTCAATAAGATGTTTTATGATCAAGTGCCTTCCAGAATGGCTGCTCTTCTTTCTGGCAATGGGATGTTTTAAAATGAAGTACCTTTCAGAGTGGCTCCTTTCTGGGAATGAGGTGTTTAATAATGACGTGCCTTCCAAAATGCCTCCCGTTGTGTCTGGGAATGAGATGTTAAATAATGAAGTACCATCCAAATGGCTACTGTTCTTTTCTGTGTCCCCCGTCCAAGACTGCGGAAATGAACGAAAAACTTTCAAAGATGGGTGAAAGCTCCCTTAGGAATTTTACTATGGATACTGAATCTAGCGTGTATAATTTTGAAGGGGAAGACTACAGAGAAAAACAGAAGGTAATGTTTTAAGTTTCTTTCGGAGGAATGCACTAAATTGCATGTTTTAATCGTACTTGTTTAAGAGGTGTTGGGTAAAATACGGTGTCGTCTGTGATAGTAGATTAAATTAAAACATTTCTAACACAATGAAGTAGATGTAGATATAATTTTATATAAAACTTGTAGCTGGTCTGAATATTTTGCAGGACTTAGTATTCTTTTTTGGGGTGGTGGGTTTTGTTTTTTACAGTTGGCATTTACAGAGTGGATTGAACCGCCTAAAAGAGAAAGAAAAGCCAATTATGCTGTGGATGCTTATTTCAGAGAGGCTCTTCGAGTCAGTGAACCAAAAGCACCCAAGGTGAGTTGAATAATTAAAAAAAGTAAATTGTTGAAATATGCCCGGTAAATGGTTCAAGCTGTAAGCGACACATTGTTCTTTTTTCATAAAAACTGCACTATTCACTTTTGTAAATTGTGGAGACAGTTTAAACATAGAAAAAATCCAAAGGACTTGAGACAAACTTCTGTGAGAAAAAAGTAAAAGCAGGATGAAACTTGAAGAATGTTAGGAGAGTAAGCAGCTCTGAATTTTCCTTACCTCTGAAAGATTTCCTTAATGCTGCTTCAGACACCCTTTGTTCAAGGGGATGCATGTGTGACTTTCCCCAGCCACCTCCTTCTCCCAAAAGACCCCTCCTCCCTTTCTCTCACAGGTGTTTTAGAATTCTTTGTGGTTGTAGTTGTCTCTTGCATGGCCTTTTTTAATTTAAGGCGGTGCATTTTTTGCAACAATAAAAGGTTTTTTGTGTTTTTGCTCATAAACTGAAATCAGTTCTTACAAGCAAGCAGGTTCTGGATGTGAAAGGGAGTCAAATACAAACTTTGTATTTCAGGCACCACGGCCTCCAAAACAACCAAATGTACAGGACTTCCAATTCTTTCCTCCTCGCCTGTTTGAACTGTTGGAAAAAGAGATTCTCTACTACAGGAAAACAATTGGTTACAAGGTAATGGAAGAGTTTCCTTGGTTAGAGGGATAGAGCACCTCTCTTAGCAGTTGAGGTTGGTCAGCCTGGAGAAGAGAAGGCTCCAGGGACACCTGATTGCAGCCTCCTAAAGGAGGCCTACAGGAAAGGGACTTGGTACAAGGGCATGTAGTGACAGGACAAGGGGGGAATGGCTTTGAACTGAAGGAGGGTAGGGTTAGATTGGATCTTGGAAAGAAATTGTTCACTGTGACAGTGGTTGAGACACTGGCACAGGTTGCCCAGAGAAGCTGTGGATGCCCCATCCTTGGAAGTGTTCAAGGCCAGGTTGGATGGAGCTTTGAGCAACCTAGTCTAAGTGGAAGGTCTCCCTGCCCATGGCAGGGGGTTGGAGTGAGATGACCTTTAGGGTCCAGTCCCTTCCAACACAGACCATTTTATGTGATTCTCTGAATTCACACCTAAGAGTTTACTGCAACAATAGAATATGTACCTGTTCTGCCTTCCACAACAATTTAAATGAAATAAAATAGTGTTGAGCTGAAGAAATTATTAGCTTTTATTAACAGAAAAGTGACAATTGTCAATTATCTGTGAAAAATCAAACAAATTTTACAAGATGCAAAACCTTTCAGGTACCTCGTAATCCCGATCTCCCAAATTCAGCCCAAGCACAAAAGGAAGAGCAGCTTAAGATTGATGAGGCTGAACCTCTTAACGATGAAGAACTTGAAGAAAAAGAGAAGCTTCTAACCCAGGTATCGTTGGGTCTTCAATGAGACCAAAATCAGCTGAAGCTTTTTCTGTGTTTTACAATGTTATGGCAACGTTTCTTGGTCACTGATTCACACATGCTGCAGTTAACACAACTGCAGATTTTGTCTCTGACGGAGAAGAGTTTTGGCATTAGGTTTGTTGTGGGCCTGGATACCTTTGAAGGTGCACCAAATTAGTGTACTTGTACTCCTGAATCAGAGGCTGGCTTCCCAAACTGGCATTGGCTGTAGACTGTGACATATTTCCTTGGCTGTGGGTTCTTGCAGACTCACTGCAGAGCTGGATGTGCTGTGTTCCACATTATTTAATGCAAATCTTCTGCCATAGTTTCATTTCTATGTAGAAGTGAATCCCAGAGAATGAATGAATGCAGTTTTCCTAAACTACATCTGGTAGTGGGTAGTGCCCCTCGCTAAAAGAGGGTATGAGCTGAATAGGGGTATAATTAGGAAGCATGTACATTAAAGTAATTTAAAACAGGTTAATGCCTGATATGCCTTATTTGGGTGTTGTATTTTCACGTTGTATTTTGGCAGGGGATCAGAGTTACAGGACAAGATCTCTTGCTTGAGTAGTAATGTTGCTGGAACAGCTCACTCTTGCCAGCAGACTCACAGAACCAGCAGACTCAGAGAGGTCAGGAATCAGTACAGTGCAGTAAGCTGGGGCTAAATCACAACAAGGCTGACAGAACTTATTTCTTCCAATGATTTGTCAAAGTTATTGGTAATATGAAATAAGCCTATTTTAGCAGCTGATAACTTCAGCATTGCTACTTCTGTCCCTACTTAGTATCATCACAAGACAGCTTTGGACCTTCTGAGGGAGAGTGACCAGGTAGAATGGCTGATGGTGTCTGTGAGGCAACTTGGTGGGCCTTTTTGATAAAACCGCTGCAGTCACCACTTGCTTCACTTGAGCAATTTTTCCTCCAAGAACGTGATCCCCTGTCCCCTTGCAGAGATTATTAGGAGGAGGGATTAATTTATGAGCTGAAAACTTACCTGAAACCTATGGGTAACTAGAGAACCAGTATTAATCATTATGCAACATTTAAATAGACTACAGAGACTGGAGTATAAAAACAGTTTTCCTACTAAATTAAACTGCAGAGAAAGAACAGGTTTAACAGTGTTGGAATGATGGAGGTGTTACCGTTGGTTTAAAGAAACCTTATTGAAGCGAATTTGGAGACGGACAAATCCTGAACCTCTGTGCAATGTTTCCTTGATTGCTATACAGGGCTTCACTAACTGGAATAAGAGAGATTTCAACCAGTTCATCAAAGCCAATGAGAAGTGGGGCCGTGATGACATTGAAAATATAGCACGAGAAGTAGAAGGAAAAACCCCAGAGGAAGTCATTGAATATTCAGGTAACTCAGTTCTGTAGTCAGCTCTTTGATTCCATATCTAACACTGCTTGCCTCCTTTGAACAGCTTGTGAACGTGTTAACATCTTACTTCTGGGAATTACTTACATGGCTCTTTAGGATTTTCAGGGTAGAATTGTACTGATGGATTTCAGATCTGCCCATCTGGATTTTACCATCTCTAGCCCCTGCATAATTAAGGCCGTACTAAACTGCACATGTAAACTATTGCTGATCCACTTCACTATATCCTAAATCTAACTGCGTAGTGCTGTCTTCAGTTCTTGAGAGTTTTTGCAAAAGGAAATGCTGAGTAGCAGTGCTTAGCTGGAGAGATTACACTTTGCCACCTGTTCCCTAACTAGTAGTTAACCTTTATCCCCTCCTCAGGAGTGGGACACAGTAAACACATTATGAATGAACATACAATGACCATTGGGTTCTGTAACCTGAGGCCTTGTTTATTTAAACACCTAATTGTCTTTTAGGCACTTGCTTGTCTTTGGCCATTCAGTTGCCCTCCCTCTTCCCTCTGTACAACTGTGTTGCTGTTGTATCAGTTTCTATTTGAAGCAGCTTTTTTTCTCTTGATAAGGAGACTGTCTCACAAAAACCTTTCTGGCCAAATCACACCTCTTTTAAACTGAGGACTCCTATATCTAACCCTTGAAAAGCAGCATTTGAAATACTGCAATACATGATAGGAGGAAGCAGAGGTTTCTTATTGGGGAAGGGCCACTGTTGCTATACAACAGTGAGCTCTGGTAAAAGGAAGTAACAGCTAACATATTTTTTTAAGGTGAAATCTCTTAACTTTTAATATGCATGATAAGAAACTAGTGAATTGTTCTTTTCTTAGCTGTGTTCTGGGAAAGATGCAACGAACTCCAAGACATAGAAAAGATCATGGCTCAGATTGAAAGAGGAGAAGCCAGAATTCAGAGACGGATCAGCATAAAAAAGGCACTCGACACAAAGGTGAGTTGGCTTGTTTCTTGCTTGTTTTATTTGCTGGTGCCAGTGAGGAGAAAAACAGGACTCTGTCTGAACCACTGCTACTGATGCATGAAGACAACATGCTGGGCATGACATTTGCCTCTTGTGCATAATCCTCAGCATTTGTTTCCTGTAGCTTTTCCATCCCACAGCAGTGTTGTCCTGGCAGACAGATGTGATGACAGCTTTAGATAGGACCTAACCTGTTGTTTGTAACAGTAATCTGTATCACAGGACACAGTTCATAGTGCTGGATAACAAGCTCCTGGTAACTACATGCTTTTGGAAGTAGGAGGATTTCTTTTGGACCCATGTAACTGAGAATGCAAGATATATATGTATATATACACAGATGTTTAGAGCAGTTAGAAGAGAAGACTTACCAAGCACAGGATGCTTCCATTCTGGTCAGTGTTTCACCAGCCAGGGTTTGGTAGTGAACAGATTTGTAGTAAATTAAGACAGTTTATCAGAGTTTTCTCTCCAGGTTTGAATTAATTCTCTTCTAGGGAAGAACAAGTGTCAGATTCAGTTAGCCCTGATGCAGCTGAACCGTGTGCTGGTCTCATGTGCCTTTTCAGTCTGAGTTCTTGAGGATTTGTGTTAGAAAGGATCATTGCCATTTCAATACTGACAGATCTTGACTGTTTTCAAATGTAGTGATAGGTCTGGAGTCTGCCATTAATTGGAAGATCACAAGGCTGTCTGTTGTCTAAACCAGAATTTGCCAGTTTAGCTAGCTTTGATAAATGCACTGTCCTGAACCTAGAGTCCTTTACTTGTGGTGACTTAGCACCAGAGATCATAAAAGATCCAGTTTTCTGTCTTCATGTCATGTATTGCTTTCATACAAAAGACTTCCATGCTAATTTTGACCTTTTTCTTAGCTTTATATGGTCTTATTTGTTTTGTTCAGATTGGGAGATATAAAGCCCCTTTCCACCAACTAAGAATATCATATGGTACTAATAAAGGGAAGAATTACACTGAAGAGGAAGATCGCTTTCTGATCTGTATGCTTCACAAACTAGGATTTGATAAGGAAAATGTCTATGATGAATTAAGACAATGTATCCGAAACTCGCCGCAATTCAGATTTGACTGGTTTCTCAAGTCCAGAACTGCAATGGTATATATATATTAATCTTTTTTGTTCATGAATGCCTATGACAAAATGGTTGTACCCCAGGCTAATTAAATAGCTTCTGAAATACTGAGGTATGTGCATGCCAACAAGACGTTACCTTTCTCGAACTTTGCAACAATTGTCACGGGTGGCAAAGGCAGATAAACTAAAAAGTCATACGGGAGGAGAAATTCAGACTTCTAAGGTGCTGTTTTCCAAAATCAACATGAATTTGAGTTAAATACAAAAGTGTCTTAAAAAGCAAACATCTGTGATCAAATCCACTCCTGAAGCCAGACAGTAAGTATCCAAAAACACTTAATTCCTTTGTTATTCCGACGAGATACAGCAAAACACTTACCTCCTCGCCGGCATTTCTAATATTCTAATACAATTTTTACATTGAGTGGCTGCCTGAGATACTGATTGTATATGTTGTGTAATGCAGGAGCTGCAAAGGAGATGCAATACTTTAATCACTCTCATTGAAAGAGAAAACATGGAACTGGAAGAAAAGGAAAAGGCAGAAAAGAAGAAACGTGGACCAAAACCATCTTCGGTAAGATTTAAAAGGCACTTCTGTGGAAAAGCTCACTTGAAGACAGAGTGCTTTTCCAATTGTCTAGGACAAGTGATACCTAAAGTTATTTGAAAGCAACAACAGATACTTAGAGGGCAGAGTTAAAAGCTGCTGGAAGTTGAAGTTCATGCTGGTGTTCAGCTGGTACAGTTGAGGATGTCAAATAAGGGGAAAGTAAGTTTAGGTTCTAAATTGTAGCTTACATGCTTTGGAGGAGATAAACTGGTTATGTTTTGGATCACTGTGTTGGTGCACAGTGTAGGTTTACTCTGGTAAATACATCAGAGATGTATCTGGCCTTTTGTTTTATATAATTATTAAATCATCTACAGATCTGTTTACAAATGGGCTTCTAGAGACACTTCTGGGAAAACAGCACATATGCTTGACAACCCTCTTCTGACTAAATTCATAGTATTGCTAAATATGCATGACTATTTTGCAAAGGAAACACCAGCTTTACCCATTTTCTTACATGGATTTGCTGTTCAGTTTATTGTTGCCTAGAGCTGTTGTATCAACAACTTAGAAGCACAAATTACTTGGCAGATGTGCAAAAATGAGTAAAGTTAGTAATGGTGGATTATTAAGTTTCTTAGACTTGTTCACAGAACATTTAAATGGATATTTAGAAAAATACCTTTTCAAAAATGGGAAGCTTTAAAACATCCTTATTTGCTTCTATACACTCTTTACCTCTATGAAATCATACTCCTAAAGAATTGAGGGAATATAAACAACAGCAAAGATATGCATATTTACCATATTATACATTTGCAGTTTATCACATTTTAAAGCTGACAGGGTCTAAATCATCTCCATCTGCTTTGTTTTGGAACACATTGCTTGCTTACAACCTTTTTGCATCACAATAACTTATTAAAAAACCATACCTTGCAGGCACAGAAGCGCAAAATGGACGGTACTCCTGATGGTCGTGGAAGAAAAAAGAAGCTAAAGCTGTGAATGCAGAATTTTTTTAATCTCTAAATTTAAGAAGTAGTTCTTTAATTTACGGGTCTTCATAAGATGTACTGTATAATGCTTAACTATTTTAAAGAACATTGGGTTCATCTGTTTATTGAACTAGAACATAGTACTTCTTAATTGTAGTTTCACTTTTCTAAATGCAACAGCTGTGCTGAATTTTTTTTACCATTAACACTTGAAGTAATAAATTGTCTTCATTTATTAATAAGGTTTCATGTGACCTTTTTTTTTTTTTATGTTTCCACTTGAATACCTATTTATTTAGTCACTCCTCCAGTTTGTTTCCTCTTAGAGTGCTGTGAACACTTTGTACATCATGATCAGCAGAACTACTTTGTGGTGGTTTCTTCTTACAAACCACCACCAGTCAATCTCCATCTGTGCTCGCAGTCTTTGCTCAGTTTTGGCCTGCTTAAAAACACATATCTAAAGGCAGCAGTGTTTTCGTGTAAACAGAGGAAAATAATGTAAACAGAGGAAAATAATGAAAAATCAGCTTTGCTGACAATTCCCAGATGTAGATTTCCTCTGCAGCAGTTTGGTTCTTACTGGTATAGGACCTGAGTTTGCATTTGCCACTGACTCGTTTGCAGCCTCCAGCTGAGAACCTGCTGAGTAACCACACTTTGTTCTTGAAAAAGTCACCGTGTCAGGTGCAGCAGGGTTGACAGCCAGTCCACAGCACTTCATAAGTAAGCTGAATTTTCCTGGTAGCCCTAGAAGAAATCAGTTTAACTTGCTTACATTTTGGCATACCCTAAACAAAAATGCTGCAGCTTTAAAAGCATCCCTTTTCACAAAAAAAACAAACCAAGCCATGATCATTTAAGCTAGTGGGAATAAAAACCTGTAGAGGAAGCAGAAGGGGAAGATTAATTAAATAGTTAAGCATCACTTCATTTGTGCTAACAATTCTCAAGTGCCCACATGCAGAAAGTGAAAGGAACTAAACCTGCCTATTTAGAGAAAATCCATTTTCTTTTTGAAAAAAGTAAGAAACTAAGCAAAGTACTTTGCTCTGGACAATTGAGGTGTTTCCTCAGTGTCACCTGGCAAAAAAGCTGCCTTTTTCTAAGTGTTTGCCTGTATTTTGATGCTATAATCAAGCAAACAAGTAGGTGATTATTGTACAGTAGGGGAAAGAGGGCGTTACCATTGTTCTGAAGTGCTGGAGTCTGTTTAAGGATGTTTGAAAGCACTTCAAGCACTGACATTTTTCTAGTGTGGCTTTACAATGCAGTCTAATTCTCACTGGTGACATGCCATGCTCTCCTTGCAGGTACCTGCAATTACAATTACAGCCTTACCTGTGTGTCTTCTGTCCGTATGGCTGAGGTCTTCATTATAAATTTGAGACAAAACTGTTGGTATTGCCTCTTTAAAAGAACATTAGCATCTACTACTTACCTTCCGTTTAATACTACTACCTTCCTTTTTCCCCAGCAAAAATTACTTAAAAGGCAACACCAACAACTGCCCCACCAAGCCCAGTTACAATATTGTACATGTGATCAAAACCAACATCCTTCCAAGCACCAACCTTCCACAGTGGATATAAGGCATGTTTAC
The DNA here is from genome assembly GCF_022539395.1 of Myiozetetes cayanensis. Lineage (NCBI taxonomy): Eukaryota > Metazoa > Chordata > Aves > Passeriformes > Tyrannidae > Myiozetetes > Myiozetetes cayanensis. The sequence continues at coordinate 28,645 of NW_026087654.1, read as the reverse complement.
ATCTGCACATTTAAAACATTAAAAAAAAGGGGTTTAAAAAAGAAATAAAGCATCAACTCCACAGAGTACTAGTTTGAATTCTATGAATAAGTCACTCTCAAATGAACCTGGTACACCAACCCTGTCACCAACCAGTCTGTCCGCAGGTTGGTCACGGCGGTCAAGTGCAATGTGCTGGATACTCCTGCCCCTGTTGTTACCTGCTCCAGTGTCTTGTGTGAGGATTGGGGCATCTGCGTTGGCTCATCTCCTGTGTTTCCCAGCTGTGGGGCAACCTCCTCCCTTGGCAGAGGTCAGGGCGTGGTGGTAGTCGAGATTTCTCTTGCCACTGTGTGCATTTCCCTTTGATCAGACCATGTAGTGTGAGTGTACCATTCTCAGCCAGCATACATACTAAAAATGCATATTATATTTTCATTTTCATACTCTAGGCTGTGATTGAAAAGCTGGCAATTACAGTGTCAGAAAACAAAGCATAACTCAACCATGATCGAGTGTGCTTTAAAAACTATCTGCACTTCTGCAAATAGTTCTCTGATACTTGTTAGGAGGAAAAAAAATCTCACCTCTAAGCACCAAAGATTATTTTTTGTCACGAAAAATATTACTTAAAATCACTAAGGGTTAAACAGCGACAATAAATCAGTTTCCCAACTGTCATTTTCACTCAGCACATACGTAAATCATCAAAGAACACACACATACACGAATCAGAGAATGGTTTGGGTTGGAAGAGGCTTTAAAGAATATGTACCACCAATGCCCCCACCCTGGTCACGGTTGCCGCTCAATAGATTAGGTTGCCTTGAACACTTCCAGCAAAGGGGCTTTAAAATAAAGAATTCCTTCCTAATATCTAATCCAAACCTGCCCTCTTTCAGTTCAAAACCATTGCCCCTTGTCCTGACACACACTGCTCGTATAAAAAGTCCCCCTCCCTCCTTTTTATAAGCCCCGTTAAGGTACGGGAAGGTTGCAATGACGTCTCCCTGCTCCAGGCTGCACAGCCCCAGCTCCCCCAGCTTGTCTGCAGGGGAGAGGCACTCCGGTCCTCTGAACATCTTCGCGGCCTCCTCTGGACTTGCTGCCCATGTCCTTCTTGTGCTGCGGATCCCAGATCTGGACACAGTGCTCCAGCTGGGGTCTCACCAGAGCTGAACACGGGACCAGAACCGCCTCACTCGACCTGCTCACCGCACCTCTTTTGATGCAGCCCAGGCTGCGGCTGAGGGTTTCTGCCCGAGCACGGAACGGGAAAAACCCGGACTGGATTTTTCCTAGAGTATGGAATGGGGGAAAACCCGGATTGGATTTTTCCAGGAGTACGGAATAGGGGAAAACCCGGACTCCATTTCAAATAAATAAAAAAAAAAAAAAAAGAAAGTTTGAACTTGATGATCTCAGAGGTCCTTTCCAACCTGGCTGACTCTATGATTCTATGAATATTAGACCACAGAATATCTTAAATGCAATAGCAACACACAAAAGAAAAAGCACTAAACTGTTAGTAACTGCAGCATTAGCCTGACCCTATCCAGTACAATGCCTAGATTTCCTATGAAACAAACCTGAGAGCAAACTTTTGATGAAAAGGGTGAGCAAAGGGATTCAACTATGAGGCCCAGCTGGCCCTCTGAATGATGTAAGGCAAGAGACAACTCTAGTGTCGCACGAGATTCACTGTCCTATAGGCTAGGGAAGCAGCATCCCAGATTGCCAGGTACAGCCTGTTACCAACATGAGTAGTGATGATGCACTGCAGCTCCTGATATTCCCAGGCTGAACACCAGCAGAGTTAAGAGACACAAGGAAAATAGCACCCCAGTTTTCCCAAGTTTTTAAGGATGAAGGGAAAGTACACTGAACAGATGCTGTCAGGAAACGGGTTGTGAAGATACCTCTTGTTTATGGTACACTGAAGGTTTAAATATAAAATGTTGTCTTTTTTTCCCCCTGTGGCTCACAGAGTTTAACGTGTTTTAGGATGTTGTCAGAACTGTAAGATTCACTCTTTGGTTAGCTTACACCTGGACGTGCAAGGAGGGAATGGAAGCAAGGGCTGCAGAGACCCTAAAAGGATGGGAAAGGAGCTGCCCTGACAAAAACACAGTTCATGGACCATGAGGAATTTGGTGGCCTTACAACATGGTACCACCTTTACTGAGAACTGCTACGTGAGGGAAGATAAGGGGCAAGTCCTCAATATCCCTGCCCACTGCTATTGTTGAAATTGCTTTCTTGAGCTCTGAAACTGTAAAGGTAAGATACAGGAAACAGTTGGATAATGAATTTTTATGAAGTGGATTTTCAAGAGTACCTTTCTGCAAAAATTGCTGCTGGTGACTTAAAGTTCTCAAAACAACCACTCCAGAAGCATGTTTTGTGTTTTCTGGTCTAGCAATAGCTATCACAACTATAAACACAGACTCCATAAGTCACCTAGATACGAGACGTGGCATGTCCAAATCTGCAACATATTGCTGTCTGAATGTAATGAGAAATAAATTCTATATTTCTAATGGGTCTGCGTGTCATTTATACTGTTCTCTAAATGTACATAATTAAAACAGTTATACTTCCTGAGAACTTTACATTGGAGTCATGGAAACTTCAGTCGCTGACATAAAGGACTAGTTGTAGTTGAGCTCTTACCTGACTTCTAACTTGACCTTTTTTTCCTATTTTCCCTCTCCTTGGACTCTAAGGAGCATATGGCATGGTGTTTATCCAGATGAAGCCATACCATGGAGACTCAACTACTGAATCTATAATTAACTGGAAAACTATTAGCTTGTAAATTTTTAAGAGTTCATTTGTAAGTAGTTTTTACCTGTGGCAAAGAGAATTTAAATGTAATGCTGGAAAAAAGTATTACTGTTCTACAAGTCAGAATTTAAAAATGTTAAAAATAGTTTCCAAAGAAAGGGCTTCCTGATCTGATTTTCATTATCTCTCAGTCCATACACCTGCACAAGGACAAATATATTTATTCATTTAATATTGTATTTACATGCAGCATATCTTTGTCTTGGAAATCTGGTTGTGAAGCCTGTTGGAGGTATGTGGAGAGAAGGTATGGGAGAAAACACTGGGGAAGACGTTTTCAGAGAAGTGTTTTCAGGTTTAGAATGGCAGGCCTTTAAAAAGGGAATTGTTTATATTAAAAGGGTTCCAGTGGTACGACAAGTAAGACACAGCAAACCTAGCTCAACTGGGAACTGAGTTACGTTATTACTATTAAGATGAATTGGTCCTGCAAGCTTTGGGCTAATGAAGGTGTTTGTCATAATTTATGGATACTCATCTAAATCATCAATAAAGATGTTAAACAGGACTGGGCCCAGCACTGATCCCTGGGGACACCACTGGTGACCGGCTGCCAGCTGGAGGCAGCCCCGTTCACCAGCACTCTCTGTGCCTGGCCCTCCAGCCAGTTCCTAACCCAGCACAGAGTGTCCCAGTCCAAGCCGTGGGTTGCCAGCTTTTCCAGGCGTATATTATGGGACACAGTGTCAAAGGCTGTACTGAAGTCCAGACAGACCACATCCACAGCCTTCCCCTCATCTACCAGATGGGTCACCTGATCATAAAAGCAGATCAGGTTGGTCAGACAGGACCTGCCCCTCCTAAACCCGTGCTGGCTGGGTCTGATCCCTCGTCCATCCTGTAGGTGCCGTGTGATTGCACTCAGGATGATCTGCTGCATAACCTTGCCAGGCACTGAGGTCAGGCCTGGATTTTCCCAAGTCCTCCTTCCGGTTCTTTTTGTGGATTGGTTTGACATTCAACAACTTCCAATCATCTGAGACCTCCCCAGAGAGCCAGGACTGTTGGTAAATGATGGAGAGCGGCTTGGCGAGCTCTTTGGCCAGCTCCCTCATCACTCTTGGGTGGATCCCATGTGGTCCAATAGACTTGTGAGGATCCAAGTGGCTCAGCAGGTCACTAACTGTTTCCTCCTTGATTACAGGGGGCTATTCAGCTTCTTATCCCTGTCTACAAGCTCCAGAAGCCAGCTGTTCTCAGGACAACCTGTCTTACTGTCGAAAACTGAGGTAAAGAAAGTGTTAAATACCTCAGCCTTGTCCTCATCTTTGATAACTATGCTCACACACATGTCCAATAAAGAACGGAGGTTTTCCTTCCCCCTCCTTTTGCTGTTATGTATCTATAGAAAGATTTTTTGTTATCCTTAACACAAGTGGCAAGATTGAGTTCAAGTCATGCCTTCGTCTCTCTAATTTTCTTTCTACATGACCTAATTACATTCCTAAACTCTTCCTGAGTAGCCAGCCCCCTTTTTTCCATAATCAGTAGGCTTTTTTCCTCTAATTTCCTTCAAAATCTCCCTGTTCAGTCAGATTGGTCATCTTCACCACTGACTTACCTTTCAGCAGACTAGGACAGCTTGCTCCTGTGCATTCAAGGTTTCCTTCTTGAATCACGTCCATCCCTCCTGGACCCCTCTGTTTTCAGAATACCCTCTGAACCAGTCTTTCAAATAGGCTGAAATTTGCCCTCCAGAAGTCCAGCATAGAGGTTTTACTGATGGCCCTCCTTGCATCCCTGAGTATTGAAAACTCCATTATTTCACGGTCTCTGTGGCCCAGATGGCCTCCAACCACCACATCACCCACCAGCCTCTCTCTGTTTGTGAACAGAAGGTCTAGTGGGTCCCCACCCCTGGTAGGCTCATTTACCAGTTGGAGCAGGAAATCATCCTCTATACACTCTAGGAATCTCCTAGACTGCCTCTTCTCTGCTGTGTGGAGTTCCCAGCAGACATCCAGCAGGTTAAAGTCACCCATGAGAACAGAGGCTGGAGATTTTGAGACATCCACCAGCTGCCTGTAGAATAATTCATCACCCTCATCATGCTGGTTGGGTGGTCTGTAACAGACTCCCACCAGGATATCAGCCTTGTTGGCCTTCCCCCTGATTCTGATCCACAGGCACTCAAACTTATCATTACTGACTTCAAGTTCTACAGAGTCAAGAGACTCTCTAACATATAGAGCCATCCCTCCACCTCTTCTGCCTTGCCTGTCCTTTCTGAAGAGCTTGTAGCCATCCATGACAGCACTCCAGTCATGGAGTCATCCCACCACATTTCCGTGATGGTGACTATGTTGTAGCTTTCCTGCTGCACAGTGGCTTCCAGCTCTCCTGTTTGTTACCCATACTCCATGCACTGGTGTACATGCACTTCAGCTGAGTTGCTGATTTCATCCTTACTTTGGGCTTTCCACCCTTAGGCTCATCTCTGGAGAGCCTGGTTTCAACCCCTTCCCACTTCAAACCTAGTTTAAAGCCCTCCTGATCAGCCCTGCCAACTTACGGGCTAGAGTCCTTTTGCCCTTTCTAGATAGATGAAGCCCGTCTGATTCGAGGAAACTAGGTACCATGGAATTTGCCCCATGGTCAAAAAAACCAAAATTCGACTGGTGGCACCAATCCTTTAGCCACCTATTGATAAGAAGGGCTTTCCTACTCCTCTCCTCATTCATCCCTGCTACTGCAGGAACTGAGGCAAACCCCACATGTGCTCCTGTCCAATTAACTAATCTACCCAGCACCTTGAAGTCCTTTTTAATTACCCTGGTACTTTTCCCATTAATGTCATCCCTGCCACTCTAGACCAGCAGCATTGGATAATAATCTGAAGGTCGAATTAGCTCAGGGAGTCTCCTCCTGCTCGCATCGTACGCAGGAGTCTCCTGCACTCTCCTCCGGTACTGATGCCAAGCTCAGACACTGCGCAGCCAGAGACCTGGACAGCTGTGTCCTTCCTGGAGGGGTTCCGTCCGTGTTAGCACACTCCTTCTGGTAAGGGCAGCAATGGCTTTAACTTTTTTGGAAACCATTGATGGCTTTAGTTGAGTTGTGGGGGAGGAAAAAAATATTTTAAAAAAAAAACACTCACCGGAGAGAGCTGGGAGGTGGCTGTGCCCTTCCTGCACTAACTGCCTCACTGACTGCTGCACCACATCCCTCTTTGCCCACTCCCAGCAGCCCTTTAAATCCCTTGTAGCTGAGCTGGGCTCTGCCCCTTAGTCAGCTGATTTGCCTCCCAGGGGAACGTCAGCAGCTTCAAATAAGAAACATCTGTTTCTTCCAGCCTTCTCCAATTCTGGGGCTAATGTCCCATCTTATTCTCACAAATCATAGTACTTCCATTGCTCTATCCCAACTAATCCTTTCCCTGTGAAGCGCACACGCATTTCCACACTTTCCAAGCACTGGCAACTGTTCCCAAGTAGGCAGCTTCTCCTGCCTTGCAACAATTCACTGTTATTTGAACCTGACTACATACATGGTGAGGTCAAAACATACGGAGTTGGCAATTTAGAACAACCCTCATGAGAAAACTGAAAACAGTCTCCAGGGGATGATCGATGTTCTCTAGATCGTGAAAATGGCAAAACAGGAATTTGGACTGCTAAGTCTCTCTGTGTTAAATGAGCACCCCAACCACTGGGTTCACAAAAATCAAGAGATGATCACAATCTTCCCTTCTTCTTTTATTCCTTCACAAATGTTTTAAAGTTGCTCATTTCATCTGCATGTGAAATAAGTATTGCTTCTGAAATTGCAAATATTTTTGTGAGATAGAAATAGAATTTTCCATGCAGTTCCAGAGAAATAAATCTGAAACAGAAGTCTATCCTTTAGTACTGCTAATATTTCTTATTTGAAATAAAACATTTTGCTTTTCTGTCTCCTGAATCCCTCTAAGTTACAAATACATTTTAATTTCTCTATGCCACGACACTGTTCCTTTCTATGCTTTAAGAGAGTTGCAAAGAATTTAACTGCTTTCTTCTTGTAATCACAAAACAAATATTCTTACAACATTTTCATGCAAGATCACAACATTAAGAGGATATTAGTAGCTTGGCAAATATATTAATCTGGCAAAAGCACTGCTTGCAATCCTAGATTCGCAACTCCTTTCTTCTGACTTTTTTATCATGACCTAGCAACTATGACTACATTAAGTCCAAAGGCCAAGAAGCCTATGGAAAAGTAATAGTGATTAGCTACTTGTTCTTCTGCAGCAGAAGAAAGAACTTCTGTAAATTAAAATTAAAAGTATTTTAAAACATTTTTCATTTTAAAGGGAGAGAACATAATTTTAGCACTTGTGCTTTCAACAACTCCTTTCCCCTCTTTTTAAAAATCAAATGAAAGTGTAACTGTGATCATGCAGCATTTCTGGAGCAAACAATATAAAAACCCCACACTGTTTAAATACAAGAAATAAAAAATACAGCAAAAAAGGTCAAGTGTCTCATTTCTCATTTCACCAGCAAAGTGGTGGTCTTTCCTAAGAGCACCTAAGTACTGAAAACAAAGCAAGAAAACAGAAAAGCGACATTATTTGAAAGTCTCTTTTTTACCTCCCTATTGTCCTCATACCCTAAGATGCCCTGGTACAAAATCTGCTTGGATGAAATACAGATTTTTAAGTGCATTCAGTGCTGTATATAAATTATACTAATCACCTTGTTAGAAAAGGGAGCATATGAATTCTTGGTTTGAGTATTCTCTCTGAAGAAAGCAAAGAGCTAACTTTCCAAGGCAGCCTTAAATATCTTTCATTCTAAGAGAGCAAATTGCTTTGGGTTTAGGCAAAACCCTTTACTGCCATGACAGGTGGCCTACCTTCTTTAATTTATGTAAAAGCTGAGGTAAGCCAGGACCCCTGTTTCACTGAGAAACACAGACGGAATAGTGAGTGGTTTACTTAGCATTTTATTACCGGTATTCCACATTACTTGAAGAACAGTAACAGACTTGGTAGGATGTAACTTGCAAATTGTTTTTGTCAGACAGATACTCAGGAAAGCAATGCTGGAGTTTGGGTTATGAATGAGTACAATTTAAAGCAGATAAATGAACGTGAAAAGGAGCCTCTTGGCCATGAGGGACTAATGAGACAAAAATCTGTAAGTAAGCCAAATACCCATAAAGCATTCAGGCATAAGTTGGTATGCCTGAATAAACCACAATATTTGGTATTTTCTACTACTTTCCATGCTATGTGCAATTATTTGCATCTCATCATGTTTTTCATAGAAGTAATGTACTAGCCAGTGTGGGGGGGGAAAAAAATCTCCTTTTAAACATTATCTTCATTAAATGCAACACTACCAAGATTCCACTATAGTTCATACTATTATTTCTTTGCTTTCTACATCAATCTTTCAGAAAACTTAAATTTCACTCCCCTGCTTTTCCTATATATCCACTATTTAGTCACTATATATTTAATATAACTTGGGAAGTATTTTGGGATGATTTTAATTAAAGAATATTATGTCAATGCAGGAAATTATCTCTCTGGCTCAATTCACATCTCCTAACTAAGGGGTCTAGGTGATAATCACAGCCAAATAAATCATATTCTCTAGCACAGCATCCTTTGGAGAGGAAGGCATTAATAATTCGGAGCAAGTACAAGATATTTTTAGCAGTATTTTGCCATAGGCAGGGTTTAAGGATACTGGTAGTATTTGCTGATAGCTGGGAAAAATCAGGTAACTTTCCAGGCCTACAAGTGATTTTATACAAATATGCCTAAAGCTGTCTAATTTCTCTTCTCCCCTACCCCCAGTGAATTAACTGGAGATATCACCTCTACCTATAAGCTTTGTCCTGACAGGTATCTTTGGCATTCTGCCTCCTGGGCTATTCTCCTAGTCAGGGCTTATTCATGCCTTTCCAGGGCTTGATCATTCATGCCCAAGGCTAGTGCCACACTGTTTTTCCAAACTGGTAAACTTGGATGCATTTTCTTCTGGATTAAAGTTAGTGACACAAGGCAGATGTCCATGAATTTGTGAGCAGGGCTGAACAGGAGCACAGGCTTCTGTGCCTGTCACATCCTTCCTCTTGGTTCTCCAGAGGGAGAACCTCTCCTTCAGGCCCTGTAGATTGGTTGCCCGTGACACATCTCTGTTTAGATTTTGTTCTCTGACTTACTACAACACATAAATTTGGAAAGGCTACCTGGAAAAGATGGTAAGGCTAATAATGACCTCCCAAGACCAGCAGTTTAGCAATTCCACTATTATAATAATTCTGGGCAACATCATGTTTTGGAGCAGCATTTTCCCCTCAGTTATTGTCCCATGAAACGCCAGTAGTGTTGCAACACCTGAACTAATGGTCTAAAACAAATTCACTGGTTCAAGACGTCTGCCACGCTGAAAAAGAGGGAGAATGGGGTTTTGGCTGAGCTGACCTCTCCAACCATTTGAGACATGCTCAGCCAATTAGGGACATGGGGTAAGTCCCATAAGTCATACACCACTGCACACATCTAACAGGCACATCTCCACAGGGTAATACTTCACTGACATCAGAGCAAAATGTGATCTCTTCATGAGAAACCTGTGCATTAAAATACAGGACTGGCAATGGCCCCTTTGCTAATACTAGTAAAATCTGAGTCAGCCAATTCTAAGTATTTCCTTCAATCCAAATATTTCAGGCCGCTTGCCTGAAGAGATAAAGTTTTCTCAGTAATGATATCCATAATTTTCTTTTTCTTCCATTTCTGTCCAAGTAACGGTTCACACTGAGAACAACCCTTGCGTCAGCCCTTGTAAAAGAAGAGGGATCAAGAAAGAGGATTCCAGAGAAGGTTAACAGCCTGAAAGATCAAATTGTAAGGAGTTAATTGAATGTGCCGTTGATGCAATAACGGAATAAAAATAGGATTCGGTTCTTCTGATATTTGACCATTTACAGAGAATGGGTTTGCCGTTGTTGTTTATTGCCAAACTACTGCAACTTCCAGAAAAGTAGCTATAGAATCTCTATGTCTCCCTTTCAGTAAACAGCTTTGTTTAGTAACCTTTGTTAGTGTGTTCTCAGAAGTTGCAATAAGGGAGTGTTGTTTATTGTCCATTCAAAATACATATTGCTGTGCCAAGAAATATAAATTGACCTAGTGGTGCTGAACACAGTAAAATGTATTTGTTCTTTTGGCTTGGTTTTAACATGTTTCCTGCAGCCATTCTGCCACCTGCCCACAGCTGAACAGAACTGTAGAGAATACCATGAACATTTGCAAAAGCTAATTATGTTATACTTACCCAAAAATATAGACTGAAGGGATCAACCAGTCATGATGTTTCTTCACCTATATCTTATCAGGAACACATTCCTAGAAGTTTTAGGCAATTGATAGAAAAAAATGCAACTGGGAGAAGTTGCTGCAATGATTTATGGGGTAGAACTTCACTTGAGTCATTCATGCCAAAAAAAACCTCTCACAGCCACAAACTTTGACAGCTGTCAGATTCTTCAGCTTGAGAATGTTCTGTTTGCCAGCTGACCTCTTCTAAATGTCTTTATTGATTATTTCACAACGTGAAAAAACACCTTTCCATTCTACTGCCTCTCACAAAAACCATCCTTCCTTCACACTCTGCTGAAGGCACAACAGACCCAAATATGTAATAGGAGACAACCACTGCTGCTAAATTGAGGAATTTCCTAACCTTATAATATTATATATAAATATTCCGATTTTTTTTCTAACAAAAATTTCCAATATTGTTTAGGAAAAACTTTTGGTTTGTTTACTTCCTTCAAGTTTTAGTTCCAGAACTGTACCACAGTTGTTATACATTATTTGGAAATATGGATTCTTTGTCAAAGAAATTATTGTTATTGAAACAGCAGTGGAAAACAGGCAATTTGAAAAGAGATTTGTCTGGATATCAAAAGAGAATGAGTGCAGATAATTGAAAATGAGTAGTGTCTGGATGTAGTCAACATTAAATAGAAATAGTCCACATATATATCAACTGACTTTCTAACATTTTTAAAGACAGATTTTGAGTTTCAGGTGCAGTTGCTGGGCCACTCTTGGCACTCCATGCAGAGCAAGATCTTTCTGTCCTGGTACATTTGATCTCAGAGGAATCTTGATCCACATTCAATTTTGGGAGTCTGGCTCCCAAATTCAGCCCAGGGCTCCTGTAAGCAAACAACAGCCCATCTCCCAAGGAAAGAAGGATGTTACCCTCAAGCTCTCATGTGCAGTTGGTGAGCCACTCTTGGCACTCCTTGGACAGTAAGGGTTTTCTGTCCTGGCACCTTTGGTCTGGGAGGAATTTTCATCCGTATTCAATTTTGGGAGTCGGACTGGAAATATTAGTGAAGGACTCCTGCAAGCAAATAACAGCCCTTTCTCCCAGGTTAGAAAGTGCTTACCCTTTGGGGTCTCAGGTGCAGTTGGTAGGTCAGCCTGGGCACTCCGTGGGCAGCAAGAGGTGATTGTGGTGGCACATTTTGTCTGGGAGGAAACTTCGTCCATGTTCAATTTTGGCAGTCAGACTGGCAGTTTCAGCGCAGAACTCCTGCAAGTGAACAACAGCCCTTTCCCCCAGGCAAGAAAGCCTGTAGCTTTTGGATTTCAGGTGCATTTGATGGGTAAGCCTGGGCACTCCACAGGCACCGAGAGCTTTCTGTCCTGGCACCTTTTGTCTGGGAGGAATCTTCATCCATATTCAATTTCAAGGTCAGACTGGCAACCTCAGCCCAGGGCTCTGAAAAGCAAACAACAGCCCTTTCCCCCAGGAAAGAAAGTGCTTACCCTCGGGGTCTCACGTGCAGTTGGTGGGAAAGCCAAGGAACTGCATGGGCAGTAAGAGCTTTCTGCAGTGGCATATTTTGTCTGGGAGAAATCTTCGTCCGTATTCAATTTTGGGAATCGGATTGGCAATTTCAGTGCAGGACTCCTGCAAGCAAACAAAAGCCCTTTCTTCCAGGAAAGAAAGTGCGTACCCTCAGGGTCTCCAGAGCAGTTGGTGGGACAGCCAGGGCACTCCATGGGTAGCAAGAGCTTTCTGTCCCGGTACCTTCTGTTGGGGAGGAATTTTTGTCCATGTTCAATTTGGGGAATTGGACCAGCTATTATCTCAGCACAGAGCTCTTGCAAGCGACTGACAGCCCTTTCCCCGAGGGATAAAAAGCTCTTACCCTTGGGGTCTCAGATGTAGGTGGTGGGACACCCAAGGTACTCCACTGGCCATTGATCTTTCTGTCCTATCATCTTTTGTTTGGGAGGAATCTTCATCCGTGTTCAATCTTGGAATAGACTCGATGTGTCCTATTTCACCTTCATGACCCTGGAAGTCTCAGCTGGCAATTCCAGATTTGGACTCTATGGTTCTGGCTGCATCTCCATGCTCTTGGAGGTATCACTAGTCAGATCTGGGTTCAGACTCTATGGTTCCAGTTTAGTCTCTACAATCTTGGAGAGAGAAGCTGTCAGTTCCAGTTTCAGAGTCTATGGATATGGTTTCATCTCTGTGGTCTCAAAGGTGTCGTGTGGTCAGACTCTGTGGCTCCAGATTCCTCTCTGTGGTCTTGTAGGACGTTCCAGCTTTTTAGTTTTGGGGGTTTTTTTCTATTTTTTTTTCACTGATGTCTGCAATTGTTCACTGGGTGTTTTTGTTTTTGAAAATTTTTTTTGGCTAAAGGTGTTTAAAATTCTTTTAAAAGTCAAGAGAAAAAAATTTTAGGCCCTAAGTTGCAGAATTAATGGTTAAATTACATAATTTCTCACTAATAATGATTCACAGAAACAAATGAACACGAGAGAATCTTCAAAGTGCATGTATGCAACTTGCATCTCCTCCGCAAACCCCTGCTCTCCTGACTGAACATTCCTGACACTTCTTATTGAGAACACTGCAGAACCCTTGCCTCAACCAGCTTAGCATTTCAACATGTTAATTGTTCACAGTAAGGAACCTGTTCCACTGATTTCTGAGTCTACATGTTGGGCAGAGCAGTTCAAGGCTACATCACACTTGCAAAACATGTCCTTTTGTAGAGAGGAGAACATGGACCAATAACTATGGAAAGTTGTGCCCTTCCCCCCCCTGCTGACAATAAGCACACAAGGCACTAGCTAAAGGCTCAAAGGGAGCTTGCCCCAGTCAAAGTGACTCAGAGAAAGATAAGCCGGGAGGGGGGCGGGGGGAACCGGCAAAAGCTCGAGACAGCAGGACATTCTCTTGCTTCCAAGGCAGGACTAATCATCCCTCTAGGAAAAGGGAAAGAGGCAAGGGTTCATCAAGCAATGCACAGCTTAGCAAGTGAGTTTAACAACTGCCATCAGGTTTTGTGCACAAAGGAAATAAACCTCACTGTTTTTAATAGCTAAAATATCGGTGGAAATTACTGGCTTGTTATAGCAGTGAGTTTCCTACAGCCTCTCATACTTATGAATTTATCAGAAGCAGCAGTTTCAAATGCCTTCCTTTGGAGACCAGTCCCAAAGCAGAAACTCCTCTCGACTGCTCATGACAGAGCCTATTGGAACTTTGGGGTCTCAGCAAAGTGACTCCCCTAAGTCCTGGCTCACCTGCTCAAATGAGCACCTCCAGTGCTTATATTCCACCTCCCTCCCTGCTTTGCACATTCATATCAGTAAAAGAAATCTCCAAGCTCTTCCTCCAGTCCGAACTGCATCTTCCCAGCACCCCCAGACTCCCTCACCTGTTCAGGGGTGCACTGCTCCCCTCTCCTGCGCTGCCTCCTGGCACAGGGCTCATCCCTCGGCACCTTTCTTGAGCAAGAATCCATCTGCAGATACACTCAGGGGTTTCCTCCAGCTACTGCAAGATGCTCTCACCATCACTGCTTGAGAGACTCCCTGAAATCGGCTGCTTCCCTGCAGAAGCTCTCTACATGAAGAGTTCCCAGATAACCATCCAGCGGGGCGCGCCCCTCGTCGTCCTCATTGGCCACAGCTGGGGCTGTCCCTCAAGGGAGGGGAGGGCGGGTGGAGCCACAGGCCAGGGGGATGGAGAGGAGCTGCAGGCGGCGGAGCCAGGCGCCTCTTTTTCGGGGGCGGCTGCAGCACTCCGTGCTCGTCTTCAGGTGGCACCAGTGGTTTAAATCCCAGCCAAGATCTCAAGACTTGTAGCGTTACACTGAGAGGAGACAGAAAAAAATCCCTCCGCATACACAGTTTCTATTTCCTTCATATGGAGTATATTTTCTCATACTTTCACGCCCTTTCTTGTTTTTTTATATAGAAAGCTTACATTTGTATTTTCCAACCCTATATATCTATATTCAGAATTTCTTAATACTCTAAGATCCTATGTATAACACAGTTGTTACAAAGTTCTATTCTGAAATCAATTTATATATAAAGTAGTATTATTTTTCGATATATAGAAAAATGAGTAATATTAGTCTTTAGTATTTTTTGCACGCTGCCCACCCCCCGATGAATTTTCAGGCATTTTTGGAAGGACCCTGCATAAAACCCCTCACTCCTCAGCACTCTCACTGGGATGAGGATGGTGCCTTGTCTCCACTCAGCCATGCTCCCCCTCCTTTACTGCGCTCCAGTCAGTGCCAGATGCCTCAGCCCTACCCTACGGCACTGCTGCAGGGAGATCAGCCCATGAAGCTTTAGGACATGGCTGTACTGGGATCAGAGTATGTGCTCACAGACCCACCTCGAACCGAATCCACAGCACCCACATCCCGGCACGTGTGTGTCTCTGCCTGTAGGGACAAGCTCTGCAAAGGGGCCTTGGGAACGAGCACTGGACACAGTTAGAGAGTGCTGAATGCAGGGAAAGCTTCAATGTTCTCTGAAAGATCTGAATACCACACAGAAAAAGGAGAATTTTCTTTTAAAAAGTAATTTTATTTCATATTTTCTACAGAGTTCCTAGCAAAACTTTCCCATTACTGAAGGGAAAAAATACAGGTCAGGCAAGCTTATCCAGCAGTAGTGAAACACACCCTTCACACTTTGGTTGCACCTGTCCCTGGAACTCCACTATGGTCCTGGCACCTCATCTTTCCACTGACAAAGAAAACTGCACTGTTGAAAGAGTGCTGAGATAAAGAAGGATTTGATAAGCGGACAAGAGGGACACACACATATATAAAATAAAGACCATTTGTAAAACCTTCCGTACACAAAATAACTTTTCCTTTGGAGGGTGATTTCCATTTTTAAATTGACAGCCTGTACAGAGACAAACCTTTCACCAGAAGTCATGTGTAAAGGCTGTTTTTACAAGCAGTAATGGGGCACTAATCAAACCATCAGTCCTCTGCACATTGCCGAGCCTCTCCTCAGGGTCGAGGGTGCCAAGCTTTGGGGCCAGCCCTGCTGCAGAGCACAGGCACTGGTGGCCCTGGGACTGCTCAGCACAGCAGGACTGACACTCTGCTCCTGATGAGTTCAAGCGTCCCCAGACGAGGGAAAAACCAGTCACCACCTTGTCAACTAGACCTCAGCACTTAGTGCCACATCCAGTCATTTCTTGAACGCCTCCATGGATGGTGACTCAACCACCGACCAGGCAGTCCCTTCCAATGCCTGACCAGCCTTTCCATGAAGAAATTCTTCCTGATGTACAACCTGAACCTGCTCTGGTGCAGCTTAGGGCTATGACTTTTCCTGTTGCTTGTTACCTGGGAGAAGAGGCTGGTCCCCACCTGGTAACAACCTCCTTTCAGATAGAAAACCCACAGATTATTTGCAACTATGTTCTGGAATACTTGTTAGGAACAAGTCGCTCAGACACTTTACTGAGTGTGATACCTTCATACCTCGGGACTGCTGAGTTGCCACAGCAGGAAAAGTTGTCCATGACAGAAAAGTCTATGCTTTTGAGAAATCACAGATATGAACTCAGCAGTCATGGTTTGTGTTCTTACGACAGAGGGCATAGAGCTCCAAAAAGCTGAAATACAAAGAATAAGTCAATGACAATAAACACGAGGTGAGTGGTATCTTGTACCGAGGAGATGAATGTCTAAATTGGATTATCTGCAACTTTCACGATGTCACATTTATTTTGCCTCATGGCTGCACAACTCAATAACTGAGCTACGCAAGAAGCTTGTGGACCACCTGTAAAACAAAAAAAACAAGAGATGAGTGTAGCCCCTCACATGGGGCTAAAGGTTAGAAGGTTGCCTAACACCTGCAAAAAAAAAAATTAGACAGCTCATGCCTCAGTCCACTGACGATACAAGACCTAGAAGAACCATTTAATGCTCACCTTGCTCATCTCCCCTCTGGTGCAGATAGCCCACGCCACCCAGGGCTCACCAACTTCACACTCAAAAAGGCAAACTATAAAGTACTCACAGACCCAAAAGTGACATCATCCCTGCCACGCCGAGTGACAACCCACCTTCTTGCTCTGCTGCTCCAGCTTCCTCTGATTCTGCTGGACATCCTGTCTGCTGGCCTCTGAATAAAAAAAAAGGACTCATCAGGTCCCCTAGGTACTCAGTGAAAGCTTCACCTTTTCAAAGTTCTCAGGGCCATTCAGGAAATCTAGAGGTCCACTACAGCCTGCTTTAAGACACATAAAACAACCGTCAAAATTCATGGCCCTGCTGCTAGGCAGCTTCCATCATCTCCACAAAACCCTGCTCTCAGGACTGCACTCAGAAGGACAATGGCTGCTCCATCCAGAATAACTAGACAGCCATTACCTCAGCTGGCTAAGTGTATCCACATGGACTTCTATGGTTACTCCGTAAGTTACCTATTCCCCCCCCACATCTGCACATCAGGGTAGAGCAGCTCCAGGACAAACACACGTACACCTGACACATAACACTACAAACATGCGCTCAATGATGAGAGAAAGCTCTCAGCAAGAAGCAGACCTTTGACAAGAAGGTCCTGCCCTGCCAAAACCACAAAGAGGGACACACGAGAACTAGCACGTCCCAATCAAAGTGACTCACCGCAAGATAAGCGCAGACACCAGGACACTCTCTTGCTTCCAAGGCAAGACCAATCATCCCTCTAGGAAAAGGGAAAGAGGTAAGGGTTCATGAAGCAATGCATAACTTAGCAAGTGAGTTTAACAAATACCACCAGGTTTTGTGCACAGAAAAAATAAAACTCACTGGGTTGAGTAGCTAAAACATCAGTGGAAATTACTGTCTGGTTATAGCAGGAAGCTTCCTACAGCAGTTTCAAATGCCTTCCTTTGTAGCCCAACCCCAAAGCAGAAACTCCTCTCGACTGCTCATGACAGAGCCTATTGGAACTTTAGGCGCTCAGGAAAGCGATTCACCTCCCCTAAGTCCTGGTTCACCTGCTCAAATGAGCACCTCCAGTGCTTATATTCCACCTCCCTCCCTGCTTTGCACATTCATATCAGTGAAAGAAACCTCCAAGCTCTTCCTCCAGTCCGAGCTGCATCTTCCCTGCGCTCCCACACTCCCCCACCTGTTCAGGGGTGCACTGCTCCCCTCTCCTGCGCTGCCTCCTGGCACAGGGCTCATCCCTCGGCACCTTCCTTCAGCAACGATCCATCTCCAGATACACCCAAGGGCTCACCTCCAGCTGCTGCAAGATGCTCTCACCACCGCTGCTCGACAGACTCCCTGGGACCGACTGCTCCCAAGCAGAAGCTCCTCACAACAAGGGTTCCCAGGTAGCCTCCCAGCAGCCACACCGGGGGCTGCCCCTCATGGAAGGGGAGAGAAGTGTGGGAGGAGCCACGGGCGGGCGCGCGGGGAGAGGCGGCGCGAGGCGGCTTATTTGGAGTTCATGGCTTATTTGGAGTTCACGGCTTATTTGGAGGGAAGCCCCTCCGAGGTATTTCCTCTCGTGCCAGTTCTGCGGGGTGAAGGAGTAAAAAAAGCATGTCAAGAGTTCTTTCTACCCCCTTCCTTCGCAAACACCCTCCCAGTTTGTCCTTGGCAGCTCCATCCCCCCAGCACTCGCACCCGACATTCCGGCTCCGCTGGGAAAGGGACAGCAAGTGCAGGGGAAAGTTCAATGCTGTGCAGGGGCTCCCTGGGGAACAGCGCTTCGGTGTTTTAGTCCGTGGCCTTTCCTGCTGCCCTCCCTTCTAGAGGCAGAGGATGACCCATAGATTGTTCTCTCCCTTGTTTCTCCCACACTCGCAGACCCAGGTCCTGCTGTCTTGGCCCCAGTTTTCTTAGCAGACCACGCATCATTTTACAGGCTCCCCAGGAAATTTCTGCACTTGACCCATTGCTAAGTGCAGAGCATGGGACAAGGGAAGGACAAATTTCTCAGCACCTACCACCTGCAATTTTCCTTCTCCGCAACATGCTCCCATTCCTGCTGTCTCTGTAGGTGCCTGCATGAGTCCTCCTTGTCCCAGCCCTACCGAACTGACACATGAACAGGAAAAATCCACAGATGTTGCTTGCACAATTCCTGACCCTAACCCTTCCTTGCCTGTCCTGCCCAGAGCTGAGGGAAATCTGACGGAATATTAATAAACCACATTTATTAAGAGCAGTCATCAGCCCAGGCCTTCAGGCTTTGCAGGAGTTTGTAGGGAACAGACCCAAATTCCAATCCGACCTCTAAATTTCTAACAGCTTTCCTTGGAGCGATTCTGGACAGCAACTCATACGATGGAAAGACAAGACTTGCCAAGGAGTAACAGAAGGTCTACCATGAAGAACAGAAGGTCCTGTTCTCCCTCATCAGGCTGGGACCATAGGACCCAGTCTTTGCCACCAAGAGACCAGAGCGTTTTCATTAAGACTTCAGCCCCTCCCCCCTGGGTGTTTCTCAGAGAACTGGGCCAGCACTGAGCTGCTCCCATGTGCCTGCAGTGCTTTGGGGAGGAGCAAGACAACCTCTCACTTCTGCTTGGAAAAATTCAAGAGAATGAAAAGTCATTCCCCCTCTCTGACCCAGCACCAAAGCAGTCGTGTAGGACAACACAGACTATGCACAGAAGGCCTGATTCAACTGGGAAAGAAAAGAACCCTAAACAAACAAACAAACAAAACCACCCCAAATTTCAAGGTAAAAACACACTGCTTCCTGAACAGGAGCACACAAAATGCATTGAAGCCAGAGAGGAAATGACAAACCAGGAAAAAAAAAATAGCCAAAAGAAATGCTCTGCCTGCCTTGATACGCTTTCTGCTTGCTCATTCTAAAGGAAATTCTCCACAGATCAGAAGCAATTACCAATAATTTTTCCTCTGTAACAAATTAATGACTTGGGTTTCTGAGGAGGTGCTGGACATGTCCATTGAAGGTTCAGGGGTCTGGAGGGGTTCTTTATGGCTGATCCTAAACCAATGCTCAGGCTCACCAACTGACCTGTCCCTCTCAGCACAGCCCAACCCCACAGCTCTGTGACCCCACAGTCACCCGGCCTTCACCCCTTCCTCTCAACCCCTTCCCAGCAGACATGGCAAGGACCAGCCTGGAGTGGGAAAAAGAGCCATTTCCCAGGAAGCAGCCAGGGGAAGAGAACGTGTCCCTCTGACTTACCCCACCCCACAGGCAGGACCAGGTGCCCCCAGCACCAGCTGGCAGGGCAGGAGTCTGTTGCCTTTGGCTGCTCACACACCAAGGCTTTTGGTAGAGCTGGACCCAAGTCAATGATTTTCCCTGTCCTGAAAGAGAGCAGAACAAGAAAATTAAGGGCACTGGGGAATTCAAAGGCTCCTGGCTTTCACTATTCTCTTCTGATTACTCACTACAGGCATTTCTTCTGTAAAACCTGCTCTTACCTAGAAAAACTGAGCAATTCACAGTGTTGCTGTTTGTATCCTAGCTCCCCAAAGGATTTCTCTCTCCCAGCAGCAGCAGCAACGCTCCACAGGAAGCCCTGACTGAGGCTGGGAATTGACAAACAAATTTAGAGTCACCTTTGTCTCATTCCCCTGCACAGGCAGAGGCTTTGGGATTCCAAGGCAAAGAGAAAGAGACACTCAGAGAGCAGCAGCCCCTCAGCCCCCACTTCGGCCTCCCCTGGGGTCACCCAGCAGGGAACTGGGCTACTCAACCCCTGCTGTGCAGCAAAGTACTGAGGGGGATGACCTCTGGAATCCCTCCCTGGCCACTGCAGAGCATGCAGACAGCAGGGCAAGTCCTACCCAGCCTCCAGGCACCACAGACAGTTCAGTCCCAGCAGCAGTGGGATTTTCTGCCTCTTGCTTCCCTCTCATTTGGAACTGAGCAGTGACGAACAAACCACAGTGCAGGACTGGCACCTCACCAGGCTTGCCAGAAGCCTGGACCTTCCTAGTCCAGGCTCTGGGCTTCCTTCACTTTCTTCTGCTGCAACTATACTGCCCTGGGAAGTGTTAAAAGGCAGACTGCCAGTGAGAAAGTTGATGGGCCAGCCTTGGCACTCCACACGCAGCAAGAGTTTTCTGAGGTAGCACCTTTTGTCTGGGAGGAATCTTCGTCCATGTTCAATTCTGGGAGTCGGACTGGCGATTTCAGTGCTGGACTCCTGCAAGTGAAAAACAGCCCTTTCCCCCGGGCAAGAAAGTTCATACCCTTGGGGTCTCAGGTCCAGTTGTTGGCCATCCTGGGCACTCCACGGGCAGCAAAAGCTTTCTGTCCTGGCACCTTTTGTCTGGGAGGAATCTTTGTCCATATTCAATTTCAAGAGTTGGACTGGCAATCTCAGCGCAAACCTCCTGCAAGCGAACAACAACCCCTTATCCCAGGAAAAAAAGCCTGTAGCCTTTGGTTGTTAGGAGCAGTTGGTGGGCCAGCCTGAGCACCCCATGAGCAGCAAGAGTTTTCTGTGGTGGCACTTTTGACCTGGGAGGAGTCTTTGTCCATGTTCAATTTTCGCAGCGGGACAGGCAATTTAAGTGCAGGATTCCTGCAAGCGAATGACAGCCGTTTCCCCCAGGAAAGAGAGTACTTACCCTCAGGATCTCAGGTATAGTTGGTGGGCCAGCTGGGGCACTCCATGCGCAGCAAGAGTTTTCTTTCCTGGCACCTTTTGTCTGGAAGGAATCTTTGTCCATATTTAATTTTGGCAGTCGGACTGGCAATTTCAGTGCTGGACTCCTGCAAGCCCTTTCTCCCACAAAAGAAAGTGCTCACTTACCCTTGGGGTCTAAGGTGCAGTTGGTGGGACAGCTTGGGCGCTCCATGGGCACCAAGAGCTTTCTGTCCTGGCACCTTTGGACTGGGAGGAATCATCGTCTGTATTCAATTTTGGGAGTCTGGCTGCCAATTTCAGCCCATGGCTCCTTCAGTCAAACCACAGCCCTTCCACCATGGAAAGAAAAACCTCAACACCCATCTCTCATGTGCAGTTGGTGAGCCACTCTTAGCACTCCATGGGCAGCAAGAGCTTTCTGTCCTAGCACGTTTTGTCTGGAAGTACTCTTTGTCCATATTCAATTTAACAGTCCTATTTGACCCCTTGGAAAACAAGATTGCATTTGGAGAACAACTGTTATTACAGAGAATTGAATAAAGTCACCCCCACACTTACAGTTTCAGTACCAGCCATGGTTACCCTCATAGAGAACAGGGTCAATTTTTGCAGTAGCCAGGAGGGGGCTGCCAAAGGTTATTCTATACCACCTCATGTCATTGCTGGCTGTGGGGAGAAGGGAGTCTCTTCCAGGGAGAAGAGGTTCTGGTCCTGTCCAGTAAGCATGGCAGAGGGGACCATCTAGTATTTTCTACTGTCAGGGAGTTTTCTGACATGTGAATTGTTCATTTTTTATCCCCTCTGTCATTAGTATTGTTGCTGTTATTGTTTGCTTTCTTATTTCATTGTCATTTGCAGTGAATTGTTCATATCTCAACCAGTGATCTCTACCCTGTGTGCCTCCAATTCTCCTCTCCAGCCTGCCACAGGAGAGGGGCGAGTAAGCAGCGGATGGTTTTAGTGGAACCAACAAACTGGAGAATACCGTTCGTAAACCAAGGCAGACCTCTGCTGAGGTACATGCACACAAACTATGAATGCACATATAGCTTGTGGACACTGATCAGCTCATACTGCACATGCCTGGGACACTACCCACAGCCAAACCCCTTTGCTACTACATGCATAAAAGACATTTGCACATAATTGTACTCTTTGTACAGAGCTGCATTTAAGGGCATTATATAGGCCCTGGGGGGAAATAAAGCACAGTTTATTCTCTACTTCCCATGAGCAGCAACGGTTGGCCACTTCTGAGAAGCAGGGCTTCAGCATGTGTAACAGTTCCTTAGCAGGCAGCCATTGGAGAAAATGAATGCCCCCCTTCCTTCTCCTTGCCTTAGCTTTTATATCTAAGCTGATGTCATATGGTCTGGAATATATCTTTGGTTAGTTTGGGTCAGCTAGCCTGGTTATGTCCCCTCCCAGAATCTTGCCCTCAACTGGGGAAAGAACATTACAGTGCTGATGCTGTGCTGCCCTACTCCGCCGTAGCCAAAGCACCAGTGTGTTATCAACACCCTTACAGCTACCAATGCAAAGCCCAGCACTGTGAGGGCTACTGTGGGGAAATCAACTCCAGCTCAGCCAGACTCAATACAGATACCTATATACATATTATAGAAAAGGATGGCCATGTCAACCAGGAGAAGGGTGATGTGCAGCTGAAGAGATCCGACCTGCAGGAATGGCTGCAATGTGCTTCGAGTAGCTTCTGTGGAATTGTTTGGATACTGCTGCACTGGCATTTCTGAGACATTTATTGGAGAAAGCAGACAAGCAGAACTTGGTCCCGGAAACTTTCAAACTTGAGACCCCACATTTTTTTAAAATGTACTGCAGAAGTGCTCATGTCCCATTGTTTCTAACAAATGGGCAAAGCAGCTGCATGTCTGGCGCTGGTAGCTGAGGGTTCCCTCAGTGGCTGCTCCGTATCAGCCGCGGGGCAGGGGCTGGGGGCTCGGGGCCACAGGGCTGTGCTGTGCCCCTGCCTTGGGGACGTGCTGTGTCCTGAGGTTGGGAAGTGCCGAGTTGTCCCGTTCCAGGGGGATGTGTGGGCGGGGCCGTCAGGGTTGTGTGATTGTGACATCCAGGTGACAACGGGGCAGCTCCGAGGGCAGAGCCCGTCCCTGGGCAGCACTGCGAGGTGTGCGGCCGCACGGATCGCAGCGCAGCTCTCGCTCGGAGAGGTGTTGGCTGTTTGGAAAGCCAGTGTTTGTCTGAACATCCACTCTGTGAGGTGTTCAGTCTTTGGAAAACCTCTGTTTATCTGGACCCTCACTCTGTGAGGTGTTCATTGTCCAGGAAGACCATATTTACCTGGACCATCACTCCGTCAGGCATTCCTTGTTTGGAAAGCCTGCGTTTATCTGGACCCTCGCTCTGTGAGGTGTTCAGTGTACGGAAAGCCTCTGTTTCTCTGGACCACCGCTCTGTGAGGCATTCCTTGTCCAGAAAGCCTGTGTGCATCTGGACTGTCAATCTCTGACACCTTCCTGTCCTGGAAAGCCAGTTTCTGCCAGGTAATTCTCTACTTTTCTGAATGGGGGGAAAAAAGGGCAGGTATTCGTGTCTCCACTGCCTTCCATCTCTTTAGATCAGCAGGAACAGTTTCAAATGCAGATTCTTACTACTGCCTCTGCAAGCTGAGAACAATTGTCTCATGGAAGAAGTTGTCTCCCCAAGGAAATTAATTCTTGATATTTATATTCTCCAACCTTCAGTTAGACAAATGAATTTCAAAGGAGGGGAAGGTCCCGGGAGGACTTGCTGATGCTTCAGCTATAAACCTAAGTATCTCTGAGGAGCAGGATAACCATGGAATCCCTCGTAAAGGAGGAGGATACTGGCAGTGCAAAGCCCCCTTGGTTCTGGCTCGGGTGCTGCCAAAAGGTTCCAGCTTTGGGGCCATAAATGAATCTGAGGAGCTCGACAGGTCCTGTGGGTTGTTTTCCTGCAGTGACTGTAACGCTTTGCCATGCGAGTTGTAACCTCAGCTTCTCGGCATTTGGCTGCCCCAGTAATGCTGAGTCCTGAGGTTGGAAAGTCCCTGGTTGGGAAGTGCCGAGCTGTCCCATTGCAGCGGGATCTGTGGGTGGGGCCCACCAGGGTTGTGTGATTGTGACATCCAGGTGACAACGGGGCAGCTCCGAGGGCAGAGCCCGTCCCTGGGCAGCACTGCGAGGTGTGCGGCCGCACGGATCGCAGCGCAGCTCTCGCTCGGAGAGGTGTTGGCTGTTTGGAAAGCCAGTGTTTGTCTGGACCTCACTCTGTGAGGTGTTCAGTCTTTGGAAAACCTCTGTTTATCTGGATTGTCACGCTGTGACACATTCCCTGTCTGGAAAGTCTGTTTGTGCAAGGAAATTCCCTGCTTGTCTGGAAGGGGAAAAAGGGCAGGTACTTGTGGTTCTGCTACCTTCTATCACTTTAGATCAGCTGAAAAATCTTCAAATCCAGATTCTTACTACTGCCTCTGAGAACAGTTGTCTCTAAACGAAGTCATCTCACTAGGGAAATAATTCTTAATATTACCCAGCCTGCAGTGGGACAAATGAATTTCAGCGGGAGGGGAAGGTTCCGGAGGGCTTGCTGCTGCTTCAGCTTTAAACTTCAGTGTCTCTGAGGAGTAGGAGAGCCATGAAGTCCCTTGCAAAGGAGGATGGCACTGGCAGTGCAAAGGCCCCTTGGCTCTGGCCCGGGTGCTGCCAAAAGGTCCTGGCACTGAGAAAGAGATGGTTGGGGGAGACCCATCAGATCTGTGACAAAAGCAACTCTGGGCATGGGGATTAGTTGGAATCACAGCTGAGCTGTCACAGATGGAAACTGCAGAGGAAGATGGTAAAGCCCATGTGGAAAAACCCAATTGCAGAAGTGAATCCAAAGCTCTTGATTTATCATTTTGTCAGTGTTACTGATCAAAGCTATTAGAATGTATGTAATTAATTACACTGGCTTTTAGAATTTTGTGATAACTCAAAGCCAGGCTGGATGGGGCTTTGAACAACCTGGTCTAGCAAAACGTGTCCCTGCCCGTGGCAAGGGGGTTGGAACTAGATGAGCTTTAAGGTCCCTTCCAACCCAAAGCATTCTATGAGTCTATGGTTCTGTGGTTCTATGGTTTTATGACTTTATGGTCCTATGAATCCAGTCCCTTCTGTGAGTCTACATCAAGCTGTCCCTTCAAAGAACTGAATGCCTGCAAAGACATCAAGTTTTCCCCCACTGTCAGTGTTAGCGATGGCAGCATTGAAGGGAAGGGAAGCTCTTGACCTGAGTTCATAGTGTTCAAATTTCCAGGCAGCTTCCGTGTTCAATTAGAGCAGCTGTTTGTTGTGGCTGTACAGTCACACAGGACAGGAGCTCGTAAGGAGAACCTTGGCATCTTGGAGTCCCCTGAAACAGCAGTTTGTGGGGAGCTGCAGGGAAAGATGCAACACACCTCACTGAAAGTGAATGAAGCAACAAAGTGTTTGAAGCTTTCTGAAGAAAAAAGCCCAAATACCAAGCAGCAACAAAGAATTAACAGTTGCTTTTAGAAGAAGAAAAGCCCCCCTACCTAAATTGTCCAGCTAGGCTAGTGGGCATCAGGGAGGAAAGCTTGTGTTCCTAAACACAGCTTGGTTGCAAAAGCATTTGTGTGTTGTGGAAAACATAATGCCAGGTTAATGAGGCCCACACAGCCTGAAATTCACGGGGCATCAGGGTGGCTGAAAACCTGGTCCTGTCAAAGGCATTTGCAAAAGTCTTGGCTTGTTCAGTGAAATCTTGATGTCACTGCTGGCTGCTCACAGGTTTATAGCCGTGTTAAGGATAAGCTGGGGACAGAGCAGGCTTTCCTCCCACACTGTTTAGTCCCATGTGTGTGTGCATCTCTGTCCGCCTAAGTTAGGACAATGGGAGGCCCATCCAACAGAAGTTGAAAGAAAGCTGGAATGACTTCTTCCAGTGCGCACTTCCCAATTGTGCCACCTTTTATTTTAGCAGCCAAGGTTATGGTTTTCATGATTCTGAGGAGGGAACAAATAGGAAATGCTTACTTGCTTTCAGATCCCTACTCTCATCCTAGTGTGTGTGTCTATCCCTTAGGCTTTTGAGCTTCAGGCTGAGGGGGTGTCCGACAGGATTCCCACCTGTAGTGGCCTGTGTCTTTCTGTGGCTTGCACCATTGTTATCTGATGGTCCCTTCCCTGCTGAATATCTGGTTTTTCTCTTCTAGAGGGGCTGACTCAAACTGGAGTCATTCATAATGGAACCGCCAGACAAGGAGAAGAGCGACGAGAGGTAGGAATTCATTGGGTGTCATCTTGACCTCCCAGGTGCTGGGAAAATGTCGCGGTGGTTTCCAAAAAGTAATCCCCCCCTCAGTGCAAGAATCATAATCCCTGAGGGGGAGAAAGAAGTAAGGAGCTGATGACTGGTGTGGTATTTGAGAACATGTCAGTGCTGGGGAAGACAAGGCTCTTCCCTTGCAAACTGGGGCACTTGGGAAGAAGAACCCAGGAATTGTATGTAGACAGTAGACTGGAGTTACAGGAGAGAGATCCCTGCATGCACTATGCCTACACGCTTTTCTGACCCCAATGTCCACAAAGTTTCGAGCATGAGATTCTCTTCTTTTGCTGTAGCATTTCACTGATGAGGTGTAGTTGAAAGGATCTGGTTTTCCATGAAGTCACTGTGCTGGGCGTGTGACACAGCTTTACTGGTGTTTTGCTGTGGGGCTGGTGGAACTGAGTGCAGGCAGACGTGGCTGAGGAGGAAGAGGGGATCAGGGCGGCTGTTTTCTGAATTTCTGAGACCTTCCTTCTAATTCAGTTTTTGGGATTGTTTTAAATGCAACTCTATGGTGTCCCACGTCAGCACCTTTCCAAATCTTTGAAAGTGACACCACCTTCAAAATAGTGGATTCCCTTTTACTCTCTGGTGGAGACTTGGGGCAGAAGTCTGAAGGAGAACGAGAATGGGAGTTGCTCAGGAAAATCACTGCAAGGGGATCTGCCAGCTCACGTGCTTATGACCCCTGTTAACTGCTTCCCAATTTGTTTCACAATTAAGTGGGTGGACAGTTTGTCCCTTCCCACCCTCCTTGATGGATGGTAGCAGGAGTAGAAATCCCTTTTGAGAAAGAGGCCTGCTGGTCCTTGTGTGTCTCATTGCTATGTGGGACAGCTAATGCTTGACCCAACTGATTTGTCAGCTGTAACCATTCTCTGGATTTCCAAATTACTGCCATGCCGGACATGTGGCCTTGTCTGACAACCCTGCTCTGGGCAGAGAG
This sequence comes from Myiozetetes cayanensis, assembly GCF_022539395.1. Lineage (NCBI taxonomy): Eukaryota > Metazoa > Chordata > Aves > Passeriformes > Tyrannidae > Myiozetetes > Myiozetetes cayanensis. The sequence goes on along the minus strand of NW_026087654.1, from coordinate 1,654 downwards.
TATAAATGGGTTGGTAACGATGGTGTAAGGTGTTGCTCATCTTTTCTCTTTCTCTTTGTGAAAGCTTGTCCAAGAAGAACAGAGACTTGCTTCGTCTCGAGGCGCAAGAGAAGAGGAGACGGGAGGCTGCCGGGGAGAAAGACCAGTTCCCCGGAAGACTCCCACCTTTGCAAAACCCTACAAGGTAATGGCAGTGGGGAGTGGAGCAGGGTAGGGGCAAACACAGCGTCTTCCCATCTGCTGAACTTCAGTTCCTCCGAGGATGTGCCTAAAGCTCTGCTGGCTGTGCAAGAGCACGATGGACTTGGGGTTGGTCTCCTGTAGGTGCAGGGAGAGTGCTCAGGAGCAGCTTGGCTGGCTGTCTCTCTGCAGCTGTGGTGATAAAAAGCACATCTGACGTTGGTGCTCCTGAAGGCTGCAGGTGTCCCTGCAAGCTTGGCTTGGAAGGCCTGACAGTGGCCAGAGCAGTCCCGTGTGCTTTGGAGAGGCTGGCAGGATCAAGACCAGCTTGCCTACCTTCACTTGTAGTGATGCATGGGGATCCAGTTAAGATGCTGAGGAATGTCTCTTGCTGAGCTGGATCTCTTGGGGTGCTGCTGAAATTTCCAGCTCTCGCTTCTTGTGTTGCAGACCAGTAAGAGAGATGAGCTGTCAAGGCACATTAGGAGCATCATGGGCAGTTTCAATGATTTCAAGGCGCACATGAGACAGAATTTTCGGAAGGTCATATGGATTCCCAAAAAGTTGAAATCCAGATCACAGACCAGGAGCAGGAGTCACGAACTGAGCTGCAGTGAAACCAAGTCAATTCAGGACTCAGTGACAGAAAAATCACTTAAAAATGCTAAGGCATCAAAATCACCTGAGCTGGAGCCTTCCCTGGAGAAAACCAACTGCACGGATGTGCCGGCCGTTGAGGACATTTTGAGGGTAAGTGCTCTTAAAGAACAGAGCTCTGTGTTTCCTTCTAGTTTGCATGTGTTAGGGTAAGGAGTGGGCAAAAACACAGTGCTCCACTTCTGTTCACTCATCGGGTGTTGCCATTGCTCAAAGTGTGTTGTGGGCTGTTCTGAGGAGCAGTAAAGACCAAAGTCAGCCTCAGATACAGTTAGAGGTGTCAGATCAACCTTGGCCTATCCTTGTGTAATACAGGCTAGTGCAGTTCAAGAGCCCCACTGACAAGGCATGTGAGACTGACAGAGCTGCTCCTTCCTCAAGTCAGGGCTTACCTTTCCTGAGCGCCCTTCCTCCCAAGGCACTGGACACGCTGCCTTGTGTCCCTGCTGCCAGCGTATTTTGCCAGTTGACCGGCAACAGAGAGGACACAAACACCAGTAGAGGGAAGGGTCCTACTTTATGAGCAATATTAAGGCAACACAAACCCAAAATACTGCAGTTAATATGGCAGTAAGCTTAGCACACGCACCCTTTAGGCAACAACCAAACTAAGCAAGGTAATGCATGGAATCATTCCCATACCAGCAAAGCACGGTCATGAAGAAGATACATCCCCAGTTACCCCGTTGATACATTACCCTCATCCAGACAGCTTCCTTTGCTGGGGAGCCCTGGCCACAGCCAAGGGTGGCAGAACCACTCCCAGTTCCTGGAAATCCTGCCCAGTGCGCCCATTCATAGGTGAGGTGTCTGTCTT